>NC_072736.1:49930312-50577812 GCF_026930045.1 Uloborus diversus
CTTAAAATCGTTCGTTCTTTTTCGCTGTCAACTTGTAAATAGTCTCCACACTTTCTGAATAATCGATGATATTTGCAGCAGCGTTGATCTGTTTCTGCTTCCGAGAATGTCACCAATTACTAATATCCATAATTTTTGAAGAGCTGTGAATTTATTATGTCGTGACTGTACCCCTAGTCTACTCCATAACCGATAAACTTATCTAATGAAGAGTAGACCTCAATTCTCTTGCTTGCAATGACAGTCCAAGGACGCATCTAGAAAAATTTCATTGGAGCGGCAATTGATCTTTATTACTTGCCCTTTACCACATACATATCTTTGATTATATGTGATGATGACTAATGTTTCGGTCTCCAATTCCGAAACACTTCCACAGTTGAGCCCCGAATCTCCCCCTCCCCCCCTTCTTTCCCCTATATCACCTAAGATAGTCTAAAACTACGTTTTTTAAACTTCAATGTCGAAAAATTGTGGGGAGAGCATTCACGGTACGTGGAAATCAAAACCTTATCCTCCTCGAATCTTTGAAAGTTGTTTAAAATTGAGTTTTTTTTTGCGTTTAAATTTTTGGAAATTATTTGGACGTTTCCGAAAGGGGGCCCAGCCGGTGTAGGATCCGTCAAATGAAGGGAGATCTCCCCCATCTTCCCTCCTTTGTATCCGTCCTTGTGAGTCTAACTGATCTTGTCATTCACTCAAGAATAAAGGTTTAGTTATTTTATTCATAAGTAGTACATCTAACATGGAAGTCATTACTTCCCTCTTATCTGCTTATAAAAATATCTCTAATTAAATTAATGCTATTTATTAATTATGTAATCAGATAACATCGCTTAAAAAGTCGCAGGTAAACGCATTATTTAGTGACATGTTTTTTATAATAATGTCTTCGTTAACGTTTTAATTAAAGGTTAAAGAAAGGCTTATCAAAAAAATCAAAATTGATATGTTACGTGTACAGAAAGAAAAAAACTGCTCGACAAAAATAACTATGATGTAGTGCGAAAGAATTCCCATAATTAATAACTCTCGTTTCGCTTCCTTGTTTTTCCAAAGACATGTTTTTCTCGAAAGATAAAAAAAATAAGATTTTTCGATGGCATTCGTCTCTACATGACTCGAATAATATATTGAGCTTCCAAAAAAAAAAAAAAAAAAACCTTTAAAAAATGACTCGATGTCTCTCTAATTTTCTACAGCAGCGAACGAAGCTAGCTATATTTTGTCGTTTTATGATGTGGATTTTTTTTTAAATTTTCATCTTGTTGAATAAATAAGGAGTGCTTGCATTTTCCATCAAAATTAAAGATTTACTTACAAAGCAGGAAAAAAGAGCAAGTTTAGCAAGAATATTACTTAAAAATTGAAATGGGTGTTCGCTATGTTCCTCATAAAAATATTTCTACATCCACAAATATACATAGACAAAAATATACATACATTATACCCACACGCTTATATACCAAAGCGTACAGTTGCTTATTACCGCCCTACGCCCGAAGCTAAGGCAAAATTGCAAGCATATACAGAACAGCTTGTATTGAAGTACTATTTGCTTTTAGGAAAGAATTGTTTTGACCAGTCGTAATTTTGATCAACAACAAAAGGCGGTTTGCCATTACATACAGACAACACCTTCCCAACACACAAGTCTGGGAATGTGAGGCAAAGTGTAATAGTTAAAATAGCTTAGCTTTTTCAAAATTAACAAATTTAAATTTTGTTTTGAAACTTACAGTACATAAAGAAAGGACAATCTGTTTTTAAATAAAACTTAATTTGAAGCGTTATTTTTTAGTTTTGTTACTTCAAAAAAGAGTGCGAAATTTTCACTCTTTCTTTTTTTTTTAGTGAAAAACGAAACATTTTTCGAATGAAATGTGTTTTATTCAATTGTAAAAAATATTTTTGATCAAATAAACGAGTATATAATGGAATGAATGGGAAAATGGAAAAAAAAAATTAATTAATTTATATGAGAGAAAAAATAAATATATGAATAAAATAGGGAGTGAATAAAAAATAAGCGAATGAATGAATAGGTAAGCGAATTATTAAATGAAGGAATGTAAATAAGGTAAATAATTAATGAATGTGTAATAAACGATTCATTTGAACGAATGAATGAATAGGTAAGCGAATTATTAAATGAAGGAATGTAAATAAGGTAATTAATAAATGAATACGTAGTAAACGATTGAATGAGTTAACGAAATGAGCTACTTCACTTTCCCTTATTCACTTTACCCCACATGAATTTGATGCAGAAATTTTTTTAAGAAACAAATATGCTTAGTAGTAGACTTGCCAGATTTTGAAATGTTCACAAGAATGCTCCCCCCCCCCCCCGTCCTCGTCGCGAGTATTCAAAATGGGGTAAAATTTTCTAAAGACTAAAATTCGGAACATATCAGAAGGCTAGAACTCCCCCTCCCCCCCCCGTAAGAAGTTTTGAAATATGCGAGCAAAAATTATTGAATATAAAAATAATTAAGAAAAAATAGATATTCAGCTTTAGATTTTTGTCAACCAAAATTGTTTTCAAATTTCGGATCACAAATAGCCCTGAAGGGAGCACACTCTTGGCTGGTTTTAGAGGGTAGATCATTCTCAATGTAAAGAATAAATACTAATTATGAGCCTAAACCAGAAGTAATAATAAATGGCACAAGCAGATAAATCTGAACTTTTTATTTCTTACATGTAAATATATATTAGTTACTTTAGTAAGAAAAAATACTTTGAATGAGGAATAACAACTTGAACAATATTTACATGTATTTCCATTCACTTGGACTTTTTTTAGAAAGTCTATTTTGGTTTTAATGATGGTATAAAAATCCTCACTAGCTTATTCGAAAATTTATCGTTTTCCGGGACCTGAAGTAAACTGGCCGGGACACCGGGATTTTCCCTGAAATCCGGGACTGTCCCGGTCAAACCGGGACGTCTGGCAAGCCTACTTAATCGTAACAAAATAAATGCTGCATCGAGTATTAGTAGATCTGAGTTAATAATTAAAATCCTATTCTTTGATTTTCAGAGGCAATATGTTCCTGACTGAAATAAACTTCATGTGTTTTCATAGTTTAAATATTTTTAGATAAATTCTTTCAGAGGCGCTAAAAGCAGAGTAGATATTTCGCCATTTCACTTTTATCCGCTATTTCACTTTGCCCCACATTTCCCTATATCTTATCAATTTTAAGAAAAGGCTACAGAAAGCATGCATGAAACATTAACTACTGAAGGGTAAAAAATGTGTACATGCGCATGCGTATGCATGCTTTTGCTTGCGTGAGTGTGTTTTTGAGCGTTCTTTTAAACGTGCCAGGATGTTACATTGTTTATCTATGTTTAGACTATATGGAGTGTCAAAATAATTTGGAAAAGACAACTTCACATCAGGACACCACTACTGGATTTGATCACTAAAGTGTATCACACTAAAATACATTCAACTCTTTACACGTAACAATAGCGTTATCACGTAGCAACTTGCATTTAATGAATATTTTATGGACATTTCTATTTCAATAGCGATCTTATTATTCTATACTAATAGCAAATTAAATGTAATTCCAAAATGAATGTATCAACATTTCCTAAACAATTTTCAATACAAGTCAGTTGGAATGAGAGAAAAAAATTGTACAAAAAAAAATGTTTATACAAACAAAAACAAATATAAATAACACTGACAGTTCAACAAAAAGTTTGACGTTTAAAAAAGTAATAAAAGTTTTGAGCTTCAACAATTAAAAAGCACTTAAGTGTAAAGACATTTTCAAAACAGGTATAAATAAGAAAAACTTCATTTTCTTTTTAAAAAATTATAAATTAAATGTTTAAATACCAACAAAGTTTAGTTGACATTTTAACTACTTTTCGTTTTAAAGAATGACAAAGATATTAACCAAACTTTTCTTCTTTCAAGATTCTAGTGAACGTTTTCGAAAAAGAATATGTACCGCAACGTTTTTATTTCAAAGGGCTGACATTTTGACACTGATAGTTCTAGCTTAAAAGCTCTGTGACTTATATTGTCACTTAAAGGCTTATGAGTGTCAAACGAAGGTGACTTTAAGAAATGTAAGGTGAAACTGATTACACTATAAATATAGATCCAAGGTATCTTAGTTTCTGTATATAAATCGCAATAAATTGATAAGTGTTTTGCAAAGATTGAGTGACGTAATTGAAAGATGCATCAGCTACATTAAATGCAGCGTTTCCTGCTTAAAATAAAAATATATCAGATATTTAAATGATGTTGTGATCAAAAGCGGAAAGCAGAGGTGCGATAGAGATGATAAAGGCATGCCTCCCAGTTGCAAACAAGAAACCGGTTTTAGTTTGATTGACATGTGAGATTCCGTCAAGTCGCCAAGCGTCAATGAAGTAACAATGCTGTTCATAAAAATTTTGGCGAGAAAAGTTTGGCGAGTAATCCAAGTTGAGATAGTTGAAACAGTAATATAATCAAAGACCGCTAATGAAATATTCAGCCCACAAGAATACAAAGACATATCACGTGAGAATGAATAAATTCACAGATCTTCATAGAAATTTTATCGGGATTCCAGAAAGAATATTTTTCTGCACTGAACACTACCCGCGAAGGTCAAAAGAAAGTTAAAATCATGGCTCTAACAAAACCAAACACAAAAAACCGTTGATTTATAACTACATATATAGATAACCATAATTTACTTTGCAAATGTAAAAATGGTTCTGTAGATACTTTTAGTTATCTTTTCACAAAATAAATAAATAAGTAAATAAATAGCATCAATTAATGAGTGGATAAAAAAAATCAGTGGAAAGAACAATTCTTGATTATCTCCACATAGTATAAAATAAAGTCTCCAAAAAGCGTCTGTTTGTGTGGACGACTTGAGAACTTCACGGGCGATTTCGCTGAAATTTTTCAAGTATCTTTCTTTTAGCACTGGAAAGGTTTGCAGACCGGTTCGAGAAAAATTCGAAGTTCTTTTTTTTTTTTTAATTCCAATTTAGGCCCAATTTTCACATAAATTCCCAAATATGATGGGGAAAAATTACTTGCATACATTAATATTACATATTGTTGGAAAGGGTAGAATTTTCCGTGTTTTACGCAATTTGTTTCGATGCTCTAACTTAATTACGGCAGGAGTTATTTGCGTTTTTAGCTCGAATTTTTTTAGGCATAACTGAAATTTAGGCACTACTTTCTTCATTAAATCTATAAATAAAAAGTGAATGAATTGTCCTACAGTTTTCTGTTTAGTACCATTGGAAAAAAGCGATATTTTTTACTCGTGATACTTATCGACCTATGGTCGAAAAACTAAGCTTTTATCTCGAAAGGAAAAAAAGTTACAAGTTTTTTTAAATCAAGTTTAAAAAGTCTCATTCCCATTCAAATTGTTTACCATTTTCTTTCGCGTTTTAATTCCTTAAACTTATTTTATATTGTGTTTCCATGGTTACGCTTTCTAAATCCATCTTTCTCTATTTAATTTCTTAAAAGTATTTTAATATCTGTCGTCATTGTTTGGGAGGAAAATTTTGCATGATGTTTTTTATTTTTTTATTTATTTAGGCCTGATTGTGGAATATACGTCACTTGACATAACTTTTATTTTGAAGGTGGACCGAGCAAAGCCGGGCATTGCTGCTAGTGTACAATAAATGCGTTTGAAGATAGAGACTTAATCAATGAAAAATAAAAGGAACTAGTTAAAATTCTAGATGAAACACTTAATTAAAATTACTGATCAAATTTTACCATAACCCAAAGCTCTTCCAATTTACACTGTACCGTGAATGAGTGATTGGAAACGATTAATACTTTGTGCGTTTTTTACGAACAAAAATAAGAAAACGTTGAAATCTTGATGTTGTAAAAATCATAGTTTTATGAATAAAGTTTTTGATAGAATTACATGAACATTTCTTTGTAATACTCCTAATTGTGAACAGGGTAAAGATGGTAAGGGACTCCAAAAATTCAAAATCGAGATTCATTTCAAGATTCAAATCAAATGTTCTTAACTTTTTATGAGCTGCAACTACTACCAAAAAAAAATGGTGGAAAGTGCAATCGATCGCACATTTTGATCTGACAATTGAACAATAAAGCTATTAAAATAAAGCAGTAATAGAATAGTTGCGTATGTAGGACGGAATATTGCATTATTTCTCTTGGTAGCATCAAAGTATGCCTCCCTCAAAATGCGATATTTTGATCATGTAAATACTCTCCTTTCATAACTTTTCTAAAAATCACATATTTTGAAGTTTACGTCATAGCTTTGTAATGATTGTCACTTAAGGCCCCTGTATATACGAGCCGACGCATCAAATTAAGTTCAGCCATTTTGGATCGGAGCGCGTGTTTGTTTGGTTGGCTTTTTTGGCAAGTTATCGCGTTTGGTGAATTCTCACAGCGAGCAATTATTGACGATGCGTGAATTGTTTATTAAAGAAAGTAATATTTTTGACTACTATCGCAAAATCCGAAACCTTGGTCTGGTAACACTACCTCCGCAACAATGAAAAATCCGGTCCAAAATAGCTAAACTTAAACTGATATGTCGGTCTATATATATAGCGGCTCTATTGTCACTGCAAGATTAAAATGGCAATTGATGATAAATTTTCGAAAGACACTTTCAAATAATTTAAAAAGTATTCAATCATCAAAAGTTTACACAAATAATAATAATAATAATAATAACCCAAGAATTCTTTTTAAGCATCGCATCGATGATGTGTTCTTATCATAAATGATACCCTAACAAATGAATTAAATGCACTGCCCTTTTAGAGGAAACATATTATGCACATTTTTCTATCGTTCAATTCTAAGATTAAACTCTTTGTCGAAATTCTCAAGACAGGACATTACGAAATGTAGAGCGATATCTCACTCAGTTGTAATCGATGCACTAGAAATCGATATTATGCATCGATGTGCTAAAAAGGTATATGTCCCCCAATAGCGATGAAGGACATTTCTGAGTTCTCTCTAACAAGGATAGATTACGTTGATAAAAGTTTAAGATGTTTTTAAGTACTAAATAAAATACTAAACAGAGTACGCATGCAGAACTATGTTTCAGAGGCATGAAAATATAATTCACACCTACTTTGTAGAAACGCACTTACTTAGGTAGTGATGCAAAAAAAAGAACTATTTTATGTTACGAATATATTATACTATATTAATATATAGTATAATATATTCGTAACATAAATATATTTCAAGGAATATATTTCATCTATTTTAAGTCTGATTTCTTCTTTAGTTGTCTAGACCAACCAGTGAATAAATTGTTCGTAATTCTAAAAAAAAATCGAAGATTTCTGAATTATAAATGGCAGAAGTAACTTTCTTCTGTGATATTTCAAAAACGAAACTCTTTGAAAACGTGTTTCGCACCCTGGTTAATTTTCCTTAGTTGTACTTTTTTTAAGTTCAACCCCTCTCTCCATCCCCTCCTTGCCAAAAAAAAATCTGACAAGATTCGTAAAAGTTCTTCTTAAAAAAATAATAATAATTACGTATATCGCATGGGATGTAGTGATCGACTCGCCTCCACGTGGTGCACTCTGAGCAACGGTTTGCAGCTAAGTCGTCTCTCAACTTGCAGCTGTTTGTAATCCTGAGCAGTCATTTGTGCTTCCTGTGTAACGGCAGTGGTGTTACTATGATTGCTGAACATTAAGTGTCCAAGGCTTCATGGTTCATCTGTTTTTTCCCGCTATTGGGAAGCTACAAAATTTCTATCATATTTTTAACTCTTTGTTTCATATTGCATACCCTATTGTGTATTTTGGCCAAGGAAGGTCTACCGTGCTGACCAAATTATTAGACTAAGACTGTTTTAAAGGCAAATTCTTTATTGATTACATAACTATAGACACATTAAGGAACAGTGAAATAATTATCTAATATTTAGTATGCATTCCCTTGTTCTTGATGAGCATTTTAAGTCTTTTTGCCATACTTTTCACAAGGTTTACACCCCTTCTTAACTTTTTAAAAAAGGAGGTAAAAAATTGTTTATACTCACCATTATATATACTCACATACACATACTAGTTACCTAAAGCTAACTTTAAATATAACAGAACACACTAATAAAAAGAACTAGTGAACTGTTTAAGCTGATTGAGGTTATGTTCCTGGTAGGTAGATAAACAAAGAACATAAACAATGCAGACAGTGCTGCCACCTGCAAACATTAAATTATGCTAAAATAACGTAATAATCAGTGTAAAGTATGTACTGTACTTTAACAGTGAAATAAATAGTATTTTAGTACAAATAGTGTAATAAAAAAAAACTCTTTAGTCTAATAATTTGGCCAGCACTGTATAAGCCTGCTGCATTGCAAATTTTTTTAAAAACCTGTATCAGGTAAACTGCTTTTACGCTCATGTGTCAAATATGCTACAGTCGAACCAGCTTAATGGAATAGCCATTTTGCCACAGAAAAGTATTCTAATAAGTGGGATCTTCCATTAACCGGAATCAAAATAATACATTACATTGGTATGGTACATTGAAAGTATAATATATTACGCGGGATATTATTTTAATCAATATTTTATTAAGTGGGCTCGAATGCAGTTTTTAACGAAGTCATAAATTTGGTGTTTCCCCAGTCTCCATATTTTTGTTAATGAAATTGCGCTTAAGCGCTGATTTGCTGATCAGTCAACTCTATATTATTCATATACTTAGTTTCTAAAATGCAAAAAACTTCTTATTGCGTAGTAGTTGTCAAAATTTAAGAATTCAGCAGCCTTCCTGTGCAAACCATGAAGTATCATCAGAAAAATGTGCACCTGTGCAACGTGAAACCGTATGTGAAGTGAAGAAATGCGCTAAGGTATAGGTATACACATTGTTATTTAACATACCACGGAACATGGCCCAACTAGATGACGCTGACTTGAACGGGCCTTGGCAATTTATGACTTTTCTGTGTTAAATCGATGCAGCTCATACATCTACCATCAATGTCAACTTTTCAAAGTTTGTCTATTTTTGATTGGATGTCGCCCGTTCTGACCACAAGAAGCGCTGAACGGAACCCCTGCATCCACCAATCAATGGCAACGTAATGGAAACAGGGGACTCCCTGCAGCACCTTCTTTGTTGCCATGAGTTTCAGTGATTGTCACGGCCTATAAGAGTTAAGATACTGAGATAAAAAAAAAAGAGCTCCGCTTATTAGAAAATTTTCAGCAGTAGTAAGTAAACGCTCAAATAACGAAAAGAAAAGGAATTAGCTGCTTCAGAGCAATTCTGCAACGTAAAAGAACATGGAGTAAAGGAACAAAAGTTAAACTAAAGGCATAAGGCATTAAGTTTTAAATAATCATAATATAATATGCCATAAAAGTGTCGAAAAATTGTTATCAGTAAGCAAAATCTAGGATAATCGAAAGTCAAGTATTCAATAATCGTTAAAAATCAGATCAAAAATTATTAATCAGTTGTTTTTTTTTTTTTTTTTTTGGTGGGGAGGGGGGGGACAACTATAAAACTTTGGCAAGTTAGTGCACACTCTATACTCGAAAGTGTTCTAAATTAATGGAGGCTTTTCAATAAATTTCGCAGAGTTCAAAATAAAGTACATAAAGTTCTGAGCAGAGAAAAGGGAGGTAATAGATTTAATTTTACTTAATGGTGAGTTTTGGGATCAATTTCAGCAATTATTTAAAATTTCAGATTTCATAACGTAAGCATTCTCTGTGGCATTTTTTCTTAAGAAATTACATTTTTTCAACACTAATGCAATATATTTGACACTACTATGAGACTTGAGAAATTTAGTGATTTCGATAGTTTAACGTTTCGGGATATCCAACACTGGGTAAATTTCTCATTTACACTCATATCTCATTTTAAACAATGTCCCAATTGCGAACGCTGAGATTCAAGTAGGTATGGAAAAGAGTTAAACAGAGTAATTGGTTCCGTGTATATTTTAAAACTTTGACACTTATGTACGCAGAAACATCGTGTTAAATGACTTTCTTTGCTGAAGTGGAGGTCTGCTGGGAAATTAACTTTCAAAATGAAGTAAAAATTCTTACTTGAATTTCCGAAAAGATAAATGTTCTATCTTAGATTGCGCAGGAGGAGGAGATGAATATTTTTATAAAATTTTGACCATCACACACACTTGGATAACTTTATCCAAAATATGTTACACATCCAGTGAGAGTTTGTTCTCCCCCCCCCCTTGGAAACAGATTTGGCTAAGCAATTCGTAGTGTGCTTTTTGTTTTAATGGTAAATGGTTGATCTATGCTTAGTGTGGCGCTTTCGGATATGATAGATATCCTCGAAATTGTTTTTTTTTTTTCCTTTTGTTGTTGTTGCCGTGTCTCTCAAGTGTTGGAAATTTTGGGTTGCTCTGGTAACTTGATGCTTTGCTTTGGACGAGCTCATTTATGTTTGGGTTGAAAGAGCAGAAATTTTAAAATTGCCGTAATATCAAAAACTATTGTTTATGCAAATCAGCTGCATTCCAACCTATTTTAACAAATGGAATCGTTCAGGCCACAGCGGACTGGAAGTATATTTGTTGAAACCAGAATAAAGGAATACCATTGTCCCACATAGAGGTCGGACTTCAAAAAACAAATACGACAGCCCCAGGTACCAACAGTCGATTTTTTTTTTTTTAAATTCCTTCTCACATTTATAAATGAGGCCAATCCAACCTTATTTAGGAACCCACAGTGATATTAATTTATTATGGGAACAAGGAGGACTTTGTGACCACGACATATTTAAAAGTACTAGTCACCTACAATGAACACGTAGGATGTTTGACCAGCGTTTTCAAAACTGTAAAGAAGGGGATAGCCAAACTTAAATTTTTGGGAGTAAGGAAATTTTCAATTTGCCGAATGGAACCCAAAATTTCGGCAAATGATGAAAATTTTTGACGAATAACTCCAAATTTTGCCGAATTACGATAACTTGGACGAATTATCGGACAAAATTTGCAGAGTAAGAATTTTTTTTTTTTTTTTTTTTTTTAAGATCATCTTTATTTCATTCATTATTTTCTATTCCGTTACTAATTCATTTTTTCGTGCCATTTAAGGATTCTTTTGCAAATATTAGACATTTTTCTTGATCACAGAGCCTGCAGTTGGAATTTTTGGGAAGCGAAGGTCAGTAATCACTTTACAGCAAAAAAACGTAACGATCTATTTTTGTAATTAAAAATTTTTAAGAAGGGATTAATTCGTACAAAAAACGGCTCCTTTTTACAAAGAAATGTAAAGAGAGTGACTAATTGTCGCAACGCAGTTAAAAAAGGAGCTTATCTCAGGTGAGGTCCTATCGGGCGGACCGCTCTTGAAAAAACTACAAAAGTATAGACAAGATATTATTATATTTAAGTCATTCCATTTGAATATGCGAATGTTGATGCAATTTATTAAAGTCTATCGAGCGTATGGCGATAGAAATTTCTATTTAAAAAAGAGTGTATATTTTTTGATTATATATTATTTAATAAAATTTTGTTAATCTAGAGAATGTAAATAGCTTTTTATTTTACAATAGTCCTGTTTAAATAATGTTCAATCTTCTACTAAAATACTCGATAGTTAAATGCGACCACGACGGGATAAATTTATTAGTGCCTGAAATCTGTAAGCTGGCTATCGCTTAGTCATGAACTGAAGAAAACATTATTTCCATTGCCAAAACTTCATAGCTAAATAGAAAAACACTTTTTTTTTTGACGCCTCATTAGTAATTAACACACATGAAGATGGTAGCGAGATGCAGAAGTCTAGTCTGCTACATTGCTGAACCGATGTAATCATTCCTCGCAAATTCAAATTTAATAGCTAGGTAACGAGCTTTTGAAACTTCAAAAGAGAATCATAGATAATAGATACTGCACAGATTCCAACTTTAGATAGAGTTTTTGCCAGTAAAACTGAACCAAACTTCAGGGATCTTACTTCTCTTTACAAAAGGAAAAGAAAATATAGTAGTAGTAGTAGTAGTAATAATAATAATAATAATAATAATAATAATAATAATAATAATAATAATAATAATAATAATAATAATAATAATAATAATAATAATAATAATAATAATAATAATGATAATAATAATAATAATTCATTATTATATGGACCGCGCCATAAACGACAGCAGCTTTGAAATCTTTCCTCATAAGCATGATAGTTGTCATTAAAAATGTGCCAAGTAGTCCTTTTCCAAAAACTTTTCTTTGAAAAGTAATAGAATATTATTTCTTCTTAAAAACTCGCAGTTTTCATCATAAAGCCATAAATGGACAAACCTGACTTCATGTTGGTTATCTTCTATATTTTTTATGATGGGCCTCTTCTAATGCTTTAAACAAGACTTCACATTTCTTGAAATTGTGTATACCAAAACCAGGGTTCGCCGATATATATTAATCGATATGTATCATGATATATATCACGAAATATGTCATGATATATATCACGATATATATCATGATATATATCATGATATATATCCAATATTTATTTTGAAAATATCATGACATTTTCGATATTTATTTTTTCAACTACGGTATTTTCAATACAAAAATTATATTAATTGTACTAATATAGTTCATTTATTATTAAAAATAACCAAAAGGTTATATACTATATTTTTATGATGTCTTAATACATCCTTAATATAACAAAGTAACATAATATTCCTTTTTTTATTTTATACTCATAAAATTATTAGTAATGTAACAATTTCAATTCATATTTTAAGTATCTAGTTAAATGTTAAATGTTGATCAGAAAAAAAAGAAAATGTCTTTTGCCTACACAGATTTTCACAGGTTAATGCATATTTTTTATTTCTGAATCATATGTAAAAGTAGCTAACTTAAGAAAAATGAGAAAAACAGCTAATGCTAAATTAACCCCATTAAAATTGATAAAAATAAAATGAATTATTAGATACAAATAATGAAAGAAACCATAATTTTAAGTCTAAATATTGTAAAAATAATATAAGAAAACAAAGAGTATTTACTATTTAGAAGACTTTAGTTTGTGTGCTGATTGAAAATATCGGATGGATATCAAAATATCAGATATATTTCAAAATATCGGATATTTTCGATATTTTCAAAATTATCCGATATCCGATTTTTCGATATTTTCGAAAATATCACGATATTTTCGAACCCTGACCAAAACAGTCCCTAGAAAGTTAAGATTGTTCGAAGCAAAAGAAACATCAAAAGAGTTTTGCAATTATAGTTTTATTCATTCATTACTCAAATCTCTTTTGACGAGTGTGCTCAATTTCATTCCGTTACCCCACAAGCTGCGTGAATCCTTCACCTAGTGCTGCCACTTCCCGGTTAAATTTAAACATTAAACTAGTAAGAGGGCGGAAGAATGCAATTTTCCTGCTCCGTAATTTATTTAATCAAAGCTTTTCATTCAATAGTCAGATTGAGAAGCGACAGCCGTTCGGGCTCCCTAGAGCATGCTAAGCGCAAATTGATTTTCAGATACAATTATTTCAGTCACCATTTCCTTTCATGTCGCAATTTGTCTCTAATAATATAAGAATTACCTGTGTTTGAAGTGTTTTATTTTCTAATGCCAGTATTATTGAATTGAGATGTTTAAATGTCCTGGACGGTATTAGCCAAACACCTTTTTTTGTGTGACGTCACTTGTGATGAGCTAATTCTCTTTCTCTCTCCCTTTCTCTCTTTCTCTCTCTCTTTCTCTCAGTCTCTCTCTCTATCTATCTATCTATAATTCTCTCCCTCTCCCTCCCTTTCTCTCTCTCTCCCTTTCTCTCTCTCTCTCTCTCTCTCTCTCTCTCTCTTTCTCTCTCTCTCTCTCTCCCTCCCTCCCTCTTTCTCTCTCTCTCGCCGACGCATCCGCTTTTTTGAATCCAAACAGTCGTCACTACCATTCAGATGGAATTTTATGAGAAGCAAACAAGGGAATTAGACCATAAAAATGGTTGACTGTGCAGTAGTGTACTCCAAAAATAGCTCACATAAATGACTTTGTTTAAATCTTAAAAATTAAAAAAATAGGGTAAAAATTATAAATGATTGATGATGTGCTGGAAATAGAACTCAAGAGTGTGAAAAAAGTAATCATTATTAAATAAACTCGTTTCTGTTTTCACTGTAATGGAATAATTTAACCTGAAGACTTTATGTTTCTCAGCTCACTTGCTTTCCCATAATGAATTAATTGCTTAACTCCACAAAGAATTCAAGGTTGCTTAAAATAGAAATTCAGTCACTCTCTTAGAAATTTAAATACAAAATATTTAGAAAATAAATATACATTGTTATGCTAAATACTTAAGAGTATTAATATTGAACGGTTATAAAAGTTTCATAATTGGTTGACAAGAGAATTTAACAGACTAATAAATCGAAGTTGTATTGGCGTCATATTTGATTAATTGAAATGTTTTCAATCTTATGATTAGGTTATTCTGTTTACTTCATTAACATCTTTTAAATATGGTTGTCTTTTTGCTTAACTTGTTGTTTTTGGAGACATTTTCATACCTAAATAAATGTCATATCATTCTTCAAAAAACAAAATGTTAACATAAAAATGTTCTTTATAATATGCACTCAGTAGCTTTTTAATTATCGTGAGAAATTTGCATTCACTTTTCAAATACTAAGAAGTCCTTCAAATAAAGGATCATTTAACTTTTCAAATAAAATATTATCAACAATAAAAACCGCATGATATGCAAAGAAATGTACTCACTTGCGTCCAAAATTTTAAATTTGTGAGGTTGAAAGCTTTAAACTGGTGCATTGCAAATAGTCAAAATGATGCTGAAAGGAAGTAAAACCATTCCAAGAACGGTAATCTTTCACTGTCTCTTTTGATTCGAAATGGCGGGCGGATAGTTCGATCTGATTATATGTTGGAATTCTACGGGAAGACTTGAGAGCCTTTTGAAAACCATTTGTAAAAAAAAAAAAAAAACACAGTATTTGATATGAGAAAAAAACTATGAAAACAATTACAGTATTAGCTAAAGAGTTCCATAACCATGTTCTGTCATCAAATTGTTTTGAGAACTAAAATTCTGGAAATAAAATCAAAAGTAGGGGAGAGCGGGGATAAAAGTTCCATGGGTAAGCTGTTCCGTTGGAAATAGCTCAATGAAGAAAAAAGATAAATGTATTTTGTAAATACCTGTAAATTGGAATGTTTGCTGCGCAGCAATGGCATCCATATTATTCCAGCCAGTGGCGTCTGGTATATTTAAAGCTGAGTACGGGCACCACTGATCCACTTTTGAAAATATTTTCGTTTTTGAACTTTTTGGTCTTTTTCACGAATTTTAATTGATAGTGTTCAATTCGTTGGTGTTTTAATGCACGTAAAAATTGTGCACCCAAGTGTACTCGCTGAAACGGTCACTTGTTTACAGGCATAAGTAGTGTAGATGTAAAAATTGAGTTTCAACTAATCAGGTTTCAGGGACCGAGGAAAGTTTAATTTCTTTTGGAAGAAACAAGAAGAAAGAAATAGGAATGTCTAAAAATAGATTATGCACTTGTTAAGTTAAAATGAGTACTTTCTACATTCAGTAAGTCATCAACACAAAAATAAATAAATAAATAATAAATCAACAAATTCGTAATAGTAACATCCGCCCGCGGGTAATCGGAAGTTTATTGTAATTAATTGCAAATACATTATTTTATGGATCGTCAGAGTGAAGTATCGTATCATTTATATATTCAATGATGGTTTTCTGTTATGATTGATGACTGAACTCGTTATCATTGCTTTTTAGCTACAGAAGCTGTAAATTATTTTGTTTAATTTTACTATAGTATTATGTTTTTGCTGGAGTTTAATATGTTAATATATAATAACGTTACTATACCTATTAAATGTGCCTTCATATGTGTATTTGTTTATAAAGGGTAGTAATTAAACCAAAAAATTCTCATTATCAACGCTAAAAATTGAAATTAATTTACTTTGTTTTAATTTTGAGGAAAAAAATCCGATTGTTCGGACGATATTGTTTATTAGTCTTTAAGTAAACACTTGTTTACACCAACTTTCTTTTTTTTTGCCACAAATTATACTTTTACCAAATTAATCGTCTCGAAATATCGCTAAACTTAAATCATTATCGTTAGACATCGTCGTGTTAATATCGGAACAACTTGCCCTATCCGCGGAACAACTAGACCAACGCAGAGGCAAATTATTCCTTTCCGACTTTCTCGGTACTATAAAATTAATTATAATAAAATCTTACGAAATGCAACTCAAAAAAAAAAAAAGTCTTAAAATCAAAGGGGTATATATTACTCTATTTTAATTTCAGAACAATAATTCCAGAACTAAGTTTCCGTAACAAATTTTGAGCTTGTTTGAAAAACGGAACTTTTAGCCCCGCAATCCCCTAATTAAAATTTTCCCCCGGTGTCCTACAGATTTATACCCTGAATTCAACCATTCTACCCTGAATCCGTTGTGTTGTCTTATTTTCTCATCTTTTATTCAAACAGGCAACAAGACCTGCTCTTTGTTTATCAGATTAGTTGTGGTAGAATTATGAAATAAAAAGCTTTTCATGCAGTAAAGAAAGATGCACTACGTGCTGGTACTCTAATAATCTACTGTGCCACGTCTAAACAACGATTTCATGAAATTATGGGTAGTGAATATAAACTGTACGTAAACTTAATATGCATTTAATTTTAAATATTTCATGAGAGTAAAAACTGGGCTGATGACTGAAATGCCCAAACCAAAGGAAAAAAAAAAAAAAAAACAGAAGAGCAAAAGTACGAGAAAAACTTAATAGGTCTCAGTGTCATCATCGTCCTATGAGTATGTCACGTCGGTGTTCTTGTGAGCTTTATTTTTGGCTGCTAAACGTGACTTTAGGATCTTTTTCCTCTGGAATTACTTGACAGATTGGTAACTGTTGAAAAGGATTTCGATTGATACAGGATATTTTTTGATTCTGGATGACATAAACGCGGAAAATATCCTCGCATGAGGTTCAAATAATTATTTTCATTGTTTTAGAAGCTTTAAGAGACTGATTTTTACAAAATATGTAATTTACAACGGAACAATCTGAACTGTTTGGTTACACAAATTCAAAATTTGTTTTTATATACAGGAACAATATGGAATACTCTTGCGCAGGCAGATATCCAAACTTTGTTTTACTCCATGCCGAGTCGTGTAGCAGCTCTTATTGCGTCTCGCGGTGGCCACACAAAATACTAATTTTTATCTCTTTTTATTGTTTGTTTGGTTTGAAAACGTAATCACTTATTTGTACCATTACCACTCAACTGTGTATTAAATTTCATTCAATTATGATGTTTCCTTCATGGTGTTGCAATTTTCACAAACAGGACTACAATACCAAAATAAGAGAAAGGAAATCAAATAAAAGCTTTCTAATAGTTAAAAAAAATACTTTCAAATTTATATTACAGATAGTATTCTGAAGGAAAATTATTTTTTTCAAAACGTTATGCTATAGTTAAATAATTAAATAAATAAACTTTTTTTCTTCTTAACTATGCAAGCATTATGGGAAATTTATTTATTTAGGAGTGGTACTAAATCAGAAGTCATGCATCCAAAGGTTAGTCAAGCACAGTAATATAATCTAAGCTACGTTAAACCCATATTGTTGCTCAAATCTGTCTTCCAGCTTTTAAGAGAGGATTCTTCAAATGCATTACTACAAAGAAAATTGCTCAGTTAAGTCTTAGTGCTAATATACCCCCCCCCCCCCCAAATAACACGAAATTCCCTCCTAATTCTCAAAAGTATCTTTTAGTGCAACCGAAATTTAAACTGAATAAATCTTACCACATCTACTGAAATTACAACTTAATTGCAGTAATATTTTTACTTTGCAGTTCAAGATCTCAATTAATTTCGTTGCTGCATTACTTACCCTTAAAAATATTTTTTTTTTTTTTTTACAATGTAAAAATGGTCAGAAACGTTTAATTAAAATGCAAATTATGTAAGGATTTGTGAGCAATGCACTGCTACCGTTTGCTATCAATTTGAAAGTTTTTCTTTCATTAGTACATATGTTATAAAGTAATATAAATAACACTCAAAATATTTTAAAGCCTCTTGTTTCATTACTGTATTACACGCAATACAAAACTCAAACGGTTTCAAAATCAAATATTGCTTATTTTCAAAATATTCTCAAGCAACTAATCTTGATTCACGGTTACGGGATTTATATTAAATTTAAGAGATTTACTGAAACACGACTCTAAATTCAATTCCGAGAATGTGTCGCTGGAAGTGTATTTACGTTGCGAATTATGCGTAGATAATATATTTTTGAAGAAATTCGTGATTTGAATTTCGTCATGGGATAGAATTATTTAAACTTGATTTAGCGTTAAGTTTTGGAGAGCATATTGCGCGTGATTATCAGACACTCGACCTAAAGCTAACAGAAAATTTCCTTAACTGCGAGTATATGAAATAGTTTTTGTTTATCTTTATTCTTATGCCAGGAGAGGAGGTTATAATACCGATTCCAACAGGTGAACTGCTTGGAACATGTAAGTTTGTTTTAAATTTCCTCAAACATTTCGAATGAAATTTTATAGAACGGTTTACATACAATATAACTGAGGATAAAATATCTTTTTTGACTAGCATTATTAAGAAAAAAATAATAATGCTAGACTTAAAATGAAATGTAGATCCTTGAATTAGGATAATTGGCATTTGGAAGCTTAAATCAATAAATTTAGAGATTACGTTTAGCTTTTTCAAAAATCATGAAAAGGTTTTTTTTACACAAAATTGCTACTATTATAAAATATCACAAAAACAATAGAAAACAAGCTGCTTGTATTTTTTAAAACAAATTATTTGAAAATATATTATTTATTTGATTTACAAATATGTCTATATAAGCTTATTTGAAGTGTTTTTATTACAGAACCTACTGATTGTTTTCACATACAGCCTGAAGAGAGTAGGTAGCGTAATTTAGGCGGCAGGGTGTTTTAAAACACAAAATAAGCAGCCTCTGAAACGAAATAGGGCGCTTTATACGAGCAATGAGAATCCTTAAAAGAGCAACGATATGTTAAAAGAATAACAGAAAGCTTTAAAAGAGCAACAGGGAACTGCTTCAATTGATAATAAAACTTTATGCCTCGAAAAAGAACTAAGATTAATCGTGCAAAAGCATTGGCAATAGTTGCAATCAAAAGCATTGTCTTGCATCTACCATTTCCCATGCCGGATGGTATGTCCTGACATGTCCCTCCGTACGTTAAGTGTATCATACTACAGCGTTACATCGTTACTTCTTACATTCCATAGCCACCGAATTGTTTGTATATGGTTTCGGATAATGGTGTTTCTTAAGAATGATGGCTATTGTGAATGATAGCTATTGTCTGTTGCTTCTTACGTTCCATAACCACTGCATTCGTCCCTATGTGTTTTCGGATAATGGTGTTTCTTAAGAATGATATCGATCAGGAATGATTTATATCGTATGCTGCTTCTTATATTCCATAACCACTGCATTCGTCGTATCTGACTCAATGTGATTTCGGATAATGAGGATTTCTTAGAATGATCTCTGTCGTGAATGTGTTACTACCAGGGCCTGATTAACCTTTAGGCTCAGGAAGCTTAAACCTCCCCTCAGAAATTTTAGGGGCCCCAAATATGATTAAAACTGTGATTAAAATTTCTAGTTTCTGCATTTTGTAAAGATATTGCAAACGTTAGAACTTGCTAAACAAAAATGTTTGAAAGGATTAAATAATTATAAAAATTAATTTGTTAAAATGTAGCCACAAACTAGATTTTCACACGTGAGATTTTTTTCAACTCTGTTACGATGTGCTTTTATGACATTTAATTTACTTCGTGAAGTGTCAAGTATGATTCAGCATGTTACTACCGATATTTCCTGAGAATTCAAGTGCAACATATGTAATAAAGAAATTTCTGTCAGTCGGTAAGGTGGAAAATAATTAAATTCTGAATTCTGCTGGACCACTTAACGTTAGTCAATGTTGTATCAATGTGTATAAAATGTTTAGAAAAACTTCCTCAAGCAAAAAGTGGGGAGCCCCAAAGTAACACCAAGCTTCCTATAATTTATGAGGTTAATCGGGGCTTGGTTACTATAACACTTTGAGTTAATTCAAGTTGTGCTTTGCAAAGCCAGCAGACCAGATTTACATGATGTTGAATGCATTGTTAATGACTTGAGTTTTTACAAGTTAGCACCGTCTTTTAAATTAGGAAATTTTCTACTCAACTTCTTTTCTCACAATTTCACTTGTTATATTTGATAAAAATTATTAACTTGTTTAATCAAACTTAGTTTGTTTCCTTCCCTTTCCCCCTTTCTCCAAAGACCTGTCTTCGTTTAAAATGGCTACACAGTACATTGCCTCGCAATAAACATATAGATCCTAATATCTTGAACTTTTTTTTTTCGTGTAAGAGATTTCCTGTGGTAAATTTCACGCATTATCACTTTTGCGTTAAAAAAAAGAGACTTTTTGAAGCCCAGGAACACATGCCTAAAGTTTTCTTCTAATTTGTCCTGCAAATGTTGTTTTCTTAATGTTATAAAAGATTTTTTTTTTCTGCCTGTCATTTTTGAAAACAATTCTTATTGTTTTTTAGCGTACGGACCATGTTCCACTCTCGGGTTGACTTCATTAATTAGTTTTGTTGAAAGATGATATTTCAAGGAGAGGAAAATTTGTTCTGAACATATTGTACATCGTAGCCTATAAAATATTAGTAACAATCATGTATGTGTAGAGCTACAGAAAAAATTCCAACACGCACTGAAAACTGATTTGTGTTTAAGCAGCAAGTTACCTCGCAAACGCCAGGGCTAAGACAGAACTACATGCAGTCTACCAAAGGCCCGGTATGCATATCCAGCTTCAATGCGATGACATATGCCTCCAGTTCGGTTACTCTCTATTATAGACTGATGAGTCCACAACAAGGATGAAAATGCAGTCTTTGGATGTGATAACCGTGTTGACAGTACATTCCATGATTTATGCTTTTTAGATTTGTCATGGTTTTAAGCATTGCAGCTGAGTCCCGCCTGCATGCTTCTTCAAATACTATTAATAGTTTAAAAGAATTAAACCAGTAAGTACTGCAAACCAATAGTTTATGAAAGATTACAATATTATGTTACACACATGTTTGCATGTGTACAACAAAGTGAAATAACAAAGCAGTAATTGATTTTGAAACGGTTCTACAATAGATTTTTTAAAACATATATTCAGTTTTGTGCTATGCTAGGTAAAGGAAAATTATTTTTTTAATTATTGTTTAAAAATTTAGAGATCTAAAACATTCCTAACTAAATAGTACACTGTCAATAAATACTGTTTTTTCTTAAAACTTTTTTGTCATTATGTATTATAAAATGTGTAAATTTAATACGCATAAGGCAAATTTTATTCCATCTAATACATGTTAAGACAAGTATGCAGAATGTTCCTATTCAGAATTCAGAAATGAGAAATTATTATCATGCAGTTTTATTACTACTGCCTCGCCAAAAGTAATTACTGTATACGAAGTGACTAAATCCATTGCACTAATTTCCAGTGCTTAATCTACTTGCTCTGTGTAGATCAGTTTAAAGTTTCACATGCGTTTGCTAATCTTAGATGAATCATTTAATTCTTGTTCACTGAATATTTTAGAGGGATTCGAATTTGATGCAAATTGGTTTCTTCAAAATAATTCCTACAAAGCTTTCGAAAAGTTGAGCAATTTGTAGAGCTCGAAGAGATATGATGATTATATTTCTAGTGTTTTGAAAGGAAGAGTCAGATATTACAATGCAAAACATTTTAAACAGTATTTTTCTTGCACTTAAAAAATAGATTAAAAAAACTGGACATGAATAACTAGGTGTAATTCTCCATTGCTGATGTGCTGAAAACATGTTTAAAGCATTATTTATTACACTTCTTCCGTGATATATTAATTTATGTGTTGCTTTTCGTTGGTTAAAAATATTTTTGCAAAACAAAACAGGGCTTTTGGAAAATAAAATTAAAATTTTTAAACAAAATTGTATTTTATATAAGTTTTGAAATTATAAATCATAGTTTTCGAAAAAGAGTAAAGTACCAACATTGGGGGATTGAAATAATTTACTAAAACGAAAAATGTAATGGCAAATGGTAATACCTATGGCATCCTTTCATCAAATAAATCTATTGAATTAGGTTCTTAAACTATTATTTCTAAAAAATGGCACACAAGATCCATAAATTTGTGTGATGTTTTTAATGTTGTAATTAGTTATATCAAATTGAGCTTGGGTTTTAATCCTGGATTTGCCCATGCTTGACGAGGAAACAATATTTCCAACAAAATCAAAATTACACATGCAAAAACTCGACGACCATCCCAATGTCTGAATTTTCGCAAAATCAAAGCAAAGAGCGAAAATTGAAAGTTATTTTTAAAGACCTGTTTGAATTAATTACAAGTCTTTTATTTGTTAACAAACATAAGATGGCAACAGTTAAAAATTTTAAATCATTTTGAGATAATATTTCCGATCATTTCCATACAATTCGCAACTCCATGGCTTGAATACGCTACCTTGCGGTAATTTAAAAAACTGCCAAAAAAACTAAAACATTGCCACATTGCGTTCCACGTATGTATGTTGACGTAAACACAGGCAGTTTGTTCTGAGTATTTATTAACGCAATCGATGTGTCTTAGATTGCTTTCAGCTACAGAAATTGTTTCGTCCCTTAATAGTATTCTCGAGCTTCTCAAAATAATGTTAGTTTCCTTATTTCCTTCTAAAAAGTGAGTTGATTAAGAAATGGTGGAAACGTAAACACAAGAAAACTCTGAATTAACAAACTTGGATAACGTTATACCAGGTAAAATTTTTTATTGTTTTGTGTGAATTTGTAAAAATATGGGGTTTTTTTTTAATTTTTAATCTTAAATTAATTTAACTAACCATATTTTACAGCAGAATTTAGTTGGAATAGACAGTATGCAAAATATTTTCTTGAATATATTATTGTTCGAACGAAATGAAAAATGTTTAACTGAGAAAAAATTTATTTTATTGCTTTTATTCTCAGCTGAAAGGTTTCGCCAAATTTGTTTAGGGTTATAGTATTAGCATTGTGCGAGCTAAGTACCCTTGGCGAGATTCCGCATGTTAGTTAAACCATTTTTATTTTTTATCATGAGTGGAATAAAATGGTAGAAATATTACAGAATTCGATAAGTAAAAAGAAATAATGGTAGATCAACTGAAAAGAAAACTACCATCATATATCCGTGATAATTTTGTTGATGATTTGCATAGCATGATATAATTAAATCATAACTCAGAAACTAGAAACATTCGAAACAGAAAAATTATAAATTAACCGATTCGGGTATTTGAGAAAAATAACTCAGCTACAAATGCAAAACAATTAGCGCTAACCAAGCAAAGCAAACAAGTATCATCATCTTCTTTTGATAATAATTCGTAATGTCATATTAAATTTTCTGGCATTAATTGTTATTCTTGTCAGGCCACAATTATTATTTAGTTTTATCAAGAATTGATAAATACCGAATTCAACATCGTGGAACTGGCTGCTTAGAACTACGAACTACGTAATTTGCATTAATTTCTAACGCTTATGCTTCTTGAATTCTCATTTCTTTCTACGTGGGCCAGAATATCAACAAGACTTTGAAAATTAATTTAAAAAGAATAAAGCGAAAAAATCATGCATACGAACAAAATTTACTAGTCTTATTAGCATTCTCTTCGTTACCACGTGCGTTTGTTTTACCTTTTTCGTCCGCCATTAGAAAGTGGCTACAGTGCCCCCTATAGTTCGTTGGCGTTGCGAATTAAAATCACGAGATATACGCAGACGACAATCTATTACGATTTATCTTTCTTATTGTTGCATTAATAAAGCTATTTTTATTCGAAAAAAAATCAGCATCACTTGGAGCAATTGGCGCCAAAATTGAACCAACGCCTGTTTACATATGGATTCACATTTATTCCAAATTTGATCCAGAACGTAGCATTACTTCTTGGGATATGGCACTCATAACAGAAAAAAATAAAGTCGGATTGCGCCACCCCCTTTTCAACTGTTGACACCAAAATGAAATCAGCTCTTATACCTTCTAAGGGCTACTTGTCGATAAATTTTTGTTTGATTCCGTTCGTTATTTCTTGAGATACAGCCGTCACAATTGACGACAAAAAACGTTCTATAACTCAACCCCAGTTTGAGCTACTGACACCAAAATTAAATCAGCTCCTGTTCCTGTTAGGGGTAATATATAGACTAAATTTTGTTTGATTCCCCCAGTGATTTTCTTGGGTAATAGCAAGCACGCATAACTCAAGAAACGTCCCATTGCTCCGCTCCCCTTCGAGGAATTCGCGCCAAAAACCAATGGGCACACGTTCACATAGGGGCACATATGTGTATCGAATTTCGTTCAATTTCATGCGATAGTTTTTGCTGTAGAGCGGCCACAAAAAACTGGTCACGCACATACGTGGCACACACACACACACACACACACACACAAACACACACACAAACACACACACACGCACACACACATACACACAGACAGACAGACATTTTTCAAAATGGTCGAAATGAACTTGGCACACCTCAGAACGTTCGAATTCATCAAAATTCGAAATTCAAAAAATTGCACAAATCCAATACTATCTTCTATCTATTAGATATAGAAGAAAGTAATAATGGACGAAAATAAGAGCCAAAAATAAGTACCATCAATATCATTAAAACTAAAAATTCTATATCTGTCTAACGGTTTTTCTTACATATTGTAAAATGCATGCTCGGATGTACCAGGAATACTTTGAACATAAAAACACGTTATAGATTTCAAAATATTTGTTTCCATAACAGCATTATGGAAATTTTCATAACTCATAAAGTATTCGAAAACAAATTCCTCCCTAGATGGATCCAGATAATATTTGTTTTTGAAGGAAATATTGTATAAATTCCACGGTCAAAATAGAACGTAATATTTGCAAAATCCTCGTCTTTTCGTCTTAAAAGAATACTTTGTCACAATATAAAAAATACATTCGAATATCAGCGGAGCTTAGTCGAAATTCAAGAATTACTGCTTTCTCATTTTCTCAGCCATATTTTTAGAATCAATGCCCTCACATGTTTGGAAAAAAACCCAAGAAATATTAAGGAATATTTTAATCATCTTTATGCAGGAGTTAAATAATTTGTTTTTTCTAGCCTCCTGTTCCGGTGGCTTGAGTTCAGACCAATAATGCTTTTTAAAAAAATATTTATGCTATTTTTTTATTTCTCTCTCTCTCTCTCTCTCTCTCTCTCTCTCTCTCTTTTTTCGTCACTGGTGTTCTTTTAATTTTGATTTTTTTGTCTTTTTTACTATTTCGCTGATTATATAATCTGTGGTGCATTTGTAATAATGTAATGTATCTTCTATTCAAAGAAAAATATCATTTAAAAAATGACAAAGTTATTAGAGTTTTGAACAAAATTATTACTTAAGATTAAAGGATCACACTTAAAAACAAATTTTCCTGTCAAAATTAATTTATTTTAAGGTCAGAACTTATTTCGAGACAGAGTTTAAATTTAAACTGAGTTGGAACAGCCTTTTATCTGAGGATTATCAAAAGGCAAGTTGGCTGTATTGCATTCATCTTTGTTGCCAATGGTAGACTGCTGCATAAGACCAACAAAGTGCGCTAGTATTTTTTGCCCAAAAAGGTAGTAGAGGAGCATGTTTACAGAAAACTTTTAATATGCTTTAGATTGACGAAAAATCCGAAAACTACATTGCAATCATTACAAATGATGTCATAGCATGAAAGAAGTAGGCAGAAAAATATATGACCGTTAATTTTGTATTCGACAAATATCTATCCAGTTAAAGAAATAATTTTAAAATTATAATAGCAAAGATGTAACTCTCTAATAATTTCTTTCGAAACAGATTCCCACTTCAATTGAGAAATCTAAAACCTCAAAATATTTATCACATTCCATTTAAGATATGCCTCGTTGTTTAAAATAATGCACTAACATGAATACAGAGATAACTGTGGCACTGACTGCTTGTTCGTTCTGGATTAGTTTGAAATTTCAAATGACGTATTCCCTAATTCCTCACAGAGTAGTAATTGTTTCGCTGAATGAATATTTTAATCGAGAGTAAATTGCTCTGTGCAAAATAATTATTCTACCGTTCCTATAAGTTAAATTAAATTTTCTTCCCTCCATCATGTATGAAAATTATAATCGCTCTTTCGCTGCACCAATAATTTAAATCCCATTTGATGAAGTGTACACAAGACTTCATGAGATTGGAAACTCCAGTATACATAAGGTTGAAAACGAGAGTTTATTTTTCGTTGATTATATATTCCCGTACTCTAACTTCCTGGAAAACCTGAAATTGATAGAATCAGCAAAAAATTATAATTTAGAGCCAGAAAAATCCATTAATTTTCCTAACATTTAATTTTTATTTATTTATTTTTAATGCCAGTATTCTAAAACAAGACGTACCATCGTGTAACGTCACAAGTCAAACAGCCACATTTAAGGCCCCTATATATACGAGCCGGCGCATCAGCTTAAGTTCAGCCATTTTGGATCCTTATTTTGGCCATTTTGAGTGGTTGAGTTTTCTGCCGAGTTATCATGTTTGGTGATGGTTCACTGCGATCGTTTGTTGGCGGTACGTTGTTTATTAAATAAAATATTATTTACGGCAAATTTGGTAAAACATGAAATTTTAATGTGGTAACCCTGGCTCCGCAACAATGAAAAATCATATCCAAAATGCCAGCTTAAGTTTAGCCATTCTGGATCGGATTTTTCATTGTTACCACACCAAAGTTTCGAATTTTGCCAAATTTGCCGAAAATAACATTTTGTTTAATAAACAATTCACGTGCTGCTAATAATTACTCACAGTGAACAATGACTAAACACGATAACTTACCAGAAAAGACAACCACTCAAACACGCGCTCCAATCCAAAATGGCTAATCTTTAGCTGATGCGTCGGCTCGTATATATAGGGGCCTTAATCCTAAGACTTGTTCGTTTATGACGTCAGCAGCGAAAACGAAAAAGCAACTAAACGTCTTTTAAGATATTTTTTTCAATAGGGAAAATAAGCCAAAATCAAGAAAAAAAAAGTAACTCACCCCATGTTTTCTACCATGCTCTTTCAGAAAGAAAATATTTTTGAAAAGTGTGAAGCAATCCAATTTCAAGGGAAGCATGAACATAGAAAATTGTCAAGTAAATTAGTATAACATACTAATACTTGCTCAATTTTTCAGTCACATGTAAATGTTTTTTTACATAATCGGTTTTTTCGAAGATTTTAGTGTGATTTTCATTCCCCTATCTCTGAATCTAAATTTTCAGTATTTGTACACATTAAGTCAAAATAATGAAGTTGGACACATGTAAAAAAAATTTCTCCTAGATAACGGACACCCCCTCAATATTTTTAGACCTGTGGGTAGTAATATACTGAAAGAATTTTAGCTTCCTATTTCAACTGAAAGAGGCTGCTCAACACCCTCCCCCTGCAGATTTATAAAAAATCTCTTATAGCTCAAAAAATTAACATAAAGTTTGAAGGTGTTCCACTTGAAAAAGTGCGGCATTTTAAGTACCTGGGCGTTATTATTGATTAAAAAATGCAATGGAAAGAGCGTATTACTTATACTTCTAGGAAAAATTAAAGAATTCTACACGGATTGATATAAGAGTTTCGAATTACACCTATGGTGTTAAAACAAATGTACTTCAATTGATGTATAAGCAAGCTATCGTGACACTCATTTCTTATGCATCCGGAGCTTTTGAAGATTCTCTAAATAAAGATTAACAGCAAACCTCTTAGAAGAACTCAACGGAGGTTTCTTATTCAAATCATTAAATGGTACAGGACCATTAGCTATGAAGTGACTTTTGCTATCTCCGGTTTGCCTCCCATTGATTTGATTATTTTGAATAATCTTAAAGTCAAGAGGGTTTTTTAGGTACTAGTTTGGGCACCCTGGACTTGAAACTTCCTGTTTCTTCTTTGCCTCACCCAGTTTGCAGGATACCAGTAGAGCTTATCAGGTATTCAAGTGACATGTTTCAGCAATACAGAACTATTTGCTTCACTGATGGGAGTAAGTTGAATGGAAGAGTGGGATTGTCTTGTGTTGCATATGAGGATGGAATTGAGAGAGCTGTATTTCAACGTCGACTGAGAGAGGAATGTTCAGTTTTTCATTGGCCATTAATCTTGCCGTTAAATTCATTCAAGACTCTCTTCAAACGAATGGAACGCTGAAGTTTCTTTTTTATTCTGATTCTCAGTCTTCTCTTCACATTTTGCGGAACACCACCTGCTCAGAAAAACTGGTCGTCGAAATTCAGTCGGCTTTGTACGCTATGCAAGGTAGTTTTGATATTCATTTCGCCTATGTTCAAGTGGGAACCTAGGCAATTATAGTGCTGACTTTTTGGCAAAAAATGCGACTTTCCGGGATATTTATGTATCAATGTCAGTTCCGTTGTCTTATTTTATGCATGAAGCCTGGGTTCGACACTCCAAAGCTGGAATACAGAGTTTTTGGACGCACAAGAATTTCTGTGGACCGAAGGGTCTTTCCAACTATTTTTGAGCGGTTAAAGTAGGGTAGACCAGGAGAATGCCGCCATCTTAAGGAACTTCAATTTTTATCACCATCAAAAATCGTATTTATGAGCTAGATCAATATTTTGGATTATTTTACGCCATCTTAAGAATGTATACAAAATTTGTTATCAATAAATCTACAAAAGAAATAGTCGCAAAACGTCAATTTGTCAACCTCTGCACTGTAGCGGTATTACCCAGGGAACTGGGGTAATCTTGCCACTAGCCAATATGACTAAAAGACTAAGAAGGAAAATTTATTGAAAATCCTATATGCAATAAACATTACAATATAGGAATGGGAAAGCAAAAGAAATTATATTTTTATTTTATACGAGTGAAAAAACAGTATTTTAAATTCATCTGCTTTCCTTAAAATTTACACTCTGAATGCACCCACTTGCCACAGCAAGTACATCTGCATCACAGTTCGTTCGTTCCATACTTATTTCATATAGCACAAAGTTGCACAAAGTTTGGATCGCTTGGATCAAAAAGTTCACCATTTTCGTCGTCGTCACGAAACTTTTTGACGTCGATGTTCTCCTCGTCTGAAGAGTTTTCCAAACAAAAAGTGGCTTGCACCTTTTCTTAACAGATTTATTCATTTTCTTTTGCTGTGTTGTCACTGCTTTCTCTTTCTTTGCATTTGGATTCAGTTGTGATACACATCCCCAAAATCTTTGCTGCAGATTTTCTTTCGGTTTGTTTCTTTTTCAATGTCTTTTCCTTTCTTTTAGCTACTTTTTCTTCCAAAACTACTTTCATCAGGTTTCACCCTTAGAATTGACGAGTAGCCTTTACTTTTAGAACGTTCCCCCCTTTCTGCTGCCAATTTTGGAATTGGTGAAAACTTTTCTAGCAATTAAAGAAACGTTTTTTGAGGCACTTCCTGAACGGGTTTTGATGATCAAGGTGCTACATCCAGTAACTGAACTTCAGGCGTATTGCTCGCATTTACAATATTATTTTCTTCACCAGTTTCTTTTGTTAAGATTAACTTCTGTTAACTAACTCTTTTTACTAAGCACAGATTATAAGAGCGCATTTTCCTTCCTTTAAAAAATTGCTTTTGACCTATACAGAGGAAATATGCTTCCGGGGTTAATGCTGCCACCATAGCGGCATCACTCCAGTGAAATGGCGTCTAACCCCGATCCGATAAAATGGAAGAAATGTAGATTAAAGACATCAAAACAAACGAAAGTGATCAATATTGTTGATTAAAACATAGGCTAAAATATCTAGTTAAAGGTTGTTCATAGCAAATGCTGCCTTTGTAGCATCTGAAGGTACATACCTCAGCTTATTTAGGAAAGAAATTGAAAAATAAGAGTGGAAAAAAAAGATCAAACTTCTTCAAAACAACGTTTGACACTATGGGAAAACAACAACGCGCGCAATCGCTGCCATTGACTTGAGCATTGGTTGTAGCATCGTTTGCTACAGGTCAGGAACTGTCAGGATGACTATCCGGTTTCCTTGACTCAAATATCAGGAGTGGCGGCATTTCTCCAGGTGGCGGCAATCCCCTGGTCTACCGTAAAGATGTCTTTACTGATTTTAAGTTAACACAAATTCTCACAGGACATGGAAATTTTAAAATTTATTTGTTTAGATTTAATTTGGTAAGTGATGATTTGTGTTCTTGTGGGCAGGATACTGAAACTGTTGAGCATATTTTATTATTTTGTAATATTTACTTAGGTCAAAGAAAAATGTTAAAGAAAGACTTAAAGCAGGTTAGTAGTTGGCTACCTTATTCTTTGTCTTTATTTGTAGAGAGCTTTCAACATTAATGCTTTTTTAATTGTATTGTCATTTAAATTTGTGAGCTGTGACTATTTTGTTTGGGATTTTTTCGAACTTTTGTGTTTACTTTATATTCCTTTCATTTATGCGTGATGGTACCTCTGGTTTATCATTGTTGAAGACATTTTAAAAGCCGAATATCTATTATTTTCGTTTTTTTGTTATTGCTTAAACTTGTAAACTGTTTTTTTTTTTTTTTCAATTTCAGACATTTTCTTAACTTTATTTTTACAATGTTACAATTGCTGTTTATCACTTACATCTGGAAACCTCATGATATACTGTGTGAAGCATGTGGTGTTTTTTTTTTTTTTTTTTTTTTTGTTAATCTTTTTTTTTTAAATACCCTCCCCCAAAACTTCATAAGTATGGGGAAAAGGGTTAAAAAAATGCATTGAACTGAAAAAAATGCTATATAATATAATATACACTAGTAATATGCATATATATTGCAATAAAATAATTATTTACATAAAAACAGCTGGGGAAATAAAATGTTTCTAAATTTGTATCATTTTATATGCTACGGCTAATGTTAAATGAAGGGGTTATTAAGAACTCTTTTGAAACTTGAGTAAGAAGCTAAAACTTTTACAGCAAAATACAATTAGTGGACTCTAGCTGAAAAAAGTTTTTTTGAAATACCCTACGGAGGGGGGTTAGCTTTCATCATTGTTTAAAGCGAGGTGCAGAGCCAGAAAGGTTGAGAACCCCTGGCTTTGATACATTAGGAACTATAGAACCATAGTACCGTAAATCGAAAATTTTACAAGTTTTATTAAGCATAAATTTCGGTTCCGCTTTAGTTCCTCTATTAATTGTACCAACTGAGCAGAAAAATACTAAAATATAGATGAAAATGGGGTAATGACGCTGAGCGGGTAATCCCGCTCACTCTAATTTCTCTAAATAGCATTAAATTAAAAACTCGCTATTGATATCGATAAGCTAGGCAGCAGGAGCCGTACTGATTTTGAGGTAAAGTAATTAGAGTCACATGATCTGTGATCTGTCAATATATATATGTGTATATATATATATATATATATATATATATATATATATATATATATATATATATATATATATATATATATATATATATATATATATATATATATATATATAACAGGAGGGACAAAAACACATTTCACGCTTTGACCACTTATTTTTCCAATTTTTTCCAATATGTATTTCAAATCCTTCGTTTGAAATACATATGGTCTACGACTTCATTTTTGTTACCTTTTTCAAATTAGCAGTAGTATATTGTCCAACCATTTACAGATAAAAATGTTTTGAATTGACCTGGTTTAAAAGTAAATCAGGCATTAAAAAATCAGATTCGTTCAATTCATTCAAAAAAATTCATTCATTTGATTACTCATTCAAAAATTCTAACTAAATTCATTTATTCGATATTTCAACTTTATGCCAAGATTTAGCCTGTACTATAAAAATTGTGTGATGATTAAGCACTTTATTACAATAATATTGTTTTGTTACTGGTGCGTTTTCACTACGGCCGAATGGTAAAAACATGGATTGAATTGATTTTGAAGTAAAAGGGGTTTTGGCAGCGTTTTTATTTGTTTTTGACCTATTGAAAGAAATTCGCTCCAAATCGTTTTGTAGTGTGATAGTATTGACAAAGTAAAGTATCAAAAGAGGGGATAAAAGAAGCACCTTAAAAAATTAATGGATTGTTTACTTGCCTTTGATACCAAATTCTTCATATGCAACGTGCCCTGTATAATAGGAATACCTGTGGATGTAGAGATTCTTGACGGACCCTATATTGTCGCCTCAGAGCAACAGCAGAATATCTTACTTTCTTTTTTTTTTTAACTTTGATGTGTCTTATTGTTGCTTTGACGATTCGGTATTATTTTACGATTATACAAGATTTGGAATATTGAATTGTTCTGAAAATAGAACACGTTGAAACGGAAAAAAGACCTTCTGCCAGATTTATCTCATGAATCTGTTATGGAAAATGATTTTTTTTTCTTTGTTGCAAAAAAAAAAAATGCGTGAAAATCATCATTTTGAACTTCCATAAAAAGTTTTTTCGTCATCAAGACTTTTATTTTATATTTTGTTTATTTATCTACTGTCTAATTTATACAACAAGAATGTAATCGATAGGGTTTTTTAGTTTTGGAGTAAAACGTAAAAATAATGTGTCAAGAGAAAATCGAAAAACTAATGGTGAAAAAAATCTCTCTGGCAGACAGATTTCTTATGGTGGTTAAGTTTATTCCTTATTTCAAAAAAAAAAAAAAAAAAATTCTATATGTGCGTTCTCAACCTCAGTTCTGAATGCATATTGCATAATACTTGATATTGCATCCTAATCCTATCATCCTAAATATAAGCAAAATGAAATTTGTAGTGCTGCCATCTATATTCGATTCTAAAAGCTATAACAAAATCGAAATCATTTTCGGACAATTCTCAATTTTTACGATTTGTAAATCACTTTTTGCATACGTTCCCGTAAGCAAAAAGTGATTCATAAAAAAATTTCTTCTTAAAAAAACTTCGTAAAACTCATCCCCAATGTTGCTCTCATTTTAATTAGCCTACTTTAAATCAAAATAGTGTCAACTTACTTAAATTTTAATTTCCTTAAAACTATTACTATTTTAAGGATCTCCCATATATTAACAAACTGGATTTTACGTATTTCCTAATGCATTTTTTTATACAATTTTCGAAAACAGTTGTGTAATTTTGTATAAATTGCTTTATACTGAACGCTCATTAGCATTCCTGTAGTGATTTTTGCGAAAGGTAAAAGAATTTTCCCAGACAAAGTCGAGGAATTTTCTTTTCCTTTAAATAACAACCAGAAAAGTGATACAATACATAAAACAAGATTTTATCATCAATGATTATTTCTCCTTTTTTTTCTCTCCATTTTTTTTCTCTGTCACAGTTAGTTTCCACTTAAGAAAAAAAAAGTAGTTTATTTTAGAATATTTTTTCTTCTTATTGATCTTCTTAAAACGCAGTTCTCATCAACAAAAGGGATCAATCTGCAAAAAGTAAAAATCTATTGTTAAATCTTGACAAAAAATGTTAAAAAAAAGAAATTTATTTTCTGCATGAAAATGAAAGAATCGATTTAACTTAAAAAACAATAACCAACAAGATAAATAACATATTCTGCTGGAAGGGAATATTGATTATCTAACTGTAAACAGAAAAACTCAAATTCCTTTTTGAAATTTTCAAGTGACTCAGCAACTATAATTAACATAGAATTTGCTGTACGGAAAGACGGAAACATTTGTTCAACATGATTTTTGAATACTTTCTTGTGAAAAAAAAATTAACTGAACGGATATTTTTGTTTTACGATTCGAGTTAAGGTATTTTACTTGTGTTACTATTTATCCCCTTGTACCTCGCAAAATAAAATGTACCTTTAACCAACAATGTAAACGTATTATAATTCCAAATGATTACTTTATTTAAGCCTAGTGATACCCGCACGGCTTTGCCTGAAGTAGAAAAATTAAACGGTCATTTGGTTCGGCTGTGTATTTGCAAATAATGAATGATGAATTTCTCGCCAATTTGCTATGTTAATTTGCTCACCCACGTTATAGTAATTTGCTCGTCCATGTATGGTAATTTATTCGTCCATCTTATGATAATTTGCTCGATTAAATGTTCTTAAAATTAGAATAGAAAAAGAACAAAATCGAATTTTTGAAAAATCGCTTCGAGGTGCTCCCCCTTATGCTGCGAACTAATGTTGTGCAAAATTTTATGAAACTTGGCCGAACGGTTTAGGCACCATGCGCGTAACAGACGGATATCCAGAAATCCAGAGATCCAGACTTTTGGCTTTATTATTAGTAAAGATAAAGACAATTCCTCGATATTATACTAGTTATTAATTGCTAATTCGTATGCATTAAACGGTCACAAAAAATAAATGGAAGACTCTGAAAAAAATCATAACTGCACGTTTCCCTTTATAAAAACAAGATTTAAAACTGTTCGTGTGCCGGCCGTTTCAAAATTGCCTAAGATTCGTCATACACGCTTTAATCCTCTTAAAAATTGATACTTAGAGACATTCATGCGTGACAAATTACACAGACCAGATGCGATGAAAAAAATAAAAGAGAAGTAATGAATGGATTTTATGCACTTTTTGGTGCTGATTTCTGTAAAAATATTTAAAAATTCTGTCACGTCAGGATTTTTAGTAAATGTTTTTAATATTTTTGCTGAACTCTTCCATCAAAAAGTATTTTTTAAAACAATTTATCTGGCAAAAGTGGGGTTTTTTTCGTTTAAATGTATAGAAAAACTCATATTCTTGGTGATACATCCTGATTCTTTAACAATCAGTTATTTTTATTGGTGTAAATGCAAGAAAAGAGATAAAAAAGGACAAATTTTTCTCATCCGCGGAGTAAAAAAATTACTATATCTCAGGAATAATTTTTTTTCAAAATTATAATAATAATAATAATAATAAAAATAATAATAAAACAAATAAAACTGTTTGGGAATACAGAATATTGATGCATATTGCTTACTAAATTTCATCAAGATCAAAATAGTACGGCACGAAAATTTCAGAAAATTTGTTGGTTTCACATGGAATATCCGTGTAGCCAGATGTTCACAAACCTCGTCTGAGAGAGAGAGAAATACTCTAAATTCTCTTCTAAGCCCTTTCTCTAACTTTTTATATCAAAATATGTTGACAGACTTTTTTTTTTTTTTTTTTTTACGTTTTGAAATTTGTTTAAGCAATCTACAGGGTCATTTCATACAAAATCAACAAATTTTCTAAAGTTCTCTCCCCGTATTATTTTTTATCTTGATGAAATTTAGTAGGCAATCAGTAGGTTAAGTAGGTTTCAGCAAAATTTAAAATCAATTTACAAAAAATTCTGACATGATGGAAAATATGGAGATTATTTTCGAAATAAGCACACAAAACAATATGAAGAATAGCAAAACCTTATTTTGTATTTTTCAAAAAGTTTAATTTCGCAGGTTTGTGTTATCTGTTCCAGGAAAGTTTGTTTCGGTCCGGCCGCTTCGCTTTTTTTTTCCAGAGTTGGAATTAAAAGTGTTCGTACAATCAGGAATCGACTGTAACTTATACTTGAAAACTATTATTATCGGGGGGCACGGCAGTGCCCCCGCCAAGTCGAGCGCGAAGCAAACACTGCCGTACCATCCTTTACTGGAACCATTTCGCCGTATTTTCAGGCCCCTATTTGAGAACCTCTGGATGAGACCAGAACGCAGAAATTTTCGTCATCCAATAAGCTATAATCACATATTTAAAATCCAAAAATTCAAGTCTGTAGGTCATTTAGTTCCGAAGTTAAGCGAAAGCAAAGTTTCGCATTTATGACACTCACTCACTCCCTCATGATCATCAAAATAGAAGTAGTACTTCCCATAAACTCAGAGAGGTGAAATTTGGTACAGAGTTAGGGTTTAATGGCCACATAAAGGGAAAACTATAAAAACTAGGGTAATCGAAGATCTGGAGTGACCCTGATTAGAAAACACAAGAGCCCAACCAAACTATTAGAGATCGACATACCGCCTTTACAAAAAATATTCAACTTGGTGGGCCGCCTTGTTTGATGTCAAAAATCGAAAGACTGAAGTATTTAATGAAAAACCCTCAGCTGATCTCACCAGGAAACATCACGAGTTCAGTAATCATGAAAAAAGTTAAAAATGGTCGCATTCGAAAGAGTATCTTTAGAAAAAAATTTGACCCAAATATTGTGTGCCCTCGTCCTTTTGTTTTTGAGATATGGGGGGTCAAAGTCTGTCGAAATCTTACGAAAATTCGCCAAATTTAAAGACTTGGCAAAAAATGAAAAATACCACGTGATTTCATCGCCTGCGTCTAGCAAGACTCATTTCCATTTCTGGTCGTCTGCAAAGCGCGTAAACGATGTTTCGAATTAACCTTTTACTTGTGTGATTAAAATTAAAAAGTAACTATGAAGCCTGTGAAATGGAAACTAGAGAGTTTTATCCAGAGGAGCTAAAACTTTATAACGAAATTGAACGTAGGATTTAACTTTGTAATCGTGATAATAATGCATTTCAGAATTTAAGTGCATTTCAAGTGTGTTTTACTTAACTAATTTAAGTTTGTACTCTTGTAATGAAGTGTGTTGTAAGTAATTAATAATTATGTACGAGAATTAATATGAATAAGTAAGCATGCTTATTAAAGCTTATATATTGAAAATAAAATGGATAGTTTTTGATGTTGAAAGAACATGATCATGGATTGTAGTATCCCAGCTCTTATTTATTTTTTCAAAAGTTATTATCATTCATGAAGTTTTATTGTCTGACCATTGCTAGCGAAAATGTTTAATTTAAAATCGAAAAAATTAATAATTAAAAAAAAGAAAACAACGGATAGTAAATGTCAAAAATTTGCACAGCAAAACTAACGATGTCGGAAATTACTTCATAACAGATTCTTATCAAAAATTTTATAGTCGACTTTCATTATGACAACCCCTGTAGTTCGAAAAAGTCTGTCACTGCAACTGAAAGTCGCTATAACGTAAATGCACATCATATTGCATGTTATTTAGTCATTTTTAAAAATACTGAAGTCACTTTTACCAACTATGTTTCACGTTAAAAGGGAATTCAAATACGAGCAAAACAAAAATTAATACAGTTTTTTTTTTTTTTTTGACTTGTTAGAGGGTTTACACATAACTTGATAACGATACACATAACGAAAAACACACTGGAAATAACTGACAGAAATCGTTTTTTTTTAATTTGAGAACAGGGTTTGAAATCTTTAAAAATGTCGTTTTCTTCGTATTTAGATACTGTTGAAGACTTCAGATTTACGACTTTTCAAAAAAAAAAAAAAAAAAGACTTTAAAGTGTGTTTACCGTTTCTCTACGGTTATCATATTTTTTTCAAAACAGTTTCATCATCGAAAAAACTCTTTCAGTGGAAATATTTCACCCGCAGAAGCATAAAAGTTTTAAACATCAGTTTTTTAACAGTCTTAAGAATAACAAAAAATTCCATTGTTTTTACAATAAAATAAAACAAATATTTCGGGCTGTGGCGTTTTCCCCTATACAGTTGCACGTTAATATCCCGGAACACAAGCCCCTAAAAATTTCAATGCCGCAGTCTGTGCCACGACACCCCGCGCCATGGTAGTCACCCCGAGTAAAGAATTAATGGGGCATTCCAAGGTATTTTTGACATTTATGTAGAGTCCGTAACGTGACCTTTTTTGCCATAACTTTTTAATTTACAGTTTGATTAGCATATTATTTTATTTTGATCTTTTCCTACCAACACACCAGCTCAAATTAAAATTATTTGCAAATCAAACGGTAAATTAAAAAGTTATGGCAAAAAAAGGTCACGTTACGGACTCTACATAATGTCAAAAATACCTTGGAATGTCCCTAATGCGATATTTCTCACGCGCTTTGGTGGTGACCAAATATGGAAGTGAAATGTCTTGTCAGATGCAGATGTTGAATTCGCGCCGTACCTTCCATTTCTGAACAAAACTCGCTAAATTTGGCGACTTTACTAAAAATTTCGGCAATTTTTAAGACATCATATTTCGATAACGTGGTCACGAGGGCACGTAGTTTCAGTGCCATAAACATGTTTTCCAACGCTCTTTCGAATGCCACAAATTTGGAATTTTTTTGAATTTCCTTGATCGTGATGTTTCCTGGTCAGCTGTATTAGAGATATGGTAATGCTCCCTTCTACTATTGGTACATAAAAAATCGATTGTCATTGCAAAAGTCCAGCGTAGTGGGACACATCTTCTAATTTAATCTAGCCTAACTTTAGTCTACTCGAAAATTACACAAATTAAATGTTTCTACAAAAAGAAGTGAAATCCCACCAAAAACATTCTGTAAAAAACTAGCCAAGTCTCGATGGAGCTGCTTGTTTATCTCTAAAAAGTAATGAAATCTAGACAAAGTCATGACAAGTCTAAGGTTCCTTACTGCGATTTCTTTATTATTATAGTTAATGTTGTGTGACTTTGCCGTTAAAGGGTACACAAGGGTACAAAACCAGGTGCTCCAGGACACCATTGCGCCAATCTGTCGCCAGAACCGCTACCCATTGACGATGGAAAATTGCCACTTGGAAAACGTGTTAACAAAATTGACTTGTACCCACTAACGTATAAAGAATGTGTAACGGCCAAGTCACACAATATTAACTATAATAATAAAGAAATCGCAATAAGGAACCTTCGACTTGTCATGACTTTGTCTAGATTTCAATACTTTTTTAGAGATAAACAAGCAGCTCCATCGAGACTTGGCTAGTTTTTTACAGAATGTTTTTGGTGGGATTTATTTTACCAGAAAGTTTTATTTTACCTTAAATCAACCAATCTCATTCCGTTAAAAATTAGCTGCAGTTATTTTATTTTTCTTTAGAATGGATCCCACCCTTCGTTTTAAACTATTTTTATTATTTTATTGAGAAGTTGGTTTTACATGGAATCAAAAGCTTTTGTTAATATAGAACTCCAATTACCGAACTTCGACTTTTTGCGTCACTGATTATCCGCATCCCAATTCCAGAAAAGAAATTAAGACATCATGTTGTGATTCACGAAGTAATGATTGGTCTACGCATTATTCCCTCCGCAAAACTAATCTAACACTTTACTACTTTGACAGATATTATACAACAAGCAATGACTTTTATTTCAAATGCGGTACGTACAATGTGTCCAAGAAAGGACTCCCTGATTTCAAAATTAAATATCTCGAACACAAAGGCCGATATTAAAATAAGATAAACGGTTGTTTTTTGTGAAACCCATAAAAATCATTTACAGAAACTTGGAAATTAGAAACAAAAATTTCCAACAGGGGCGCTGCACGCTGTAATTGAGATAAGATTCCCCACAAATAACGATGGGAAGGGGTTAGGCACTTCAGCAGTAGTTTTGCCTCTCAGTTTGTACAGAATCATGAAAGTTAGTATCGAAAATTGCCAACAGGGGGCACTGTACGCTGTCATTGCAAATGAAGTCCCCATAAATAGTGCTGCGAAGGATTGGACGATAATGTCTAATGTAAGTTGAACCTCTGAGAAGCAAAACTACTGCTGAAGCGCCTAACATCTTCCCATCGTTATTTGTGGGGAATTTTATTGCAATTACAGCGTACAGCGCCCCCTGTTGGCAATTTTCGTTACTAATTTTCATGTTTCTGTACATGATTTTTATAGGTTTCACGATAAACATACCGTTTATTTTTTTTCCAATATCGTGTATTTGTTTTTCGAGATATTTAATTTTGAAATCAGGGAGTCCTTTCCTGGACACCTAGTACATACCGGCACATGTAGATACGTTTGCCAGGTAAAAGCGTCGCCATATCATTTGATTAATTAAAAACTCTTTTAAAATAATTTTTTAGCTACTCTACAACCTTAATAAAAACACTGCTTCAAAAGAATGAAAATTTTGGATTAAGGTTAAGTACTCCACAGCCTTCATTTAATAGTATATTTTAGTTCAACATGTTTTTACTCCATTCTTTTCCTTAAATACCTCAATATACACTAGGGGTGCGACATCGATGTCGATGTTTTAAAAACATCGATGTTTTTGTTAAAACATCGATATTTTGGACAAAACATCGATGTTTTTTAAAAACGATGTCTTATTTTCGATGTTTTTGGACCACCGATGTTTTTTCGATGCTGATGTTTTTGCACTTTAATTGAAAATTATCATAAAATTTGCTCCAATTTTCTCTTTAGGCAATTAAGTTTACTTATGGAGTTGCCAAAAAAAAATCATTTTTTGCACCCATTTTATAAGATCAATTTTTCTGTGTAAATGCTGATTTTTGGGAAGATCACTACAAGATAGTAGAAGATTAACCACAGAGTGAGGAAGAGGTCAGAGCTATTTGATGAACCTGACACTGGTAGTCTGGTGTCAGAACTTGCAGTCTATTTCAAAGCTCCAGTTCTTAAACTAAAGGAAAATCCTATACGTTACTACGGTGAAAATTATAACTTTAAAAATTCAGAGCTGGTAAAAGTCAACTTCTGTTCCATCGGAAAGAGATGTTTCTCTGACTGATGGGATAGTCTGCGAAAGAGAAATGCGCTTCTGGGGGACAAAGTCAAGTAACTTCTTTTTCTCTAAACTGTCAACACCAATATTCGGGGTTATTTATCGACTTCCCCCAACAAGTCGTCCCTCTATTACTTACAATTTGTGTGTTAATTATTAACTAACAGTACAACACATATTTCTTGCTCTTAAAAATAATTGTTAGAATTAATTTTGTATTTTTAAAATAACTAGCACAACTTTTTCTCATCATTCAACTGACGGGTAAGTGCTATGATACATTTTTTCTTAGATTCTTTTTTGATATAAATTTACTGTTAGCTTCATTCAGTTTGAAAATATTTCTTTATTACTATAACTAGTTTGTATTAATCGGTGCTTGTCTTATTGTCCATTTTTTTCCTACTATAATACCAAGATATTGCGAAATTATTCTTATTAAATTATATTCATGATTTGATGTTCAGTATTTTCAATATATTCCTCGGGCACGTATTCTTTTGTACTGCTTAACTTAGTGTAGTACTATATTCAAAACTGTATGTTATACATTGTTAAAAAGATCGATGTTTTAAAACATCGATGTTTAGAAACATCGATGTTTGGAAACATCGATGTTTTTTGGTCGATGTATCAATACTATCGATGTTTTAATTTCTAACATCGATGTTTTGCTATCGATGTCGCACCTCTAATATACATAAACAATCATATGTTATACAGAAAATTCTTAATAATTCAATTTTTTGTCATAAGAAAGTTATAATATCGTACGTTTTGTTTTATTCTGATAATGTTTTCTCATTACAGAACGATTGGAAATTTATCGGAGCACGCTTTATTTGTCAGACTCATCGTTTAGAGGGTGTCAGGGTAGTCAATAAATCTCCCCCCTCCTCTGTCTACATACTTTATTGTTGCATATAAGCAGACGTGGTTTTGTTGTTTCCCGATAAAACTTGCAATGACTTTTCACCCTTCCCCTTCCCACTTTCCGAAAATTTCGAAATAAAGGGCTTGTTCACTGCTTTCATGAAAATACGAAAGTACTTTCATTAACCCATTCTTTGCCCCGGCCGATACAGGATCGGCCGCGCAGTTTGTGTTAATACCCCGGCCGATTCAGGCTCGTCGCAAGAAAATGGTTCCTAACTGCCCTCGACGATCCCGTGTCGTCACGGCGTTTCTAGCAGTTTTTGCTTCGGCCGAATATGTGTCGGCGATCCTTCCAGGGGCAGAACCCTGTAATTGCGCTTCTCTGTTGGGTTCTGGAGCTTTTAGGGGAGCGGTAATCAAGCTCTGTTCTGAGACAAAAGGGATGTAATTTATAGTATTTCACGGAACTTGTTGTAATTTATTTTATTTTACTAAGATATTAACTTTTCAAGTACTCTTTGATGGGACACGTATAATGCTTCAAATAATCAGGCATTATATTTTTATCTTTTCGTGGAAGCTTTGTTTCTTAGCGTTCTGGCATTTGAACTCCCTGATGAACAAGTGTGAAAATATTCCCTTACATATTTATCAATATTTCTATGCCTGAATAAAGCAAATAAACAGAAATATGTTTTTCCTGTTATCAAAAATCCACCTTCTTACGCAAGTATCCTTCCCTAAATTGTTCATAATCCTCAAATTTTATAATTTATTTTACGCAATATTATTTTTTAAAATTATCTTATATATCTTAATTTTGTACGAGTATGTTTTTTTTATTATAATGTGTTTACTACGCTTTTTATTTTTTTGTATACTATTATTATTATTTATTACTTATTTATTTTTAAATCATGATATTTTAAAACGCAAATTATATCTTTTTATATACGCGGCACCCTTTGATGGATTTTTAGTGATACGGTTTTGAATATTTTTTATTTCACGAAAAAAAAAATGACGACCGCATTGACTATACGTAAAAGTTGACTATGTAAAACATAAAATAGATACGACAGTACGAATAAAATGATAATATCTTGAGTTCTTTTGTTGTACGCTTTACTCATGAGAAACGAAACATTCCTTATCTCCCATTCTTTTTCAAATTTTACTTATTATCTTAAAATAGCTCCAATGTTTTAATTGTACCTTCTTTTATGAGATTTTAAAAATATAAATTAAATATTTGGTTTCTTTTCAATAATCAAATTGCCATAATTAGTAAATAATCATATGAAACTAAATAACATTTATCCAAGTATGTTAAAAAAAAAAGATTTAAAATCCGACTCGATTTCAAGCAAGATCTTTTTTTTTCCTTCTGAAGACATGTTTCGTCATATAAGCATAAAAGCTTGCTTTGAAATTCCTTTCTGAGCTAAACTGTTTTGTTGTAAGAAAATAATGTGGAAGGGTTGACCACAAAACACTAAAACCTTCTGACCATTCTTTGAATGGAACTAACTTGCTCGGATGTTTGCAAAGAGGGTCCTTGGAGAATAAAGACCTCCCAGTCGGTCTAGTTATTCCTCTCTCAGCTGGGGGCTTTTAGTTGCATGCACAAAAGTATCCTAGGGAAATAGGGGATTAGCCGCAAGTTTTGATCTTTTGTAATCATTTATCTTTAAAATACTTCCCACGCTTGAGCAACTGATATCTGGGCATTCAGAAGGGATTTAAAAGTCACCTGAATTACGATAAAAGTCGACCATAGTCCTGCCATCAAAGGGATGTCTCTGTGTTTATTGGTCGTTTTGAAGTGTCACAATATATCAAAAGGCACCGAAGAATACTTTTTATCCTCTTAGAATATCATTCCCACACTTAAAGCGTTTTTGTCCATTCACTTCGCTTGCTCACACGTTGGATCGATCAGTCAATTGTTTGAAGAATGTTTTGTTGAGGCCTTTTGAAAGATAGATCATCTTACGTTTAACAGTAAAAGAAAAAAAAAAGATATACTGAGATAAAAGCAAAAAGAAAAATAAATGGATAAAATAATTAGTGTCATGAAAATAATTTCTTTTCGTCCAATCCTCTATTGTTTCTTATTTTCCTGTTATGTACTGCGTAAATGTATGAATATTTCAGCACATATTAGCAACCTTGTATTTTATTGCACTATATAATTCAGTGCTTAAAAACAAATAAAGCGAAGCGATTTTCGAATGCAAGCTGAACAGCAAAAACAACATTAAAATACCGATAGCAAAATGGGGAGAAAAGTGTTATTACAACGTAGCAAAAAGCAACTCCGTTTCGTTATCTGCGGCATGCGCGTTAAGGGTTTTCGGGCTGGTCATTGAATGGGTTAAAGAAGCATCAAGATTGCACTTATAAAAGTGGACTGATGTATAATATATTCACAGCAAATAATAATAATGAAATCAAGATGCATTACTGATTTTTAAAACCACTCTTAGTTCAATACATTTTTATTCAATGCTTTCGCTAAATAACAATAACCAAACCCTGTGGCACGACAGCCCGTGAGGACTAAGGCCTAGTGTGCCCAACTCAATTTTCCTGTCAAGGGGCTTTGGGGTGCAAGGCAAATGTTCCGGTTAGGTGGCCAGCCTAACGCGGAACCCCCAGGGTTTGTTTGGTTCCCAAGTACGCCTGGTACCCACTGAAAAGATGAACGGCTGAGTCAACCATGCCCAACCCGAGAATAGAACCCGGGTCTGGACTTGTTGAATAATTTGAACACTTGATTTTCATTTCGTTCTTATGATTAACTGTTTTTTCTTTTCTGTCATTGTTTGCTTGTATTTCCCCCCTTGGTTTTGTCTCAGTATGGCGCGTGGGAGCGCAAAGCGCTACATTGAGCCACTGGGCTTCCAAATAACATAGTATATTGGTTAAATCTGTGAAAATCCTTACGCCCGAGATGTATGTCGCACCCCTGTATTTCCTATAGTTATACACCAGAAATAAATTAGGAATTTCAAATGCAATTTTGAATACTTAAGTAACGAAAAGGAATCTCTTTTCTATCAGAATGATAACCAATTTTTCAACATTTTTTCAATTATTAAGGCGTAGGTGTCTCTGTTAGAGTTTTCTCTCATCTCCCCAGGGGGCGCTCCCTACAAGTTGGGAATCGCTGATTAAAATTTTATATATAATTCACTTACCTCCAAAATAAGTAGATCGTTGAATAGGAAATGACTCCGAATGCTTAGGACAATGTCTAGGACGAATGCAATCTCCTTCAGGTCCTATGACATAACCAGGCTTACAGAAACAGCCTTCCACACATAAAGCAATGCATGGCCGGGCCTTGTCATCATAATTCCAACAGTTATCTGGACAAGCACTGCCACATGTTGAGAAATATTCATTTTTCTCAGGGCAGCGTCGATCATCTGAAAGTTAAAGCCTTAAAATTAAGAAAAGAGAATGCTTATTACGATAAATGTTATTTCAAATTTAATCTCACCAAATGAGAATTTCGGTTTAAAGTTAACAGGATTTTAGAAGGTAGTTCAAATAAGAGTAAGGTCTGTAACTGTGTAACACAAACTGCAAAATTAAATTTTTGTCCCCAATCGACTTTAATACTTTTTTTTTTTTTAAGCATCGAAAATATCCCCGTTTACCACGGACGTTTAATATACGGCTTGCAAAAGTAAGTAGAAAAAAAAAAATATATATATATATATATATATATATATATATATATATATATATATATATATATATATATATATATATATATATATATATATATATATATATATATATATATATATATATATATATATATATTAAGAAAAAATATTTTGAAAAAATATGACACCGTATAATAAAAAAGACATGAAAATGTTTTATCAAATGCTTCTAGTAGGAGAATGTAGGGCAAAGTGAAATAGTGGGGCAGAGCGAAACGGTGAAATATTTACTCCGCTTTTAGCGCCACATATCTGGTAGTTAGTATTTTAACTATGTAGTAATACATGTAGTCTATTCCAGTCATGAAAAAGCTACCTCTGAAGATCACACCATATTATAACATAAGCAATTTCAAAAATTTATACTCATATTGTAATATTTTGCTGTAAATCAAAAATTATTTGGCCCATTATCAAATGATGAAGTTTTTGTTACTAACATTTAAAATATTAGTTGAGACCGACTTGTATTTGGTACAGTATTTATTAAATTAATATTAAGATTATTTATACATTATTATTATTATTATTTTACAATTAGTCAAGTGCATGCAGTTCAACGTGAAATTGCTCATTCCCGTTTACTCATTCATTCATTCACTCACTAACTCACTGACGTAATCATTTAGTGATTAATTTATCTACATTCCTTCATTTAACAATTCACTTATTTATTCATTTACTAGTAAAAATACCCGGCGTCGCCTGGGTCAGTAATAATTGTGAGAAACAATCGCTACTTTCTTTCGTTTTCTGTTTTAACTGAAAGAACTGAAAACACAATGCTTTGACGTGAATAAAAATCGAGCTTCTTCCTTACAGATAAAAATAAAATAGCAATAAGTATAAAGAACCAACGAATATTCATTTAGAAACGAAAGCACGAATTTAAGCATATAAAAATTTGAAGAATTTCCAAAATATGAACTAACAAAAACAAAGATCACTGAAAAAAACCGTGCGCTTTATTTAGTTAAATTGTACACACTCAAAAGAAAAAGAAAAAAGCTTTCTACTATGTTTCTTTAAGGATGCAAAAAGTAGAGTTTCCAAATGTTTAAACGACTTTAAACTCATGTCTGCTCCGGAGAAGCCTTGATTCAAAATTTTCATTATGATTACTTTTATTATTGCTGTTGTTAGGCAACGAATTTTTGTAACAATGGGTTTTATATTCGCAACTTCAAAGCTCGAATACGCTGCCTTGCGGTGATTAACCATACTAAAGAAAAAGGTAAAACATTCCATTCCACGAGTTTTCTTTGGGGTAAATTTCCGGCTTCAAGCAGTTTGTGGTGTAATGTAATTTCAGAAGAATAAAAAAGAAATACGAAAAAAAAGAAGCACAAATACGATGAAAAAGTACTGTCATTCACTAAACGTCAAAGCAAGTTATAAGTTATGGCATTTGTTTGTTTCACCTTTTTTCATCCGCCATTAGACAGTGGCTGCCGCGCCCCTTATAATTTATTGGAGTTGCGAATTTAATTATTTAATGGGGAAATGATATGAAATTTATTGTTTTCCACCATAACTTTTTACAACTAAGTTTTTAAGGAATAAATTACAGCCTAAGTTGCTCCCTCAATATGTATCTATCTATGGTGAAAAATGGTTAAAATCCGTCCAGTAGTTTTGAAGTTTACCCCGGACATCCGGACAGAGATTAGCCCTTTATGTATAAAGATTCATTCACTTGTTTTCTTATTCATTCACTTTTATTTACTTATTGATTTTTCCCCATTTATAAATTTATTTATTTATTATTTTTTCTTTTCGATACCTTTCCATTTATTCATTCACTAGCTACGTTTCCCGGCTTTGTCCGGTCCACCTTGAAAATAAAAATTGTGTCAAGTGACGTATATTCAACAATCAGGCGTAAAAAATAAGTTAAAAAAAACATCATGATTTCCTTTCTAAACAATGACGACAGATATTAAAATACTTTTAAGAAATTAAATCCAGAAAGATGGATTTAAAATGCATAACCATGGAAACACAAAATAAAATAAGTTTAAGGAATTAAAATGCGAAAGAAAATGGTTCACAATTTGAATGGAATCGAGATTTCTGAAACTTGATTTAAAAAGGCTTGTAACTTTTTTTCCTTTCGAGATAAAAGCTTATTTTTACGACCATAGGTCGAGTTAATTCTGGAGTAAAAAAGGTCGCTTTTTCCAATGGCGTCAAAAAGAAAGCTGTGGGACAACTCCTTCATCTTTTATTGATTTATTTAATGAAGAAAGTAGTACCTAAATTTCAGCTAAGCCTAAAAAAATTCGAGCTAAAAACGCAAATAACTCCCGCTGTGATAAAGTTAGAGCATTGAAACAAATAGCATAAAACGCGGAAAATTCTACCCTTTCGAACGATATGTAATATTAATATGTGAAAGTATTTTTTCACCCCCATCATCGGGAATTTATGAGAAAATCTGCCTTAAATTGGAATAAAAAAAGAACTACGCATCGAATTTTTTTCGAACTGTTCTGCAAACCTTCTCAGGACTTAAAGGAACAAACTGTGAAAATTTCAGCAAAATTGGCCGGGTAGTTCTCGAGTTTTGCGAGTTCAAACAAACAGACGCTTTTTGCAGACTTCATTTTATACTATGTAGAGATTCTTTTATTTACTCATTCATTTGATTTAAAAAAAATACAATCAGGTAGAATTTATTGGAAAAATATTTCATTTTTCACTTTTCCCCATACAAAAAAAAGTGAAATTTTGCCCCGTTTTCTAAGCCACAAATTTACTGTCTAAAATAAAAGAAAGAATTCGTTCTTCATGTACTATAATTTTCAAAAAAAAAAAAAAATCCAGTTTGTTCATTCTGAAAAAGATAAGTCATCTTAACTATTTCACTTTGCCCCACATTCCCCTACAATAAGAACAAAAAATGAATATAGAAAAGTATATTCATATGTTTTAACAACGTATTGATTGATATAAAAATAGTGTTACTCATTTTGAATATTTGTTAGTTTATGCTTTTTAACTGCTTATTCTGGTGTAATCTTGTTGAATTTGGCGTTTATTCCGCAAATGTTCACTCAAAATTATCTAAATTTTTAATAATTAACACCTTGTTGTTTTTCCCTGCCTTGTAGTATTTAGTATTAGACCTATGGGCTTGGCAAGAAATTGAACAGATATTGCCCAGTTGACATCGTTTTTGGCGGATAATTTTTGCGGCAAATTTGGCGACAGTTCGAGCATACCTTATACCAAATGGATTTTGAACTTAACATGTAATTTGAACCAAATAGATTACTCCAATGACTCTAGAACTTACTAAAATTTTGCAGTAATATCTTCCAAAATTATACAAATCTAAGAGTAAAATGGATGCTTCCGTCAGTCTTAGTTTATACGATAATGTTTTTCAGCTGTGATTTTTATCTCACTCTTTGATTGTTTTCGCAAGAGAATACGTGCTTACAATAGTAATTTTTGCGATTTGCTTAGTGGCTGTTGATATTTTAGCAATTGTTAATATTTATTTGTGAACATTTGGAATTCAAGTTTTTGTAATTTTACAAAGAATCAACTGTTTTTCACGAACACGTGGAATAAAGGTGGACTCGTAATACTATCTTTGAGATTTCCTTTTGATGCTTAGCTTTAGAAATCACGTGGTCTCTAAACCCGTATATAAAAACAGATCTAGTGTAAAATGGTTTTTTGTTTGTTAGTTTTTAAATACACTGCTTGACAATTGCTAAGGAACAAGTGATTTATGCTAATTAGTACCTCAACCACCTGGACAATGGAAAGAAATTCAAGTTCAGATGGCGTGGTAGACAAAGACTCGTTATCTGTATAAAAGACAGTGCATACACGCTCAAGATTCGTACGAAAATTCACACTGTTTGGTTTTTAACAAAAATAGTGCTGGATGTTAAAAAAGGTTTTTCTCTGAAATTCTGTTTGGTTCTTGAAATACTTAAGAGTAAAATGTCAGCAAGACGTCATTTGAGTATCTAACATCGTAGACGAGCGGTTGGACGACTGGAAGCAGGTCAAAGTGTCACCACTGTGACTGCTGCAATGGGTGTATAAAAAAGTGCCATCTCCCGATTAAAGACGGCCGCTAAAGGTGGAAACGTTTTGCAAAAGCATGCCGGGGGTCATGGTAGGAACACCACACCTTCAGAGGATCGCTATGTAGCCCTCGTGGCAAAAAGGAACAGAAATTTCACTCTTGGATAGATAGCTGCAAATCTAACAACCGCTACCGGTACGCATGCTTCTGCAAGAACCATCTCACAGCGAGTAAATAATGTCGGTTTGTATGCAAGGAAGCCCGTGCGTTGCATCCAAGTTCAACCACGCCATCGTCGGGAGAGATTACGCTGGTGTAAGGAACATATTGATGGGATCATCAAAATTGGTCTAGAGTGATATTCTCTGACGAATCTCGTTTCAGTGTGACAAGTGATTCTGGTCATCAACTACTGTGGAGAGAGCGTGGAACACGTTATGCACAAAAATTTGTTCACGAACGTGATCGGTACGGCCCAGGCGTCATGGTGTGAGCAGGCATCATGCACAATGGCAGAACACCGCTTCACATTTTTAAATAAGAAAGCGATTCGTCGCAAATGTATTGCAGATATGTTATGCTGGACCATGTTCGTCTTTTTAGGGGAGCTGTAAGTCCAGACTTTCTCTTTTCGGATGACGATACACGGCCACACTGGAGCATAGAAGCGTTAGACACATGAAAAAGTGAAAACATTCTCCGTATGCAGTGGCCTGCTTACTTTCCCGACTTAAATCCAATTGATCTTGTCTGGGAGGCTCTTGGCAGACGTGCTGCGCGAAGAACCGTCCCTCCCAAAACAGTACAAGAACTCAAATCCGCAATGAGAGAGGAGTGGGAAAACATCCCCCAAGCACCCTTCAATAATTAGTGGGGAGTATGGAAAACAGATGTGAATTGTGCATCGGTGTCCCTGGTAATCATACATTATATTAATTTATTCATGTCTCCATCATTTTGACCTAGATCATTTTTTTTATGGTTGTATGAAAATCATCTAAGTAGGATTATTTTTTTATTTTTAAGTTTTTACTTCATTGATGCAGTAATATCAGTATTATTTTGTACTTATAATAAAGGCACATCCTCCCTACTAACTATATATTTCGTTCTGTTTCTTTAATCTTTATCGATTCTTAACTGTTCTAAAAAACGTAATTGTTCCTTAGCAATTGTCAAGAAGTGTACATGAATGAAAACAAAAACAAAAAAAAAAAAAAAACGATAATCGTAGAACCAAAAGCAACATTTATCAATCGGTTTTTCATGAAATATCTTGTAGGGGCTGGCTTTTGCAGAAGCAACTGCTTTGGACGACTCTCGAGAACACATTTTTCTACGAAAGGAATCTTGAAACCATTGGTTTCTTTCGAACGCAATTCTATGACTCTATATTTTTGGTCATGCAAGTGTCTCCGAAAATTTTGTAGAGTTCTTAAACCAAGAACATAAGCCATATCGAGATCTAATATAAATAATGAACAAAAGTGAATGTAAAAGTATGTATAAATAATGAAAAAGAGATGACCTCTTCTATTTTTGTTAATTGCTCACAGTAATTTGATTTCAACAACTTTCTGTTTTTGGATATGCACGTATTTTTTTCTAAAAATCTTTTTTTTAACTGTAGAGCACCTACAACAAAGACAAGATATCATAAAAAATGACCTAATTTGCTCTACCAGGTAGTTTTAAATTAGTGGATAAAATTCTGCTATGTGTCTTTTGAGTTAAATCAAGTTCAATTTTTAAACAATAACTTGATGAGAATTCTGGCACAAATATCAATTAAATGAATAATTTGCCACCTGTGGGGAGCTGTTTCATTATTTTAAAATGGGTTCTGACATTGACCACAGAGTGCTGCCACTAATGTTTTAAGGCCGTGGCCCCTGTTGCTAGGGCTCGCGAAAGCACAGCTGCTGTATTTCTTTGCAGATTTGACCACAAAGCTGTATATTTAACTGAACAATCTACGTATAGAAAACTTCTTCTAGACCACAAAAATCAAGTCAGCTGTTGTTCAGGGTTTCTTTATTGGACGACGATGGAAAGTTACTCCACATCTCCCACCAAAACCGAGAAGGTTTTGTTACCATTCGGGGGACATGGGAGGAGTTGTCTTCAGTTGTCTAGACCACAAATATCAAAAACAGTCGGTAAAAGTTAAGCCTTGGTTATTACCAATTACTATCTGCTGAGAATCAATGTTTACCTAACCTTTTTTTAAATTTTAATATTGGACATATTATAGACTTTTGCCACCAGAAAAGTTTTTAACATATTACTCAGTTATTGGGGTTCAATATTTCGTATATATTCAACATTGGAATTTTTATCGAACCAAACAACCATGACCGCTCTTTGTAACCTATTTTCATCCATTAGAATCCACTGTTTTACGTTAACTTGACATAAAAGCTTAATGTTAGTTCCTACAAATGAGTAGTTTTTCATGTATTTATCATTCGTGTGATGTTCACAGAATAATTGGCAGAGTATCTAAATCATATTTAACTCTAACTACAAATTCAATATTAAACTATAATTTGATCTTAAAGCAGGATATATGAACCTGTGGTTCCTTTGGCTGAATCAGGGCATGCTGCAGGTGGAATGCATGTTCCATCGGGACCTCTTATGAGACCATCGTTGCAGAAGCAGCCTTCCACGCAGCAGTTCAATGGACATGGGCTGTTGTCGCAATCAGTTTCACAAACTCTTCCACAATGCTCATAATGTTCATTCCGTGGGCATTCCATCGGGTTGATTGAATGAGTGTTTGTAGGACATGGCTCTAAGTCTGAAGAAAATATTTGTATTTAATATGAGATCCTAATTTATTGTAGCTTAAAACATGGTCTGCATTTTATTAATTATGTACTTTTGCTCTTTCTAGAAAAGAATAGTCTTTTATTCCTCTTTCTCCTGATGGGAGGAAATGAGTCTTCAGGACTTACAGACGGCTCTGAGCCTGGAGAATATTATTAATGTTTATGCAAAATCGTTATTATTGAAGCTTCAAAACAGACTTTGAATCATCCCCAGAAGGTGTTTTTCCGGGCTATAATGGAAAAGCAAGCATTATTTCCCCTCCCCCCCCTCCCTTTTTTGTGAAACCAAATACGTATCTATATATAAAAATGGAATCTTTGGTTATACAGTTAAGCAATTTATAAACCCTAATTTGTGCGGATGATACCTTTAATATTAATGTTTCTTATGTGTAAATAATTAAGAGCATGAACAGATAAACATGCCGTACTGGATTTCCCATTAATAAATAAGATGGAGTGAATTGAAAAAAGAAATTTTTGAACTAATACAGAGACTGAGATTTCTTCAGAAAGAACAAACGCTGAAAAATGTTCCTGTCTGGAGCAACTTTCCAGGAGGGCGCAAGAGTAATGTCATAATTTGAATTGACCGCCATTTTTGCAACTGGCGCCAAATGTCACTATGCTTTGATATTTATGATGTTGATGTATGGTAAATTAGTTGTTGCCATGGAGCGATATACACCTGAAGAACGTGGTTTTATTGTTATTGTTTATTTGACAAATTTTAAGTCTGTTGTTTCAACGCAACGAGAATTTCGTCGTGTTCCATGTGTTCTAACAACTAAGGGGTTTACCACAAAAGAACACGAACCTTGAAGGTCTTGAAAACTAACATTGAAGAAGAAATTACCAATTTGGAGCCTCATGTTTTGCAGGCAACAATTGAAACTGCCACAAAACGAGTACAGTTATGCATCAACTTGGGAGGTAGCCATTTGAGCGATATAATATTTTCCAAGTAATGTTACCAATTTTACACTTTCAAATAAACTTTTCATGAAAACAGAGCTCTTTTTCTTTTCATTTCTAACAAAATGGCAGCCAATTCAAATTATGACATTACTTTTGCGACATCTTGTAGAAAGATGGGCAGCATCGAAAAAGAATATTTTTCATAACACTATGCTATCACTGAAAATTTTTGTCAAAAAATAAGGTGAAAAGGAAGAATAAGGAGATTCATCTGGGTATACTTATGAATATTTTGTTAATGCATTTTTTTAACACTGCATCATTGCATCAACTGATGTCAATTTGCACGTAACATTATTTAGTAGGTTTAGAAAAACACAGTACTGTGTACTGATGTGAACCTTGTAAAATATATTACGACTTAAAGTGAATTTCAAGTTAATTCTGCTTGATATGCAGCAGCGTATTCTTGACTCTGCATTAATAATAATCTTTCAAATGTAGAAACTTGAATCTTTTTTAAGCTTGAATCGTTACTAGAGATTCATCTGGGTCAGGTGTTTGTAAATAACTTTTTAATGCATTCATTTAACACTACATGATTGCATCAACTGATGTCAATTTGCACGTAACATTATTTAGTAGGTTTAGAAAAGCACAGTACTGTGTACTGATGTGCACCTTGTAAAATATATTACGACTGAAAGTGAATTTCTAGTTAATTCTGCATGATATGCAGCAGCGTGTTCTTGACTGCATTAATAATAATCATTCAAATGTAGAAACTTGAATCTTTTTTTAATCTTGAATCGTTACTAGAGATTCATCTGAGTCAGGTACTTATAAATATCTTTTCGATGCATTCTTTTAACACTACATGATATCATCAGCTGTTGTCAATGTACACGTCCAATAGGTTTAGAAAAACACAATACTGTGTACTGTCTGTATTTCACGAGAAAAGCTACCGCCGTAAAGTCTGAGCCCGTCCACTGCCACAGAAACGGACTTCGTTCATTGTCTGCGAGGGTTAGCAGGAGGGGTTTTTCGGCACCATCTCGCCACTCGTCTTCTCGCCTTTGTGCAGCAGTACGGGTTTTTCCAATATTATGCTTCCCTTGTGAAAATGAGACACGCCTCGTTGTTATAGCAACAGACAGGCCAAGACATTTCGAGGGGTGCTTTTCTCGTAATGGACGGAGAGTACATATGTGCACATTGTAAAATGTACGACTGAAAGTGCATTTTAAGTTAATTTTGCATATGCAACACCGTATTCTTGACTGGATTGATAATATTAATTCAAATGTAAAAACGTGAATCATTTCATTAAAACTTTCATTAACTCTCAACAGTCCGCACTCTCAACAGTCCGCAACTCGCACCGTTTGTTAACCATCCTTTTCTCTTCTTGGTTTTCTATCTAATCAAACGGACGATGGATGAATAAATGATATGAATGGTATAGTGAACTGTTGTCGAATTAATAATTGTTTAGCTGGTTTTGATTTAAATTGAACTTTTTCAAAATAATTTAATTCACATTCAAATTGTCAAGCAGTTTTTAAGTTTTATGCAATTGTATTACCCAATGCAGTAAAAATGTGAATTGATTAAACAACCTAATGTTGTTTTCAGCTTCACTCATGTTAAAAGGGAAAATTTTTAACATTCTGATTAGACTGCCTTTATTAACAAGAAAAATCAAGTTTAAGTTCTGAAAGTAGCCCAGAATCCCAATTTTACTGCACTCTGACTATTAAAATCGAGTATGTTCAGTTCACAGAGAGACTATTATTATTTGGAACGTGCTAAGTTGTAGATGAAAGAAACAAACATTAAGGTGTTTTGATGAGTGCTTGCCGCTATAATACATTAGTATTCAAAAGCTTCTTACCAAATAATGTACATATCCTTGTTAAGACTGTTTACTTTTATTTAACACGTAGATTTTTTTTGCATAAATGTAACTATATGACATTTATTTGGGATCGGAAATATATGTACCTTCATTGATTTTGTTTCATAGACTTGTGATTTTCTATGTTAGCCGTGCAAATCCTCATGGCCTGAAAATAAGAGCTCTTTCAAATGTAAAAATCTTTTCTGCAGATTTGTGAATTGAAAACCCAATAAGTATGCCACAATATCTGCAACGTCGTTGTATTCTTCCCTTAATCATATCGGTAAGACATATTTGATATAAATAGTTAATGAGTAATGGAAACCACAATTAGCAGGGCCCACTAAAGCGGCAGTCATTTACATTCCTAATCCTTTAGGACCATGAGCTTTGCGGTAGATAATCGATATTTTTTGCGCACAAAACAATAAAATGGCGACGTTATGACATGTATGCGAAGTTTTGTGAAAAATGGTTCAGTAGATTTTATCTGCATGGAACGTATGTGTCTACATAATCTATAAGGATTACAAAACTACAACTATTTTCAAAAATTTGACTATTTATTAAGTTATTAACATTTTCATAGCTAATGACATTAACTACATTAAACCTTCAATTTAAAACGAATCTTGAATAAAAAAGGGATCACAATATGAATGCAGGTGTAGCTTCAAAAAATAGGAATCGAAAATTCTAATTTTTTATGCAATTTTCTCCTAGGAATGCGTTTTCGTTAAAACGCAAATCTATCTGCGTGTATAAGCGCTATTTGAAAATAAGGTAAATTATTCTTCCAAACTGAATTGTATCTTATAACTTTAGTATATTGCGCTTGAAGAAAAAGATAGACTATAGTTGATTCAGTGAGAAATGATTGAAGAAGTAAACAAAGCTTGGCGATACCGTTGTCTGCTTGATGCAGGGTGTTGAAAACAGCGCCAATTATTTAAGCAAAATGTTCATGAATAGAATCGCCAAACCAACGAGTAATTCGTGAAAGTAGCAAATATTATCGCCAAACACCAACCCTCTTTGTTTACTTCCGCTAACACTTCTCCTTGGATGCAGTATAATTGTTAACAAAGAAATAGTAAATTCGACGGCGTCAGTCATGTGTTTGATGCAAACAAATTGGTACCAAGCAGACGGTGAAGACGAACACTGGGCTAAGTTTATGTTTATTGAACTTCATAGAGCATCCTCAAAAGTCACATAGAGGCAAACCTTCTGGGAAATTGTCTGTTTACTTTCGGTCTATTTGCTTATAGCTATCTTTTTCTCTCTAATTTTCATTTCGTATTCTTCACCTTATGCTGACATCTTTTTCTTTATTACACTTAAAAAATTTCAAATGATACAAAATAAAAAAGAATATTTTTCATCTATACATGTTCTGAGAACGCTAATTTTCAATCAATCAAAAAGGCAATTGATCTTATCTAAACTGTTAAATTAGTTCCAAGATCTATGGGAATGAAGAAATGACAAAAAAAAAAACTAATATTAATTACTGCTTTTTTTTTTGAAAACATGCATTCAAAGTACGTGAATACTATTATAATATATCACAATATCTTTAGCCCAAGTAATTTATAAATATTAAAAATCAATTGATTAAAGTGTTAATTTAATAAATTTAAGATTTAAGTAGATATTTATTGCTATTTGTACATTAATTTCTCTAGTAAGATGTTAAGTGTTACTATTAACATGTCGTGACCTCACAGCAACCGAAAGACATCTAATCCCAGAAGTAACAACAAAATATCCTACTGTTGTTTTCAGATGACGATGTATACGCTTAACCCGAACAGGGTATTTAAAAAAACAGAATTAAATCAAAAAACCATTAAACCAAAACATCCAATCCTTTTCGAGTTTTCACTAACCTTGGAAATCCTTATTTTTTTTTTAAACTAACACTGCTTCGCAGAAACTACTGTTTCAAATATTATAATAATACATATTTGAAAAAGTATATTGAATCAGCGATGAAAAATGCCTTTTTAGGTGTTCCTTGATTTTTGAAAAATGTTTTTTAGTTAATTTCGACCAAATTAAACTTACCTAATGAATAAGATTCCGTTGAAATGCACTCTGAATCGGATATTGTAGTAGTCTCAGGAGTCTCATTCAATGGAGAAAGGGTAGTCAAAAGAAAAAGGAGAGAATTCGCTGAAGCCAACATGTTAGAAGTTAGAAAAAAGTTATGTAAAAATTGCGAATTCGTTTCCCGACTTATGTAACAGAGTTAAATTCTAAGTCTGTTAAAATCTGAAAAGATCTGCAAATGTAGCAATGAAATGCGCATTGATATTTAAATTTTCTTTATAATTTTTATCGCTGACAAGCCGTCTGAAATTTCTTATCATCTTTAAAAAAAAGATAATGTTTATTTGGGGAAAGTATCTGATAGTTCTTTGAATGAGATGCTATTTTTGAATTCGTCTGGATTAAAGAAAGCATTTAAGCAAAATTTTCGTATACTTTTCTTAAATCTATGCTACTAAAGCCTGTGCATGTGTGTCTGTAACCATATCCCCTCCTAACTGAAAATGTCTACCAGGTCAATACTGGTGCCATTGGATGCAGGATATCTAGGGGAAATCGTTTCGCCCCGTCTCCCTCATGTAAACCTTAAACGATCGGAAATATGAAGTGATGAATACAGTCTGCAGGTCATTCTGGGTAAAACATTAAATTTTCAATTGTAATCCACCGTAAGCAAGTCAGCATTGAGAAACCATGGGTGGCAAACTGAAGTAGGCGAGTGAAACGAGCTAAGAGCGGAAACCCCTAGTCTATACTATTAAAATCTGTGTGCGTGTGTGTAATTGTATGTGTGTCTGTGACATTAGCTATTCCGGACTGCAAAATGTCGATCTGGTCAATACTGGTACTATTAAATACAGGACGTCCAGGGGAAGCCATCCTGCTCTGTTTCACATCTCAAACCTTAAGGGGCTTGAAATATGAACTGATGAGAACACCATTAAATTCATTAATTGTGACCCACTGCAGACGATTAACGGTGGTTGGAGAGCGAAACGAGCGGGGAGGGGGAAGAGATACAAGGTTTTAAATTTAAAAAAGTAACTGCTTGTTCTTTTAGGAGGGGGGAGGGGTTTTGTCGTTATCCTTTGACCCGCTTTCATCTTACACTTTAGTACGTTTTAAAGACAGTAAAACAGTACTGCTAAAATCTTTTCCATGTATTCATCATTTAGTTTATCTTACGTGAATGATGCATTTATTGAAAAATACAGACTATTTCTGCAGTAGGCTGATAAAGAGCAGTAACCGCAAACTTTTCATTTTTCTTTTTTTCTTTTTGCATTTTTGTTATCTATTGCACAAAAATTTTATTGTACATGCTAGCTTATTTGGTTTTGACTGGAAAAAAAAGTTCGGAAAAAACGTCTTATTCCAACATTTCCCTATTGTTGGTATCGAAACCAAAACGCGCTTCTTAATGTCTCAAAAATTCATTTTTTCTGATACTGCTGTTTACCTGCACACAGCAGATTTGTTTTTTCTATGCAGCGGCTGTTCGAAATTCTTTTAATTTGATTTTAAAGCATATTTAAGCAAATAAATATCCCTGAACAAAGGCTTAACGACCGGTAACTGAGGTTTTTTCGTTTTATCCCTGGGTAAGATTTTAAATTTGCTGTTATTATTCGTAAATCAAAATGAGGACTTTCAGAAGGGGTTGTTTCCTTCAGTCAAATGTACTATTTTTATACACTGAAGTTGATAGAATGAGCAAAGCAATTAACATGGACAAAGAAAATACTTCCATTTTCCCAGTAGTCATATTTTAATTAATTTTTCAAAATGTCACATTTTTCAAGCAAGGCGTGGTCTTTATGACGTTACAAATGATGTACTTTGGCTCTACTACACTGGCGTGCTGAATGTTTACGCTTGCTGTCTACCGCGTTTCCAGGTCATGATAATTCAGAAGCGAATTAAATATTGCGCTCTACGCTTGCTATCAACCGTATCGTTGCCACTACATATGAGTAGAAAAGCGAATAAAAGCATTGCGCTCTGCGCTAATGGCAACAATGAATGACAGTTCATCATTTGTGATGTCATGCGGAGAAGCGTGAAAAATGAAATTAAGTCTGCGCACCGATTTAAATATTTTTTTAAATAGCAAACTTTGTCAAATAATTTTAAAAAATGGTCAAATCCTATGTTTCTAAGCATGCTTTCTCAAAAAAATACTTTTAAAATTTCGGAAATGACCCCATTTTTTATCATTCTTGGCATCCAGCTGCTTGAACCCAATCATTTTTTTCATTAACACTGCTTTGTTTCAACCAAGGAATGAAAGTAATGTGTAATAGTTTGCATCTTTTTATCTATCTCTTGTGTCGTTATGTAAACAGCTTATGTTAATAAAATTGGTTGGAATCATCTTCCATAATTGTACTGAACATTTTTGGAATAGGTGAGAATAAAGTTCGATTTTCTACTAGGAAATGAGAAAAAGTCAAAACAGCATAATTTAATTTCTAAATAAATAATGAAATTCTACACGAGAAATCGGGGCTGAGTACTGAGAAGAAACCAGGGGAACAGCATGGTTGCTTTCTGGCACATATCTGGCAGAACGCAGGCTCCAAAAGGACCTCTGACAAATCCTTGTTTACAAAAGCATCCAGAGACGCATTCGTATGAGCAGTTCTCTTCCTCGTTGTTGTCGCAAGATGGTTCGCAGGAGGAACCACATTCGAGATATTCTTCATCTACTCCACAGGAAGCTGTAAGGTAAAAAAATAAATGAATAAAATAAATAAATATGGCAGTGAATCAGCTGCTATAGACAGGTTAAAACTTTACATAAAATACACCGCCAGCTCAGTCATTTCCAGCCGAGGACTGCAGTTTCGTGCTAATTAGCACTCATCAGCCCGGCATAGGAAAGTGATTGAGCTGGAGATGGAAAAACCACTTAAGGAAGCCAAGAGTGCCAAACAAACTGGTAGCTATTATAGAATAGCACAGACCAGACGAGTGACCGAAACAATGGTTCGGTTCAACTCGAAGATTGAAGGCAAGGCATGGTATATTCAGTAAATTACCGCCCTTTAGCTAGGGCTAAAGCAGAAATACATAAAATACACCGCCAGCTCAGTCATTTCCAGCCGAGGACTGCCAAGGAAGCCAAGGTTGGCACTCTTGGCTTCCTGAAGTGGTTTTTCCATCTCCAGCTCAGTCACTTTCCTATGCCGGGCTGATGAGTGCTAATTAGAACGAAACTGCAGTCCTCGGCTGGAAATGACTGAGCTGGCGGTGTATTTTATGTATTTTTGCTTCAGCCCCAGCTATTGGGCGGTAATTTACTGAATATAGGTTAAACCTTTGCTGATAAGGGCTGAACATAAACTCTTTTTCAACCCATTTGACCCCTACCTATTTTGCTGCAAAGAGTGTTCCACTTAACTTCAACTCCTCTCCTTTTCCTCTTGTATCAAGCTAAACATATTGCTATTAAAAATGTTTTTTTTTTAAATCTCAACCAAAATTTATGATGTTATACCTCTTGTCTTGTCCACTTGTCGCAAACTATCCTGATTTCATGAATCCCTCACTCTCTTTCCTCAAAGGGACACATAATTTCTGGACGACCCCCTCCACTTCTCCTCTCCCAATGGAAGATTTTTGTTGGAATTTTTCTCTTTTGTATTTTCAATTTAAGAAGTCAGTTTTTGCGTAGGTTTTTAACTTGTGGTTACTAGGAGCGTTTTTATATTCGAATTATTGCATCTCACGTTCCTGCTATAAATATCTATTCTAAAACTATTGCGAAAATTCACAAGAACACTCTTGTGTTACAGAGAAATAAATAATACATTCTCAAAGAAAAAGAAAGGGTTGTTGTTATTCCATCAACTACACCAAAATAAAATAATAAAATAAATGAAAAAGGTGCTCCATGCTTTATTTTAATTTGCAGTAGTTATCGGAAAAACCGAAATGCTATCCATGAATCATTCTTTTATTTTGAAATAGCAGAGAATTGGTTTAGAACGCTCTCATTTCGAGTAATTCTTCTAAAGGGCCCGTTATCAAAAAAAAAAAAAAAAAAAATATTTGTACTATTTATTTATATAATTAATTTTTTTAAAAATGTACAAATAACTTATATGAATTTTAGCTTATGATATTGATAATTATAATTATATTTATACAGTAGAAATATTTTAGTCTCAATAAAACGAAAACCAACAAATTCCATTTTCCAAAGACACATCAATACATTGTATGTCTCATCATTTGTGCAATTCATTTACGCATATGTGAGCAGTGTCATGCGTATACTTGCACTTTATTCATTAATTTTAAACTTTGGATTTCAATTGAAATATATTCATTCGAATATAAGGGACCGTTATGTATCATAAAGTATCAAATTTCAAGAAAGAAAAAACTATTTGTAGTTGAAAAATAAACGATTTGTACGTATCGGGTCATTGTTTTTTTAACGCAAGGCTTTTGAGAAAATTGATACTTAAAAAAAAGAGCAACTATTTGTGTTTGAAAAAATATCATTATTGATGGAATTGTTTAGATCATCAATTATAGTAAGATAGTGATGTACAATTAAATAATAAATTCGTACAAAATTAAGCAGAAATAAAAACAAAAGCTCTATAAACGTTGATTGCAATATATAACTTTTTTTTTTATTCGAAAAAAAAAATAATTATCAGCAAAAACGAAATAGCTATTATTTGCGAAAAGAAAAAAAAACAGAATTAAATAGAGTAAATTAGATTTTTTTTTTTCGAAAAGAAAAAACGCAAATAATTGGAAAAAATTAAATACACTCTCAGCCTCAAACGTGCTCCAATAAAAAGTGCTGAAAACAAATCCGTTTGCTATGTCAGAACCTTTATACAAATTTCCCAAAAGAGCTCAATGCTGAGGGTTATTTAAACTGTTTAAAATAAAACGTATTGAAAAAAAAACTCAACTTGGAACAAAGTGTACAAAACAAGGGTTTCCGATCAAAAGGAAAAAAAAATGAATCAAAGCATTCGTTTAAAAACTAATGGGATGACAGAAAGAAAAATATTTTCTCATCTCATAACCGTTCTTTGATTTTTTTTAAATACATTAAATTATTTAATTGATTTTTGTCTTTTTTTTTCTCTAGCGATATATTTGCAATATGTTAAGCCTTTTTCAGTTTTTTTTTCAAACGTTTTCAGGAAAGTGAGCAGAAAAGCAAAGATGGCTTTGGAAAGAGATTTTTACTGAATGGAACAAAACATTTCGTTGCAAAGCTATGCACTTTGTGGCGACGTTTTGTAATTTAATTGAAATACCGATTCTACATAAAGATATTTACTCCAGCATCCGCTCTTCAACATTTCGCTCCAGATTGACGTCATAACTGCTACCTCAAACCCTCTCAGCACAGAAATTCCGCAAACGGAGACGGTTTGAGAGAGGATTTATGAAGTCAATCCGAAGCGGAACCGATTGGTGCAGGAATAGGGCCAAAACCATGTTGCTTTAATATAGATCGAAGCAGATCGAAGCATAGAAATTCCGGTACCAACCTTGTTGAATTTCGTCTTCCTCACAAAGCACATCAAAATAAAGTCTGCAATAACGGTAATTTTTATCAAATCTTAATCCTGGAGGGCAAACTCTCATATGTGCCTTGTAATTTTTGCAAGTTACGTAACGTGTGCAGTTACCGGGATACGGAAAACTGGAATCTTCTTCTGGACATTTAATATCTGTTGAAAAAGAGCGAATGTTAAGCAATCTCGAATAAAATAATATTATATTACGCAAAATTTTTGGTTAAGTATCAACATATTTTCATTGTTAAATGAAGCGTGTAGTATCAAAACCAGCTCAATTGATTTTTTAAAACTTTTACGAGAGAGAGAAGAAAAGCATTTCATGCTGCGTGCCGACTTATTATTTTCCCTCCAAAAAAATCGCATAAAAAGCATTCGGTGTACGATTCTGTTTTTTTTTAAATAATTTCCAATGTTATGTAATTATTTATAAATTAAAATAATTTAGATTAAGCAGATTTTTAAGTACGTAGACTTTATTTTATCTCTATTTTTTGGTTTTCCATTCAAAGTCCGATCAAATTCATGTTTTTGTTTTTGGTTGTTTTTTTTGTTTTTTGTTTACTGTCAGGTGCAATCAAAAACGTCAGTTGATTGTATTGAAATTAGCAAAACAAATTTTATGAAAATAATAGTCAGCGCTATTTATGGGCTATACTATCTTTTTTGGGCCAACATTTGCTGCAGATAATTGAAAGAGGTAAACATTCTAAAGTATCACAGAGCATAATTTGGGATAGAATAGCATATTTTGTAAATTCATTATGTTATGAATTTTGGCATACTTTTTTTACTATTTGTGTTGTGTTTATGTGTTTTTTGGGTGATTTTTTATTATCTTACCGTTATAAACTATTCCTTAGTATTGCTCCTTTCTGAGTGGTGGGAGCTGGTCACGCTATTGTTATAGCCTTTACTCCCATCTACTCAATCAGGGGCTTTCAATCAGACAAGGTAAATTGTACAGATACTTGTAATGTATTTTCTTTTATTTTATATGCAAAATGAATTTTTCTTTTAAAAAATCCCAGATTAAAATAAATTGAATTGAATAAACTATAATAATACTATTGAGTACAAAGTACTTTAAAACATTTATTCTAGTTTTTGTAAATATAGGAGAAAAAAATGTAGTAGTAGTTGTGTGTGTGTGTGTGGTGAGTCTTTAGGAATGACATTAACATAAATATAGCAGTCCAAAAGAATAATAAAGTACTTGAATAATAGAGTACAAACCTTGCTCAAAAACTTAACTCAATAGTGCAACAGCCCGTGGGTGCCAAGGCTTACTGTGCCGATTAGTTTTCGTGACCGAGGGCTCTGTGATGCAATGGCAGATGTTCTTCTTTGATGGCCAGCCGAACACGAAACCATCAGTGTTTAGTTCCCAAGTACGCTTGACACTCATTATTGAGGGATGAAGGGCCTAGTCGATCATGCTCAACCCAGGCATCAAAGTCGGGTATGTGGCATGGAAGCGCAAAAAACTGCCACTTGACCACTGGGGTTAGGTCACTCGTAACCTTGCTTAAGCTGATCAATAATATTTCTATTTTATAATATCCCTTTTGATGCGAAAAAAAAGTCAATGAAGTTTTGTCGAAAAACTTTATTGCTGCAAGCAAAGACAACTGAATGATGAAAATGATAAGTGCGGAGACTGCTATTAAACTTGTATGATTAGTCTCAATGAAAAGGGATCTTTTGCGGAAATTGTAGTGGGAAAACTTGAACCACCCCCTTTATAGTCCAGATCTATTTCCATATGATCCTACATATTTGACGAATTCAAGAAGGCACTTCGGAGGCAACGATTTCACTCCGACGAAGAAGTTAAAGGAGGGGCGTGCGTAATTGGCTCAAGCGCTGCCAAAAGACTTTTTATGAGCAGGGAATTATGCGACTAATTTCCGAAAGAAATAAGTGTTTAAAGAATTTCGGTCAGTATTTTTGAGGAATGTTGAATAAAATCTGTTTTATAGCCTCTGCTTCGTTATTTATTGACTGGGCCCAATATGACAGATATATGGCTGGTTTTTATTGCGTTTAGTGGTGTAAGAGCCCCAGTGACTTCTATTTCATCTATTTCTGGTGGGGGGGGGGGGATTGCTGCTTTTTTACTTTTTGCAGTGAAGGGGAATGGCAATTTTATCCCATGAGACTTTCGTAATTATTTCTGCATATTTCTTGAACATTTCATAGCTTTTAACTTTAAGATATAGTAATTATGAGTTATTATTCTTTTAATAATTTCTATCTTAATTTCTAATATCAAAAAATTTAAATGCGTTGTTTATTCAGGAACAGTTTTTCCATTTTCGTCTCTCCCGTTTTAAAATGCTTTTTAAATTTAAATCTTACAATTTCAACAGTATCTTTTATTGAATATTACAATGGGAATCATTTCTTGCGGTAAAGATAGTTTATTTTTTGATAGTTGCTTCACATGTAGTGTGGTATCACCTTCACATGAGGAAAACGCTTAGAAACCCTGGGATTGGGCATTTATCCCGAGAGTGTAATCATTCAAATAGCGTATGGATTACTTGGATCCGAAGTGCTGCGCCGGACTATCACTCTTTATGTTAATCATATACACATCACAGTTCTCCTGTAATAGTGTACGGTTTCCCGCCAAACCGCAAGAATTCTGGAAGGAAAATCTTTTTATTTGAATGTATTTTCAAAATTCTTGTAACGGACAGTACTATTAAATTGATGCAGCATGTAGAAAGAAACCAATTGTAAATTTTAAACTAACAATGAGAAAGTATCTACCATCTGTGAAGAAATCTCATGCAACAAAAGTGTAAGTGTTTTTAAATGGTTTTAGTTGTTTGGATTATTGACGTTTCTACAACCCAAAAAGTTTTTTGAAGAAAGGAAATTAAATGCTTAAATAAAAACTTTACATTTTTTACAAATGTTTCTCATACGAAATTTAGATTTCATGAAATTTAGATTTTATGAAATTTAGATTTCATGAAATTTAGATTTTATGAAATATAGATTTCATAAAATCTAAATTTCATTAGATTTTATGAAATTTAGATTTCATGAAATTTAATTAATTTTATAATACTGTTCAAACCACTTTGTAGGAAAATTTCAATTGTCCCGTGCTTATTACTGGATTATTTGACAAAAATTTAAAAATAAAGCAGGTGCTAAGGTACAGGCAATGTTTTGATAACAACAATTGAAACTCTCAAAAATTAATTAAAAATTTCAAACTGTTGTTTTAAAATTTTAGTTTTCCATTTATAGAAAAAAGTTTTAGTAAAAAGTTATTTTCATTATAACGAGTCTCCACAAGCTAACTGCTACAAAATAATAATAATAAATTAAATTCTTGAAAAAGTATTTGTAATGGTAGGACTCATTCGTCTCATTTGGGATAAAAACTGTAAGCATGAGTTCTAGCAAAAATGTTGATATTCGCTAATTTTTTAGTTTGGTGTTAGAAATAGGATTTAAGTATGTACAGTGCCAATTAATTTTTAATTTTCATATTGTAACTTTCATTTCAGATGAATAAGATGAATAAGTACTTGAAACAGATAAACAGATAAAGCAAATAAATAAAGTATCGCTTAAAGAGCCTATCTTGATTACAATCTCATGATGATCTTAAGATTTAGTTCCTGAGTCACAAACCACAGATTTTGAGTTCATACGAGATAAGGATAACTTGAGTGTGAGTTTGAAATTTTATTTTATTAAACATTTGTTGTATTTAATTATGAATTTCACACCAATTTCGCTGTATATTTTCAGAAAAGTATTTAATGGCATCTAAGATATTTTTTTCTTTCGAAGTAATATACGTTTAAATATTAAATATTAAATGATTATTTTAAAATATTTTTTGTGTGCGCTTAGGTTTTTTTTTTTTTTTTTTTTTTTTTTTTTTTTTTTTTAATTTTTAATGTATTCATTATTGTTTGAATACGAACAAAAGAACTAAAAGCAATATTATAGAATCAGACAAAGCTATGTTATAGGAAGGTTTAGCAATGTCAGATGCAATTAAATACAAAAACATGTAAGAGTCATAAACAACGTAGACAAAGCACAAATAAACAATTGAAATGCAGACATGTGTTTTGAAATTTGAATGAACACCATTTTCAATACAACGAAGTGTGTGGCTTTATTATGTAAGTCACACACTTAATTTACGCACGAAGCTTACAACAGCTTATGACACAAAGTTTACATTTTGTTGCCTTCAAAGAGGGGTTTCTTGAAACCCAGAAGCATGTGTCTACAATTCAATTGCTTATTTGTGAGTTATCTACATCGTTTACTACTGTTACTTTGTTAACTAAAGATATCAATTTCTTATAGAAATCTATAATTCACATTCAACCGAAATTCATTATCTACTTCAAAACTCTTATGTGATTTGTATTAAATACTTCAAAGTCGAGATTTTTGACGGTGTCAATTTTTCAAGAACCATAATATCCTTAATAGAAGTTTTGAATACTTCTCTAAAATATTAAGATGTGTTTTTTTTTTTTTTTTTGTGTGTGTGTGTGTGTGTGTGTGTGTGTGTGTGTGTGTGTGTGTGTGTGTTACATACTTTTCAATTTTCATTACTAAGACACAGAAATATCTTTGCATAATTTTAAACATTTATCAAGAATAAAATGTATTTTATTCGAATAGTTTATAAAATTCATATGCTTTTGTTTCGAAATTTATTGGTAGGATTCAACCCTCATTATAAGACGTGGTTCGATACTAACAGAGCTAAAAGCTCATTTCACGAAACAAACAAGCCGAAAATTAAAAAAATCAATTTTAAAAATATTAATTTGGGTAATAATCTCCTATACCTAGTGTATAATCAGGTCTCTAACGGAGCTAGTCAAATCCTAAGTTAAACTAGCGGTCGTGTTTGTTAGTAGAAGAACTAAAATTGATTCGTTAAAAGTTTTCGAGGTTTACATTTTGCATTTATTGCTTGCAAGATAAATATAAGTTTCGATTAAAAATGCAAGCTCATTTTTAAAGAAATTAATAAATAAATAAGGAAAAGAAATAAACGTATTCAAAGTTAGTCTTTTTTTTTTTTTTTTGCATCTAACAATAAATAACACTACAAATTTGTTAAAATTTCCTTCAAAAAGAGGAAGAAAAAATATCTTACTTTTGTCAACAGGAAAATTTTCGATCAAATCAAACAAAGTCCTCATAATATTCTTGGTTTTCAGATTGTCTTCTGATTCCAAGCTATCTTCTCCAAAAGGGATTTCATTGTCTATTTCCGAAGACAAACTGCACGTGTACAGAAGTCCAAGGCAGAAGTAGATTATATGAGACTTTACTCCTGACATGATCTGTCAAATCGCTAAACCTCTGGCTCAAATTTATACGACAGGGAATTCAAATAACGTGATTTTAATTCTGGAAATCCCAGTTAATCTACAATGATCAAAGAATGTGTACCATCATACCCCGAATGCTTACAAAACAAACTTAGTTGGCTTTCGAATTCTGGAAATACAAGCGACAGTTGTGTTCCAGAAAGTAAATTGTTGTGTGAATCTGAAACATACGTAAGGTTGAATTGTTTTTAGACTTTTCATCTGCAGGAAGCTTTTTCTTATCTTTTATGCAAGCGAATTTTCTGAAAGCTTGTATCTTTTATTGAAAGTAAACAATTTTTTGAGGAGTTAGTCCTTTTATCACTTTCATTGAAATCAAACTTTCACTGATATCAAATAAGACGAGTATTAGAGAAAGCAGACTTTTTTCCCTTTGTGAATCATTTCTTTGATTAAAATGATTCATTATTTTTGTCGTCACCAAAATTTCTGAACGGTCATGTGAGCTATGTAAAAGGTAAGCAGTTTTTCCTTTTTTTTTTTTTTTTAAATTTTTTACGTCGTGTTTTCAAAGTACAAATTCAACCAAACAAACTTTTAATTTAAGAATGGTGGCACAAGTGTTTAGTGCATTAATTGATCTTCGAGTTTCTGTGCCAGAAATAAAATTTTGAACACTTGAAAAATGAAGAAAAGCTGAGAAGAAAGAGCAATATTTTTTAATATTGTTGAATTTTCTGACAGTTCATGTGAGCTATGAAGAAGGTAAGTAGTTTTTCCAGAATCGATTTTTGTTAAATTTTACGTTGTAATTTCAATATGCTAAATCAACCAAATAAATTTTTAACTTAAGAATCAGAGGCGTGTGCACAGGAGTCACCAGGGGTACCGCAGTACCCCCATTAGCTCAACAACAAAATCGAGGAGGTTAAAAGTTCAGAGCACCATAATGTTTTGCTGTGGCTGACTGGCAAAGAAGTTCTCCTAACCAGCTTCTACATCACACACACTTAGCTTTAATAATAATAATATAATTTATATATAAATTATAATATTATACATTTCTTCTTGTATGCGTTTCATTTATGCTATGATATTTTAAAACGAGCTGATGTGTGCCTCACATGACTTCCTTTTACTCCATTTTAATGTCATTTTCCCATTATTGGCAATTTTAATGTGATTCAATAGTTTAATCTCTAAATATTAAAAACGATGGCCAAATTAAAACCAGATAAAAAAAAATCGCCAAATTTTCCGCCAAGTTGGCGACAAAACTTGGCGACCAAAAGACTGGCGATATATCGCCAAGTGTCCGCCAAATTGTAACACCACTTAAGTTTGCATTGATATTAACAATGATTTCCCCCCAAAAAGGTGCAAAAGACCCCCTTAGGAACATCCGAAAGCAACCAAAAGGGGAGGTGCACAACTAGACCCCACTACGAGTCTATGTACCAAATTTCAACTTTCTAGGACATACCATTTTTGAGTTATGCGAGATACATACGCACATACGCACATACGCACATACGCACATACACACATACGCACATACATACAGACGTCACGAGAAAAGTCGTTGTAATTACCTCGGTGATGGTCAAAATGGATATTTCGCGTGTCTATACATTCTTAGGCACTTTTCCGCATGTGGTCGAATCGAAAAAAAAACTCAACATTCATTTGGGGGTGAGCAAAATGGAAATTAAGGGCGATTTTTGAGTGAAAATTTTTTCGCGAATACAATACTTCCTTTTTTGTAAAAGGAAGTAAAAAAGAAAAAAAAAAGTTTTCATGAAACGGTGCTGCAGAGAGGAAGATCTAATATTTCGTGAAATCAAGTCAGGTTCTACATTTGAATAGGAGCTCTTTATGACACCCTTCAAATGACGTTTTACCCCCTTTTTACACGAAAGAAGTTCAAAACATTTTAACACTAAGTAAAAATATCAAGAAATATCATGCTTTCCATGAAAGAAAATTTAAGATGCTCGTGTGAAAATTAAAGGAGCTCAGTGGCGTACCTATGGGATCTAAAGCGTCCCTGGTGCACTTAAAAGGTAGCATCCTCCCTCCATAATATTAGCAATTCATTATGAAATTATTTGAACCTCTTCGTAAGTAAAATATTCACGCAGAAGTAGTGGGGTTCGTGGATTTTTCCATTAAAAAAGTGTCGAAATTGTAGTAGTAGTAGTAGTATAAAAGCAGTTTCAGACGATTTTTATAATGTTAAGTTTTGGGAGATGAGAGATTCGGGTTCCTTCGCCCGGTAACGCAATTGTAGATTATTATTGACTATTTTAAACGGGGGGGGGGCTACAAGGGTTGTCTCCCTGTAATTTTCGAAATTATAGTTCGAGAAACGTAGTTTTCGACGATTTCAGTGATATTTAGTAAATTACCGCCCATTAGCCAGGGCTAAATCAGAAATACGTGAAATACACCGCCAGCTCAGTCATTTCCAGTCGAGGAGCTGGCGGTGTATTTCACGTATTTCTGCTTTAGCCCTGGCTAATGGGCGGTAATTTACTTAATATACCTTGCCTCGCGTTCAATCTTCGAGTTGAACCGAACCATTGCTTCGGTCACTCGTCTGGTCTGCTAATTCTATATTAGCTACCAGTTTGTTTCGCACTCTTGGCTTCCTTAAGAGGTTTTCCATCTCCAGCTCAGTCACTTTCCTATGCCGGGCTGATGAGTGCTAATAAGCACGAAACTGCAGTCCTCGGCTGGAAATGACTGAGCTGGCGGTGTATTTCACGGATTTCAGTGATGTTTAGAGATAGAACAGGTTACAAGCCCTCTTTAAAAACTTTGCGAAATTAGAGCTCCACAAATGCTGTTTTAGCCGAATTCAATAATGTTAGGGGAGGAAATTTTGGAGACTCTCACTCGGAACATTTACAAAATTGAAGTTAAAATTTAATACGATCTTGAATGAAGGAGATTTTTTTTTTCGCTTCAAAAACGCGGGTTTAATCTTATCTTTTGTAATATTTCTGGGAGGATTTTGATCCCCTTTTAATTTGTAATGCATGTTGTATCGTATTTGAATAACGCTTCAAAATATTTCGTTTCACATTGAGAGTTAAAATGCCCCCCTCCCCCTCCTCCCTTTTTCGAAAACGAGGGATTATTCGGGGCGAAAAGTCGTCCCTCACCACTCCCAGTTACGTCATTACAAAATTTTTAACACTTGGAAAATGAAAAAGAACTGAGAAAGTTGAAAGAGCAGTATTTTCTAATGCTGAAAAAATACCTCTATTTTCATTTTAGAACTGTCATTTTTTCCGTTTCCGTTTCCTTTCTCAGATAAAAAATTCTCCAAAGAGACATTTCTGACAAATCGCCATCTTCCAGTAAGTGTTATTTAGCCTCGTTTTGGAAGAAGCATCTACCTTCTCCTCAAAAAGAGAAATTAAGGCTTATAAATAAAGTAATAATTGAAGAACTCAGGGCAGAAATGTGACAAGCCACAAGGAGTGATTATTCGATCAAAATTTTTATTTCTCTTAACTAAAATTGAAATAAGCATGACAATGGGTTATGTCACTTGGAGAAAACATATCTGGTTTTAGTATTGCAGAATGTAGAATGCATAATACCTTTGAAAAAGTCTACTAATATAATTTTTTTTAAGTTGGAAATTGGCCTACTGAAAAATTCACATCATGTGGCATGTAACATTCTTGCCCCGATCCTTCAATTCTATTAAAACTGTGTTAATAACAATTTTCAAATTTGAAAATTGACATGAAATCACCATCGCCAACATCATCAATGTCGTATTTTTCTAGCACAACATAATGTATGAGGAAAACTTCTCAAATTCTTAGCAGTATGCCTTCTATGAAAATAAATTTAATTAAAAGAACAATTTAACAATAAAATGAACATCAACTTGAAAATTATGATTAGAATGCTCTATTTCCTGGGGAAAAATATATTTGTTGCACTCCAAGCTGGTGGGCATGTTTCCAATTTTATTACATTCTAACAATTTGAATTATAAATACATGGACAAACATCCTGACAATACAGGAACAACGTTGACTTCACTGGCGAATAAAACCCTGCAAGTTTTGCATCATAAATGTTTGATGTTTGAAACTTTCGCGGTGAGGCAGGTGCCAAGTCTAAAGATTAATTCTTGTTTCTCGTTGCATCATGTCATGATCAAAGGCCATTAATTTTCCAGCCACATGAAACATCTTTTCATTATCTGACATACGTTCACCATTTTTTAATTAACACGCTTTCTAGTTATTGGATTGGTCGAGGTTCTGACGAAGAGAATCGCCTTCTTCCGTAGCCACAGTGCTAAATGTGATTTTTTTATGGGGTTACATCAAAAATTGTGTGTTCGAGTCCCTTATGCTTCATGATTTACAAGATTTACTCCAAAGGATGTCAACCGCATTTGCTACCATTGATCACTAAACATTTACAACAAGTAAAACAGGAATAAGACTTAAGACTTGTTATCTGCCGCATCATGAAAGATTCATGCATCAAACATTTGTTTAACATCACGATTAGGGGTGTGTTTTAAAAGGCTTTCGAAACCTCGGAGGCAATTGTGTGTGTATCGAAATGTGACCAATAATTATATATGAAAACGTCAGAATTTAAAAACTAGATAACTGAGAAACACAATGTGTGGTAACTCTCGCTAAAATCTTACGGATCATGTCCGACAGTTTTGAACTATCTGTTAATTTTTAAATTACAGTGGGAGAGCCCGGGTTTGAATCATCCCGGCTCGGGCTATATTTTCGCTCTTCTGTCCCTGTCCTTCCTTTGCGTGAATATGTTGTGCTGTGTTTGGTTGCGTAGCCTATAAACTGGTCCTTATGGCATGTGTGTACTGTGGAAGTCGGACTTCACACCAGATTACGGTGCAGTTGGAAAAGTGAAGCAGCGCACTCCAATTTGCCAACCTAGTTAGCACAAAACAACATCAACAACATTTATTTACGGTTGCTCAATGCCGACTGCGGCTGGTGACAGTTGAAGATTTTAATGCCTTTACCCCTGGATATCCTCAGAACATCCTAGATGTCAAGCCTCTTAAGGTTAAGAGGGTTGAGACAGGGTATAATGGCTTTCCCTGGATGTCTTGCATTAAACAGTAGCAGTATTAACCTGGTACACATTGTCAGTCCGGATGAGATAGGATTACAGACACACAGACAGACGAGTACAGGTTTTAATAGTATAGATATTTCGGAAGAGTAAGAATACTAGACGTCCCATCTTGCAATCCTTAGGGGTAAAAATATGGTTTAAGATCGTGCTGAAGTGCAATAACATTCTAAATTACCAGTTAATTTACATCTTTCATATAAAAATAATTTCAAAAAGTTCCCTCAAAAATGTGAGTTTTTCTATACCTCAATGATTTTTATGGCTCAATTATAAAATGAACAATGACATTGATTCGTAGACGTAGTCGAAGACTTTGATTCTACAATCAGACAGTATTTTTTTTTTCGATGGTTAATTTTAGTTATTAAATATTCAATTTCTTTGATTTGTATCGATATTTTTTTTTTAAATTCTTTTCTCAAATCATTTATCATTCTTGTGTTCGTTCTGTAGTAGCAACTTTTTTTTCTAGTTAGAGCGATTTTTTTTTAGCTCTTAGTTATCCCCTCTGTTACACTCGAAGCGTAACAGAGTGTTCAAAGTAGTATAATTCATAAATTATTCGTGTACGAACCATTGATATTGAACAATGCACAAGTGTAGAATCAATAAAAACAAGGTATGTTTAAATGGTGGCAATTATCAAAATTTATTTTTAAAAACCATGTCTTGGGCATGATATGTACTATTTTCAAGAGAATGGCCAACATATTTCTATAGTTACCAAAGCTAATGATCTAATATACACTAAAGTCTTTTCCCAGTTCTTGAAGTTGCGCCAGTTAGTTGAACCGAGAAAATTAATAAATATATCGCTACATTTGTGTATATTTCATTTAAATTAAAATTAAAGCTTATCTATAGTACAGTAAAAATAGGGGTCGGACCCAAACATCCAAAAAAAAAAGCTAAACCTGGTGCAAATTGTTTATTACCCTCCCAATAAGAACAGGTAAAAAGTCCCACCCCATTGTGCGTCGGGTTTTGGAATGGGGGGCATTTAAAAATTGCTGTTTTGGGTATTTTTGCAGAATTTTTAGAGTAAATTTAAAGTGAGATTATTATGTTATACTAAATTTAAATGCATGAAATTAAAGGTGTTTGACCCCCCAAAAGGGATGACATAACCCACCAATGCTACAGAGTCCCCCTATCCCCGTAAAACGAAGCAGCACCCCCGAACCCCCCTCCATACATTTCATACGGAAACATTATTTTATGCTAAGTTAAAGTTAGAAATCAAGTGTGTCCATCCTCCAAGAGCGATGGTGCACCTCCTCTCAAAGATACAGCACACCCCCTCCGCCGAATAAAATAAATACTCACCCCCCCCCCCCCTTTTATTTCAAGTAGAAGTATTATTTCATGCAAATCTAAAACGCATTAAATCAGTTCTGTCCACCCCATAAGAACAGTAGCTCACCTCCCAAAATGAAATTATGTACTAAAATATTATCCCCCCCACCTCCTCTGATGGTGCACATTTGATTAAATGGCCAGAAAAATTACGCTGAGCTGTTTTTTTTGCTTTCAAATGATTTCTCCTAAGCTTGTAACAAAAAGTCTTCGTTATCAAGATGGTTTTTGGAATCTAGATCCTCAGCAAAATCGTTATTGTTGCAGCTATGTCTAACACAGTTTGTGCATATAATTGAGCACTTCAGTCCACTTTCAGACTTTTCTAACATTCACTATATCCAATGAACCCCTCAGAGCAAGCACAAGATTTGAGACGCAGAAAGTCTTCTAGAGCAGGAGGCTTGGCTGTTGTAATAGGACGCAGATTATATTTCTGTGGTGCTTTCTTTGCACCCATCAAAAATGACACTAGCTTTCCCATACTTACAAGTGACCTACACACTGCATTGCTGGCACATTTCCTTGAAGCTTACATATCATTACCAAAAATATGATTAAGCAGGTATCTTCCATCTATTACATATGAGGCAGTGAGAAGCAAAGGGATGTAAGTGGCAAAATTAAATATTTGGAGATAACCAGTGCAAATGGTTGGTGAACCTCTCCTCTATCTTGAGGCAAGAAATGGTACTAGTAGACCTGGTAGTTGCTTCTATACAGCATGATTTAGAAAAGAAAATCAATGAAAGCCTACCTAGAATCTTATATTTAAACGCGTTTTATTCAAAACTTGAAAATGTCCACTTAACATTCCTTTGCCTTACTGCCTCATATATGACACCAGTTGTTCGTTCTGTGATGTTGGATGAACCTTTTGCTTCAGATAATAGCACTTTAACGATACAGGATTTCTTTCCTTCTAAACCGGATTCATCGAATACTGATGGAGGATCAGCGCATAACTCGTACCAGAAGTTTTTAGCAATTTGTTATTCCATCTTTACTGTTCATACCATTCGATGTAAAAGATAGTTTGGACTTAACACATCTTTACAGATAGTAACTACTCTCGTAACAGAAGCTAAAGACATAACTGCTTACCTCCTTTACAAAGAAATGCTACAAAATTGTTTGCCTTCAATTTCCTTTGATGTTACTACCCGAACGTTAAAGGTCTCATCGCAACTCACCTTATCATCAGCGAGCAATACCACTACCAACTTGAGAGAGAAGAAACTTCTGGGGGCTTTAGAAACGGATTGTGATTTCCAAACTGGGAGCTAAAAAGGTGTAAATATTTAGCATTCTATTGATGTATTGCTCATTGCTCTCATCAAGACTTGTTCTATCGTTGAATCACTACAGGTTCTAGACCACCTGAATTTGTCACTGCGTTAGATCTTTGGATAGCTGATGTTTTAGCTGATGTTTGATGTGATCAAAATTTTTTTATCGCATAATGTACTGAAAGGTTTCAGATAGTGTTGCAAGTATATGTCCGCATATTTAGCATAATTCACATAACCAGGTGCGTAAAAGAGAGGTAGCTTGGTGTTTGCAAATGAGAACCCCCACCGACTTAGAGGGCGCAGAATTGCAGCATTGCCCGTCTCACTATTGGCAATTCCGGTTTGTCCCACCCGTACGGTGATGGCAAAAGATTGTAGAAAAGTTGAAGTAAGTTAATCAAGAAGAAGTAGGGAAACTTTGGTCAATTTGGACTTTTTCTATGCTGCACAGGAATTTTGTTTTCCAGCGCTCTAAACAGTTAAATAACTCCAGTCACAAATAATTTGGTTACTGAGCTCGCTTAGATCTTTTAGAATTATCATTCTGACATTACCATATCATTGTGAGGCATTTTGTACTTCGGAAAAGTTTAAGTCAGGGAAATTTTTTCGTAAACTTCAGTGCAATAGTTGATTTTAGAATGTAAATTCAGGGTTACCCCCCCCCCCCCTCAAAGCGATGGCGCACCCCTTAAGTGTGACGGAGTACCCATCCAGAATAAAAGTCCTCAAAAAAGAAAGAAATACCCCTTGAAAAAACTGCCTTAAAAATTCCAATGACGCAAAACTGCTTTATGGACCACTCCCCATTCCCCCCCCCCCTGTGCACCCCTGTTAATTAGATTTTTTTTCTGCGAGAGTTTATTGTTTTACTATTATAGAGTGCTTTTTGCGAGTTTTGAGAATTTTTTTTAAGTAATAGAAATTTTTATTTAAATAGAGGATTATTTCGCCCCCCCCCCCTTCCCCCCAAAACCCGACGCGCAAAGTGCTGGGACTTTTTACCCCTCCTTGCTGGAAGGGTAAGAAGTAATTTGCAACAGGTTTCACCTTTTTTTTTTACTTTTTTATGTTTGGGTTTGGCCATTTTTTGGTCTAATTTTACTGTACTACTAATAGTTATTTTATTTGGCGTTGCTAAACGATCCTTACATAAAACGATGGAAGATTCTCTTTTTCAATTTCAGCGAGAAAAGTCGGCAAATATTCTGATCCGCAAATTTTATCGGGAAATATTGAATGTATATGAGAGCTCCTCCCGATTTTTTACTTTCTTCTATATCTAATATATAGAAGAAAGTATTGGATTCGTGCAAATTTTCGAATTTTGACGGATTCGAACGTTTTGAGGAGTGCCGAGTCCATTTCGACTATTTTTGGAAAATGTCTGTCTGTCTGTGTGTATGTATGTGTGTATTTGTGTCACGTCTGTGTGTGACCAGTTTTTTGTGGCCGCTCTACAGCAAAAACTACCGCATGAAATCGAACGAAATTTGGTACACATATGTGCCCTTATGTGAACTTGTGCCCATTGGTTTTTGGAGCGAATTCCTCCAAGGGGGGTGGAGCAATGGGACGTTTTTTGAGTTTTGCTCGATTGCTATTCCCCAGGAAGTAACTGGCGGAATCAGACAAATTTTGGTCCATATGTTGTCCCTAACGGGTACAGATTCTGATTCAATTTTGGTGCCGATAGCTCAAACGGGGGTTGAGCTATGGAACGTTTTTTGCCGTCAATTGTGACTGCTGTATCTCAATAAATAATGAACGTAATCAAACAAAAATTTATCGACAAGTAGCCCTTAGAGGGTATAAGAAATGATTCTATTTTGGTGTCAACAGCTAAAAAGGGGGTGGCGCAATCGAACGTTCTTTTTTTTCCATTGTGAGTGCCATATCTCAAGAAGTAATGCTACGTTCTGGATGAAATTTGGAATAATTATGAATCCATATGTAAACAGGCGTTGGTTTAATTTTGGCGCCAATCGCTCCGGGGGGGGGCTGATTTTTTTTTATTTGTGTGAATAATTTGTGTGAATAAAAATAGCTTTTTAATTGCAACAATAAGAAAGATAAATCGTAACAGACTGTCGTCTGCGTTCAGCTCGTGTTTTTAATTGCATGGAAATGATCCGAAATATTATCTCAATGATTTAAAATTTTTAACTGTTGCCATCTTGTGTCTGTTAACAGATAAATGTTTGTAATTATTTTCAGCAAGGCTTCAAAAATAATTTTCAATTTTCATTCTTTGCTTTGCTTTTGAGATAAATCAGGAATTGGGATGGTCATCAAGTTTTGGCATGTGTAATTTTGTTTTCGTTGGGAATATTGCTTCTTCCTTAGGCATAGGGAGGGATCAGAATTATAAGAAAGATATAGAAGAAAGTTTCGTAATGGCCACAACATACTAGTTTTTAATTAATATGTTATGGTTTTAGAACATATTGACTCAACTATTGTTCCCGCATTTTATTACCGAAAATGAATGATTTCTTCCAAGTCAAACATGTTGGACTATTTTCGTCTAATATATTAAAATATCAAAAGTACTTTATGATTTTTAACAGCCATGGTACTTTAAATGTAAATTAAAAATTATCAGAAATATTTTAACATAAATATTTTTCTCCTCTTTTAATGGTGAAAACGCACAGAAAAATAAGATATTTTGGCACATTTTAAAAGCTTATTACAGAACACATGACAATTATTGGTAATTTGAAATTTTGAAGTTGGTGCTCATTTACTTAGAAAGAAGCCCCTTAACAAAATTTTGCTTATGAAAGTTTTTGAGTGCATTTTTTCTGCTACACTACACAGTACTACTCCGTACCAACACGTGTTTTTTACAAACGAATGGAATCTTAAAGACAGCTTTGTTTTCTGATCTAACCAGGATCCGAGCAGCCCCTGATCCAGTAACCCCAGAGGTACTGATTTGGAGTAAGAACTTACGGAGCCTTTGTGATCACGACTGATTTGGCGTGCACCAGTCAGTAAAGTCCTGGTTTCCTAGAAGCGAAAGCCGAGCTTTGGCGTCGTTACTCGGCGTGACGCTGAAATCAAAGTCAAGTGATTCCGGCGTGGCCACTCAAAACGGCGATTTCGCTCGGGTGCGCATGCGCAGAAGAATCAACTTTTCCGCTCGGCGATAAGCGACGCCGAAGGTCGGCGATTCGCTCCTAGGAAACCAATGCTTTAGTGAGCACAGAATATTTGACCGACTGGCGTCGAAAACGCCACACTCCGGTTGCAAAAATCAAGCGTCTTATCGATCGAGCCACCACTCATTATTCCTAAATCCATACTTCAACTGTATCTAGTGCAAATGTAGAATTCAATTAAATTTCGTTTTTCTTTTTTTCAGGGCAGTACAACCAATGAACAATAAAACTTTTTTAGAACCAACAAAGTTCTTGCGTTGCTCCCTTAAGGCTCAATTCCTCATTTTAGACAAAAACTTCTTTTTTCTGATGCATCAATGAAGAAAACACTAAGCACAAACAAGCAAAGAAACTAAGTACAATAGTTTTCTTTATTCACTTCGTCTTACAAAAATTTCCTTAAACTCTTCAGAAATGAACATTTTAATGAGAACACTCAATGTTCTTTTGTACATAATGCTCAATGATATATTCAGCAGAAATCTGGCTCCTTCGTTTCATTCAGTACTTATTACTGCACTTGGGATGGGAGCCCTGAAAAATAACGAAAGTATTTAGTTAAACAAAATTAACAGATTCAGTATCAAAGGGATCTGCATTCAGATCAGCTTATATTTTGAAAACAAAATATCGACATCGCACAAAAATAACCGTAAATCTATTAAATACATGCTTTTAATATCTACAGGACAACAAAAAAATTACTATTGAAATCTAAAAGAAGTTTTTACAATTATTCAAGTTCTTTTATCTTGAACAAAGAAATAATAGAAATGGTGTGGGATGAGTGCTTCGTAAAAACGTGCCAAATTGCGTGAAACTAGGATATATTGAGAAATAGTTTGGATAAAATATATTGGTATGAAAAACGACTTGAAATTGACATTGATTCCGCACCGAAAACTACTAAAGCACCCTTTGAGCCTTCGATTGTAACTGAAAAATTAAAATGTTCGCAGATGAATGCATATACAAACATCACAAAAATGAGGACTACATCGAACTCTGATGCACATTGATAACAACGAAAAATAAATAAATGGTGGAGAATCCGAACTTCATCTGAGATCGGTGCACCCGTTGGCGAGTATTGAATGCTCTAAATAACCAAGTCAAGATTTTGACTCTGCCTTTTGCTGGAATGTCATGGGTAATTTTAGGTTTGTAGACGAAAAGGTTCTTGAAAATTGATTCATATTTCAATGGAATATCATCATGAATATAATGCATTCTTCGCTTTGTACAAAGAAGTAGAAAGAATGCAGACATTCACTGTGGCTTGTTTAAACATATAGAGGCTTGTCGCATTTTATTTTTATGCTGTCTTGTCTTTGTCTACAGGAAAAGATTTTAAGCAAGTTTATCTTAGTGGAAATATATATTTAAGATGATATATGTTCATCATTTTAACATGCTATGTCAAGCAATTAAAAAAAATAGAAAAACATTAGTTTACAAGAACTAATGTTACATTTAGAATTTGAAAAAACTTCGAACTGATTTACAACCTCATATTATAAAGAACCCCGCGCTTCTGGAAACTTAAAATTTAAATACAATTGAATTTTTCCTTGTTAACATGGGAAGCGTGGAAAGGAAATGATAATCACAAATGCTAAAATTTGCTTGTCGCCAAAGCAGAATAAAGAGCGAAAATTGAAAATGTTTTTAGTTTCTCTCCTGTTTATTAAAACGAAATGCACGTGATTTACTTCTAAACAAATGGATACTGGCAATAGATAAGTTTCAAATCAATGAGCTATCTTTCATTGTCAGCCAACAACATAGAGTAAAGAAATTACGAAGAGAGGCCCCACAATACTAAGAAATTGAAGCCGGAATTAGCACCGCAGTATCCCAAGATCCTTAGCTTCTTGAGAAACATCTTGATTCAAAATTCCATTACTGAATCTCAATTGGTTGTTAATTTAAACTTAGATATCGTAGCAAGTTTATGAAGCACGTTTTCGAAATTGCATTAAAACATGAATCAAAATGAAACCAATCCGCCAGGTACTTTATATGATCCCTTTGTGAGATTGGTAAAAACTATTATCGCGAAGCTATCATGTTATTGAACCAACGCTTCGCGACATTATCATAACCCCGCCCATCATTGCACCGCTGTATCCCATAATTCCAGCTTCAATTTTATCTCCTTTTACCATAGACGGGACCTCTCTGTGTATATTTCTTTATTCTATAGTCAACAATGAAATCGTAGCCAATCGCGCGAACAAAACCTTAACATTGTATTTAAAATCTGCTGGGAAAAGGTTATAATTAGAGATCTGTGTATAACTTGATAATTTCAAAAAATTCAACGAAATGAAGAAACGTTTGTTATTTTGATTGGTACTAGTATTTTAAACGTGGAAGTAAGTTTTAACTACCGAAATTGCGAAAGACCGGTTTCACGGTTTTAAAGTAATAAATTTGATAGCCCTAGGAAGAGGAGAAGATCTTGCAGAGAAGACTTAAGTAACCTTTCAAACAAAAAAGGAAATATCAAAATCGATTCATCCGTTTATGCACTATAACGCCACAAAAACACACACACACATATGTACAGACAGCCCAAATTTATAACCACCTTCCTTTTTGTGCCCGAGACTGAAAACTACTCTTGTTAGAATGTTTTTCCTGATGCAATGATTTTCAGCACGAGTTGATAGTCGAAATACTTTGGACAATGCAGCCCATAACTATTTACAGATGAACTGAAGTAAAACTGTTTGTCCCTCACTGAAGTAAAACTGTTTTTACTCGTGCATTTTGGATTCCCGTTGAAGCCCTTGGTTAAAAATTATTTTGGCACTTAATTCAACTTCGAAACGAGTCAAAAGAGACTTACAACAAATCATTTTAGTGAAAGTAATGCAAATTTGAAGCACAAAAATAAAATCTCTGAATGTATCAGGACTCACCAGTTTTATTTCATAGCATCAAGAGTTCTATATTATATTATGAAGAATTATAACATGGAACACTTGGTATGTTTTCAACCTGTTCAGCAAACTTTTCAAAACAAAATGCTTATCGGCTTGCCAAACGTTGCCGAAAACACTGTTGCTGAAATTTAAAATTAGATTTTTAATTTTTTAATCAAGTACGCCATTAAGCAAGACTAAATATTCCACTAAAATGAAAAAAATCCACCAAGTAATTGAATCCAGCCATTAAAAAGTTAACTAATCCGCCTACTAAATATATTGACATAATTCCTGCATTATCCTGCGCCGCATGGTCTACCTTGAAAATTAAAGTTGTGTCGAGTGACGCAGGTTCAACAATCAGGTGTACTCGTACAGTTGTGGTAAAACAAATTGGATCACCCGCGCCGCAAAGATGAGGAATATCATCCCGAATAGAATCAACCCAAGTCAAGCATCGCGTATTCCAGACGATTTGGGGGGATGTATTTCTCATCAAAGAGTTGGTGGGCTTCGTTTTGTGCAAGGAACAGTAAACGCTCAGGCGTATATATTGGTATTTTGGAGAAGAAATTGCTTCCTACTATCCGGGATCACTTTACTTCAGTTCCAAACGTCGTTTTCCAGGATGATTCTGCTCCGTGCCACAGGACAAAACTGGTAAGTAACAATTTAAAAACCTTTATCCTGCCATTAGACTTAAATTGACATGTGGTTTAGTAATTTCTTTTTCTCTAAAGTCACACGCAGGTTCAGAAATGGAAAAATGAGCATGGGGTCAGCAGTTTGCCTTTGCCCGGAAACAGTCTCGATCTACGTAAACAATTATCGGATTTCTGATGTTCAATGTTTGTTTCTTAAGTTTTGCAGTATTTCACCGGTTCATCGTTAACCGGTCGACCAAAACTTCTCACATAATCCCATTGTTGTGAAAATGCGAGGGTGATGCTTTTTTTTTTAACAGCACTGTAAATAAAAGAAAAAAAAATGTGTCGAAATTCCTCTTTTACGCACGTATTCGTATAAGAAAACCAGGTAAAAATATTTCATGCTTTTTTTGTCATATAATGCACTGAAACCAACTACTCCTTCACAATAATATTTTTATTGGGAAAGATCTAATTAATAAAGGAAGTACAAATTAATTCACTCTGTCCCGCATGAACTTAATGACCATTAAGAGAAAAACATTTCTCAAATTAAATTTTTAAGAAAATATTGCAGTAAATATCAATACGTCTCAATGTTTGCCATTTTAGTATTAATAACTATCATTTTAAAGCATTAAAAGTAATTTTTGATGTGCCACACAGAAAAGATTTTAAAAACGAACATCAAATTTTTAAACCTTGATCTACAGAAGTTACCATTTTCTGACTAGAATCAGGGGCATGCACAAGGGGCGGAGGGAGAAGAGGCACCTGAATATATATCAAGACTGAAATATATATAGAGAGACGTAGGGGTAAACAATATGAAGGGGGGGCCCGTAAAAGTAATTTCTAACGGGCCCCAAAATTTATGTGCATGCCCCTGACTAGAATCATGTAAATGTTTATTAACATAGTTAACATTTTTCCTGATAGGTAGCGCTGTGAACTAAGTGAAATATGTGTTCAATTCGCATTTCGCTTGTATTTAATTTTTCTCGACATTGCCCTTTAAGGAGCAACTTATCTGACCTCTATTTCTGCAACCGTTAGTTGCACACTCTTTGTTGCACTTCGCGTTGCAATTCATTTCAAATAAGGTAAAGGATACCGTGGAGGGTTACTTTTTATGAGATTAATTTTTTAAACATCACGAAATTTGCATTTTTATATTGTTGTTTAGTTCCCATAATGCTTAGTAATTTTTTTTCCTTTGCCAATTGTACGACGAAAGATAACATTCAACTTACCCGGTAAGCATTGCATACTACAGTTTTCAAATCTCGAAGTGCTGAACGATGTGTGGTAGAAGTGAACACCTGAAAAAGAAAAAAATATATATATTACAGCAAAAAAAGGGGTTTTGTTTAGCATAATCACTTTGCTGCTATCTAATAAGAAAATTCCAGGGAAAAATAAATAAATCAAGATTGCTCTTGATTTAAAAACTTTTATGCAAATATTAACCATATTTGCTCTGGCTGGTTGTCAGTTCAGGTGTGAAAAAAAAAAATGAATAGCCGTAATTAAAAAAAATTTTAAGTAAATATTTTACGCATTAATGATCATTCATATCAAAAAACAAAATAGTTTGCATTCTTTAATACAACTTACTTTGATTCAATCAACCAGTCTCTACTTTTTCTTCAAATTTTAAGTATGGAATGGCAATTAAGTTAAATCAAGCTTAATATCAAGGGTACATATTAAGGTATAAGTCATTTTATATTAAGATCTTTACTTAAAAGCTTTAATACGTGATGATTAAAAAAAAAAGAGAGACAGAAATCACAACAGTTCATTTCTATTTTGCCTTACGACAAAGATATGGGTTCAATATCAATGGTTTTAGGAAATTTTAAAATAGTACTGGTAACTTAAAAGCTTTCGCTTTTCTTATACTTGTTTATACTATAACTTATTATTTTGCGCGTGTGTGTAACACCAAAAAGTCCGAAGCATTTAATTAGCCATGCGATTCAATATTGAGAAGTTCACGTCTTTGCCATGCTGGCTTGAGTATATGACAAACCCGAAAAATGCACAATTTGCCCTTCAATGTGACAGCTCTGAGGCATTAACAGCCAACAACGGAAAACTGCGTGCATCCCCGCACAGTGCAATGTAAGGGTCCTATAGTACCAAACTACATTATAGTTCCATTTCCCACTAAAAACGAGCACTCCCCGATGTGATGGGAGAGTTGCAAGCTTGAAAGCATTATCAGCCTTAACTGTATTTTATTGGTTGAATTAGCATGAAATAAGACAGGTAACTCAGGTAAAGTTCAACTGGTATACTCTGTAAAAGCCCTAATCTCCTAAACCTTTACTTAGAAAAATAAACAAATATTAACTTTTCAGTGCGCAGGCGTATAGCGTATCGGAGAGATACACTAAGAGGTAATTTATTTTTAATAGCTGTACACCAGTTGGGTATACAAACCCATCCGCGATGTTAGTAATTCTTTCCCTCCCCTAGATCAACTTTTAGGCATCATTAGAAGTTTTTTACAGTCAGTGGCAATCAACACATCTGCAGTTTGTATCTGAGAGATTAGCACGAACCATTAAATTTTCTGTTGTATTCGACTTTCTATATGTTTCATTATTTCTGGCTTTAATAATACGTTTTTTTAGAAATTGTCACTAGAGATAGGTTTAAATGATGCTCCAATGTAACAAGAACTTCCTTTGTTGTTGTTGGCGTATCCGTAATAAACTACTACGGAATGATTGGTACCATTGCTCGAAAGGTTGAACTTCTTTATAGACAAATAAGACGTCACAAGAAAGATTTACAGCGCATAGAGAGGAAATAATACCCAGGATACCGGCGGGATTCGAACCCGCAGCCACCGGCAGTGAAGCGAAGTTTCTACCATAGAGCCACGTATCCTCAAAAACTTCCTTTAGTAACATAAGAAATCAAACGTAACAAGAATTTAAACTGCCCTGCGTATCTGTCATATACACTGCATCTATTCTAACACTAAACTCGACTAATCATAAAAATTATCTCGAACTATATTCCAAAAATGACAACCGCACTAGACGCTGGAGTATCAGCTTCGAGGTAAGGCATTTACGAAATACGCGGGACTTTTCACGTTAGTATAGAGGCGATGTCTGCTGGAAAGTTAAAACAACATCTAATATTTATTATAAGTTATTTTATTTCTTTATTACGATACCACTAATTATTTTGTATTTAGATTATTGAGTCAAACATAGGCAATCTGAGGCTCTAAGTCAAATTCTCAGAACTCTTCTTACAAATATGGGTAAACCCTATAACAAGCGCTTAATTTTCTTTAATATTGGCAACAAGCAGAGAACAAACAATTTATTAACCATATTCAATAGGATTCGTTGAAACTCTTACAAAAAATATGCATAAGCCAACCCCACGTTTGGTGAAAAAAATTACATTTATCCCAGTACGTGATTTTTAGCAAATAATCCAATCTACAAGCAATAAAAAATTATTAAATAAAAACAAAAAACCCGTACTGCGTAAAAACCAAAAAAACTAAAAAGAAAAATGTATAAGCCCAGTAGTTTAGAATGTTATTAAGTACTACTGAATAACTACACCGTTGAAATAGTTTTATAACCGTACACTGTTACAACCAGAGGTTCCAGACGAGTGAATATATTCCCCCTAAGGTGAAAGCAAGGGGCCCAAGGGTGCAATACTAGCCAGGAAGTAGAGCAGGGGTGCGAAAACAGCAGACAATCGTAGACAGGGGTGCCAAAACAGCAAGCAATCGCAAAATGACTTGCTAGCGCATGCGCTTCCGGCATACATTCACCATTCAACCACTTCAATATGGCGGACGAATGATAGGTTGCATCTAAGCGTGGCTTCAATGTCTTTCACATTGAATGAAGTACACTATTGGATTAAATCTCAACTTTTCTAGGATAATTCTTTAAAATAACAAGTAAGTACAGCTTTTGATCACTTTGTAGGTTTTAGGGCTTTCAAACATAGTTAAAAGTACGTTTAATGCTTTTCAGTTACCGGTAGTTCGTTACGATACCTAGTACCGTTAGTTGTTTATTTTCAGTTGACCGTTACTGTCGTGAAATTTCCATCATTCAGAACGCTACTAAATATATCTATCATTATTTTCTTGAGTACTCGATAAGCAACATTTAATCACCAAAATAATAACCGCAATTTATCACTAATCAACAAGTGAGAACCTAAATAAAAATGATTCTTGTGCTTTGTAGATTACTACACAACAGCGAGCGCAAAAAAATAAAAAGGAAATCTCTCTCCGTCTAGCTTTTTTTTTCTTTTTCGTTCAAGTGTTTGAATCATTTCCTGTTAGCGTTTAATGTTTCGTTAGCGTTAGGAATTTCTTATTTCTTTAGGTTTTTCAACTGTCGAAAAATTTCATATGCATTTTATTTTATTGTTACTCTTGATTGAAATTTTTAACGTTCGAGAAAGGATTTTGTTTTTCCGTAACTTTAATATCCCAGAATATTTTTGGCTCTTCATGTAAATAATTCATAAGTACATCTACATTTTACTTTCGGTGCGATTATTTCTCACAAATAATCATTAACTTAACTATGATTATTGAAATAATTACTCGTCTTTAACTTTAAATATATTTGTGACAACTCTTTGATACCAAATAAAGTCTGTAGATATTTATTGTTTTATTCATTTTTAATATTACTTTGTAAAAAAAAAAAACTTATCAGTACGCAGAGTTTTTTCACAAGTTTTTTTTTACCGCCCCGAGAGTTATTATAATAATTATTATTTATTTTTAAGAAAAGGATAAAAATTTCACAGATCCGCAATGTTTTTCATTTGCTTTTACCGACCCGTGGGTCAAAAGAGGTTGAGAAACACTGATGTAGAGAATGATCAGATGAATTAAAGCAATGAGCACTCCTTAACTATGTTGAAAACTCTGAAATATGATCAAATGCTGTAATTACAAGTTTTAATCATTTCCAGTACTGAATTCATGCAATGTGAAAAGTGTGCAAAACGTAGACTGTCATGAATCAAAACAAAACTATTAAAAAGAAAAAAAAAACACAATTATATTCAAAAAAGCACACAATACGGGGGAGGGGGGAGGAGGATCTACAGTAAGGGTGCCATTTCTCTCTCCGTAGGTTCATTCTTTTCACCCCGGCTGCCTACTTTTTGAAAGGTGCCTGTTTTTCACCCTAGTTAGAGGTGCAATTTCGGCTCCGTAATGGGTGCCGCTGGTGAACAAGCGTTTCACCCCTGAAAGGTGCCGAATGCAACCTGTAGTTTTAACAGTGTACACAGATAAGACAAATCATAAATTCAAAAGCAGAATAGAAGGATCAACAGTCGAGGCCCATTCCTTTCCGATTCAAAAAACCCCGTAAAATTTAACCCCGCGGTATGTAAAATAATTCTCCAGTGGGAAGGTAAAGCGCAGTAACTGCAAATTTTTCAATATTTTGCATTTCCGTCATCTATTGTACTTAAACTTTATTGTATGAGCTTTATTTGGTTTTTTCTGGAAATTAAGCAAGAAAAAAACGAATTCCAACATTTCCCTATCATTAGTATGGAATTCAAAACGCGTTCCTTCAAATAGCTCTCTACCTTCCCACCGTAGAATACATTTTCATAGTTTGGTAAGCGCCAACAATAGTAGTTCAGATTATGATTCAAATCTTAGTTCTTACTTTGTCAACGACAATCCATGGCACAAAGTAGAGAGATGGGCTGAGATTTTCAGTCAATTGAGCATTTTCGTGCAGTAATCTACTTCCTTCATCACTAGTTGCACATTTCTCAATTCTTCGCCAGTCCATGCTGTGACGACGAGCACACTGCAAGAAAACAAGAAAGTTACTTCTGTTATCTTCGATATTTTAGAACATTTTAAAAAATGTGCAACCAAATCAAAAGAGTCGAAAATTTCATAAGCCTTTTTACGCAACTGATTTGTTCTAGTTGCGAGTATATGTTGTCCAGGAAAGGAATGTTTAGATTACACATGAGAAAACATCTTTTCATTTTATAATTAATACAACAAAATAAATTTTCTAATGGAAAGAAACAAATGTACAGGCATGCTTTGTTAGATTTAATTTGTTGATTTCAGTTTTTAGTCTTCAAAGCAAAACCTCTTTCCTGCAGCCGAATATAAAACGTGCAGTGACGGCTACCTCATACAAAATTTTTAAGTACGTATCATTTGCATCAAATTTTAAATTTATGTAAAAAATATGTAAATACAAATTACCTTTAAGCATTCATTGTTTCAAATTTTGTAGCATTGCACTATGTCCGTGATTTGAAGCAAGTTCTCAAAATAAAGAAAAGGCTGAAATTTTTCTGATTGTCTCTTCTTCAAATAATAATACTGACTAGTATACGACAGGGAGATTTAGTGTCATATATGTGATCAATTCCTCTGCTGCAGAAAATTAGTTTACACCAATGTACCTCGTAGCTTAGAGCTGCTTTTGCTTTGTTTAGTAAAATATATTTTGCTTTATGACCAAATTGTATTGATAACTTCCTCACACGTATACAGGATGTCGCGGTTAAACGTTACAGAACTCCTAAGAGGGGTAGGTTGCATCCTGAAAACTCAAAATAATAACGCTACGCAGAGTTGGAAATGCTTTCCTGAAGCGGTGATCTATACAGAAGCACCATAAAAGAATCGAGACCGTAAGTGAAAAGTCTTTTTTAATAACGCCAAGGCTTGATTATCGCACAGTCTGGCTAGGTCTGTGCCCGGGGCTCCAAATTACTTGAAGAATTTTGTATTGCATTACAACTATACGAAAAAATACTCGTATTTTTAAAGTAATCATAAAATAATGATTTGTCAAATTGAAATAAACTTCCTTAAAGGCGAAATTTTATTCATTTTGCCAGTAGCAAATTTACCATGCCACAATCATGAGTGGCCTCAAAGGATATTCATAACGCACATGATAAATGATTTACATAGTTCGGTGATAGACACAAATAATCCCAAAAATGCATTCTGACCGGTCATAAACTTGTAAATTAACCACTGTATTCCGTTATAAAGTTTTCAGAAAGCCTCCAAATTACTGTGGGCGTGGGGCTTCCTTTTGATTAAAGACATGTAAAAAACCGAAGTAAGTGTTCAAAGTTTTTTTTTCCACTGGCTGCAATGCTTATTTCACATGTTTGGCGCATGGAACTTGGAATAGTCTGGAATATTCCACGCATATCTCAGAATTTCTAAAGGAGCTTCTGCGTCTCTTGAAACCAGCTGCTCCTCAGCATTGTCAACAGGGTTGTCATAAACAGTGTTTTCATATGACACGTTTTCCATACTAAGCTTGGTCAACCAGTAAAAGTCTCGTTAGTTCAATGTCCCAAGTTGCTATCACAAACCGATGACGCATATCCATTCGAGTCTAGTCATAATTGACAGAGTGACTGCACTCGAGATTGTTAAAGAACTCGCTCTAAGGTTTCAAATGCGGTTTTTAACTCTAAAATATTGTACAGAAACAGGGCTCTCTCGTGAGTAAATGCACAGTTCAAAATTAAATATTTGGTGGTAAAAATGGTAGGGGCTTAAGCGCCATCGTCCAAGACCCGAAATATTGTTAGATCTTCTCGCTTTGGTTTGCTCTGATTACTTTCAAATTAAATAAATCCAAAACAACTATTTGCATGAATAATGTTTTTCAGAGCATTTTGAGAATTCAGTTTTTGAAAGTCATCTGTAATTCATGCAGTTTTCACAAATTTTCATCCAATTTGATTTGACTTTTGAGAGTTTGAATCACGTATGGCGGAAGTTGTTCAAGACAGCGCCGGAGATAGCTGTAAGTATTACTTTAAAAAAATAATTATAAAAAACTGAACGCCAGAAAACGTATTTTGAATTAGTGTAGAAGAAAGTCACAGAAGAAAGAAAAGTTGGGAAATTCACAGCTTAGAAAAAGTAATCGGTAAATAGATCTAGTGTGCCATAACAATACTATTAACTATTAGAAGATTTTACAGATAAAAAAATTTTAATGAAGAAAGCTTTTGATAGTTTTGAGTGAGAGATGAAAATTAAAACAATATGAACAACATACAAAATATTTTGCAATTAGTAGCTACAGTTTTAAATGTTCACGTTAATTATGGTAGAAAAGTCACATTTTTAGCCAACAAAATTGACAGCTATGACTTTAATCCGGCGAAATACGTGACGTTTCAAAATATAATTAGTTTTAAAATTGCAAAAACCATATAGAAAAATCATCACAGAAAGAAGTGCATGCATGAAATTTGAGATTGGTTTTACCTACAGCGGCTCCCAAAAGTGTTCGTACACCTACGACTTTCAAAGAAATACGACCCTATCCATTGGTTAGAATTAATACTTCAGAATCGGTATTTAATTATAAGATCTATGATCAATTTCCAATAAAACTACATGAACATTTTTTTAAATATTAAAACTTAATTTTTTAAAAATCAAAAACCAACGAGTGCTGGAAATTTTATCTCACAAAAGTCTTTGTACACTTTAAAAAATGTTTATATATTATTGAGTAATCTAACTTTTTATTAAGTTATTATTTAGTAGAATATCATGCAGTATCAAGAACACCTTTTAAACGTCTGGGAATAGGTATTATTATTTTTTCTTTATTTATTTATATATATATATATATATATATATATATATATATATATATATATATATATATATATATATATATATATATATATATTGCGTAATTTCTGAGTAAGTGTTCAACCACACTTCGAGTCTTACTGTTTCAAGCTCTATTTTCGTTTCAAAGTCGGTGTTTTTGTAATCTAGCCTCCAGACATCTCTGAATATGTTACATTAAGTTCAAATCTGGAGATTGAAGGGGTATTTTCTATACTTTAGGACAATTTTTGAGGCACTTGACGCATACGTTGAAAACCGTGTGCTTCTTATCGTTATCTTGATTTTAAAAAAAAATTGTTTCCGATAACCAAATTTTTGGCTAAGAGTTTAAAATTGGTTTTTAAAATACTTAAATAAACAGTATGAATCATTATTTCATTGAAAAATTCTTAACTACCAAGTCCTAATGCTGATATTCACTCTCACGCGAGAACCCCTTCACCGTCCTGATTAACTGGTCCAATTAAGTTTTAAAGATTAAGTTCCTAATTTTTTCTATTTACAATTATACAACAATTTAACCAAAAATGTTAAATTCCTTTTTTTCTGTAAGTAGGACGTAATTCCTAAAACGTTTTGAGCTTATTTATCATTGATTTTGCGACGAAAAGCGTAAGCTTTCTGGTTTTCGCACGGTCAAGAAAATTTCTGCGGGAAGAGGTCCCATTTAATCCAGCTAAACAGACAGCTTAAAGAACAATTTTAGGTGAAAATTAAATGAAAAAATTTTCATTTAACTCGGCAGAAATTTTTACATCACTCAAATGTGTATTTTTCATAAAATTTTTAACTGTAAAATCTCCGATCACGCTTTGTCAACTTTGCCGGTTGACCTTTTCTTACCTTGTTTTCCGTCCGATTCTCTTCTTTAAAGCACTTTATAAAGCACTTTACTAGACAATGGAATAAATTAACTAATTTAGAGACGTTTTAAACCAGTTTACCGCTACTATGAGAAAAAAAATCCAAATTTCAAATGGTGTATGTGGTTTTTTATGAATACCAGCCATTTTAAAGTAATAAGCACAATATTAAGTAATAAATAAACAAAAAATTAAAAGTTCAATGACTTTTAAGTGTCAACATAACGCAAAATAATGAAAAAATGACCTATGATAACTTTAATCGTGAGTTTATTCGAAAATATTTGAGTGTACAATGATTTTGTGGCGCATAAATCTCTGTCTTTTCGTTTTTTGACCCATTTCAAAAAGATCAGTCAATATTTTAAAAAAACTACAGGGTTGTATTTAGAATGACTTAGGAATGATGTGAAAAATTACTGGACTTTGTATTCAAATTTAGTTTCGCGTTATTTTAGTTTTACTAAAAAAATTCAGAGTGTACGAACACTTTTGGGAGTCACTGTATATCAATTTTTTGTCAGTATCATCCGATATCAGATTTGAATACCAAGAGAAAAATATATAGTTTCATAAACCCTTTCAAGTGTACCATTCATCTTGATGTAACAGTTTTGATAATTTATTAACACTAATTTTGTGGAAAAAATCTGTAACTGTTTAATGAAAATCTTCGTAAATTGTAGCTGGAAGTGAAACTTACTTCTTCAAATACGTGCTGTAAATACATAAATATATTTGTAACTGGATAACATACGCATAAAATTAGACATAATTTTTTTTAAATGCACGTTATAAAAAAATAAATATTTTGATAAAATTTTCATTCATCCTCTCCTGCATGTAATTAGCATAAATATCTATGCATTTATTCTCTCAGCATGTTTCACTAACCTTATGTCCATTGTGGGAAGGTCTTGGATACGATTCCATACAATTTATGAAGCCCAGATGATCTTTAGTTTCTGGATACATGGAAATAACACAGCTCTGAAAAATAAAATACTTTAGTTCATGAGCAGGAGCTAAGCTATCCCCATAAAGCAAGTAAGAACCAAAACACTTCCGCACTTTTATGCTTTCAAAACGGTCCGGTGAAATCATTTACAATTTCTTTTAATAAAACTTGTCCAACCGAAAAATAAGGCTCAACTTAAGTTCGATGTCATAAAGTTCAAGACATCAACACATCTTCCTCTTTTCGTTTAATCGTTGCATGAATATCGTTTTATGACTGCGGAAAACTCATTGTGAAATGGGTATTAGACTTTTATATTTGGTGATTCTTTTGAAGTGTTGGTAATTTTCCGTTATAAGCTCTACATTCATTTTCATGCAAATTTGGCACATTCTCAATTGACACTTCGAGAGAAAATTTACGGGATACACCAGTGTAATTACCAAGATTACATTGGTGATTGGTAACTTGTAACGAAGTTGCGAAAACAGAAAGTATTTTCAGTAAGTTACCGCCCTATAGCCAGGGCTAAGGCAGAAATCCGTGAAATACACCGCCAGCTCAATCATTTCCAGCCGAGGACTGCAGTTTCGTGCTTATTAGCACTCATCAGCCCGGCATAGGAAAATGACTGGCTGGCGGTGTATTTCTGCCTTAGCCCTAGCTATAGGGCGGTAACTTACTGAATATACCTGCCTTGCCTTTAAAATTCGAGTTGAACCGAACCATTGCTTCGGTCATTCGCCTGGTCTGCGCTAATTCTATATTAGCTACCAGTTTGCTTGGCACTCTTGGCTTCCTTAAGAGGTTTTCCACCTCCAGCTCAGTCACTTTCCTATGCCGGGATGATGAGTGCTAATAAGCACGAAACTGCTGTCCTCGGCTGGAAATGATTGAGCTGGCGGTGTATTTCACAGAAAGTATTGCTTACGTCACCACCGTGTCGTTTGCTCAAGCTATAATTTTATACAAGGGGGCTCATCTCGCACCAACCCCCGATCGCCACCTGAGGCAGGTGATTTATGCCTGATTTTAATGCTTTTAGTCCTGGCTTTTCAGAGGTCATCAATAGGACTAGATGTCCGGCTCCTTGAGGTAAAGAGGGGTGCAGAATAAGTTGAGGTAATCTGGGTTGTGTAAGGGTAGCGTGTAATTCCCTTTCGTGTCATTAATGGGGGAGGGGGCTGGTACAGTCGGTTCTTGACAAGTTTATGAATAATGAAATGTAACTGTGACAATGCGCTTGCCTGATACTTTAGTTTTACGTATGATACTGCTACTAAATACCTAGTTCAGAGAGACTCAAAAAATAAATAAATAAAAAATTTTTTAAAAGATGATAATGTAGAAAATATTTTCACATCACCACAAAATCGAGCAAATTACTGCTAGTTTTACCTTTTGTTGTTTATTTTATTGTTTGAGAACTCCTGTCTATAGGAGCATATTTTCCATTTTCTCAATCTCCCCCCCCCCTCACCACAGCTAAAACAATTTTTATTTTAATAAAAAGTTTTAAACTGTTACTTTTATACCGAAAGATGTACAACATTCTACCTATTAACTGAAAATTATTTTTACATTATTATGAAACTGCGTTAGTGTTAAAATAAATTTATTCAAGCGTTGCACAGCATCAATAAATTGGCAAACGGAAATTAAACAGCAAAAGAACGGTTCAAATCTTTTAAGAACGTACATTTTTTTGGTAAGATTAGACAAATAATGGCAAAAGTTACAAAATTAACGTTTCCATTTCAGATTATTTAATACGTTAATGCAATGTTTTTTTTTTTTTTAGTTTTTTTTTTCTTTCTTTTTCAAATAGTTTTTTCTAGCACTTATTAGACATTTATGAACCATTTCTTTCTTAGAGGGTTTTTCAATCATGTTTTTGAAAAATTTTCTAAAGTTGTAATAAATTAGCCCTTCGGACGGATTATACGTCTTTTAAGTGAAAAAAATTAGGTTTTTTGTAGTTAAAAATGGCGTGATGCGGGAAAGTTTAGTCGGCCTGAACATTTCAAGCGCAATGTCAAATGCAATTAAAATTGTTTTCTTGAGTGTGTTTTGTTTTGATTAAGCACAAACAAAACGCAAAAACCAGTGAACCAGTAAGTAGAAAAAGCATAACGTACTTGTATCGTGTTTCCGTAGCATTCCGACGGACCATGATGACATCTAAAATCGTATTTTCGAGTTACTTCGTTGAAATTTTCCTTAAAAGACAGAAAATAAGTATGGTAAACAAAAGACATTAGCATAAAAAACTCGTTAAGTAAAAATAAGCAGGAAGCAAAATCAAGGTTAAGAAAAAAAATATGTGCTATGTACCTTTTAAAGAAAAATATTGAATGAAATTAAACTTGTGTAATATCGTGCGTTAGACAACCATTAAAAATATTTTTCTCGATTCACTGCTTTTTTAATGGTAGATTAAATGATTACCTTACGGTCTAATAACAAGTGGGAAGGAAGAACGATGGTTGTATAAAAAAAAATCTTTTGAGAAGCTAGGCATTTAGACTTTCAGGCAGAAGTACACAAAAATGAAAAATTCGTTCACGTTAACAAAGGCATAAAGTCACGGTTTATACCCAGCAAGCTTTTTCTTCTTTATCTTCTTTACTAATAATAAAGCTGAAAGTCTCTCTGTCCGGAGGATGTCTGGATGTCTGTAGGATATCTGTAGGATGTCTGTGACGCGCATAGCGCCTAAACCGTTCGGCCGATTTTCATGAAATTTGGCACAAAGTTAGTATGTAGCATGGGGGTATGCACCTCGAAGCGATTTTTCGAAAATTCGATCTGGTTCTTTTTCTATTCCAATTTTAAGATAAAAATTAACTTCAGATGGACGAGTAAATTACGAAATTATCATAACGTGGAACCGTAACATGGGCACAAGCCAATTGGCGAGGTACGAAATTATCATAACGTGGAACCGTAAGATGGGTACAAGCCAACTGGCGAGAAAATTCACCATACATTATTTGTAAATATACAGGCGAACCAAAAGAGCTTTTGAGTTTTTTTCTATTACGGGCAAAGCCGTGCGGGTACCACTAGTTACTAATAATAAAGCTGAAAGTCTCTCTGTCCGGAGGATGTCTGTAGGATGTCTGGATCTCTGTGATGCGCATAGCGCCTAGACCGTTCGGCCGATTTTCATGAAATTTGGCACAAAGTTAGTTTGTAGCATGGGGGTGTGCACAACGAAGCGATTTTTCGAAAATTGGATGTGGTTCTTTTTCTATTCGAATTTTAAGAACAAAAATATCATAAGATAGACGAGTAAATTACGAAATTATCATAACATGGAACAGTAACATGGGCACAAGCCAATTGGCGAGATACGAAATTATCATAACTGGAACCGTAACATGGGTACAAGCCAATTGGCGAGAAAATTCACCATACATTATTTGTAAATATACAGGAGAGCCAAAAGACCTTTTATTTTTTTTATTACGAGCAAGCCGTGCGGGTACCACTAGTGTACAATAAAGCACTAGTATGCAACAGACGACAAAAATGCAAAAGAATGAAAATTTTGTAGTTACTCCCTTTTACCTGCCCACGACACTATAACACTAACTGTGTATAATGTAATCAACTTATTTTGTAAAATAAAAAGTAGAATGCTAATATTGCACGACAGAGTGCCTTGTCTTTAGCTAGTTCATTTGAAGTCAAATAGGGTAGACAGGGCACGTTTACGCAGGGCCCTTTTTTCAAACCGAATTATAACTGGTGAGTCAACAGTCATAACAGATTGATGCTGCTCCCTAGCAAAATTCTCACGAGTTTTTGAGCATTAGTCGAGTTTCGGTCTATCATGCAAAAAGAATAATCTGTTTTCTACCAAGTTGAGTAAATTTTGTGTTGGACGTTTTGAAGCTTATTGTGAGTAAATAATACTTAGTTAAGAAATAACAAAAATATAAAAATTAGCAAAATTGTATCCTTTTTTTGAGATTTGTAGTTGTATGAACTGAAATGTTCTTGAATTGTTATGCACGTTAAAAATACGTCCAAACAAGGCGGCGGGGCAAGTTTACGCGTTGAACGTAACGAGATCTTTATACGCACGATCTTACTGTGTCTTAGTTAAACCTGCCGCTGATACTTTTTACGCTCCAAACTATCTCAAACATTTTTAGCATTTTCAGGCTATTTAGTTTTTAAAATTACCATTTATTTTTTAATTAAGTTACACATTCGTATCTTATAACTTACAATCATATGGTGCCATACTCCTTCAGTTTTAACTTTATATACTATTCAGACTGTAATAAATTTTCTTCTTTTTAGCGACGGTAAAACATTTAAGTTCAAGACACTAACAGAACCACGTTAGGTGTCAAAACAAATATGCGTAAACGTGCCCCTTGTCAAAGGCAAGTTTACGCACCGACTTGGACTCAAAAATATTTTAACGGTTAAAAACATAAACTGAGCCACAACTGAATATACCAATTTTGACTCCTTTAACTGCTTCATATAACCGTAATATCTAAAATTTCCTAAGGTTAAACAAAAAAAAAAAATTCATTGAAAAAAATCCTCATAAAAGTGCCCCCGTTTAGCCTATAATAAAGAAATATGACGTGTGAAAACATAACCCCCATGGTTTAATCCAAACGATTAAGCAACACATTACAGAGAAAAAATAAGTTTAAATACATACACTGGCTTTACCATAAGGCACCAACTTAATATCAACGATATCTTCCATTTCCTGGAACATCGGGTACAATTGATGGGTGATAAACCTCATGCTGTCTGGACAGTCAGTTTCGTAATAGACGTCCAAGCTAACTTTTTTAGCATCTGCACTTGGAACATAGCGTCCATCAGACGATGTAGAAGCCAGCTTCAAGGGGTCTTCATCAACAGTTACCGGGAAATAAGCTCTTCTAAGAGTAGTTCTTGGTGAATAAGTATTGCTTGGTATTCTGTACATATAATATCTTTGTTGATAAACATTGTCATATTGTGCTATTGAGTGCTACAAAAAAATGGGGTTTGTTAAAAGCAGAAAGCATTTCCTAGTACAGTATTAAAAGCATAACATTTAACTTACTGGTACATCATAATTTTTTCTTTCTCTGTACAACTATTGGTACTTTTGAATTGTGCAATGCCAGTGGGCCTTTATGACTATAGAGGCCCCATAGAAGTTACAAAAATGCTCATAAATGTTTCACATCGTTTTGTAATAGACTAAGGAGGCTCCAAAAATGCATTGTGACGGATCAACAAACTTGTAAATCCGCCATTGCAGCTATAGACTAAAGTGTTATTTCCCTACTAATAGGTAGCCGCCTGATGACACATATATACTCACGTATATACTCACTAACTATAGATAACTATCATAGATGAAACATATCGTGTCCTCACTCTATTACGTATAACCGGTAGGTGACAGTGTGGATTTGTACTATCGGTAACCGGTTCCAGAAATACATTAATGTAATTTTTCTTTACTATCGGTAGCCGTCTTGCGACATACGTGTTATTTCCTTACTTTAGATAACCGACCTACAGTTGTTCTTTTCTATTACAAGTAACTTGCCAAATTTGGCAAAGATTCGACGTACAATGGATTTTTATAGGAATATACACACATACCCCCCCCCCCCCAATACCGTACAGCCATTTTTATCTGTATAAATTTCGAATATACAGCTCTGCAGGCTAAAAAAACGTTTTAAGCAATTGCAGAAAAAATAAAAAATTAATTATTTTTCAACAGGAGGAATAAACGAAGAAAAATGAGAAATCTGGTAAAGTTGTACTTTTACGTCTGCCAAAACTTTACATCACTGTAATAAAATATCATAATTGACAAACTTATAAGTTTTAATCTCATAAGAAAAACTTAGAATGACGTATAAAATATGAAGTTTTTTAATGATTATTTAAACTTTTCACTACATGTATAGGAAACAGTCGAATTTCGAAAAAAAATGTGTTATTGAAAATAATGTTGGATGATGTTTGGTATTTTAAAGAGAAAAAGAGATTGAAGTATTTTTTGTACATAAATTAACGACTAAGTTTATTTTGATATATTTCTTTTAAAAGTTTGCGTGCATGCATGTTCGTTTTAAATATTGGTCTAATTTGCTAATTTTAGGTCACGGATAAGCGCTTAACATTGCTTGGTGATGCGACATAACGTGACTTGAGGTCATTTTCATGCATCCGACCTTCCAAAGTATTTAATCGAGTAATGTTTATTTGGTAATAAACGAAAAACAAAATTTTGTCAACATTTTTCAATGAATATACTCTTTAAAGCGTTTGTACTTCAACACCTTGATTTTAAGAAGATTTTCTTCAAAACAATCCACAATTCAGACATGCTCCAAAAAGGTTACAGGACACAAGAATTACAATTCGTTTCAGACTTTGGTACTTTAAAACTGCGATCTTTAATTTACATTCAAATATTTTAATCAATTCTGGAGTTTGCCTGTGTATACTACATAATTCGTTGTTTATCCATATATCCTAAAAATATTGTTCAAAAATAAGATTTGCGCGTTGCTTAGAGTGGTGTAGTCGACGAGGGACTAAAGCAGACTGCGCCCTCTAATTTCTAATTTTAACAAAAGCGTGTCTCTACTTTTCTAACTTCAATGTCATATTAATTGAATAAAATATTGTTAAAATCTGCAAGTAAGGGTGCCTATCTTTTTGTCGAGGATTTCTCAAAAGACCAAGGAGAATAGGGTAAAAATGTCCCAAACCCGAAATTTTTAAGTGATGACAGGGTGTGGTTGAACAAGTGATGTAACAGAGTGTGGTACAGCTAAAACCATTTATTGGTCTATAACACATTCATAACTAAAAATATCTCACTAATAAATAAACTTAAACCAAACATTTGGCAGCTGATCAGGCATTACTTCCTCCATTAAAAAATTTCAGTTGTGTGTCTACATAGATAAGAATATAACTGAAAAAACATTACTGCACCATCGTGGTAATTTCCAAAACTGTGTTGATCTTCCCAGATGACACAATTTCGGTTCGAATGCTCATTTCTGAGTTGCTCAAATTTCTAAATAATTTTAATAATTGTACAGGGTTTCTACAAATGATTTTTCCAAACGCTATATATCCAAAAGTACTGCACCTACATTGATGAGGAATATATGAAAATAACCACAAACTCGTCAAGATTTGGAATTATGTTTACCAAATGGAAATACGAGTGCAGTATTTTTTTAATGGCGACAAAACAAGAGAAGCAATGTGTATGTGTGTGCTTGTGTGCCGTCTTGGTACCGTCCAGCATTGTTCTGGTAAAGTCATCACTACCACAAGCATTCTATCCTTGAGTTGTTCTACACTTTTGGTAGTGGGGTACATGATGGATAAAATCATTAATGAGCCTCCAAGAACTGTAGCAGAACTTTTACCGCTGCAGTTTGACTTATAAATTCTTCTTCTTTGAAAGTGTTCTCTACAAATATGATTCTCGAAAACACAATTGCAGCTAAGCTCCCTTCGATTTTATCATGGCACGTTTCTCCAAACTAATCTGAAGATATTCAGTAATCTTATGCAACACTAATTTGATAGTAAATAGCTCTTTTGATTTATAAAAAAAATTAATGTACTTTTTTTATGGTTAATTAAACTTATAACTGCTTCTCAACAATGATAATACTGTTATGCAAATAAAAAAAAACTATTTTCAGATTCCATGAATAAAGTTAGCAAATCTTTGCTCTAGATATATCAACAGCAATTAGCTAACAATCACACTCGACTTTAATTCCTCGTGAGTTATGCATAAATTACATTTAACCATTTCAACAAAAAAAAATATCTGATTTAACTATAAGAGGATTCACTACATAGCAAAGCTCTTAGCGTTTTACTCGTTCTTTTTAAAAATAGTTATAATCCAATACTAAACTAATAATTTGAATTATCCTGCTAGACCAAGTTTTTCAAGAACAAGTTTCGTCGCAATTTATTCAACGACTCTCATCAATCGGACAAAAACCCGTCTCCCGAGCCATCTCCAATGTCAATGCTTTCGAAAAACGATAACTCGTGAAAAGTGGCACGTGTTCTTTTTGTTTCCGTCGCACTCAAGCCATTTACGCGAATATTTTATGTCACTGCCGCTGAGCACGCAAGCGGGATTTGTCTCGTAACAAGTCGTTGAGGATGTTTCTTTATTGGTCCCAGTCGAGGCTTCCTAAGAGCTGGGGAAAAGAAAAAATGTATATTCTGGAGTATTTTTATGGTGCTTGCTAAGGGGGAAAATGACCTTGCTAAGATTTTTGGATTAGAGGAAATTTATGATTGGGTTATTGCCGAGGCAAGTTCGAAATGAAAAAATGTTATGGTGATAAAATGCTGAGAAAAATGAGATGTGATCTGTTCCCGGGCGATATCGCTGATTAACTCTTTTTAAAATATTTTTATTTGGATATGTTTTTTTAAGAAAGCTGTTTTTCGTGCATGTTTTTAACTTTATTTAAATAGAGCTACATTGTATTTTTTTTAAGAAGCATAAATAAGAAAAGATAATCTATCTTATTTCCACTCCAACTGGAATTTTAGGGAATTCTTAAGGAAGTAAATTGCTGAAAATGAATTCTCATATTGAATCGGACGTAATGTTATTTTTAGTCTAACCAGGATAAAAATTTCTTTATGCTGTTATCATTAAACGTGGAGGTTAAATCATGCAAAACTATACAATCTGACAGTGCAAAGAAGTTTTAACGCTTTGTTTAAAAAAAAACGGTAAATATTTTACAGAAACTGTTGCTGAGTTTCTTTTTTTCTTTTTTTTTAAACAGCCTTGGATAACTGCGATTTGTTTACAGTAAAATAGGAAAAACTTAATATGATAGGTTATCAACAGTTAGTATAAAAATGCAAGGATACAGGCCCGTCATTTAGGGATCAATTGTCCCCCATTTATTTTTGGGTTTGAAAAATTAAAGTTTCTTCATTTGTAGACGTTTTTGTTGTTTTCTGTTCTAATTTGCATCTTGTATGCACCCTTCGTTCCATCTCTCTGAAATAGATTCGAAATGACAAGCCTGGGAGCACAACCAAAGTTACTAAATATAAAGCAAAGATAGATGATATATGGAGCATATTAAATTTCAAATGATTTTGATGGCGAGGTGATTTTAAGATAAGGCGGAATTTCAAATGAGATGTTTTCGTAATTTAAGTGATTGAGAAGGTTCATCTAATTTTAACCCCAACATCATATTTCCTGTCATAAAAATTTAGCAAATTGATGTAGGAAAACTTCACTATTTTGTATTATTTGTTCATATAAATACAACTGCAACAGTAGCATGAGGGACATACATAATATATCCCTGTTAAATCATTTGTGTATAAAGACCAAAATTGGAAAATGTCGACTTTCGTCGATGTTTTTGGTATGCGAATGATGATATTCACCGGTTTGTGTCAACATTTACATGATTTTGTGTTAATATTTTTAATTAAAAACTCAGAACTTTTTCTCTCTTTAGACAATTTTTTTAAAAAATAATTTGGCGTATTTTGTTTTTCATAAGAGTGTTTAACTCTAATGTTTAAACAATAAGAGTTACCAGAATGAAAAATGAAAGCCATTTCTCTAATGTTTCTAAAATAACGCATCTGATTAAACGCTGTAAATATTCCCACATGTTTCAAGTTATTTGTGTCTGTTTAAAAACTGCTCCACACGTTCCGAATTAGAATGTGATATACGATATCAAGATCTAGTTCAGGTCAAATGATGCGCCATCAGTTGTTAGGGAAAAAAATCACAACAAATGAGTTTCGCTCTTTTGAATGCGAACGAGGTCAAAATATTTTTATTACGCAAGAGGTAGCAAAATCATCACCTCTATGTCTAAATATTTTGTTTTATCAAATCGCAAAATGCTAGTGTTTTCAGCAACCAAACGTTTCGTTGGAGGGACCGACAAGATACAATGTCAGTCTCAGTCCAGTCGGAAACAAGGGGTCTGTTTAAACTGTCGGAAACAAGGGGAGGGGCGTTTTAAAGATAAAAACATTATTTTACGTTAACAAAGTGGTGGATTAGTGAGAGCGCCTCCTAAGAACAGTGGGCCTTGAGTCGGGTTCCCTTTATCATTGCAGAGTTTATTAAAAAATTTTTAAAAAACACAGGTAATTGTCATTACTAATTGCTGCAAAACTCAATATAAATTTTAGTCTAACTAGGCTAGCTTTGATTTACAAAAAAAAAAAAATCGGCATTGTTGAATTTGCACTATTTCTCACCCCTTTCCTGGATAAGGGCTTGAGTATCTGTTTCTCGGTCTGGTAGAAAATATAACGCAAAACACCTCTTTCTCTTTGAACATTGAAAGACTAAAATCTAACTAAATCATAGTTAAAAAGAAAAAATCTCATCTACAACCATCTTAATCATATTTGAAAAATATTTTTCCAACTTATCTTATACATTATTTGAACTGTAGAAGAGTCAAATGAAAAATGAGAAAATAAGCTTCGTGCTACAATATGGTTAAAGTTACCAAATCCACTTAAATTAAGTACAAATTCTCAAGTAAGACGAGAGAGAGGTTACTTTTTTCTGGAGAATGTGTCCTTTATTTACGTTGGTTTTTCCATTTGAATCACATAGAAGAGTCAGTTGGTATAAATAAAAACATAATTTCAATTTCCAACTTTATAGCCTCCCCTTCCTTTTGATTGAATTTACCGATAAAATTTTATGCATTACATCAATCTCTGCAAGTAACAGCTAATGGACATTTTGACTATCTTAGCGAATGAAATCCTGTTTAGCTTTATCTCAAGGTATTTTTATTTACGTTACAAACCAGTGAGTAAATGTAAAATTATTTAATTTCCTATAAGGTTACAGTAGGCAGGTAAGTATAATATACAAAACCAATTTATAAGATTTAGAAGTGTTATACCCATTGAGAAGAGATAGAATGAAGGGAGGGAAGACTTTCATTCGTGAAGCTAAGGTCCCAAGTCACGCGATAGTTTCTAAAGCAAAGCATTGGAAGAAATTAGGTTTCTTTCCATAGGTTCATGCAAAACGTGTCAACCATTCATCGTTGTTGAGTCACGTGACTTGGAATCTTTGCCTCAGTTTTTGCTAAGCAAATAATTGGACTTGCTCCCCCCATTCATTAATTCCTGCTCTAAGGTCACAATAATAATCATACTGCTGCCCATAGGTCGCAAGTGACCAGTTGAAGCCTCCGATTGTAACCGGAATTTCTTTCAAAAGAAAAACCTTGTAAGGAATTAAACAGCGAGTTAAATTTATGTTAAACACACGCAAAATTCTAATTTACATCAAAATTAAATCTTCTATTAAAAGTAAAAAGAATAGCAAACTTTGCTGTTTACATTTACCCCAGAGTATGTGGTTAATATAAACGTCAAAAACATGAAGGAGCGCAAAAAGCCTAACTAAATGCCTTTACTACACTTCAATTACAAATAAAACTTAGTTTGCATCAGTAGGCCTGTTAGAGGAAAAAAATGTAAAATCACTTAACTTTCAAATTTCCATAATTACCTCCATCAGTTATTTAATCTATCAAGTGTGAGATACTTAAAACAAATTTTCATCAAAAAAGAAAGTTTTTTTTTTCTACATTTTTTGCAATACATCAGTCAAAGGCTATAAAATGGGATTTCATAAAATAAGAGAACAAAACGAAACTACATGTTTTTTTTTTTTTTTTTGCTGTAAAAAAAAAACCGAATAACTCACGTGCATATTTTATTTTTAAAAATTTAAACATAGCATAAAAAGTGCAAAATAACAAAAAATACGTTAACTTTGGAAAAAACAAATGTTTTCTTCTATTTTGCTGGAAATGATCTGAATAAGAAAATTGACAATACGTCTGCGGAAAAGAAAGACGCATAATATCTACCAGTACAAACCGCTCTGACAATATGCGTAATATTAATGCATCAGTTGGTGTAAATGGCCTGTGATGACTTTAGGTGTAATTCGCATGCTTATGAGTAACAAGAATGGCGTGGTTGTATCTCTGGCTGTTTTGTCTTGATGTAGTTCCTTATTCGGACAGCTTTTAAAGCGTTTCAGGTCTCTAATTACTCACAGCATAATGACGAATGTTAGATGCGTCGCGAGGCAAAAATTGGCATAATTTCCTTAAAATAAACACTTGGAAAAAATATAGCATATGTAAAGTTAATGCAAAGTATCCTGTTAACTTACAATATATAATATTATAATTACAATATACAAATATAGCATATATAAAGTTAAAGCAAAATTTCCTGTCAACTTACAAAGATACATTGCTCGTTCAAAACCATTTCTTTTTAAGATGTAGTTAAACATTTTGCATCGATGGTGGGGAAACATGGTCAGATAAGGAGAAAAACATAAAAAAAGAATGTTGCATGAATCTTAAATAGGTTTTTTTTAATAAATTTTTTTATTGGTATTAATCTTTACTAATAATAAAGCTGAAAGTATGTGTCTCTGGATGTCTGTTACGCGCATAGCGCCTAGACCGTTCAGCCGATTTTAATGAAATTTGGCAAAAAATTAGTTCATATCATAGGGTGAGCACTTCGAAGCAATTTTTCGAATATTCTATTCTGTTCTTTTTCTATTCCAATTTTAAGCTACCATTGGTGGATTTAATTCCTCTGCAGCAATGCTGAGTGAATTACCATAACATGGACGAGTAAATTACCATAACATGGACGAGTAAATTACCATAACATGGACGAGTAAATTACCATAACATGGACGATCAAATTAACAAAACATGAACGATCAAATTAACAAAACATGAACGATCAAATTAACAAAACATGAACGATCAAATTAACAAAACATGAACGATCAAATTAACATAGCATGGACAATCAAATTAGCATAGCATATTGGCAAGAAATTCATTACCTATTCATTGTAAATATACAGACGACCCAAATGACCTTTTTCATTTTCTACTACAGGCAAAGCCATGCGGGTAAAAATAACGTCGGTGATTCTTTTCTTGTTTTGAGCATTTTGAAATCTAAAACCAAATAGCTTTTTTATCTTAAAAAGAAATACCAATTGCAAACTTCCATTTCCGGGTTATTAAAAAATAGAATACAAATCATAAATCATCCCAATAAGTGAAGATGCTTTCTAAAGTTTCATCGATACGGAAACAATACCTCAAAACCTCAACATATCCCCTTCTTACATCCGCTCTTTCTTCGCCATCTTTCAAAATAACAACAAATATTCGGCATAAAACAAACACAGATTACAATCAAATTCTTATTGTGGTATTTATTCACAAGAATTATGAAAAGAATGCCCACACAAAGAAACTTATCTTCTATAGAGCCATTTCACACGTGGGTACGTCTTTTGCTCGAATCGTCACGGTTCTACTCAATCTCGTGTTAACGAATTGGTGACCTAAATCTTATATGACGGCCCTCACAATCCAAACCATAAAAAAATATTACGCTAAGGTCAAAAATGGCGTAATGTTACGTACTGTCTCGAAATGAAGGATTTAAACAAAGTCAAATCCGAGCGGGACAATGTTCCTTTTAGACTAGCTTACATACACTTTTCGCTTGTTCATTTATTTTGGAATGACTGAATAAGTAGTAAAAGTTCTGCAAAAATTTTATAAATTCTTAATTCTCAACTTACCGATTAATCAAACAAAAGCAAATTTTTTTATGCGAGAACAGAGAAATCAGTTTTATAACATTAAATTTCTTCCCTGTATCCTCATATATGTATTAGCCAATGATCAAGTAACGCTCCTGACGTCATCAACTATGAAACTCGCGCCACGGCAAGATAATTTGATAACATGTTTTGGTAATGTTTAACGTGCAGGAAAAGCTTTTATTGTGACGAGGCTGAACTCGATCCGGTAACTTAACTGTTTTACTGGTAAGACTGCATGTGTCATTTCAGGGAATGAAGAAACGAAAAGTGGTCAACAATGAACGCTATATCCACTGGAGTTTTAAGTTAATCCATTTGAATTAGGGTTAAAATTTCAAAATATCACCAAACAGGCAATTGCTTCGTTCAAATGTAGAAGCAGTTTTCACAAGTTATATCTTGGCGGACCATTTTCTAGTGAACAATATAAAAAGAAATTTATCACAAGTTATTCTTCTTGCGAGTTTTATCACATAGTTCAGATTGAAAATATAATGCAAAATTATGTTTCTTTATTCCATTCTCCGTAGTAAATATTTTCCGGTGTTGATCATCTTGGAGGATTATTGGAAGGCTAAGGCTTCAGTGCTGAATAAAAGAAAGCTCGGAAAACATCAGACAACTTGATGGAAGCTCGACAACAAGGCAGAACAACCAGTTAACTTTCATTTTTCACAGCAGCAACTACAATGCCGGGATCTACAGCATTTTTATCTTCAGCAAACGTTGCTTACTAGATCACTAGTTGGGCTATTTGAACTTGATATGGCTGAATGGAATAGTTTTTGCACAAAGGTTCATTAAAAATGTGCTGTTTTCCCAAAAGTTCTTAAGTACCCTGTATCGATTTCAAAACTTATTTCATATCGTCTTTTACTTATCATAGTTGCAAACTGTTAAAATAAATAAAACAAGTTGAAATTATCCTTACAAATAATTTATTATAAACGTTACGGCGCTAAACTTTGAAAGAATTCTTTTCATAATTGAAAATCCATATTTTCGTTGTAATCAAAACCGCCATATGTTAAACTGAAACTGAAGAGTAGGAATGCATACCATAGTTTTCCGAACACCCAAATACTGAATATTTTGTTAAAAATTCAACCGAATACTGGCCGAATACTGAATATGCGAATAAAGTATTTTAAACGAATTATATTTTATTGTATGCCAATCCAAAATAGAAAATGTGAACACATTTGTATCTTTTTTGAAATAAAAGTACACTTCCATTTTACATCCTAAATTTAACTACATTAAATATATTAATTTAAAATAAATAAAATAAATTGTTCTCCAAGCCAAAGCAAATAAATATAAAAACTGACTCATTTTATTTACATAAATCTGCAACTTTGCAAAAGATATTATAAATTGCAATTTTATCAAGTGAATTTTTGCCCATTCTCTTCAATAAGTGATAAATAATTTATCATAATTGAAAGGGAATAGTCAAGCTCAAAAATGTACAAATAATTTTTATTTTTTGTTTTTAGTCCAAAGGATAGTTGCTAAGGGCTTAATAAAATTATTACATTTAAAGTAGTTTTAAGTACTAATTTGAATTAATTTTGTACTACGGTAATCTACTATAACTTTCTTTCATTCTGCTAAAAAATGTGTTTGTTTACCATTCGCCAAATACTTAAATTTGATTACTAATCGGTCACCAAATATTAAGGTAATCGGCCAACTGAATATTCGGCTTTTCTGCAGAATGGGCAGTGTACCGAATATTAACCGAATATTCCTATTAAGAAAAATCTTTCCTTATGCGTAAAAATCAGTTTTGGCGGAAATTTCTATGGTTTTTTTTGCATTAATTTTTTTTAAAACATTAATTTTTTCTACTTTTTAAATTACGTAGATATTTTCTTATGTATCTCGTGTATGTGTGTGATTATTGATTTTTTTATGTATTTATTTTTTATGCATTTGATTACTTAATTTTTTATGTCTTTTTTTTATTTACCTATTTAGTTTTGATTTAATCGAAAAAAAGTGCCTTTTTAACATAACGAACTGTATTAAAGAATTTTGACAAAAGTGTAACATTTTTCATTAAATACATCTTCACAAGTAATAAAAATGTCTTCTTGCTATCATTTACTTTCCTTCTCCTACGCTGTGCATCTTTAAATTCGGGTGGAGTGGAGAAAAAAAATACTATCTCCACATCCATTCAAATCATATTCAATAAAATCAAAAATTTTCGGTAACACCTTACACCCTATATAGCAGTACAGTCGCACTCTAATGCACACATTGAAACCCAACACGGCGACCCTGTCTTAATATACGTTTAATAATAATTTTAGATTTTAATACATCGCATTTAAAACGATATTCTACGAAAAACGAAACTCGATTACGAGATATCTAAAATGTATCGTGATTACGATACATCTAAAATTTATCGTAATTTCAATTTTTAAAGTTTCACGGAAACTGATCCTTAAAATAGAAATATAAAATACGCGCTTTTGACTTTTTAGTCAAAATAATTTAAAAAACTGGATTTAATGCAAAAAATAGATTTTGTTAAAAGAAGGGAAAAACTCACTTGATCAACACGAGATTTTTTTTTTTTTTTTTGAATTATCTCAGATGTGCCATGCACGCACTAAAAGCTTGCAATGGCCTTGCATGCCATTTTGCCCCTTCTCCTAATTCAGGGGGTAACTATGCAAGAAAGGGAAGAAAATAGGCAATATAAAAATAAAAAAACAGATCCGATTCTTTTTGGTCACACCTTTATCCTTCACCTGTTCTCATCTCCCTTTCTCCCCTCCAAGTTTCAAGAACCAAATGTCGTATGGTTTATTTCAACTTTTAACAGATTTCTGACTTTCACAGTCGCATGCAACATTTAATTGGTTATACCAAGTCATTGTGATTTAATCAAATTTTATTAGCCCTACTGAACAAAAACATCGCATGGAAAAGAAAACCTTGGATATGACAGACTTATAGACAGTTTCCAATATTTTTTTACTGACGTCACTGCCAAATTTCGAAGCTATCTTCTATGAAGATGGTAAGCGAGATGAACGATAAGGCCTCGATTGTCGAAGAAGGGTCAAGAAGTTCAGCAACAACCGGTCGAACAAGCCAGCCTAGACAAATTAATAGCTGGGGATGGAATAATGTTTTAGTCGTCTTTTTTTTTTTCTTTCTTTTTTTGCTTTGTCGTTTCACAAATTAGTATGAAATAATAGAAGACCCAACACAAAGGCAGATTGGTTAAGATTAACAAAAAAAAAAAACTGTTCTTAAGTAGGGGAAATATATTTGACACCCTCAGAGACCACCCGCACCTACCAATTGCTTGGTTTGGTTAATCGGTTTTTAATGCTCAGATAAATCTGAGCAAGTGAGTCTCTGAAAAACTTTATTTAAACACATAAAAATACAGAAAAAATACATTATTATCTGTAAGTAGGGGAAATAGCTTTGTGCAAAAATTTTTCTTCTGGGCACCAAAGACGGGCGGAGATGGGTAAGAGACAGGGTTAAATTGACACTTTGGGACTTTTATGCTATCTTGCTTGGACTTTCGCACTGTCAAGTGCTTAATATTTTTAATGAATAAATATGCAGTTTCTATTCATGTCGAAAAACGTATGTAGAGTTTTCAGTTTAAAATAAATAAATAAATAAATATTATATATATATATATATATATATATATATATATATATATATATATATATATATATATATATATATATATTATATATATTAAAATCTTCAAGAAGCCAATATGAAAGATTATAACAATAAAATCATAAGGTGATATCAAATAACCTTGATCCAGAATTTTATTCTTTGAAAAATCTTTTTAAATAAGAATAAACAGCGTCTTGGAATATTTCCAAAACACACCAGACGTCATGAAATTATTTACCTGCAGCCGAAACTATTTACTGGTGTCACTCTAAGTGCTCGGTGAATAGCTGTTAGCTTTAATATCTGTTTATTTAGTGGAAATATTTAATCAGCTTTTTCCTAGTGCTTATTGCATGACAGTAAAAGCAAGAATACGGGGTATTTAGAATTAAGTTTATTTGTTTCTTATTTAGCATGACTTTCAATGGGACTCATTAAAAGTGTCCCCCCCCCCTCCTTTTTTAAGCTAGAGGTAATCCCGAATGGTTTTCCTCCATTTTACGCAACATTAATTGTGAAATCAGGTGCAAAAACTTCTTAATTTTAATAACCCGAATGAAAAGAATACTGGAATGATTTGTATGTGTTGCGGGTGTGATCGCCACACTCTCAACATCAACAAATCAATATGATTCTGAAATACATTTGTTTCCAGAAAGTTGATACTTTTCATTGTATCTTTGCTTATGTATAATGATTGCTTACATTAGAATATATAAAAATTAAATGCTAAAGTTTAAAATTTCCAGAATAAGGTGCAAATATTATGAGTAAAAATGTAAATCGATTGAGCAATCTATTATTATTTCTATTAATGCGTAAATACTAAGAGACCAGTGTGCAAATACCAAACAGATGAAAGTATACACAAACTGGGGAGAGGCCTTGATGAGATTAAAATCAAAATGTTAAAAAAAAAGAATTAATGCATAAATCGTTTTAGGTTTTTTTTTTGAGCAATCACGATTGCTTATTGTTCTCACTTGATCGTCTTGGTGTCCGTGCCTTTTTCAGCTTGGACCAGGGGCCTCGGCAGCACCACCGCCCACCGTCCTCTGCAGGCGCGGCTGCTCCGGTTCTGAGCACTGTTCCCCAGATTCTGCTTCTCCTGGTCGGTGGCGTCCATGTCCTACCTACACGCAAGCTAATACACACGCACACGCCTATGTGCATACACACAGGTCTATGAACACACACATCTGTACACGCGTAACCGCCCAAGATGAAGGGCAGGCTTGGGGGGACAGGAACCGTTTCTAGAAGCAATAACTCCAATGAGTAGGGTCTTGTCGCAACTCGTGATTGCGAAACACATAATTTGAATTCAAAATTTCCGAATTCAAATTATTTTTTTTTCGAGCAATCACGATTGCTTATTGTTCTCACTTGACCGTCTTTGATGTCTGTGCCTTTTTCAGCTTGGAACCGGGGCCTCTGCAGCACCACCGCACGAACGTACACACAAATCTACGCACACACAGCTATACTGCAGTCTGCAGGTAAAGGGCAGTAACTGCAGATTTTTCATATTTATTTTTTTTATTTATTTTATTTATTTATTTTTTATTTATTTATTTATTTATTTATTTTGCATTTTTGTTATTTATTGTACGTTATCCTGTTGTACAAGATCGCTTACTTGATTTCCACTGAAAAAAAAGGTGCAAAAAAAAGTTCGAATTCTGTCATTTTCCTATAGTTAGTATTGAATCCGCCACACATTTCTTCAAATATCTCGAAAACTCATTTTTGCAGATACTGCCGTTTAGCTGCACACGGCAGTATACACACTTAACCGCCCATGAGGCGGGGCAGGCTTGGGGGTACAGGAGCCGTTTCTAGAAACAATAACTCCAATGGGTAGGGTCCTGTCGCAACTCGTTATTGCGAAACACATAATATGAATTCAAAATTTCAGAATTCAAATTAGCTACAAAAAAAGAAAGCTATGTTTTGGTTAGTGCAAGGCTTTACAAAAATCTTGTTGATTTCAAGATTGAAAAATTTATACGGCACCTTTAGTACTCATATTTGACACCAAAAATAAGTGAATAGTTTTCTAGCAATGAAAAAAGAAAAAAAAGTTTTTTTTTTTTTTTTAATGTCTGTAAATCTATTTTATGCACATTTTCCTAACGTGAAGACAAACATTTTCAAATTATTTTTTGTTAGAATCTTAGTAAGCGGTTTTAAATGTTATCGTCTCTTTAGCTTTGCAGTAATGGTACCAATGTACTACATTTATTTACGTATTGACAAGCGTACTTGCTAATAAAGATTTCCAAATTTCTGTTAGACAAGCACATCTGAACATACTCAAAAAAAAGAGGTAGTTTATCCTTGAGATGATGATGAATTTGATTCCACTAACCCGATGATTATGAAACTTGACATTTAAGACATATTGACCTTAAGAGAAGGAATAGATGACTTTCACTTTCACACCACTACTGACGCGGAGAACAGAGAAAGGACTCACACCTAAGAAAAGACCAACAATTTTTTGCCTTTTAATCAGATAACTTTATCAAACGACCCCACGAAGAAAGAGAAGAATGAAGAGGCTAAAAATAAGTAGATTTTATTTGGTGTATGCAGAAGAATTGTTCAAAACTTTTTGTGAAATGAATAGTATCACGCTCTGATAACTTAAAAATAACTTCTGATTTCGAAAAATGTTATTTATTTACATCCCAGCCATCACCACCGTACCTCCTCAGGTGAGAGTTTAACCAGATGGAGTAAATGGGGGGGGGGAGAGAAAAACCCACTGGAAAACGTATATGAAAGTGAACAGTATTTGACGCATAATGTTATAATATTTGCACACAAAAATTTTGATAGATACGGAAAAGTATTCAGGGAAAGTAAGGTTGAAATACACAGAAGAAAAGCAAACGAAAATGATTTGAGAACGTTAGATGAGACTAGGGTGACTGAGGAAAAATATTTTATAAATGACTGATATACATATTTTTTTTCTCAAAAGGATATCAGGCCGGATATTTAAAGTCATCTGCAATCAGAGTTGAGTAACGTTGTTCTATGGAGAGTAAGTATGTTCTATGGAGATTCTTGCAAGTAGCTGGATGATATGGAATATTTGTTTCATTTTTTTAGAATGAAAGATTGGAATCCTATAAGCAACGAAAAGAGCTGGTTAAAGAATAATTAAATGTGTAATGTTCTGGAGTACTAGGTTGACTGAATACTCATAATTGTATACTAATTAACTAGAATTGGTGTAAAAATGAAGGAAATGAACTGTGTGCACTATGCAACTACTTCCATCGGATGTTTACAGCGTCAATTAGCTAGACTTGTAACTCTCGCACCAGTTTATTCAGTGTCCCGGAGTTTCTGCCAGTTTTGAAGAAGCTTAAACCAAAGAAGATATTTGCGAAAAAGTATTGACAGAAGAATTTTATGTACCAATAGATGTATTGGGTTCCCTGCAGCGGTATTAGTCAAAACTTTGGCTCTTTCGTTGTCGAAATGATCCTTTTGGCTCTAATCCAGGCACGATTTATATTTGGATGCTCTCTGCAAAGGAGCTGAATGTTGCATAATTCCCCTGATTAACATTCGAAATTTTTTTTTCGTACAATGATACAGAAGACAAATATAAAACCGTTAAAGTTGAAAAATCGAAAAGAAAAAGACGGCTGTATTGTACGCCTTGATATTAGTGATGACGTCCTCTAACCCAACAGTCAACCAAAAACCGATCTTTAAACGGACATTGAATCTTACATTCATGTGTGTAAATACACACATATAGGTTTGAATAGTCTTGGTGTGTTTTATAACTTTGAATTCCTTCGACTGGGAAGTCACTGCTTATTTGCTCGTTTTTGTGTCTTATGAATCGAGAACCAGAACGGGCATGATATGACACAACACCCATAACAAGGCACTTGATCTAGTTCTAGGTCACGTTCATTAATGTTAAATGAGGAGAAATCCTCATATGGGGCAAAATCAATAGCAGTTACTGATAAAACAAAAACCGGCATTCCTCACTCCTATTATACCATATGGAACAGTTTAATGAATTCTTTGTTAATCGAAGACACGGTTTTCGTGCTTTTGAGCAACATTGTATGAAATTTATGGAATATTGTAACATTTTTTAAGGTTATTTTTTATGGTCAAAGTGTAATAAATCCAATGATTTCAATCTGCTACAAATTGCGAACTAATTTGGTTTTTAGAAGAGCATTATGAAGATGCATTAACTGAACTGAAATCATCCGTTTAAATAAAAAAATACTAAATAAAAACAAAAAATCCGATTGCGTAAAAACCAAAAAAACTAAAAAGTAAAATGTATAAGCCCAGTAGTTTAGAATGTATTAAGTACTACTGAATAACTACACCGTTGAAATAGTTTTATAACCGTACACAGATAAGACAATTCATAAATTCAAAAGCAGAATTGAAGGATCAACAGTCGGGGCCCATTCAAATCTTACGGGGTTCCTTGAATACGAAAGGAACACATATACATTTTCCTTTTTAGTTTTTTTGGTTTTTACGCAGTCTGGGTTTTTTGTTTTTATTTAATAATTTTTTATTTTACACTTTTTAGTTAATTTTTATTGACTTATTTATTATGATTATAAGACGGTACATTTCGAAACCTTGTCATTTCATTGGGAGAGTTTGTATCGTGAGGTTTATTAAGGAACTTGCGATGGTTTAAACTACTGATAATTAGTCCCTCTAATGACCTAACTCGGCTTAAAGCTACGTGTGCTTGACCTTCAACAAAAATGCGCGAACTTCAGTCAACCACAGCACAGCTATATAAACAGGCTGTATAACTCATGATGACGCGAAATCGGAAACGTCCCCCCCCCCGTCAGTCAAATCTTTTTCGCAAAACTAAAAAAGCCTATCAAGGAAGTACACGTCGCGAAACTCAGTCCCTTGAATCAAAGCAAAAACAATTGCAACATGTTAGAGATGAAAATCCAATTAGTAGACTTTCTTTTGGTGCTTATTGCACGGGTGTATTTCGATGAGGACTACAATCTGAGTGTCTTGCCTTCGTTACGCATGATATATTTTTTATTACAGTACAGAATACATATAAAGAACACATGAAAGAATTTACATCAGAGCGAGGGTGTCTTGACCCACCGCCTCAAGTGGGAGAAGCAATCGCTTAGACCACTCGGCCATTTGAGACCCCAATAGTAGACTTAGTAAACAAAAAAAATTCAGGCAGCGAAAACTACCTACATTTTTCACACGCAGGTAGCGTGCGACACAGTGTGCAACACCAAACGTGCGCCGATCCCGAACTGACAAAATGGCAACCGGTTTTTGAAATGGTACTTTTGATTACTATCATGTGTTTAGTGACACTCCCAAGGTTAAGACAAATCGATTGACGTAAGAATTATCAAAATTGGCCAAAGCGTTTAGCCTGTAGAACGCCATACAGAAACGGACATACATAGACTGATAAACACATTCCCTCCTTTGCGTCGCGCACGCGCAGTCGGGTAAAAAGCTAAAAGCTTATGATCAGTTCATAAAAAGCCTTAAAATAATAATTTATTTAAACTAGATATTTATTTAATTTCGATTAAAAAAAAAATTATTAATGACATCTCCTGGTTTTTCAGGATTTAGCTATAAAATTTATCCGTAGAAATTAACAGAAAGTATTTTTGAATTGTTCAAAACTGAATGCCGAGTTTTTTTAAAACAAGGTATAAATTACGATCTTCTTGCTAGGATCTCTCATACAAACAAAAAAAAATGTTTTTCTCAAATTGAACTGTTGAACCAGAAACGTATTTGGCAGGTTCTCCTTCGGACTATTTCAAAGCAAATTTTTAAATTTTATATTTTTTTTTATTTCATTAAGTTTAATGCATACATTTTTTTTTATAATTAATTTTTTTACTGTATTTATTTTTTCTACATATGTGAGCTTACCCTCTTTTATGTTTTTTTTTAACAATTACTTATACTTTAAGATAAGGAAAGGTAAAGATGGGACATAAGCACGGGCTCTCCGATGAGAGATTAAGGGAAATAATTGCGACCCTCGTAAATGTTGCTTTATTCTGCAAGTTTTATCTGGCGATGCGGCAAAATTGCAGCATTCACAATTTTTAAATGCCCTAATTTGCCGTTTTATTAGATGTACTTCGGTAGCTACATCCTTATTTTATCATTCGGTAAAATTTGGAGCTCCATTCGGCAAAATGGGAATTTTCGCTCTCCCAAAAATATGAGTTTGGGGCGCTCCTGAGCACAAGGGTACATTTGCTCCGTCCTTGCATAAATTCCAAATAAAGAGCAGCATCTAAAGTGTAATAACTAGAAATTAATCTCGAAAATTAATGCAAAAATTAATCTTAGAAATTAATCTCAAGAAATTAAGTTCGACAGGCATACACCATATTTTCTAAGTAGAATAACATTACAAGATTCTTTACCTACATTGGTTTTTAACATCATATCATCTGCGGGTGCCTTTAAGAAGGCGGAAAGAGTTATCCATTCTCACCGTTGAGGGGAAATAAGAATGTTGTCTTAGAACCAGTGAAATACAAGAAACGTTGCTGATACGGTAGACACTCGATTAACCGAGATCGGATTATCGAGGTTGCAGATTATCCGAGATGGCGCAAAAAAATTTTACTAAACAATTTAAAATAGGAAAAAGATAAAGCATCAGTTTAAAAAAAAAAGGTTAAAAAAGTTACGCAGCAGGATTCGTCGTTGAGCAAACGAAAAGCAGAAATAAGTTTTTATCAATTTATCTCTACATAGTATAAAATGAAATTCCCAAAAAGCGCCTGTGTGTTTGAACTCGCAAAGCTTGAGAACTACCCGACTGATTTCGGTGAAATTTTCACAGCTTGTTCCTTTAAGGGGGTCCGGGACACATTTTGAAAAATTTTTTATTATGTACTTTAGAGTTTTGAAGTTTTCTGAACTGATTCATCATTTATTTAATAAGCAAAATCATAACATAAATATGAAAAAAAAATATTTTTTTATTTAAATTTAATTAGTTTTTTTCAAAAAAATGGGGTTGCTTTAAATTGCTATAACTCAAAATATTGTTGGTCAATTTTCAATTTTTTTTCAAAAAAGTATGCACAAATATTTAAGCTTTAATTTTTATTCGGCGATTTTAAAAATATTGATTCAATAAAAAATAAAAAATATTTGAAGAAAAATTTCGAAAAATTCAAAGATACTTTTTTTTAAAAAAATCATAATTTTTGCAGTAAACGTTTTTTTCAAATTCGCCGAATAAAAATTAAAGTAAATTGCTTGAAAAAGATATGCTCCAAGTTTCATTACTTTATCTCTATCGGTTCCTGACTTATAAGAGTTTGAATGCAAGAAATCGGGAAAAATTGCATCATGGAGAAAAACGCGTTTAAAGTTTTAAAGTTATGTACACATTCGTTAGATGCATGCTACAAAAATAACTATAACTTTCGTTCTATTTAAGGTAGAAACAAGATTCAAACGTCCTCTTAAGCAGAAAAAAACGGAGCAATTTTTCAAATTATAAAAAAAAATTGCAAAATTTGAGGATTTTTGTGTCTCGGACCCCCTTAAGTCCTGAAAAGGTTTGCAGACCAGTTCGAAAAAAATTCGATGCGTAGTTCTTTTTTTATTCCAATTTAGGCCAGATTTTCTCATAAATTCCCGATGATGGGGGTGAAAAATTACTTGCACATATTAATATTATATATTGTTGAAAAGGGTAGAATTTTCCGCGTTCTATGCAATTTGTTTAAATGATCTAACTTTATTACGACGGCAGTTATTTGCGTTTTTAGCTCGAATTTGTTTAGGCTTTGCTGAAATTTAGGCACTACATTCTTCATTACATCTATCAATAAAAAGTGAAGGGATTGTCCCACAGTTTTCTTTTTAATACCACTGAAAAAAACTGCTTTTTTTACTCCAGATCTAACTCGACCTATGGTCGAAAGTTTAACCCTCTATCTCCTTTAGAAAAAAGTTACAAGGGAATTAAATGAAGTTCAAAAATCTGTTCTCTATACAAGTTTTTAACCATTTTATTTTCCGTTTCCACGGTAACGCTTTTTGAATCCATTGTTTATTTCCATCTTTCTCATTTTCAATTCTTAAACTTATTTTACTTTGTATTTCCATGGTTACACTTTTTAAATTCATCTTTCTGATTTAAATTTCTTAAAAGTATTTTAATATCTGTCATTGTTTGGAGGCGAAATTTTGCATAATGTGTTTTTTTTCTTTCATTTAAGCCTGATTGTTGAATATACGTCACTTGACACAATTTTTATTTTCAAAGTAGACCGGGCAAAGCCGGGCAACGCAGCTAACCTACCACTAAGTGTAAATTCCTATTAGGTATTAGTAAATCTACATAAATATTAAAATGTCTTTTTTTCAATAATTCTTTTGTTCAATTCTATGTCCTATTGTACAATTACGCAGTCTAATTACTTTTTAATTTGTTCATTTTTCAAATTTTGCATAAATTGAATTGTTCGGGACATTCGCATATCCGGGTCGAGGTGTTTCTCAGCTATCCTGGTTAATTGCAAGTCTATAGTATAGAAATACACCAGCTGCCTACAGTTGACATTTCCTTAGTCGTTAGAGTATGATTTGTGTAATTCAGAACTTATTTGAGAGAGTGAGTTGATCTGAATAAAATTCAAGTAAATTTTCCAAGAATTTCGCTACTCCGAGCGATACGGTAAAAAAAGGAAGAGTACAATGAAACTGATTTGCATGCTCTCTTTATTTACCATTGTGCATTTATTTTTCTAACAGTACGACAGCTGAAGAATGGATTATTCTACCAAGATAAAAATAAATTGTGTCTCATATCTTTTCTTCCACGGAAATGTTTAAGATGCAGTATAAAAGTTGAAAAATATTACTCCGTCATTAGTAACCTCAATAGATACATTTTAAGACTAGATTGTGGTTACTCTTCTGATATCATTGGTTCTTTTTACAACATATTAACCCATTAAGCGCCGTTATATGAACCACATTGGAAATACTTAAGTTTTCATGTGTTTGGATGTTCAATACACATCTCTAATCATATGTAGCTGAAATTTTGCAAAAATATTTATTAGGTTAGGAGATATGGTATGGTCCCAAAATGGGAGACTTGGCGTTTAATGGGGATAACATACATATCCCTGTCACTGTGTTGATATGTGAATAATTTCTGGCTAAATCCAATTAGAAAGCCCTAAAATCCTTTTTATGTAATGAATACAGCTATGGTACTTTTCAAGCTTTAAAATGTAGAACTTTTAAGTTTTCATGAGACCCAAAGCTATAAATTGTGGCCCCCTTTGCAACAAAAGCTGTGGAGGTCAGCCCCAGGGGCTAGCAGTGTACATTTACAACGTTAATAAGTATTAGTATGCTAGTTGTTTTCAATTTCTTGAGCCGTTCGGCCCCTTAAGGACGTCTCCTCCCCACTCCCGCTCTGCCCGTACATCACTCTAGGTCCGGTTTTCATTCTTGTTTGATTCCTTCTTCTTATACATTTTTGTTCAAAACGGAACTTTTCTCACACATTTTACTACCTTTTAGCAAAAAGCCTTAGGATTTTCATACACAAAAAGAGAAGAGGTAGTTTTTTTTTTTTTTTTTTTTTATTAATCATGTCGGGGATTGAGCGACGGTAAATGGCAATAACCCGAAGCACTATATGAAATGGCTCTTATAAAATGGAACTAAGATATTTTTGGACTCCATGACGGTGTATTTGTGTCATTAAAGGCAAGGGTTTTTTTTACAGTTAACATGTCGACTGCTTCATAACATGTTTGATGATTTATGCATCATCATAATGTTTTTAGAAATAAATGTCCAGCATGCTTGACATTAAGGAATTATCAACGGTTATAGTTTCTCCGATTTCATCCAACAAATTACGATAAATTGAAAAAGTGTAAATTGAGGCAGTTATCGCATTATCTGTGATCTATGCGATTTCCATTAAAACAAATTTTTCTCAACTATCTGAACAGAATTTGGCAATTCACTAACAAGTGATACTGCACTCATCTTCTTGTTTTAAGCTTAATTGTATTATTTTAATATTGTTTGAAGCTCGTAGCAAAGTCGAAAATCTAACTATATATTTGATTTCAAAAAAAAAAAGTGAAGAAATTTCTCTATTGAAATTCAATTTCCCTTATTGAAGGGGGAGCGCTCAAGGGGGAGGGGAGGGAAATATTTTTATGGGAGGAGGAATAGTTTTAAAGGGAATTTTGATCTTTTACAGGAATCTCTTTCGTGATCTGTAGAAATTCAGAGAGATGCGTCATCTTCCTTAGGGAGGATTGGCACCCCTGTTATTCCAGAACTTTTTTCTGAACGAGTGGAATGTCACTTAGTTTGATAAAAGCGCCTGCTCTTGACCTTGAACAACAAAAGAGTTTTACAGTGAGAAAATACAAAGGGGGCTGTGGCTTCGACAGGAAAAAAGGGGAGAGTTCATTCATGCAGAATGGGTTAGGCATGACTAGCTCTGCTAATCAGAACACGCCAAGTCTCCCATTTTGGGACTTCAGTAAATAAAGTCCAATAAAACTCCTTTAAATTGTTTTTCTTGGCCCCTGTTTGTTGTGATTTGAAAAAAGCTCTATTGAGCTTCATAATCCATGTTTCGAATTTCTACATTCGCATTAATTATTTATAGGGAAATTTTTTCCCGCGTAATGCAAAAACAAGAAATTTTTGCAAAATTTAAAATTTTTTTTAAAAAGATATTGCATTCCAAACCTTTTTGCAAAAATTATGAACAAAGTTTGGTTCTCTATCATTTATTTTAAAAAGTTTCAAACTGATATCTTAATTAATTGATGAAGAAAAAAATATTAATTGAAGGTTCCCAAAATGGGAGACTCGGCGCTTAATGGGAAGCCCTCTAACTCTCGTAATGTTTCTGTTTCTAAATCTGCTAATGTTAAAATCTTTTAGTTGTGATATTTCATTTTCTCCTCTAAACAAAATCAAGTTTACTAACTTAAAGCATCCGAGTGATAAAAATAACAACAAGAGTATTTATATTACTTTAGGCAAATATGGTCTTTCTTACATAGGTCAGGCAAAACGTGCCTTCAGCACCGTCTGAAAAAGCAGGAAGATTCAGTTGAACGTTAAGACCTTGCGCGTTCTTCGAATGCTTAGCACTGTTGGACTTCAGGCTATTGTTTTGATTGTTATTCTCCTAGAATTATTAATAAATATTCTTCTCTACATTCTTTTTAGCCTTGGAAAGTCTGCTATGTTTGGAAAAGTTATTCTATAATATACAGTTTTTCCAATACTCCTCTTTTCCATGATATTTGGATGGGGTGTTTATAACTTAACGTCTTCTTTCCTTCTTCTCTCATTGTTTTCACCCCTTATCCTGCTTTTCCATTGGTTAACGTCAAATGCAACCCATTCGGGCTAAATTACTGCCTATTCTTATAATGTAATGAGCATTTATGAAGAGATTCCACTATAACTTTCGAGCTCCTTATACTTGACTCAGTGGCACAACAAAGTTTGGGGGACAAGGCCTACTGTGTCCATCTAAGGCTCGGGGTAGGAACTGGGCAGACGTTCCGGTTGGTGATCAGCTGAACGTGGAACCCCAGTGTTTAGTTCCCAAGCACTCTTGGTACTCATTTTTTTATTCACTGAGGGATGAAAGGCTGATATTTAATCTTATGTTTGAATTAATGTCCTGATTTTTTCGTTTCTTTATTTGAATAGGTAGTATTTAGAGAATAATAATCTGTTTAAAGATCACTAGGGTATGGTTGGACAAAAAAGAAAGTTTCCACGAAAACCAGAGCATCTAAAATGCATTTTAGTTTCCTTTCGTAAAACCGAATCGCGTATATTAGTCGCTATGGATAAAATCCAACTCTAAAGCGAGTATGAAACTCATGGAATCTGAACAGAAACTTATGTGGTGCTGCCATACAAACAGCTCATAAAATATTCTGAACTGAAAGGAATATCAGTTCATTTTTAAGTTAAGTAGGTACAAGACAACAGAAATATTTAAGTTTAAAAGAACAATTTTCGCAAACTCACTTAAGATACGTATTTATTGCAACTTTTAAAACACGTGTTTACATTTTTCATAGCATTTTGCGATTCTTTGAATGAATTCATTTCAAGACTTCAAGGCAAGTACCGAAAACATTACAAACTCTCTAAAACCTGAAATCAACTCAATCTTTTGATGGTAATATTGCTGAAAAAAAATAAATTCTTGATATTACCTTAAAGAATAGTTGATACTATTTGGATAACATTCAATAGAAAACATCATTGGGCATTTCATTAACATGATAGCTTTCTATTGCGAAATCTTAACAAGTACCAATTAAAGTAAATTACGGGCACAAACTAGTATTTGTTGGAATTTCTGAAATAAAATACTTAAATTTTATGTACTAATCAAGTGTTTCTATTCAAAAAAAATCACGTATTATACTAAAATTCAGGAATATTTTCAATATTGATTTTTTTTTTTTTTTTTTTTTAATATACTAAAACAAGATAACCAGATGAAACTGTACTTTTGTGGATTGAAAAAAAGAAAATATTAGTAACTTTAAATTCTCAACATTGATGAAACTCAAAATTCCTGGGAATACAGTCACATCTAGGAGATAGTTACAAAAATATAGTTTCATGTTGACCTTGAATTGCTTTCCTTTTCAAGTCGTTTTACGTTTTGTTATTTTGTTTGAAGTGCACAGAAGGAAGTACACTTGCGTTTTCATTGTTTTAATTTTTTGTCTTACCTTTTGCTTTTCTTTCGCTCTTTCAATGCAGGTTCCAGTCGACTAATTTTCCGAGTAAGATTTCTACACAACATTTTCCTAGTGAAAAGGGACATTCAAGGGAAGTTTAGGATACTCGAGTATTTTTTTTAAATCTTCTGAACCGACTTTTAAGTTTTGATATACTAATTCTATTTAACCTCTAGTAACTGTACTGAGGATTGGAAAATTTTTAATAAAAATTTGTTTGGATTTTCGTGTTTAAAAATGCTCAGTTTGAGAAGAATCAGAATGGTAAAAAAAGACCAACGCACTACCAAGTTTTGAGAGACAATTTAGTTTTTCCTCAAGGATCGTTCATGTAAAGCTGCAGAGTGCCAACTGGTAATGCCTTATTTTTTAAGTCAGAACACGCCGTAGATAATGCCGTAGGCTTCATTTTAGTAGTTTTAATTTAGTATAAGTAAAAAAAAAGAATCGGAAAGGTAAAACATGCTCTACGCCAGAGGTTCTCAACCTTTTCAAACCACACCCTTCCTTGTGCATATCATTGTTTATGCGTAAACCTAACAAAAACATTGCAGTTTTCTAAAGTGTTAAAGTTCTATTTGTTTAACTTTAGCTGTTGAACTGTTCAAGCTTCATCAAGAATGGGCAATATAAAGTATACTCAGTAAATTACCTCCCAATAGCCAGGACTAAAACAGAAATACATGAAATACACCACCAGCTCAGTCATTTCCGGCCGAGGACTGCAGTTTCGTGCTTATTAGCACTCATCAGCTCGGCATAGGAAAGTGACTGAGCTGGAGATGGGTTTCCATCTATTTATTAAATTTAACATATATCTGATTTTATTAAATTTAACATATTTCTTAATTTTTTATAAATTTTAACATGCTTTTTTTTTTTTTTTTTTTTTTTCGTTTTGCCCAAAAAATTCCAGGGCCGAGATACAGGCCGCCAAAGATGGCCGTCTGTCAATTTCTCACTGGGGATTTTCGTCAAAACTTTTTTAAGTCCATTATCTCAAGAACAGTAGAACATATTTTGTTGCGGTTTGTTTTATTTAAAAGAATATTTGTTCTTGTTTAAACACATGCAACATTTTGAAATATGTGCTTTATTTTTTTTCTACAATCTTTTGAAAAAAAAAGTTTAAAATATTTTTTTTCTCAAAAATTCCAATTTTAAAATTTTATTTTTTTACAGTTTAGTACCATTGAGCACTACGTTCCCTGAAAAGGAGAGCTTCCACTCTTTCGTTTAACAGATTTTAGAGGCATTTGAAAAAATGACGGTTTTTATGGAACTCTTGGCGTAATGGCAGATCTGAAAGTTCAAAAAATAAATTTCGCTACAAGTGTCCTTTTAATTAAGTTATATAGCGAAATTTTCATTTTCAAAACTATTGCAATCACTAATCATAACGTAAGGAACAATTACAGAAAACAGGGTATACTATTTTCTTTTGAAATGCTCTTTGATAACACTGCCCTTTCCCATCGAAAAATTTGTTTAAGAGATATTTAATTAAAGTTGATGTTTCAAGTCTGTGTTTATTCAAGGTCAAACCAGGCGCATTCATAAAAATTTTGGGACCCGTCACAAATAAATTTTACGGGGCCCCCTCTATATTGTTTACCTTTACGTCCCACAAATATTTGACTCCTCTTTTTGAAAATCTCGGGCCTGGTACAAAAGGTATCCCTTCTCCTAACCCCTCTGGGCACGCCCCTGAGTCAACCAAAAAAAAGTCCGTCCTATTTGACGCTCACATGCCTTTCACAATAATTTCCAAAAAAATCTAAATCCTTTAAAATTTTAGCACAAAAAGTGAAAGCATTGAGAATCGTCGGGGAGCGCAGAAGAGCTGTATCAACTCTTTCTCTCCCTCCCCCTTCCCTAGTGAGATAGAAATTACTCAACCAGTTGCAAATAGATAATTTTTAATATGTTTTGCACGGCACTTTTTTTCCACGCACACAACAAAAAGACTCATTGGCTACAACTTCCTTCCTTTTCAAATTCTTGAATTTGAAAAGTCAGTTTATATAAACCAATTTAAATAAATACGAGCCATTTTTCAAAGAAAAAATAATATCGGGAAGCGGTTACATACAACACCTACAAGTTTTGTAGACTAAAAAATCAATTGATTGACGGGTTGGTTAACTGAATAATCAACGCGAGTATATAAAATGAAGTTTTGAATTGAGGAAATTAAAAAAAAAGTGTTATTCATTGAATAGAATTCGAAATAAAGTGAATGAAAATACTGTTTTTGCGATAACTTCCATGAGATTTTTTCGTAAATAACTGCATCGTGAAAGCAACTAATGAAACTATACCATAAATATTATACTATCATTAATTAAAATCATACGGTATTGAGAAAATACTCCACACAATTGTTCCGTACTTCATTTTTATGATATTGGCGTGTTTTGAATCAATTTTTCTGCCCACAAAGCAGTGAACAATTTAAACAAAATAACGTCATGATTTTTAAATAAATGAAAACATCACTTTTCATGTAAAATGTAAATAGATTTCCACGAGAAAGCCTTACAGCATTACGTATGTTGTATCATAGATATTAAATTATGATTAGTTAAAGACTTACGATATTTAAAAAAAAAACAACAAATTACGCAATATTTCATTTTAATATGCATTTTTTGAATCATTCGTCTCGTTATTAACCAATCAGGCATTCTGGAGAAAACGACATTCTAAAAATATAAGAAAGTAATTTTCAATCGATTTTTATTTTAGTTTTATTTATTTATTTAGATCATGTAATTAAATGTGTGACCGAAAATTTACGATTATATCATATTTTCAAGCCATAGTACGGTTTTGAAGAGCGATCATATTAGCCGACATAGTCATAACAGCACAGAGTACGTACAATACATTTTCGAGGAGAAACAGGAAAATGTGCGGCTTACCTGAAACAACAAAGCGGTAACTGAAATGATGTAGAAAAGGGAAAATGAACCCATGTCGAATCTCTGAGAGTTGACAAACTACTGCGTTCTCGTTGAAAGAAATAAGTTAGCAACATTTCCGTGGCGGAATTTAAACGCGTCCGGCGACATCCTTGGCGAATTGACCTCAAGGTGAACTCAAAAAGCAGCCAGTTACGAGGGGATTCTAATCACAACACATTTGAGATTCTGAATAAAAACTTTAATTTGATACCTTACAAAAATGCTAATTTTGCCAGAAGCGAGTTGAAGCTACTTTTATTGCGTAATGTTTACTGTTTTTTATTTATTTGAATGACGTTTTTGGGTTCTGCATGTTACTCCTGGAATTTTTTTGCTCTTTTTATTTCAAATTTTTACATTGAACATAGTTGATTTTTCGAAGAATAATTTCGCAACAATAGGCGAATATCTTTTACCACTGTTTTGAATAATTTTTTATTTTATTGTTCTAAACAAGCTTTTGGGTCATTTCACGAAAGGGCAGAAATTTTGTCCCGCACATGGCATATCTATATTTTTTTTAAACGTGTGATTCGCAAAAAAAATTTGCCTAAGAAATCACACGTGTCTGTGTGATTTCTTGGGTAAAAAATCTTTGCTTGTTACTTCCTAAAATGTTACTTTTGGCGTAAAATATAGAGCTGTCACATGTGGGACAAAATGACTGATTTCCTGTGTAATTGCTCAATATTTGTTTCTTTTAGAAATTGTTACTAGAAAGTAATTACAGTGGTCGCCGGTTAATTGAATCAGTGGTTAATAGAATCAGCCGCTTTAATGAATTAAATTGTCAAAAACAGAATCAAATCCAGCTTTATTGAATCCGACGCTTTATGGAATCAATTTTAAGATGAAAATTAAATGTAAAACTTTTCATTTAACTCGGCAGAAACTTTTACATCACTCAAATGTGTATTTTTCATAATTTTTTTAACAGTAAATCTCCAATCACGCTTTGTCAACTTTGCCGGTTGACCTTTTCCTACCTTGTTTTTGGTCGATTCTTTTCTTTAAAGCATTTTATCAAGCACTTTACCATAGAATGAAATAAATTAACTAATTTAGAGACATTTGAAACCAATTTACCTCCATTGTGAGGAAAAACTTCAAATTACGAATAGTGTTTGTGGTTTTTTACGAATACCAGCCATTTTACGCACAATATTAAGGAATAAATAAACAAAAAAATAAAGCCAAATGATTTTTAAGGGCCAACACAATGCAAAAATAATAATAAAAAATGACATATGATAATTTTAATCATGAATTTATTCGAAAATATTTGAGTATACGATGACTTTTGCGGCGTAATATTTTTCTGCCTCTTCGTTTTTTCGACCCATTTCAAAAAGAAGATCTTTCAATATTTTGAAAAAACTACAGGGTTTTACTTAGTATGACATAGAAATGATGTTAAAAATTATTGGACTTCATATTTGAATTCATTTTCCAGTTATTTTGGTCCTTTTAAAAAATTTCATAGTGTTCGAACACTTTTGGGAGTCATTGTAGATGAAATTACAAGGAAGATTTAATCTAAATTGTCTACATGTGAATGTGGAATCACCCTTCTGTTTGCAGCTTCGCTCGCGTTCATACAGATGTTGTCAGGATGAGTGTAAATGAAGGAAAAAAGTTTACACGGGCTAACTCGAAATATTATCATTCAAATAGGATCGATAGTTCTGAAATAAAGTAAATATTTCTCTTTAAAATCCCGATCTTCTTTAACTTGTGCCGCTGCGCGAGTTATCTCGATTGTAGCCTAGAGGAGAAAAAGACGGAGATCCCGTCACACACATGCTCTTTAATCTGTACTAATAATAAAGCTGAAACTCTCTCTATCCGGATCTCTCTCTGTCTGAATCTCTGTCTGTCAGGATCTCTGTGACGCGCATAGCGCCTAGACCGTTCAGCCGATTTTCGTGAAATTTGGCGCAGAATTAGTTTAGCATGGGGGTGTGCACCTCGAAGCGATTTTTCGAAAATTCGATTTTGTTCTTCCTCTATTCCAATTTTAGGAACATTTTACCGGGCAAAATTATCATAAGATGGACGAGTAAATTACCAAGTAATTATAACGTGGAACCGTAACATGGGCAAGCCAATTGGCGAGAAATTCATTATACATTATTTGTAAATATACAGGCGAACCAAAAGACCTTTTAATTTTCTTTTACGGGCAAAGCCGTGCGGGTACCACTAGTAATAAATAAAATAAAAAGTACAGTTGACCCCGCTTGCAACGCGAGCGATATTTGCTCGTTATAACGGAGTGCTCGTAAAAAACGGGTTGGCGAAAAAAATCGCAAAAATTCAAACACATTTGCTTTGTGTGGTTTTTATTTCTGTACAGTTTAAAAGGAGTTAGTTAATATCCTTTGAACTGGTCTTATTGTCTCTTTTTTGCTTTACTGTTTTTCGAGAAATGCTCATGGCTCGAAAATTATTATCATTTGCACATCGGTCTCCCAAAATAATTTGAAGATTTTCTGAGTGGTTCAGCTTGAAATTCTTCATATTTGTCATTATCGTTGTCCCTTTCATGATTGTTTCAGCTGTTTTAATTTGAATTAGAGCTACAATAACCTCGGAAGTGATAACGTTGGCAGCAACTATTCGACAAGTACTTTTTTTAAATGCTTCTCTACTACACAAATTTAAGAAAAGTGCAGCAATCACTTGTTCTCAGGCTTTCTGACTCATCATTAACTATTGGTTGTCTTTGGAAAGTTAAAGGAATTTTTCATTAAAAAAAATGAACTGAGCTTGAAGTCAATAGAAATTTTATGAATCTCAAAATATTGCTCGTTTTAAGCGGGTTTTGATTGTTAAAAGCGAGTTATGCTTAACATTTTACCCACCAAGTAATTCTGATTTCATCGTCAAATGCAGATTCTAGTTAAGTCAGGGTTCGTTGTAAGCGAGTTTGACTGTATAACGAAAATTGTTTCCACTAAAGACCACAGTCATAAAATAACGTCAACAGACACGAAAAATCCACATTTGAATCATTATTTCAAGTCCCACAAATGATTTTTTTCAGGACTCAATAAAAAGTGTTTTTTTCATTCAAAAATGAACTATGTTCCACAAGAATTTTTATGAATAATCTAACCATTTGTAGGATCATTACCTCACCTTAAATTATGTTTCATTTAATCACTGAAATTAATTAATTTTTTTTTTATTTGGGGTGTTATGTTCTTTCTGCAATCAACAACCTGAAAGTCTAGTTTAGAGTGATGAAAATGTAAATCAAGTAAAAGAGATTTGTTTTAAACCGATTTATGATCATTAAAAATAATCTAACAAATTGGCAAAAATAATTAGTGAAGTTTGTATACATAAAATCATTGCCATCTTTAGAAAATATATATCTTGTATTTTTATCTTTCTCTCGTCTTGTTTTTGCGAAATAATAAAGCCTGATGTAAAACAATTAAATAAGAATAAAAATTGACAAACTGAGAAAAGGCAAAAGTTTCACTTGTGTAAAAAACTGTTCACATTCATCAAATACATCATCTATGGAAATCTTTTCTTACCCTTCTCGTGTCTAGTTTTGTAAATCAAGTTCAGTGCAAATATTTATATGATTATATTCAAAATTGCACTAAATAGTCATCTTGATATCGGTTATTTCTTGCTATATGAAAGATTTCTCTTTGTACTCAATATTGGCAAAGGTAGTTCAGCTGACAAGCGTTATTTTGCAAGCATTGCTTGAAAACCGTGTATAAAATAGTTGAAACCGTTTCTTTGGTGTTCTGTCGAATATTTAAGCGTCTTGAATGCTGAGAATTCAAAACATTTGTCAGTCCGTAGAATCATTTTTCCAAAATCTCAATTTGAGAGTTCTCTTAAAAAATTAAGGGCACCTATTTTAGCAGTTACAGATTTCATTGGCTTCAGCAGATTTTACGGTGATTCCTGGTTTAATTTCAGAATTTCACTTATGAGTGATTGGATTTCACATGACGCTAATGTGTCATAAATGTTTAAGATTCATTTTACTATCCCAAATCCCGGTCGCAAACGACAAACGAATGTCCTCTCAGAGGAAAGTTATGAGCAATCTTGTTAAATTTCTTCAGTGTTATTGCTAGAAAAAGTCTCCTACAGTGTTGTTCTTATTTTGGCCAGCGTACTATCTGACCACGGATTGTATGGAAAGACAAACATCCATTTTACAGCCGGAAATAGACAAATCTATTATTTTTAGCGATGTCACCTTTTGCAGAAGCAGAGTCTCATTCAAATAAGCGCAATACGTGCATCAAATTTTTATTTTCCCCCTCATTCAGATAGATTCGTCTCATCTGGACGTTTGAAAATTCCATACAATCCGTGATTGGACAGTATACATCACTGAAAGAGTAGAGTTTTTTAGTTCCTAGTGATGTTGATAAAATTCCTTATAAATCAGCAAATTTCCTTCCGATACTTTTCTGCCTTACCTCTACTCAGGCCCATGATTTCGAATTTTTCCAGGGAGAGGGAGGGATGGATTGTAAAGGGTGAATACTCTATGCAAGTTTTATCAGAATGCAATGAAAATCACGCCCACTTATACGAAAAAGTATCAACTTTTCAAGATCGGGGGATTGGCATTCCCTCCCTAACTCCCCAAAATGACGGAGCTGCTTCTACCGTAAGAATACTAGAACAAAGGTGCTAATTGTTTTTACTCCTTTACGCCAAAAAATCTAGCTTTTCAATGATCATGTCATATTTACTTCGTCTTACTTGCGCGTTGAGAACAGAAACGGCATAAGCCCGGGACTTGTGCCATTTCTGCACTAAACAAAAATTGTACTCCCTAAATAAATTACTTTGTTGTACAAGGATTCCCTTCCCTTCTTCACTATCCTGTTTCTTCATATAAAAATACGGAAAAACCACAGCTAACTCAATTGTGCGAAAAATAGGGCTTATGCCCTTTCTAAAATAATCGATTCCGTTGAGTATTGTTCCTAAAAAACCATATTAGGAGGAGAACAACATTCCAGAAAAATCCACATCAGAAGGAGGGAGGAGAACAGTTATACCAATCGGAGTAAGAAAAACGGTCTCTAAAATCCACGATACACTAGACATAACAATTTTCAAATCACGTCAATCACCCTCTAAAAATCTCCATCTGGAATAGTTCCAGAAATCTTCATTAGAAAAGCCCTAAAGCATTTTCTTAAAAGCACCTTTTAAAATCAGAACAACCCCATTGTTGCCATTAAGCCCCCTGCCATTAAAATAAGTCAATCCCGCAAAATAATAACCAGAGTACCATCAATCCGTAAAAATCCAAACCATGAAACGTTTCATTAAAATTGACAGTATCCATCTAGTGGCTGGGTTACGTTAACTGGTAACATGGTCGTTCAGCGAGGTTGACTATAAATAATGGAATGGAGTCGTTTCCAAAATTTTAAAAGTATTTTTTTTCTGAAAGAACATGCTTAAAAATATAAGATCTGATAATTTTTTAAATAATTTATTTAAGTTTAATCTTTAAAAAAAAATACTTAAATCTCTGCGCTTTCATTGTTTACAATTCTGTCGTGTGACATCACAAATGATGAAATGACATTCAATGTTGCCATTCACAGAACAAAATATTTAATTCGCCTTTTTACTCACGTGTATTGGCAACGGTATGGTTGATAGCAAGCGTAGAGGGCAATTTTAATTCGCTGCTTGATTATCATAACGTGGAACCGTGTTAGAAAGATGCGCCAAAATGCATCATTTGTGACGTCATAAAGACCACGCCTTGTTTGAAAAATCAGACATTTTAAAAAATTAATTTAAAAAAAAAACTGTTGGGAAAATGAAAGTATTTTCTGGGTCCATGTAATTTTTTTTGCTCATTCTATCCATTTCAATGACTAAAAGAAGTACTTTTGATTGAAGAAACCACCCCATTGGGGCATATTTTGCATTTTATTTTAGCTTGTAGCGTTATTTAATGAATTTTATTTACTTATAGCGTTTGTTTATCACGCTGGATAGCGTGAAAAACAAACGAACTCACTTCGGCATTTGTAATATAGGATATGACTTTTCTGTGTTAAACCGATGCAGCTCATTCACCCATCAATCAATGTCAGCGTTTCAAAGTTTGTTTATTTTTATTGGACGTCTCCCCTTTTTACCGCAAGAAGCGCTGAGCGGAACGCCTGCATCCACCAATCAATGGCAACGTAATGGAAGCAGGGGGTTCCCTGTAGCGTCCTCTTTGTTACCATGAGTTTCAACGATTGTCACGCCTATAAGAATAAAGTGGGACCGAGGAATCAATTTACTGTATTACTCCTCTAGAGCCAACATGCCTAAAATATTTGACATGCATTGAGAAGGGATAAAATGGAGGGAGTGAAGACTTTCAGTCGTAAATCAAAGCCACCAAGTCACGTGAAAGATTTTCAAGCAAAGCGTTGGGAAAAAGCAGGTGCCTTTCGCCAGGTTCACGTAAAACATGTCAACCAATCGTCGTTGTTAAGTCACGTGTCTTGAGCATTTTGCCTGAGCGGTTGGTCAATGATTGGACTAGCTCGTTCCATTTACGAATTCCTGCTCTAAGCCGACATGCAATGAGATTGTCCAGCATGCCAGATAATCCGGGTTTCATTTCGAAAAAAGGGGGGGGGGGGTAAGCTTATGGATAAAAAGACATTTGGCAATTCCAAATGCTAATGTTTGCCCTGTTTTTATGCATTTTCATGTGCAACAGTACAACTGTACAATATATTTTGAGTTTAATTTGAAGCATATGCAGAGCTGTATTAAACTGGTTTTGCATGATGATATGAAAACGTTTTGGTGACATGTTATTTGAAATCTACTTGTTTTTAAATTTTCAAAACATCGATTTTAAGTTAAATTATTAAAGTAAATTAACCTATTACGAGAGTATATATAGCCTTTTTTAAATTAAAAAAATATGATTTATATCAAAAAATCTTTTTTTTTTTTCAAAAGTATAAGGATTTTTTTACGCCTTGGTCATCATTATTATTATCATATAACTAAAATAGAAAAAAAAAACTTTGATTCGAATCTGTTTAAATATTTTGTAAATACTGCAACAATTGTAGTTTTACATCTCGTTGTGCTAAAATTGCAATCATTGGACATCATTAAATTAAAATATCTATTTAAAAATTCAATCAATGGTGAATTTTTATCATCTGCAAAGTTGATGTTGAATCCCTCCACTCAAAATCATTACGGCAAATCCCAATTTTATTTTGAATGAATGTGAAAGCGTCTTAGGAAAAAAAAAATAAATTTTCATACAAAAATTCTTGTATTGCGTTTACATACTTAGCTAGTAAAATATAAACAGCAACCATTGCAATTAGATGTCCATTTTCAAAGTGGTAACGACAGACGCATGTATCAGAGCATTTTTTAACATAGGAACTGCGCGACACTACTGTCGCCTAGTGAAAAAAATCTGTCGCCTAGAAGATGCGAAATCAAACCACTGGGCGACACTGGAAAATCTGAAATTGGTACACTCATTTTTGTAAACGGATTTCAAACCTTTGTAAAAATCTTAGAAAGACCCTTGCCTTTAAAAAAAAAAAAACCGTCGACTCGTACATGACGAAAGCCTTCTTTTTCTACCCTTGGGGACCGGCCCACCACGCACTCGGCGCCAGATTAAGCAATCGATTAGCACCCCATCTCATTAGCTCTTTCATTGATGATAGCCGATAAGCATTTCACGTCTATCTGTGTACCAGCACTACTTGGTGGGACGGGACGGCAATAAAAGCAGTTTGTGGAACGAAAACAGCTGTTTTTCATTCAAAGATGCAAAGAGAGAGGTATTTTTTCGAAAGAAAAGCCGAAGGCTGAAGGGTCGGGGTTGCTTCCTGGAATTCTTTTCAGTAATTTTTGCTTTAGGGTAACAGAGGATTATACCACACCTACCACTTCCTTTTTTATGGCTTTTTGAATAAAAGGGATTCGCGCGTTGAAACTTGTAGGAACTGGCAATCTATTTATTTTTTCTCCAGTTTCGAGGCAACAGGACTGAAGAATGATGGAGTCATTTGTAACACGTTTTAGCTGTAATTAAAAATCCTTTTAAAGTTATAATGAAATTGAAACTCATTTTGATGATTCAAACAAAGGATTTTTAAGGGTAAGTTTGGTTCGTAAGAAAATTTACTTATTTCAAAAACTTTTACTTTAATTATCCATTACCGCTTTTAATTTGTAAAAATGTTTTTGAGACATTTGTTATTTATACTATCATTTCCAGGGCCCGGATTTACATTTTAGTTATGCTTATCACGCTTAATATTTAGTTATGCTTACCTATTGCTTATCACGAAAAGTTGTGTGAGTTGTCGTTCCTAAAAAAATGAAAATACTTGAAAAAAAAAAATCAATTTCATTTTCAAATGCTTGAAATTTTACAAAAATGTGGCTACAAGCCTTGAATTTTAAAATTTCTAACAAATTGGAGTGGATAAGGAGTGCCAAAATATGTTAAATTCAGTGTGTGCTTCAATGGAATGCCGGACATCACATAAGGTCCAGATCCAAAACGTCCATGAACATAACGTCCAGTTCCAAAACATCCGAGGGACATAACGTCCGACGGACATAACGTCCAGCGGACATAACGTCCAACGGACACAATGTCCGACGGACAATAGGTCCAAAGACTGAACTTTCACATTTTTGGACCTAGCTAGGACATAACCTCCAGTTTTAGCAGTTTATTTCTTGAACTTCTCAATTAATTACATGATTTGCCACTGAACAATAGGTTTCATGGAAATTATACTCTTACTCTTAGCATCGTTCATTATTCCATCAAACTCTATTCCCTTGTGTGTGTGCGTGTGCGCGCGCGAGGGGGGGGGTTGCTTTAACATTGGATTAAAGTATATTCATAAAAAGAAGTATGCTTCAATTTTATTTCTTACTAAGCGTATAAATTATGAATTGTTCAAATGGGCACTATGCTACTCTCTTGCTACCTATTTTCTAAGTGTGTACCCTATTTCTTTTAAAGCACTTTGTAGATGGGTTGCAGAGGTGATTAAAAACTAACTGTATCGAAAGTCCATGAGAGCAAGTAACAATGCATTATACTTTCTTCTCCCTCGCTCTATCTCTCTGTCGACTGCCTCATTGATGTGTCGACCCCTAAAAAAATGTTACTGTGTACTATCTCAACTTGCAAGAGTACATAATTTAAAAAAAGTTTTGTTTGCCTATTTTTCCCCGAATATTTTCGATTCCAATCTTGCATTATATGGCTTCAAACTGCATAATTTTACTAGATTTTTTTTTTCCAAAATTCCCTCTGGGGGAACCCCCGGGACCCCTAAATTGGGATCCCTGCATCATTCTCTCAATGCTATTCCCCTTCTTAAGGGAAATCCGAAAAGGCAGGCAAATACACATTGAAAAAACACACACAAAAAAAGAAAAAGAAAAGAAAGGAAGAAAGAAAAGAGCATAACTTTATGTGTCTCAGGGGAAAAGACAAATATAGAGCAAAAAAAAAATCCATTAATAATTTGCTTTTTTTAAAAAAAATAGCAGTCTTTGTATTTGCGTATGTTCTATTGCAGCACCTAAACTATTTATCCGACTTTCATGAATAAGTGTCAATTGATTCGTTATTATGGCTCAAGTAACGTACGCTATCAATCGACTTCAACAATAGGAGGAGTTGATTTTACCTTGCAAAACTCGAATTTAAATGATTTTTTTAGAGTGGGTTTTAAATAAATTTATTAATAACCCGACTAAGGGAACAAAGGGTAAGAAACAAGTTTGGTGTTGATTACTATTATAGTCTTATTAAGTTAAATCAATCTTTTATTGTTTAAATTTTCTATCAGCTTCATGTAATAGCAATAAATTAAGTTTACCTTTTAAGTTTTAAGTTAATGATATTCTTGTATATCAAACTAAAATGCTTACCGTAAATTACTCACGTTATTATTTTTTGTCCATCTTAGATTAAAACGGAAAATATTTAAATAAAATAAAAGAATAAAAAACTGAAAACCGACTACGGCAAAAAAAATAAATAAATAAATAAATAAACTAATTTGAATTTTGACATCTTGAATTCAAATCATGTTTTTCGCAATCACGAGTGTGTGTATGTGCGTGTGTGTTTGTGTGTGGGGGTATGTGTTTGTGTGTACGGGTTACGTGTATGTGTGTGTAGGCATGTGTGTTTGTGTCTGTGTGCTGGCATAAGTGTGTGGGTAGTTGTGTGTATGAATGTGTGTGTGTGGGAGGGGGTATGTGTATGTGTGTGTAGGCATATGTGTTTGTGTCTGTGTGCAGGCATGAATGTGTGGGTAGTTGTGTGTATGTGTGTGTAAGTTTTTGTGTGTGTATGTATGGGTGTCTGTATGTATGCGTGTGTGTATGTGTTTGTGTATGTGTGTGTAGGTGTGTGTGTGTGCGTGTGTGTGTAGATCTGTATGTATGCGCGTGTGTATAGGACATGGATGCAACCTGGAAACGGCTTTCGCTATAGGAGCAGCATCGTGAGGAGCCCGTCGACGGTGATGGTGCGGAGGGTGGCGGGGGGAAAAATCAAAGGAACGTCAAAAACAGTCAAGTGAAAACAATAAGCAATCGTGATTGCTCAAAAAAAAAAAAAAAAAAAAAAAAACCTAAAAGATAAGAAACAAGGTAGGTGCTGTTTAATACCATCGTCCTATTGAGTAAAACCAGTAATTTGATAGGTTAGATATTCCTGTTTATTTAGTTCTATTGAAATCCTCTGCCACTTTCGCATTAATAACATAATTCAATTCAAATACCGTAGTCGTGCGGTATAGTAGAACTGTAGTTGAGAACGCACGACAACGGCATTTGAATTGAATTATAATGTTATTAATGCGAAAGTGGCAGAGGATTTCAATAGAACTAAATAAACAGGAGTATCTAACCTATCAAATTACTGGTTTTACTCAATAGGACGATGATATTAAACAGCACCTACCTTGTTTCTTATCTTTTAGGGTTTTTTTTTTTTTTTTTTTGCCGTATTCGGGTTTTAGTTTTTTCATCTTTTATTTTTTAGAGCTACAATTTCCGAGGGAGTGCTCCAAACCTCTTCTCCTCTACCATTATCAAGGACAAGTAGAATGCATCTTTAAGAATGCAAATTAGAAAAATTTCTTGTGGCGGGCCCTTGAATTACTCCTCCACGTCATATCACAAAAAGAACGTATTGAACTCCGTTTTTAGCACTACAATTGCAGAAGGAAATCCGCCTGACAACCCCGAACCACCCTCTTCTGAACATTATTGGACATAATGTTTGCGTTTTGAACGTTTCAATTTCAAAAAACGGGCGTGGGGAGGGAGTCGCACCGGAGCGCATAATATTACGAAAGTCAGTTAGAATTACAAATAAAGAAAATTTTCCTTTGATATGGGCCCTCAAATCTCCCCTTACTCTAACATCATCAAAAAGATCGTCGAAAACTGCATTCTTAGAGCTAGAAGTTCGAAAAATAGACAGGTGAGTGACACCGAACCTCTTCAATCCTAACATTACCAAAGATCGTCTAAAATGCGTTTTCAAGACTAAAAATTTCGAAAAATTTCCGGGGGAGAAACCCCCGGACCCCCTTTACTTCGGAGTTAATACTATTCTTAAGTAACGAATAAATACCTTTGTGCTGAAAATTCAAAAAATCAGTAATCCAACGTCAGTTGTGCTTTCTGACGTTGGATTACTGATTTTTTGAACTATTCTTAAGGTTTGGTTCATATCGGCTTCCTTTTAAATCAGAAGATCTATACAGCCGCCACAGAACAAACAGTACTTACAGAAATTCCACTTTGAGGCGACGATTATGCATACATTTGTTGAGAAAAAGGCTGTAACCTTCTCAATAATTTTTACTCTTATGATGAACTTGTGTCGCCTAGTAAAAATTCCTTAAAAAATGCTCTGGCATGTATCACCAATATCAGAAACATTATTGTTTTTCCCAGCCACTGTATATATAAAAATGAATGTTTGTCTGTATATGTCATCCATGGCGACCTGAAAACTATAGAACAAAAGAATGGATAAACGCATGAAGCGTCTTTCCAAAATGCGGGCATCTGAGGAGCACGCGGTCGCCAACTGGCTACATTGTAAACAGAAACGAGCTTGGCGAAAAAAGTTATTGACGTACTGAAGCATGCGCAGTGCGAGAGCAGAATACGTGTTTAATAGTTTTTCTTTCCGAAAGCGCGTGTAGTTGCTAATAAAATGTGACTGTGGATGCGCAATGTTTATCAATGAGGAAACTATTCCAAAACTAAAAGAAATTGATGAAGAGTTTATGTTCGTGTCAGGAGGTCCAGAAATTTGTTTATGATCATCGATAAATTTTGAAAAGAAAAAAACTTTCTTGAAAAAATTTCAAAACATAACACAGAATATACATTACTTTTAGCAAAACTGCAAATCCCACAAGGTGAGTTATATTATGAATATGTATTAATATTTGTATGCATTTTACAAAATAAATGTGCTATATTTTTTTCTTTATTATTGCAGTCTTAAATTTCAGTGTTCAAAATCTCGGCTTTCCTTACCAGGGTTGTTTGGCCAAAATGTTTACAAAAATTTTACAAATTGTTGGAAAATGTAAAACTTAATTAATGCAAACTAATCTGCAAAGCTTTAGAGATTAGTTAGATCAATAAATTTTCTAATTCATCACTATATTTAATGCAATTCAGGTTTGTTAATTATTTTTTTCTTTCTATTTTTCAAAATCAATGCAGCTTATTCTACTGAGTACATAAGTGTACAAGGCTGACCAACTAAGTTCCTTTGAATTACATGGGCCAAGTACTTCTTACAATTCAATACCCCAAAAAGTATATGTCAAACAAAACTTAATTCAATACCAAACTTGCTTGATTTGTGATATTACTTAATATGTTGATCTTTGGAATTTTTCAGCTATGTGATGTTCATTAGACTTGTGCTCCATTTATCTATACTTCAAATTGCTTTCTGTACTTGAGAATGAATGATTTAAATTTTACCTTGTTTTTCACAAAACAACTATTATCAGGAAATTAATTTGCAAGATTTATTCTTGATTATATATAATTATGTTTTAAATATCATAATAAATTATTGCTCTGATTAATTATTTATGCCAAAGCCTATTTAAGTATAGTTTTTCAAAAGTTAAAAGATTTTCAAAAAATATTTTTGCTATAGAAAGCTCTACTTATGGAAAAATTCAATTACAAGTTTTTGTTTTTAATTATTTAATTAATAATCATGAAATTAGGTACAACTATGAATATTTAACATTAATTGACAATCAATAAACAAAGTTTTTATGAATCTCAGAAAATAAAGCTGTTCTTCTAACAAATAGTGTTTAAACCAAATAAACCCATTTTGAACCAAAAAAACGTAGTTTAAGCTAAAAACTTTTTTCCAACCCTGACACTAACCTTATTTTACTCACTCATTTAAAAAGAAAATGAAAAATAAACCCTTACAATGTTACAAATACACAAAGACAAACAACTTCAAAACTTATTATAATACATACAGTTATTTAAAATTAAAGATATGAGAGATAAAAAAAATGTGATCATTTCACAAATCTTGAAAAAAGCGATTTATCTTAGTCGGCCGTAGCGGTATAGCTTAAAACAAATTTCGGAAGGGGACATGATTAGTTTTTAAACTTGCATTATTTATGTGTCTCAATGATATACTATTTTAATTTCTGAAGCTTTTATGTAAGGTAATGCAGGATTCTTTACTTACAACATTTTGTGTATGTTACCATGACTCTCAGTTATCAATATCGAGTTGGATTGACAGAGTTTTGCCCAAGATGGAGAAAACCCCTCTCAGTAAAAATACTTCTTTGCCGTAGTGGTAAAAATAGCTAGTTTCATTTACAAGGAAGTAATTTAATTTTCACTTCAAAGTGTTTTTTATAATGTTTGTAGTATATTTCATTTTTCTGTATTTGTTTTGAAACATAATTCCCAATCTATTTAATTTTATTTCAATAATCATTTTTAAAATTAAAATTATCAGAGAGAATGATTTATTATTAATGAAATTTCCAATATTCTGATTTTAGTCTCAATTGTAGTATGTACAAAATCATATTAGTTTTAGTATGCTTTTTGAAATCCTGCCAATTTTCCTAGTTGCCATTTTTTACCAGGTTTTTTCCAGTGTTCGTCACTATCTCGGCAAAATGCCAAACTCAACTTCGGAGAAAGAAATTATCAATGTATATAGAATCGGAAATAAACATCAACTCAGCTTACTCACCACATACTGTTTGGCTTTTGGAAAAATTTTTTGAGCAGTCACGATTGCTAATTGTTTTCATTTGACCATCCTTGATGTCCGGTTCCTTTTTCAATCCCACCGTCCTCTGCAGGCGCGGCTACTCCAGTCCTGAGCACTGTCCCCCCCCCCCTTCCCGGTAGCCGCTTCTCCTGGCCGGTGGTGTCCATGTCCTACACATACGCACGCTCATACACATACACACATGTGCCTTTACACACATACACGCCAACGTGCATTCACGCAGGTCTACGCACACACAAGCATGCACATGCACAACTAAACACACGTAACCGTCTCAGGCTTAGGCCTAGGACAGGAGCCATTTCTAGACACAATAACTCCAATCACTAGGGTCCTGTCGTAGCTCGTGATTGCGAAAAACTTGATTTAAATTCAAAATTTCAGAATTCAAATAATTTTTTTTCCCCATTTGTTTTAAATTTGACTCTTAATTTCCCGACTGCTCGAGGGCGACGCAAAGGAGGGCAATGTGTTTATCACTCTATGCATGTACGTCTGTTCCTATGTGACGTTCTAGGGGCTAAATGCCTTGGTCAATTTTGGTTATTCTTACATCAAACGATTTGTCTTAACATTGGGAGTGTCACTAAACACATGACAGTAATCAAAATTCACCATATCAGCAACCAGTTGCCATATTTTGTCATTTCGGGAACTACCTGCATACTGTCGCACGCTACCTGGCTACCTGCGTGCGACAAATGCAGGTAGTTTTCACTGCCTGAATTTTTTTGTTTATGAAGTCTACTACTTGGGATCTCAGTGACCGAGTGGTCTAAGCGATTGCTTCCCCCACTTGAGGCGGTGGGCCAAGGCACCCTCGCTCCGGACGTACTTTTCCCCTCTTTCTGATGAAAATTCTTTCATGTGTTCTTTATTTGTATTATGTACTGTAATAAAAAGTATCTTATGCGTAATGAAGGCAAGACACTCAGATTGTAGTCCTCATCAAAATAAACCCGTGCAATAAGCAGGGCCTGATTAACGCACGGTCCGGCGGGTCCGCGGACCTGGGCACCACAAATTTAGGGACACCAAAATGGCCTAGTCTAAATTCCCATACTTATTTTTTTCTTTAAAAAAAAGCTTATTTTACTTTTTCTCAACTTTAAGGAAGAAGGGGCTCAAAATTTTTTAAAAATCAACTCTAAAACTCATAAAGTTAAAAAAATTTCGCGTAAAGAAGTCGTTGTTCCTTAGCACTGGAATTTCAGAAAAATTACTCGGATGACATAGATGAACATTTTTTAGAAGAATTAACACATTTTAAAATTTTCGCAAACGTAACCCTTCTCCTGGAGAATGTTTTAAAAGGATAAGATCACTAAACATTACACATACACCGAATGTGGATTCACCCCTGCAGTTTCTTCTTACCTTGCCTATCAGCAGCTGTTCCAGTGAACGTTCCTTTTCAATTTTGAAAAGAATCAAAAATCATTTGATAAGCTGCATTTCTCAGGATAAGTTACAGGTGTTTTCCTTATTGACCACTGAAAATTCTGTGACATCAAACATAGATTTCGATTATTTGATCGACACATTTGCCTCTGTTAAAGCCAGAAAGAAGCCTTTTTAAAGCTTGCTGTCAGAATTAGTAAGATTTTTTTTTTTGCAGTTTTAAATTGTTTTTTTAACTCTTTTTCGCCTTAAGAGGCAACTGTGATTAGTTTGGTGACTATCAAGTGTTTAGTATTCAAATCCCAGGTTTCCTTTTTTAAATGTAGTAATGTTCCTTTAAAATGTAGTTTCTAGTATGAAACATTGACTTTAAAATTGTGCGGATTTTCTCATGGGGGAGGGGCACCAAATTCTACTCAGGACCTGGGCACCAGTTTGGCTTGATCGGGCCCTGGCAATAAGCACCAAAAAAAGGAACGTCTACTAATTTGATTTTCATCTCTAACATGGTGCATTTGTCGTGATTCAGAGGACTGAGTCTCAGGATGTGTACTTTCTCAACAGGCTTTTTTAGTTTTGCGAGAAAGATTTGATTGACATTTCCGATTTCGGGTCGTCATGAGTTATACAGGCTGTTTATATAGCTGTGCTGTGGTTGACTAAAGTTTTCGCATTTTTGCCGAAAGTCAAGCACATGTAGCTTTAAGCTAATTATCAGTAGTTTAGACCACCGCAATTTATTTAATAGACCTCACGATACAAACAAACTCTCTCAATGAAATGACAAGATTGCGAAATGTACCGTATCATAATCATAATAACTTAAGTCAATGAAAATTAACTAAAAAGTGTCAAAAAAAAAAAAAAAAAAACAAATAAATAAAAACAAAAACCCGACTGCGTAAAAACCGAAAAAAACTAGAAGGAAAAATGTATAAGGCCAGTAGTTTAGAATGTTATTAAGTACTACTGAATAACTACACCATTTAAATAGTTTTATAACCGTACACAGATAAGAAATCATAAATTCAAAAGCAGAGTAGAAGAATCAACAGTCTGGGCCCATTCCTTTCTGATTCAAGGAACCCCGTAAAATTTGAATAAGCCCTGACTGTTGATCCTTCTATTCTGCTTTTGAATTTATGATTTTTTCTTATCTGTGTACGGTTATAAAACTATTTCAACGGTGTAGTTATTCAGTAGTACTTAATAACATTCTAAACTACTGGGCTTATACAATTTTCTTTTTAGGTTTTTCGGTTTTTACGCAGTCGGGTTTTTTGTTTTAATTTAATAATTTTTTATTGTTAATTTTATCTTAAGAAGATAAACCTAGCATATTATACGACTATGTATTTACATTTCACAAAATATTTTTTTTTTTTTTATGAATGACACATAGCAGGACCCTAAGCAGTTGCCTGCATTGCCTGGCCTTGATGCCGCTCTTGATTAACAGCGTATTTTAGACGTTTTGAAAAAGAAAGTTCACATTACCATATAAAAAGGAGGACAATAATAGGAAATAATTGTTTGCAGTCCAATGTTGACCGGAATTAGGATCATTGTCAACAGACGTGCGGCTATTTAAAACACTTTTACTTGCATGTACTAGGTCTCACAAGACGCTTTATGAACTTGTGCCCTTCAAGAGAGATACATTCTGTTTTTGATGCACTGTGAAGGACAATTTAAAGCACCGGGAAGGAAGTTGCATCCAGGATGGGAATCAATCTCGCTACCTGGGGATCCAAATTTTTAATTTTGCCACTTGTTACTTTTGCTTTCGCTTCTCACTGCCTCAATTGGTGTTCTGGTATTTGCAGGGGCCAACTGGGTTCCTTGAGGGTGTCAACCTTGACTCTCAAGTGTGTACTGGTTCGAAGGCGTAAAACAAAGTGAAAGCACACGAGTTTTGAGAGCGGGGAAACAAAGGTGCACAGGTTTAAGGGCGCAAAAAAAAAAAAAAAAAAAAAAAAAAAAAAAAAAAATTGGGCGCACAGGTCAATAAACCATTTAGTTCTTTTTTTTCGTTATAAAAATTAAAAAGACTAATGATGGTATGCTTTTAAAGATTAATTGTAGTTTAAGTTGCATTGCTCTTAAAAGTATTTGCAGCAATAAATTGGAGGAAGAATTATGGAAGTATAGAATTTTAACATTTACCTTGGAATGTGTACCTCCAGTGTCAGCATTAATGTATTTTCTTAAACATTTTGCCGTATCCGCTGGTTTTGGAGGCGTATAAATTAAAACCAATTTTAAAAATAATGTAACTTGGATTCGCCTGCCTGAAATAATTGAAACAGTTGTCAAAGTAGAATAACGACCCAAAAACAATTCTCCGAAACAGCCTATTGACCAGGGTGCCCCTAGACAAACTCGAAGCAGAGTGTTGAACGCCAAAACTACAACTAGAAACAATCTACCACACCTGGATGACCCTAACATGTTTGATGATAGCCCGGCCCCTGAGATAGACGATTCAGCAGAAGTGAATAGTACACCAGAAATGGACAATTCACCTGAGTGAATATTTTTTTCTTTTCAGATGATATTGTTACATGTAAGTCAAGGGGCATCTGAATCCAGAAATGATCTACAGCTCCCTCAGATGCACTATGCAAAGTAAAGACAGACAAGTATTCGAATTTTATCGCAGAACCCACAGGAGCCAAGTAAGAACAGCACCTGCATTATATCTTTTTGATCGCAAATGGACACAGCTCCGCAAATGGACACAGCTCGGGCATGAACTGAATGCTGAACACCAAGTTATAAGAAACAATTTCAAATTACAGAAATCATTAAAGGATCAAGAAGTGTTTTCCTGGAAATTAAAATTTTTTAATTTCAATGTTCCAAAATAAACGCAGCGGCTTACCGCAAAGCAAATATATACATACCTTGTCTTATTTCTTGTCTTCTTTCAAAATAACGAATTGTTGATTGTAGAGAGCTTGTAGATAGTTAGGACAGGAGACCTGAAAACCGACAGAAAAGAAAGCTAGATAAATATCTAGGCAATCTACATTCCACCGGTCATCGGGATATCTCCCTTTATTTCGCATTCACAAAGCATTGTATATACACTGGTCCACAGGACTTTATACTATAAAAACATAAGTATAAACGAAGACGACGAAAAACCAACATTCCGAAAGATAAACGACATAAGTATAAACATATAAACAGTTAAATGTTCCAGAAAACCCAACATTCCAAAAGATAAGTATAAACATATAAACAGTTAAATGTTCCAGAAAACCTAAAAGAACTCCATCAGATAGGATACCAGTCCCAGTCATCACTCCCATCACCACACTGTCTTCCGTACATGGAGTGTCCATCTAAAAGATCAGATTCATATTTACAAACGAATGAGTAGATATTCTTGGTCAAGTGGTTAGTGCATCGGAAATAAATTTCTAGAACATCTTTTGTTGAACTCGGGTTCGATTCCCGAGGAATGACATATTTATATTTACCTCTTGTACTGACACCACTTACCTGAGGCTAGGTGAGGTGAGGTGAGGCAGGCTTTCAGTCAAGAGGTGAGGCTTTTAACAATGATAAACTTGAGGTAGGTAAGCGTTTTACTGGTGATTTTTTTCGGTTAATTTTTTTTTAGATCGGTTAAATTTTTCGGATCTTTTCTTCTTTGTCTCTTATGTATGTTTAATTATCAATATTATAACAATTAATATTATTAGTTGTTTCATTACAAATATTTAATAGTTTACTTTTAATACGTTAATATATAAATCTTTAAAAATTTACTTTGTGCCAACCCCCCCCCCCCCCCCCGTCAAATTTTTATCGATGATCCGCCACTGTATATATATATTAAATATATATTTTCAAATATACTATATTTGAACAACAAGAGATTTACTCTTACAAGTAAACCCCTGAATAATTACTTCATTACAAATAGGTAACTTCTATGCAGGTACCGATTTCAATCTCCATTTAAAGATAGGCATTTTTTGGCATGATTCTCAAACAATTAATACGATTTTACATGAGATTATGATAAGAAAACTGCCCTTTAATAGAAGCTGAAACCTTGTCTTTGGTGTATACGTAAAAAAAATTATAAATATACATAATTATATAAATAAAATTAATATATGTAAGTTCTGTTGAATAAAGAAACAAAATGTACCACGTATTTACTTCTAACTTCATCGACAGAGTCAACATTTTTTGATTTCTTCACGTTTTCGTTCATGGGAAACGAATGCAATATTAAGAGTCGCGAATATTCTTACATTGCAAAGTTGCAGTGCAACCCTTGAACGGGTTTTCCAGCTGCCGGGAAAAGCTCTACAGGCGTAGCCCAAATGCTGTTTGGCGACCGCGTGCTCCTCAGATGCCCGCATTTTGGAAAGACGCATGTATGAATCATTCACTATGACGTCATCAAATTAATCAATGACGTCATCAAATTGACCAACCGGCTGCTCTTGCGAACACACCCATATCCCTAACCGCGACGGCTAAGAGTGACTTAAAGCAGGAGTTAGACAATTCAACTCAGTTGTTTACGAAATTGCCATGTAAAAATATTGTGTCATGCATATATTGCAGGATTTCATGCAAATATATGAATCAGAAATGGAGTGACTGTGCTCTTTTTCTCAAACTTGATCTATGTTTCTGAAGTTGAGAAACTGATACTCTTTTAGGTCCAGTACTCATACTGCTTAGGCTTGTTTCATACCCTGAAAACATGGAGTTTCCTGACTTGGGCAAACATTGTTCTGTAACAACTTGTAATATGTTAGGTACGTTGAATTCTTAGGTTCAAAAAACTCTTTATATCTTGTTAAAATTCAAGCAAATTTATTTTTTTCATAAAAATATGTGTGATATTCGACTTAGTCACTTTTCAGTTAATTTGACATATTTATGTTTTTTTCAATGCATAGTATGTGTATGAGAAGGAAATATATGTGTGTCTGTGTGTGTGATTTAAAAATTATTATTAGTTACTTTTTCCTCTTTGTAAATTTTTCCCACTCAGCGAATTCATACCAGATAATTGTTTAGGTAAGTTTCGAATATTGATTTTTTTTTTCTTCTAAAGAATATAATTGAAATTAAAAAAAATCTAAAGATTTTTTTTCTCTTCTCTGCAACTAGGGAAATACTTATTTTTAAAACAATCTTGCTTAAAAACTGATGAGATAATTTAAAGGTGTTCACTGAGGTGTAACTTCTTTTAAATCTTCCATTTGTAAGAGCATTTCTGAGTGAGGTATCCTCTTAAATTTTTTCCCATAGAACATTCTTATCCGCTGTAGTATTTTTTTGTGAAGCAGCATTTACTTTTATGTATATATTTTTTTTATAAAAAAATTTCACATGCTGTAAGCCCCGTTTAATCGAGTAACGGATAAAGGAATAACATGCTTATATAAACAAAACCTCCCAGAACCGAATATTTTCCCACTGATGCAATGTTAAAGATCCCCACTATCAAATAATTTCCTCGGGTAATCAAATAACTTTGATCAGTTTTTGCAGAAAAAATTTCTGAGAAAAATTTTGAATAAATAGGAAATAAGTAAATAGCAATTATTGACATAAAAATATAAAACAATAATTTTTACTATGAAGGGGTGAGAAAAACATCCATATTCCACCAAAACATGTCCTCTATTCTAATAAAATTTCTATTGTCGTTGCCTTTACGGAAAAAAAAGAAAAAACCTATAAATTGTGCAGCCAATAAGTAATTAAATAGCACAAAGAAATATATATATTTCAGGCGATAATAAATTGACCAGTAATAAATGCAAAATACGGTCAGATGAGGAGGGATAAATAAGGGAACTGATGTGATATACCCCACCCTTGGCGACTTTTTCCTGTTGGCGCCAAGAAAGCGTCGCCAAGAAAACGATGTATGACGACATATGTCATACATCATTCTTAGCGATGCTTTTTTAGCGCCAACAGGAAAAAATCAGGTAAAAAAACATGATCAAAGCACTTCAGAACACAATATATATAAAAACTACATACATCACGAACAAAAAACATCACGAATATATGCTTCAAAAACGTACGGGGCCGGGGTTTTTCGTAAACATATTAAAATACAATGAAAGAAATTGTATTAATTACAAGTCGAAATTAATGTATTAATTGTTTTTTCATCATTTCTCCGGGATACGAGCCCTCGGTCTCATAGTACTTTCGTAATGAGACCTCGGCTCGCCGGCCCTGCCTCGGTCTCATTACGAAAGTACTATGAGACCTCTGGCTCGCCAGGACCTCGCTCCGCTCGGTCCGTTATCCCTCCGGCTGTTAATATACATTACAGTCGGAGTATGGTCACAATTATGTATATTTATGTATATTATGCATATTCATGTGTAAGTACACCCAAGGGTGGCTCCTTCCGTTCAGTGTACAATAATGACACAGTTTTAAGTGTGAAATATGCACCATTATTGTGCAGATTTATTAATAAAATTCAGCATTTTTAAGAGTACAACCGAAAGAACTTTCAGTTGTTAACATAAAATTTAGTACCTAAAGGAGGCACGTTAATGTCTAAATAATTTGTGGCATCGATAAGAATTAACTTTTAGAACAAAATAACCGAACTATTTTTGTAAAATTAATTAACATACAGTAAAAATAAAGTTAAAAGCTACAAGAACCCCTCAAGGATTTGTAAAAAACAAAGAATTTCCGAAGTGAGAATTTTTATGTGAATTCTAAAATAAAGAACTTACCTTTTTATGGTATAAATCCTCACACTCAGTCCAAAACAAAACATCATCTGACAATGGCGCGTTACAGATACACACCACGTTGGAGTTAACTTTTAATTAACCTTCAAGTTTGAAGAAACTGGCATTTTCTAATGTTTTTACTTCAAAACACTACTGAATCTAAACTAACACAAAATAAGCATTCCTGTAAGGTATATTGCACAAAACAACACGTATCTCTCCTGCGTAAAACCAAGTAAAGAACCCAAGTAAACAAGTTCGAACAAGTTTGCCTTCCCGTTGCCAACCACAGGTTAGTTTCACCAGGGATGCCATGCTTAAAAATTTATCGCCTCATCGGCGAGAAAAATATTTCAATTTTGTGCAAAAAATCGGATGTCGCCAAATGGGGGGGGGGGGGGGTATATCGCATCTGTACCTAAATAAGAGTTAGAAAAGTATTCCCAAAAGACCTTGAGCCAACAACCCACTATTACAGAACTTATAAAAAATACAGGTGCTAAAGCAAAGATTTCTGAACAGCTTAAATCTAGTTCTCTACACCGATCCTCGTGGAGTTTCTTAAAATGTTCCGAAAAATTTTGTTTAACTGAATTGCAGGTATGCTTATAAAGATCAAGGATGACTTTTAAACATTCTTGAAAGCTGCAAGTTAAATCATTGCATTAAGGGGGTTTTACTTTGGGGGTTGAGGGCTTTACTTTTTATCCATTTCTATTTGAAAATGAGGATAAAGTTTGCCTAACTTTTGATTTATTTGTTTAAAAGAAGTAAATTTTATAATTTAATTTTATGCTTAATGTGTGGTATTTAAAATGTTTTATTTCAACTTATTTTTCTATGAATATGTTATAGATTTTTTGCCCATGAAATGTGATGCCTGTTCTGAAATCTTTTGGTGAGTTCATATTAGTTGAAACTTCTTTTTTTTTATTTACAACTTATTTTAAAAAATCAGAAATTCTGTATACATTTTATTTGTTTGTTTAAGGCTGCCAGTTTTTATCCAGAACAGAGAATGACCTAAGATTAAAAAAAATAAAAACAATTGGATGCTATGGCACCAGCTCTGCTCCTAGATAATCCCTAGCTATCCTCTGTAGATAGGGGTGCCTCTAAGAAAATTTTCAGGGGAGTGGAAATCTCAATTTGCCTAATGGAGCTCCAGATTTTGGTGAACATCTGACAGAATCTGCCGAATCATCACACGAAATATGTCGAATAAGGAAATGTTTGAGAGGTCACAGTGACATACATACCTGCCAACCCTTCCAGATTTCCCGGAAGTTTTACGGATTTTCATGTCCTTTTCCATTTTTTCGACTATGAGCAAAATCTTCCATATTTTTTATGTTTTGTTGGGGAAAAAAATTGTATCTTGCCAATTTTTGCACTAACATCACTTTTGCAGAATATGGCACCAGGTTTTAGACCAAGCAGCCAAGGAGAGGTTGCTGTTGGAGAATCACAGAAGACGTGAGACAAAATTATGACATCACTCAGTGATACAGTGCATGACTTCTTTGGCATCCAATCAAAGCGAGCATCGGGGCAGGCAACTAAGGGAACGATTTCGGCGCCGTTTATCATTTTCTCGTTCAGTCAGTTCATGCTGTTTTGCTTCATTCGTTTTTTAAGATGAATAAATGTTATTTCCAAACTTTTAAAGAAAGCAATACAAGTAATCTTTACTAAATGAAAGTATGTTCAATTGATATGAAATTCATTACTAATTTCATATTGTTAAAGTAAAGAGGATAGGTGTCCTGTTTGATTTTATTTTCCGTTAAAATCATCTGGATAAAAAAAATGTTCTGGATTTTTTCTCGGAGGGTGGCAGATAGTCGGTGATCCTCCATCTGAGTGCTCCTACTTGTAGCTCTGGCTCCAATTTCAGAGATGCTGTGGCTCTATATATTTATGCCCAGATTTTGTCAAAATCCCTATTGCCAGGTCACCCCAGGGACTAAAAATGGTACATTCCTGACTAGTTTCTCTTAAAATTTAGTATTTTTTTCCTTTCCCCAAGTTTGACTTTTTGTCGGTAAAAGCTGGTTTTTGCACTACCAGTGGCAGAAACTGGCAAAATCTGAAACAGGTCTTTAATAGTTCCTGTAGGGGATGATGGTAATGAATGGTCCAATTTTTAATTTTAATTTTTGTAATTTTTTCTAGAAATTTTTTTTAAGCTCATAATGGGCTCTTTAGTTACTTTGCTTATTTACATAAAAAATTCATAAAAGTTGGATTAGAAAATGAAATTTCGCCCATTCATCAGGACCCTTGGGACTGAATGGGCCATCGAAGGTAATGAATTGGCCACTAAGTAAACTTAATGAAAATGTGGAATTACTAATCTTTTGTTTACTAAATATGAATAGCACTTGACATGATATGACACAAAAGCATACTGAAATAGTAAGTAATACACATTAAAATTTTATCAATGTTGAAAGGGATGCGATTAAATCACATATTAATTGTAGCAGAAAAATTGTTAATAAGATTGTAAGAAAGAAAAAACATAAAATATGCATAAAAATAATATTGAGTCTAGAGATGGAACGAAGCTTCCGCGACACGCCTAAGCTTCAATATATTGGCCTATAACTATTTATAATGTGAATATATTGATTTTAGAATTACTGTATGAAAAAATATTGTCTTCTAAGTTATGCACAATTGTACCTTACAATAAAACTATGGTAATTTCAAAAAAATTCTTAGGTTGGAGTCTTGAAAAACCAAGTAGACTAGTGAAAGTAACAATTGGAGAAAACATAAGTACCTTTTTTTAGGAACATTAATAAGAGTGTACTGCCTCGTATATCGTAAACGCTCATTTAAATCTTATTGTTTCTTCAATCATTTGTATTTTTTTTAAAAAAAGATGAGAAAACATTTACTCAACGAACGTAGATTTGATGTATTTATTTTGTTGTTATTATTTTCTTTTGTATGAAAAAGAAAACTTTTTTTTTTTTAAATTAAAGAAAATGTTTAAAACATTTTTGCTTATCTTCAAATCTTTTACAGCAAAGATCACTTCAACTACCTAAATCATTCTTGCAAAAATGCGTATAAAAAAGATGTACAGGTGCCTGTTTGTCCTCTCTGCAACAACCCTGTTCCATCCAAAAGAGGGGAACAGCCTGACATTGCTGTAGGTCAACATATTGATCGAGACTGTCAAGCTGATCCAGCGATCGCCCAAAGGAAGGTAATGTTATAAAATCATGTAGGGAAAAAGGGGGCACATGTGAACTTTTTTTTTCATTTCTTAATTTGTCAGAAAATATTTTCAGTTTCTCACAGAAAACGAGTCCTCAGATTGAATAGTCTTTTCTTTGTGCCATGGAATTTTTTCTGATTTTTTAAAAAAAATATTTTTACACTTTATGGAATTTTTTTTAAATGTCTTCAGTTGTTCACATGTGCCCCCCATAGGGGGCACATGTGAACAGAAAGCAAAATGCAGGACAAGCATCATATTTCAAAGAAAAACTTGTTATGATGAAGCATATATGTATATACTAATTACATTCAAGGGCTTGCAACCTATACTGTCAGTTTGAATTGCACAGTAGCTGTTATTAAGAATATATTTTTTTCTGAACTACAGAACTTTGCTCACTTTCAAATTGAAAGTTTCATAGCATGTTCTAATCAATAGATTGACAAGGAAAAAATATTATAAGACTACTAAACAATACAAAGAATATTTTATGTGTAATCTTGTTATATAGTACATTTAAGTTTCATACAGAATATGATGATGAATTAAAAAAAAAAAATTCTAAATTCTAATTAAAAATTTTTAGTTAAAGGAAAATATTTTATCTTTATTTTCCGTGCAAATATTATACTATACCACTAAATTTTTAGCCAACTGTTTAGTAATCAACAAATTAAAAAAATAATAAATAAATAATTAGTAATTATGTAATAATAATTCAGGGTGGCGACAGATCAGGGAAATCAGGGAGATCAGGGAAAAGTCAGGGAACTTTATCACTCAGGGAAAAATCAGGGAAATATCAGGGAATTTTGAAAAAATAACAAAAAATCAGGGAAAATTGATCAAATGAAGAAAAAAAAATTTTTTTTCCTTGCAAAATGAAATACTTTGGTTCCCTACGAATTTTTCGCCAATTATTTGTTTTAAGAAAGTAAAATTAATGAGGTACGATTATACATTGCTGAATATTTGTGCATCTTTTTTCCTCAAGGTCAAAGTATTCAATCTTAGGATGAGCTTTTTAAGATTGATTCTGTGTCTGTAAAGTTGTTTATTTTACTTAGCTTGAATTTTCCTTCACGCATTCCATGCTATGTAAAATAAACAACCCAACAGGCAAAGAGAAAGCCGTCATTAATGACTTTGCTCCCTTGCTTTTACTTATTATTGTCTTGAAGTAATTAGCATACTAATATATCACGATTTCAAGAAAGGATTTTTATTTTTTAAATTAATGTTGAAAAAATCTTTAAAGTTATCACTTGGCATTTTTAATTTAATTGCTAAAATTAATTTTGACTTTTTTTTTTTGTTTTGCCATGTTATTATTCCCTGTTACTTCAGATTATCAAATATCTTGAAAACTAATTTCTGCAAATACTGCCATTTACCTGCACACGGTGCAGTATTTTTTACGTTAGTAAAACTACATTACTTCTATACATTAACTATCACTTGCTACTCTTGCAGTAACAATTATACTACTTGAAAGTTCAGTTCAAGATTATTTCCATTTAAATTTTTTAGTTTTATCATGATTAGATATGTCTTTAAGAGTGGTTTTAATAAGTTCTCTTAGAATTCTTATGTTAACTGGTTCCTGGAAGTGAAGTATTTGTTTTAGATTTCCTATAATATTTCTCGGTCGATAATTTAATAACTATTTTTACCAAAAAAAGGAGCATCTTTTCAAAAAAATATTTTAATTAACAGCTTAAACCGTTTTAAATGCTGCATTTTATTTAATATGCAATGCCTTTCAGTAGGGCAAAGAAAGGAAACCATTATCATTGGCATCGTAAATCAGGGAAATTTGGTGAACTTAATCAGGGAAAAGTCAGGGAACTTTTTTTTCCTGTTCCTGTCGCCACCCTGTAATTGACAATAAATTTACAAGCTGATTTCAGCAAAACTATAATTATAAATCTCTACATCTCTTTTAACACTTACAACAAGACTACACTAATATTTATATTTGCGGAAAGAATATGGGAGCTGTTCACATGTGCCCCGACATCTACCTCAGAACTAATTTTCAAAAATATAGAATTTTTAATTTAATTACAAAATTTAAACACTGGCATAAATTTACATGAATGTTCTTATAATGGTTCGCAATAATTAAATTTAGCTTATTAGTTAGTTTAAAATATGTTTTTACACAAAGAAGACAGTGATAAAAGTACATCAGCATCTGCTAAAACAAAGAAGCTGTCACCACAGGAGCATAAACTGGCTCCTTGCTCTGGAAGTTTGGTTAAATAGTAAAGCTGGTACTGCTATTACTTGAGAATTTTCTAAGATTTTTTGCTTCATGTTTTCCTAGTAAAACATACCATGATCACATGTGCCCCGTGCTCACATGTGCTCCCTTTTCCCCTATGTATATTTTTGTTATTCTCCCCTTTAAATTTTTTGGTTTTTATTTTCTCATTTAAGTTTAGTAAAACACAAAAAACAGTTAGTCTTAAAAAGTTTTAATTTTGTATATACATTCAAACCTCCATATATCGAACTTCCACATATCGAAATTTTCTATGTATCGAACTCTCATTAAATTTCCAAGTCCATTATATAGAAAAACTGATTCTATTTTTCGAAAAACTCTCTGTATATCAAATGTTTTTTTTTCGAGATATTCGGAAATTTTTTCACTTTTATACTGTTTGCCGCATGAAAAATGAAGGTTGGAGAAAAAATGAAATCCACTTAAGGTCGCTACAAAACTCATAAGGAAGCTGGTGTTGGGAGGGGTATGCGTATAGGTCACTGTTTTGTTCTGGAGTTCTAAAATTCCCACAAGTTTATTTCATCTTGGTTGCAACCAGCAATACAGTAAAATCAGTTTCAAGCTGTCCCTTTTGTCCGTTGATTATCATTAATGGACCTTTTAGCTTCAGTAAAAATTACACCAATTAAATTGTGTTTTATACATTCTTTTTGATTTTTTACATTTCTCTCGATTACATTGTTAAAACTAGAGTGTCTACTATTATAAGAAATTTGTAAGCTGCAACAAAAGTATTGAAACTTACTAAAATCTTTCACTCAAAACCATGAAACTGAAAATACAGTAGGTTTTTTAGAAACTATGTAGCACTCAGTAAATGTTTCAAATTAATTCCTAACATAATAACTTTCATTTAATCTGATTGTCATGTAAATTAGATATTAAGTTTAAAACACAAGAAATAACTTAAATTTTAATATTAACTCAGAGCAATTAATGATAAGTTAGGATCGCTTCTATATATCGAAATTTCTATACATCGAATTGTTTTCCACAAATTTGCTACTTTGAAGTGTGGAGGTTCAACGGTATACAAGTCTTATGTGATCAAATTGTGCACCTCACTTTTTTGATTTGATTGACTGTTCCAAAAGGAATGTTTACACTCTTTGTGGCAAATCAATGTTAATTTCAAGTCATTTTGTGTATCAAATTTTTATTTCAAAGGCTATCTTTATGCAGATATTTTGTGATAACTATTTCATGCCACTTGGCAAGTGTTGTTGACACTGATCTCTTTGTACCTTCTTTTTTACTTTTTTGTCAACAGTATATTGTCTTTACTGTAACAAACGATTACAGCAATAGCGAAAACGTTTACAATAGTGAGTTTTGATTTTCAGATTATAATGCAAATCATTTTTTTAGCTTTAAAAAAAGTCTTACTCAAAATATAAATAAAGCACTTTGAATTACAGAACCTAAAACTTTCAATTTTTATAAGTTCTAAAAATTTGTTTAGAATTTTTTTATAATTCATTTTTATTTCATTTTTCTATTTATTCATTTTTAAATAATAATTTTTTTACTGTAAAATCAACCCCATTTTCAAATAATTATTTAGTAGTTTTGCAATTTTATTTTATTATTTCATTTTTAATAAAATATTTTAGAACTAAGTAACATACACATTAGGGTGGTCACAAAAAATTGATTTTTGAATTTCTTCCGCGGCACGTCCCTAAAATGTGCCAATGGAATAGAAAACATGATTTGCAAAGTTTTAGCTTTATCCGATATTATTAACATGTGCCGCAAAGAAGCTAAAATTACGAAAAACTGCGATTTTTAGCAAAAAATCGTAGTTTTCCTCTTTAAAACCAAAACTTTTCATCCTAGTTACTTCGTTCTGGTCTCATTTTATAGGAAATTTTATTCTTGTGATGGGATGTTTATCAATTTTTTAAAATAAAAGTTACAGAATGGTACTTGGCATTATTCAGGTCAGGTTATGGAAGATATCATCAATAAGGAATTTCCATGCGAAGACCTAAAAGCATTACAATATTCAATTCCATTTATTTGCTCTTTGTTAATTTTAATTTATCCATTAAAAAGGCTTCATTTGGAGGTATTTTAAAACTTAAATGCAACAAATTGCTGATTAAAAATAAAGAAACTAAGCTGTTTAGAAGAGAAAGCAAAGAGCTTAAACCACAAAAGAGGAAAAAAAAATCTAATGCATTTTATTACTTACACTGTTTAAATAACATACACTGAAAAGATATACATCATTATGTTATTACTTTTCATTGACAAGTTAAAGTGGTAACGGCTTTGATATGGTAGATTTTGATGAATGTGGAAAGCTGTGCCTGCATTCAGACATAACTTCTAATAGAAAATGTCGTTAGTTAGAAATTAGTTTTACACCTCTTTCAGCTGTGACATTGACAACCCTAAAACTGTTTACTATCTTTTTAATTTTAATATAATATTGGTTTCTACACTATTCATCAAGATCAGTATTTAAAAACTTTGTATCGATTTCAAATCTCTTTAAAAAAATTGAATCTCTTAAATAGTTTTAGGAGAAATGGAAAAATCTGCTCCTTTGTCCAATAAAGTAAACTTCTTTCAGATTGAGTTGTGCTTTTATATCCCTATCATCACGACCATCTTTATTTTCTCCTACTTGGTATTTTAATTTTGCAGCCTCCCTTGTTTTGATCTTTCTTTTTTTTTAAGTATCATCAAAAAAAAGGGAAATGCCACCTTCTCTGAGTTCAGGACCACAGATGGCTAATTATTTTATGTAGTTCTATGCCTACATCATCTTCATAAGTACTCTAGTATTGAACCAAGGATTTCACTAACTGTAGATCTTGGTTGGGGGCCAAAGCTGGAGCGCAGACAATAAACCATACCTTTCCATTAATATCGATGACATACAAGCAAATATCTTCAATACGTTTTATCTCTAAATCGATTAAGGAAAGCTGACCCATGAAAAGATATATTTTTAAAGAGTATATGAGGCAGTGAGAAGCAAAGGGATGTAATTGACAGAATTAAAATTTTGAAGATAATCATTACAAATAATAGGGGAACCTCTACTCTGCTTAGGGGCAAGAGATGGTACTAGTAGCTCTGGTAGGGGCTGTTATATTGTATGATTTAGAAAAAAGAAAGTTCACAATGAAAGCCTACCTAGGATCTGAACTGTAACGCGTTTCATAAGGAACTTTAAAAAGTCCACTTACATCCCTTTGCTTCTCATTACCTCATATGGCCTTAGTCATCCAACTGGTGCACCAGGTACTCAAAAAGTTACGTTGTTTGGGGAAAGACTCCCTAAATAAGTTTGGCAAAGTTGAATGAATTCCTTGTAGTCATCCTTAGGCTGCTACTGTTTTTATTTCTCAAAAAGAAAGCTTGAAATTTCACCAGGATTGCTTATTTTGTTTTTTATCTTCTATACTTGCTTTGGATTGCTTCTTATCTATACCATTCATCCTGAAATTCTTGAAAAATATCTGGTAAAGGACTAGTGGACGTACCTATTTTGCAAATCAAATCTTCTTTTAAACCAACTTCTAAGGTATGGTAGAGATTTGCTAAATACAAAAAATTTTTCTGTAACAACTGCACTCACAAAACGCAGTTTTGCACTGCAGAAGCCCTATAACAAGTCCCCGTCTAAGAACACAGACCACTTTCTTGAGAATCCTAGTTTTTCCTTTCTCTAGGGGGTCGAAAGCCCTTACAAGACTGGGATTTTTAAACTATTGCTTAGCTCTGATCACCGAGGAATAAAGCAACCTTCCATATTTATGGCCTCTACTGCTAATTTCAAAAGTTTTACACGCAGTTGTTTTGTTTTAGCCTTGAGTTTTAGAAATATAACTATAGTACAGTGAAATCCTGTTACAATGGACTTCGAATTGCCAGAAATTTTAGTCGCAACGAGGTTTTAGTAGTAATTAAGTTCAAGCAACGTAATGGAAATCAAATCAGGGCTGAAATTTTTTTTTGTTAAATCGGATATTTCGATGTAACGGGATTTCATTGTATACTGTATACATTTCTGATAATATTGCTGTTTTTGTTCTGATTACTTAGCATTGTAAAGGAGTTACAACCAATAACCAAAAGAACTAATACAATTTATTTTTTAATGATTCATTCTTTTTACGCGATTTTGAGATATTAGTTACGACCTGACTTGGAAAATCCTGAATAATGTTCAATCAACACTTTTACAAGAATTTAAATGAAATTATACTTTAAGAGTATAAAATTCCCTATAAAATGAGAGCTGAATGAAGTTTCTAGAATGAATAGTTTTAGTTTTACAGATGAAAAACTATGATTTTTTGCTAAAAATTGCTTTTTTTCATAACTTTAGCCTCTTTGTGACACGTGTTAATATTATCGGATTTAGCTGAAAGTTTGCAAATCATGTTTTCTAGTTCATTGGCACATTTTAGGGGGAGGGGGGGGCCACAAAAGATTAGTTGAAAAAAGTTTTTCTCTATGTACCTTGTGACCACCATAATACACTTACACTCAATTATTTTTTTTAAATAGACCATTTTCTGGAACTAATTATCCGAATGGGGTTTGGTCCCCATTGTTTAGAATAGTATTTCTACTGCACAAAGACTTTTTTTCTGGCTATCAGAAAGTTAAAGCGAAAAATTGCCTATACCTTTCGAAAACGGACTGTATTGCAACTAGTCAAAATTAATAACTTAATTAACTGTGAAAAAAACGGCAGACAAATGTTTTTACTTTAAACATACCATTTTTGTGAATGAACACAATAGGCCTATTCACTTTTATGGGTTTAGTCTTTCTTTTAGGTCACATATTTCTCTTGAAAATTGTAAAAATATAATTTTTAGAATGGTTAAGCTATTTTTTAACTGTAGTTGGTAGAATTGCTGAAATTAAGACTAGTGTACTATTAGTTCCAAATCTTAAAAATATCGATTGCAGAGATCAAAAATATTTTTTCTAAAGAAACACAATAAATATGTAAAATAGTTTAGAAAAATGCTCAAGGGCAAAAGTTTTGTTTTTGAGGAAGACCTCTCTTGCTAGGAGGGCAGCATAATTAAGCATGAAATTTTCTGAAAAAGAGAAAAATGAATTTAAAAAGAAAATTTTTTTGCTAAAAATTGACCCTCTAATATGTTTTAAATAAAATCAATGTACTAAAGTTAAATTTATGCTGATGTAAAAACATTTATAATCAAGTATCAATTAGTTAAAATGAAATAACAGTCTTTCTTCTTTTCAGATCTACACAAATAAATGTTTTGTAAAAGGTTGCAGGCAGAAAGAGGTAAGTTATACATTACTACTTAGTTATATTCTTGTAGAAGAACTAAAGTAATCATGGCCAATTATCTGGCAATTTGTTATAAATAACATTCTTGCATTCTTACTTTTTCTATGGTAAAAGTTTTGTTAGCTACCAGAAAACCCATTGTCTCCAGTATGCTTCCCAATTCTCAGTGTCGGAAATGATTTCTTAATGCATGCCTCTTTAATTAAATAATTAAACTCTGTTCATTTAACCACATAAAATCATTGAGAAGGAACAGCTGAATAAATTATCTGTTGCCTTTTTTGCTTGAATGTGAACTAAGCAAAATTCTTGCTTTTACATTGAGGCTTTTCTTGTAATGGGGGATTTAAAATTGCCAGCAGAAGACTTTATTGCAGCCAGAAGACACTCAATGATTTCAGTGCTAATAATGGAGACTTTTACTGTTGACTTTAATGTAATCTGGATTTTTAGGTATGTTGTTAACGACGTTAACATTATTTAGGAATGACTTACCTTGATGGACTAACATTGTTATACTAATGGGGATGTTTACAGAATACAGTAAACTCCCGATTATCCACAGATATGTGAGGCAGATTATTTATGGTCTTTAAAAAAAGAAAACAAATTGGGGATGATTAACTGAACATATATAAATGCATCTATTTTAACTTAACAAATGCCAAAATCTATTTTAATACAGATCACAAAAATCAGACTAGTGACACCTAGTTTTTAAATCTACGCTTCATACTGCTTCAGATCTACACTACTTACTGACTTTTAGATCTATTCCATTTACTGAATTTTCAATCTATACTACTTATGCATGTTAGCAAATGACTGGACCAGTCTTGAAAAAATTCTCCACCCCTCCCCTGTGCGTTTTGGCGGAACCTGCTGTTGCAGGTAATGTGTTTGCATGATTCACTCGTGTATGTGTGTAATCCGTTTGCAATAATGATCGATCCTTTTTTGACTTTTTCATGCCTTTTTTACATACACTGTTATTGTTTTAACTATAGTTTAACTTCTTGCAATTGTTATTGATTGTAAAGACTAGTATTGTTTATACCTAGTTCGCGGATTATCCATGATTACGGTCCCACCCCAATCTGCAGAATCGGGAGTTAACTGTACTGAGCTTATTCAAAAGGGTTTTTGAAACGATTGTTCCAATTTTGATGTGGTTTAAATGAGAAAACGTTAATAATGCTTTTAAAATATTTACTCATTCTGAAAGGATTTTTAGAACTATTTTTCTTATCCTGATAGATATTTGTAGAGTGATTGTTGACCTACTTTGAAAACTAAGCCTTGTTCTAGCAGGGATTTTTAGAAACTGATGTTCTTACCCCAATAGGGAATTTTCAGAAATGTTTTTCGTATGAAGAGTTTCGGTATCTATTGTCATATTCCTAATAGGAATTTTTACGGAGCATTTTCCGTACTTTGATAAGGATTTTTTGGATAGTGGTCCTCACTTAAGTAAGGATTTTTCGGGGACTAACGTTGAGATTGTATGAAGGATTTTTCGGTACTGTTGTCCTAATTTTAATTTAGAATTATCTGTCTGTTAATGCTACTCTGGGCTGTTTCTTCTATTATAATGACCTTTTTAACCTTATTTATTGTGGACAAAAATACATGCCTCACGGCTTACACACTCTCAGATTTTATTCTCCTTAGAGATCAATGGAATAACAGAAATAGCTTTTGCAGCGCAAGATGCAATTTGGCAGAAATTGGGATTTTTAGGGAATAATTACAAAGTTTCTTTGTCTAAATGGGAATTTTAGGAACTAATGCCCAAATTCAAATTGACATTTTTAGGATTGTTGTTATTATTCTTGTGGGAAACTACACATTTAATTTTCTCTCGTCGTTTAAACCTGAGCATAGTTCACTTGACATAACGTATATGTTTGAATTAGACTGTGCAAAGCTGGGCGACAAGTAGTACAAAACTAAATCTTCGATGTTATTAAAGTAAACATTATGATGCTTCAAGTTTGCTTGCCAGCATGATTCTATTTCTCATTATTTGTTTCTCAGGTTATAAAAATTACTTGTGATAGCTGTAAGAAAACCTATTGCCTAACTCATCGTCATCCTTCTGATCACAAGTGCCAAGAACAAAAACCTATGCCAGCTGCCCAAGCTGCAGGGTAAAAAATAGTTTTCACTTTTTTCTTGATAAATACCCTATTGTGGAACATTATTGAAATGGATGAGTAATTAGTTTTCTTTTTTGATATACAGACACACGTCCCTTGTGTAACACGGTTAATTCGTTCCGTGTAGTATCGAAACCATGTTATGAACTTTTTTAAAAATAACTTTTAAACTTATTTTTTACACTTAATCATGAAAATAGTAAAAATCATGTTAATATGTATCGTGTTGTATCAAAACCATGTTTTGTGTTATATCAAAACTTAGTTATACAAGACTTAGAAATAATGCGAATCAAGGGATGTGTACCTTGTTATATGGAAACCAAATCTAATAAAAACAAAGTAAAAACTTATTAGAGTTATTATCAAACATTAACAAAATGTATTAAACAAAAATGAAATTTCATCTTTTTTAAAATAGCATTCATGTTGTGTCAAAACCATGAAGTATTAAATTCAGGTTTTGTACTGTGTAATGTTGATACCGTGTTGTAATAATCGCAAATTTGATACCGTGTAATATCGAAACCGTTGTGTACGAATACCGTGTTATACTAGGGACGCATGTATCTGCAATTTTGTACATTAAATTACATAAGGATCTCACTCAGAGTTAGAATGGCAACTTCTGCTTAAACACGGAACAAACATGGAGCCATCAGGAGAGGTTTAGAGTGAATGTTGCCTCCAATGGTTTTACATAAAATTAGCTAGCACTATTGCATTTTTACATAAAATTTAATTCTTTGAAGAAGCATACAGGTATCTCACGGCAAAGACTGAGTTTAAATATCTTATTGAAGTAGGACTAAAGGCAACTAAATTTTATCAAATACCACATGTTTATAAAATCATAGTCTAAAATCCAACTTAGGTTGACCTACTCTCATCAAGTTTCCATACAAGTTTTGTATAGTATATACGAGGGTTAGTCAGAAAGTTAGTTGCACTGCTCAAGAAAACAGAGAAATGATTGAAATTTTACCATAACTTTATTTGCATCTTAAAGTTCCATTCAAAATCTACTTTTAAATTTAACCACCTCCGTTATTTAAGCACTTGCCGAGGCGTGGTACAAGTTTTTCGATGCCATCTGCAAAGGATCCCGTCCAATGTCCAACAACCATTGTTAGGTTGCATCTTTCACTTTGTCATCCGCATGGTGTCATCGCTTTGAAAGTTCTTGTTTTGTAAGACCAAAAACATAGAAGTCAGGAGGTGAAAAGTTAAGGAAGCTTGGGAAGGTGATTCCACACTTCCCACCTAAACTTGATCTTCCCTCGCGCTCAGCGTCATCAATATCTGTACGTGTATTCTTAAACATGTTGCACCATTTCGCAATACCTTAATGTGACATTGCATTTTCACCATACACTTCATGCTACTGCACATAAATTTCAGTGCAGTTGTACCTTTTTTCCCTCAAAATTGAAACACTGCACGAATTTCCAATTTGGATGGTACTTGCAGCTGTCAAGACATGTTTGCGACTGATAATCAGAAAAACTGAACTTGTCTTGGGGAAGCTAGTTGGTACATCACACAATAAAGGTACGTGTCTGAAGTATTGCCATAGAGCTTCATCAAAATTGTCTTAGACGGAACAGATTTACGAAGAAGTGCAACTAACTTTTTGACTGACCTACATAGATAAGATTATGGCCATATGGTATAGAGTTGTCTTAGTGAAAGTGCAAATCACAGGGTTGTCGAGATTTGAAGTTTTGATAATTGAGTAATTTTGCAGATTTTCTGCTTGTATATTCAAATCAAAAAAGAAACTTTGCAGAAATCTGCAAATTTAACATCTGCATTCCTATATAGAACGTTTGTTTCACTGTCTTTCTTGGCAAACTAAGAGGGGTGGAACTTTCTTGGGGGGGGGGGGGGGGGTTACTGAGGTTCGACTGTATTTACATTTGTTAATGTCTGCCGTACAGAGTGAGAAATCAACATCTATTTTATAATTTTAGTGCTGCAGCTATTGCCAGAGCTCAAAAATTCAAATTCCCGTGGACTACTAACCAAAACAGTGCCTCTGTTGTGGAAAGAAAGCAAGTGATTTCTCCTATGCCTGAAGTGTGTGTTAACTCAGTTCAAGGAAAGTTGGTATGTGAATTTCGGATACTCACGAATATTTTTTTGTCAAGGCTTTTATATGTGCTTTAAGCTGGCTTATCTAACAGTCAATTGTTTTCAAAAACTATTTCATTCATGCGAGTTATTTATCGAAACAGATTTCTTGAATGAAAAACATATTAGATGTTATTTACGTTTAATGTGATTTAAACTTGTGTGTAGTAAATAACAATTTTATAAAAAAAAATCAATTTAATATAGATTAGTTTTGAAGTGTAAATTAATATTGCTGTCGCTGGTTGTAACAGAGTTTTGTCTGCAAATAAGCACATTAATTTTAAAGACGTAGTATTCTATTAAAAAATTGCATTATAAATAAGTATAGTACTTTATATGCAAAAGGATACATTTCCAAAGAACAATTACGAGGGCAAATCAAAAAGTCTTTGCTCCTATTTGTTCTTTGCTAAAAACAGGTACATGCAGGTATTTTCAAATATACCTAATGTCAGGGTTCGCGGATATATATCATGAGACATCACGATATATTTCATGAGATATCACGATATATATCAGATATTTATTTTGAAAATATCCTGATTTTCTGATATTTTCTATATTTATTTTTTCAACTACAGTATTTTCAATACAAAAATTATATTAATTGTAGTAATATTGTTTATTTATTATTAAAAATAGCCAAAAAGTTATGTATTATATTTTGTAATGATGTATTAATACATCATTAATACAGCAAAGTAATATAATATTCATTTTTATCATTAGTAAAGTAACAAATTTTAATTCATATTAAAAGTGCTTAGTTAAATATTAAATGTTGGTCAAAAAAAAAAAAAAAAAAGCCCTATGACTGCACTGACCAATGCATACTTTTTATTTCTGAATAAATAATACAACTGTGAAAAAATAACTAACAAAAGAAAAATGAGTGAAACAGCTACGGCTAAATTAACTCCATTAAAATTGGCAAAAATATAAAATGAAATATTTAATATAAATAATGAAACAAACCTTAGTTTTAAGTCTACAAACTAATAATAATATAAGAAAATAAAGAGTGATTTGACGATTCATTTACTATTTTGAAGACTTTACTTTGTGATTGAAAATGTTGGATATTTTCGATATTTTCAAAAATATCATATTTTCAAACCCTGCATTGTGTACTACGTATTTTACATTCACTAACACTTCGCTGCTCATAAGCTGTGGACATTTGAAGAACAACGGCCATCTTAAATGACTGATAGCAGCGCCGCTCATTGAAGCAAAAGGCAAATATGCCTGGTATGTTTCAAGGAATGTTCACTGCTGGGAATGTATGTGTTTGCTTTGTATTCCCAGCCATAATTTGGCTTAAAGAAAAATAGGGGCAAAGACTTTTTGATTTGCCCTCGTACTTTGCTATTTGATAATACTTATCCAGTGGAGTTTATTTACTTTTATCTGAGAATCTTAACTCTATGATATTATTAGGGAGGGCAGAGAATTGCTATGCTGCCGTGCTAAGGACAGATGTGGTATCTGCAGTTGAGCTCAAAATGAGAAATTCACAGTTAAAGTTTTACAGCTCATAATTTTTTAACTGTAACTGAATATAAAATTTAACCTACCGTAACTTATTTATAACTACTTGATCTAACATACATGATTAAGTTTTTTGAGAAAGTTATTTTTTATAATTAATAAATGTAGTTACTATGCATTTTCTCCTAACTAACATGTTTATTTACTGAGGTATTTTTGCCGTAAGTAAATATTACTAGGGATATTTAGCAGTATCTGCTCAGATACAACAAAAGTAGCTTAGTAAAGTGTTATTTAGAGATAACAATCGGGAGCGGTGGCTTAGCAAAATTATGTTTCTGCACTTAATTAACCAATGAATATATTATGATCTAGTTCATGATATTCACATATTAAATGAATTTTCGTTTACTAGACTCCACGTAGACAACTTTTTATTCGTCAATAAAATGCTTCATTAAGTAAGGCATGTGTCTTTATAATTGATAAATGCAATAAATTGAAATATGATTTGTTTTACATTTATATAATACATTTTTTATTATCTTCAATGGCATGAACTTATAGAATGCAAAAGATATTTATCGAATACAAATCATAATACAAAAAGAAAACATGACGATGTGCTTAAAGTGCAAATAGAAAATCTTAACAAGTGCAATAATTAATCATTTTTGTCGCTTACTGGCAACTGATTCCAAGACGCAAAATGACTTTGCGGTATTATACCTTTTTCCGAAATAAGATTTTTGATTATGTTATTTTTTCTTGATACAGTGATCCCAACTGCATGTTCATAATGTTGAGGCAGTTTAATGGCATTTTTCAACATTTTGATGTTTAAAAAGTCAAGTTCTTCCCATGTAGTATCTTTATAGTTTTTTTTTTTTTTTTTTTGTAGAACAAAATGTTCTTTCCTCTTTCTGCCCGCAAATGTACGATATCACGTAAATAGGGCAAATTGTAGTTATCACTTTTTCCCTTGTTGTTAGTCATAATTGATCTCGGGTCACCTTTTGTTGCCCTTGATACATTTCTGTGATTATTTTTTCTTTTTACAGCATAGTATTTCCATTTGAAAAAATCATTTGCTTGCATTTCCACCATATAAACTTTTGCAGATGTAGATTTCACCGCATTTTTGAAATCGTCAAAATCGTAAATCTTTTTTGTTTTATGGATTGCTTTCTCAACCTGGTGATGAAATGAATCACAGGACATAAAAGTGTGCCCTGGCTCAAAGTACTTGATTTCAATTATGTCTGCATCAATGTAGATAGAATTGATGCAGAACACAAGAAAGCTTAGGAAAGCCCAATTTTTATTTTGCGATGAGCAATTATCCATCCATAATACAATTTGCTTCATATCCCGACACGTCGTTATGAGAAACTTATAAACGGTGCTTATAATTTCTTCTTTATTTTGGCCTCGTACGGCATCATGCCATAAGCATGCAACAGTCGGATTGTTTGATTTTTTCCCTACTGGTATGAAACTTTCATTGTTTCAGCCAGTTAATCTTTGGCTGAAAATAACAGATTTGAACATCTCACACCTGGGAAGCATAATTACTTTTTCCATATCGACAGAGTATTTCATAACTTTGTCTATTGCACCCTCATCCGCATCCTTTTTATACTCCGCTCTAGCTGTAGTAGCTTTTTTAATGTAATTGTTCCATGCATTACAATGGCTGCAATCTATTTTATGATGATCTTCTGCATGTTCATGCAATATGAAATGCTCGCATAGTTCGCATTCTTCGTTACCTAACTTAACGAACGATATATTCATCTTCGATACTTCTTTTCTGTATAACTCGTACAAACAAGAATCAGGATGTCTTTTTGTGAAGTCATCATATATTTTTTTAACGGTTAAGTCACTTGGCAAATAACGTCTGTTTGGGGCGTGCTCTCTTCTATAATGAGCAATTTTAAGGTTCGAAGGATTCAGTATGTTCAATGAGTGACTCATGATTATATTTATTCTTTGCAGCCCTTCCTCTTCTCTTGTCAAACTCGGGAGATATCTTACTTTTCTGTCTAGAAAGAGTTTGTAATATTGAGTCGTTATGTTTTTTTATATCCTAAGGTTGCAAGAAAAAATACTTTACAAACCTTTACAGTGGTACCTTCATTTGTTTTCAAATAAAACGTATTTGTATTGGAACGTCTTGAGTCAGTCCCGCAAGTCTTTCGTTTAACAGGCATTTTGCTGACCATGTTGAGAACAAAAGATTTTCTGCCTTCTACAGAACTAAGGGCCCAAAATTGCTCATTTATTTCAATTCGCCTATTCTCTGGGATGTTTGTTCTGCACATAAATTTGCAACTTTCACTGCATGGAGCCAATATAGGGTGAGATTCTTTAATCCATTTCAGCTTAATGTCATTTCTTTCTTGAATGGAAAAATCAAATTGTTTCCTTTTCCTTGAATTCCCCTCTTTAGTTATTAGGCTTGAACATTGAAATTCTTTACGTACATTAAAGTTGTCTAGATTTTTTAAAGGTTCATTACCTATCGGTACATTGTTAACAAGTTCAACTTGATGTTCTTCAAACTGGCTGGGTGAAAATTCTGTTGACTGCTTTTTATTTCCATCCTTGCCACAGTTATTTTCAGGGTTTGCAACTAATATTGAAACAGATTCTTCAGTGGTTAAAGTATTTGTGGAATTTACAGAAGTGAATATGCACTCCTTTGTGCGATTTGAAGGGCAACATGAGCTATCTTGATCAGAAGAATTAGGTGGCAAGGAACAGTTATTACTTATTTCACAAACATTGTCCAGTTCTTCTTCGCAAATAAAACTAGTAAAATCTCCAATGCGACTAGACATACCTTTTGGCAATTCTCCATTGTCATAACTAACGTCTACATTAAGACTAAAAGGTGTATTTACATTACTCTGAATGTGACTGGAATCTTCTTCAGAATTAAAACTGATAGACTTTGCTGTCGCTAAATTTTTTTGCCAAAAATCTAACAAAATTTCCCTTCTGGAAAATACCATTGTCTCGTTCATGCATTAGAACTGTAAAAGCAATAGTTGTATTTTCATTTCCAGATTACTCAATTTAATGTGTAAGAGAATTTTAACAGCAGACCATATTGAAGGAAAGTAAAATAAGAATGTAAAAGAATAAAATAAATATTTAGCTAAAATAAATTGGAAGTATAATTTTTGCAATTATTACTTACGATTTGAGAATTGTATCTTCACAGATAGTGACTAATAAAATAAATTTTTTCAAGACCAATCATATTAGATTAAAGTATTTTGGTTTCAACATTTATTAACTGAGCGAAAAGATAATTTTGACAACAGACAATATTTTAATAAAAACAAACATTAAAAGAATGAAATCAAATTTTTAGCACAGGAATCGGACATGAACATTTACAAACATTTCATTTTTAAAAATGTGTGTCATTAAAACAAATATTCTAATACAAAGGTTTCAATATTTGAACAAGCATTTGTTTAAGATCATAATTATTTTATTATCGTCCCACATCCACTGATCAATTCATAAGGGGAATGAAATTTTAGAATTCCAGCTCAATGAACTGCAACACTCTTAAGTGCTGGATTGCTAAGGCATAAAAGTCGTATCTACATTATACCAAGGGAAAAAAGGGTAACTACACAGATACCATTTAAGATGCTTAGTATTTGTCACTTAAGTTGAAACTACCTTAGCAAACCATGCAAAATGAGCAGATACCACTTTTTTTCGAAGAATTTATTTTATATTTCCCATTCGAATATCAACAAAAAAATTCATATATAGATAAAGTAAGATGCAAAGGATAACCTGGTGACAATAACTCATTTTTGATAAAATGTGCAGATACCACATCTGTGCTTAGCACGGCAGTATGGGAAAATATTTGTTTTTTGGAATTTAAAATTTGAACCCCCTAAAATCATTCTACATTAGAGGTGACATCATATGCATATTATTTAAATATGGAAAAAATTGTCCAGACTGTTTTGTTGTATTTTAACTCAAATTTCTTGCTTTTTGGACTTCAAAAGTCAACAATAACTTACTAAAATTGCTGTGAGTTCAAAAGTAATTTTTTATTGACGGAACATCTACTGAAACTTCTATTGTAGGCGCAATGATAGTGGTCCATTTCTGTTTCATTTCGTGCATGTCATTCTGTGAAGCCACATCCAATACAAGTCTGAGTTCTTAATTCTTTCCATTTTACTCACCCTCGAATGAATGTTTAGTGATAATAATCCTGTATGTATGTGATTCTCCAAAACCCTGATATTTTCCAATCACAATTTAAAAAAAATAAAAATGCTGAAAAAAATCTTCGAAAAATTAACTTACTCTCTGTTACATACTTTTTAAGGGTAAAAGAGGGAACTCACTTTAACTATGCCCCCCCCCCCAAAGCAAGGGGTCAAATTTTCACACACCAGAAGATGGACAAGCAGTAAGTTTAATCAAAGATTATCAAAAATTAATTATAGTAATAAAGATATAACTGTAACGTAAATCAAAATGTATGTTATTGCATGACAAGTTTAAATCAATGTTAAAACTCCCTTAACGGACACTCGACTCCCTAAAAACGAACACTTCTTCAAGTCCCAGTCCCTTTATATAGGTTTTTCCATATTATTCACTCTGAATATCTTACACTCCAAATAATGTCTGTGTAGACAGTTATTTTAATTTTTATTATTATTATACAATTACCATACTAAAATTATGAACCAGCAAATTAATAACAATTTTTGCATTTAGTTCTATTGTTTGCTATTTGAATTCTTTAATTTAGAAAAGTATTTGCCTAATTGTAGAAAGTTGTACTCTAATTACAGGGGTCTAGCCAGAGAATATTTTGGTCCGTTAATGGACCCTTCACAAAAATCAGATCAACCAAAACGGACCCTTCACAAAATTCTGATCTACAAGAACGGATCTTTCACAATTGAAAGAGTAATCTAAAAGCAAAATAACGCATATTTCAGTGTATAGAACGGATAATTTTTGGGAACTTTTTTAAAGTCAAATTAGAAGGATCAGCTTATACAATATCTGCTAATTTTGCAAAGAAAAAAAATCGGCACTCTTGTAATGCTCCTGCAAGCGATAAATAATTGCTACTGCCAAATGAATATAATGCTTGTTGTTTGTTTCTTGGAAAGAAATTAAAAGCTAAAAATAAGTTTGGTTTTAGATAAATTCGTTTGTTTTATCTCAGCTAATTATCAGCAGTTTTGTTGTAAACTTTTCTGAAAAGGCATTTGTAAGCTTTTTTCTCTTAGCTTATGATTTAATAAACAATAAATGAACTTAGAACTGCAAAGGGATAGTAAGGGTGGGGGAAAAAATGGTCGATTGCTTCAGATAGGGTTACCAACTTTATGATTATCGCCATTTATGGCATTAAACCTTTATAATGACTTGATTGTAAAATATTCTCATTATTTTACCAGCTTGTCAATATTTGCATTTTTAGGGGTGCGGTGCGATATTTAACTTATTTTGGGAGAAAATTATATGGGTTTGATTTTTCAATGCTAACAAGGATGATTAACTTTAAATTTAGTTTCCGGTGCTGATGAGTACTGGCTCCATTTATTAATTAATGTTCTGTTCTCCCTTTATTTTTTTGTGCTATCTTAAGGTATTTTATGTAGACCTTAAATCTTTTATAAACTATATATATATATATATATATATATATATATATATATATATGTGTGTGTGTGTGTGGTGGCCCAAACGAGTGCCCAAGCAGCTGTAATGTCCAATCATCTTCATCTTATTACTTATACACTTTATAATATTTGTTTGTAGTATATATTTGTTTTCTGAGAAACGCATGTTGATTCTAGTAACTGTCTTGTTCAACAGAACATTTTTTATGCAAAAAAAAAAAAAAAAACAAAAAACAAATATGTAATACACAGTATTGATTCATTATAAAAGTATATTAGAAATTCATATAAGCAATACGTTAAGAAAACAAATAATTGCTGAAACTGCTGTCAAAAATGTGCATAAAATACCACCATTTAATACTCATTTCATTTATAATTAAATTCCATTCTTTGTTCATTAGCAGCAAAATAATCAATTGCAGAAATTATCAAAGAGTTTGTTTTAAATTCTAGTAAATTAAGCATTTTTTTCTTTGTGTTCATTTATTAGAATACAATTACTTAAACAATACTTGCTTCAATTGTGTACTTTTCTTTTAGTGGTACTTATTTCAAATTGCTATGAATATTTGTGTAATTATTATTTTGCATTTTGTTTGTGCTATTCTTCCATGCAATCCAATTGAAAATAGATGTTGTACCTTTTTTTTTTTAATTATCTGTGTTTTAAACAGTTATGTCTTTCATTTTATTCAATTTGACAAAAATATTCCTAATTGATCTAATTCGTTTGTATTAATCATTGACTATTTTAACAGTCTGAAGATGAAGCTTTAGCTCTTGCTCTTCACAAATCCTTGAATGAAACAAAACCAAAGTGAGTAAAATTTTGATGATGGTTAATTTTATATTAATTTTCATTTACTATAAATTTCTACTGATTTGATGGCACATTTAAACTTTTATTATTATTTCTGAAATGTGCTTTTTTTTTTTTTTTTTGCTGCATTGAACTAGATTTTCTTGTGAGAGGGACACCAAAATTTACTAAGACCAAGGCATCACTTTGGCTTGATTATGCCTTTATTACAATATGTGATGATGATAGCTATGAATGTTTTACCCTGGTATTAAAAACTTATTAACCCTATCATTAGAAAAATATTGCCATAACTACTCTTGTACTACTCTCCTAGCATGGGGTGGGAGGATCCATCTTGCTTAAAAAGTCTCAGAAAGGCACTCTCTTTGCTGAAGTTAAGGAACTTCAAATGCTCTCAACATTTTCAGGCATTGCAAAGCAGTTACTGAACATGTTGCAGGTCCTGTTATACACAACTCTTCTTAGGAATAAAGAACAAATAGAAATAAATGCTCCTTCATTGCCAGAATTAGTGAAATATGTCTTTGAAAAAAGTTATTAAAGTCATTAACTTAATGGGGGGGGGGAGGTTACAGTTAGAGCCCAGACTTTGTACAAACACATTAGTGCATATGTGATTGCATATTTTTGTTTCTTTTGGTTATGTTAGTTGTATATAAATCCATAAGAATGACTTTAAAGATTTAAAAGAAGATGCATATTACTAATAGATACTGATGACTTGTTAGATTTTTTTTAATTGAAGAAAGTATTTTGCCAAATGTTTTGTATTTCATAAGGAAATTAAAATTAACGAAAAAGAGGGAGAAAAAATCATCTGAGACCCTGAGCATTTGTTTAAGACAAATTTAATAGGTCTAAGCGACTGAGGTTTTTGAATAATATCAGAATAGTTCTTCGAATTTTTCTACGTGGATCTGTGTCTAAAGCAATAAAAGTATGCCCATGGAAAGTTCGATTTCTGAAAAGATTTGAAATATAACCTAGCTACAAAAGAAGAGAAAAGGTCGGTGCCGGAAAAGTTAAATATTTCAAGTACTTTTTGATTACATCTGCCGAAGTTAAAAGGGAATTTTCATCTTCGGAAAGGTTATTAATTGATAAAAAGTATGTGCTTTATTGTGATAAAAGTAACTAATGTGTATACCATTTTCCCTGTGAATAATTTTCATACTGAATCTTTATCAGCTTAATAACAAAGTGCAAAAATAGAAAGGCTAAACATTTTATGAGTTTTGGACATAATTACTTTTCTCTACGAAAGAAAAAATATTAGCAGTGCATATCTTTTTAGTTTATATAGCATATTTTATTGATTTTTTTTTTTAGGCCATGTAATCTAAAAATAGAATTTGAAAGCATTATCCCAAAAATTTTCAATTTAGAGAACAAATCTTGGGGGGGGGGGATGTGTGCCCTTGCACCCTCTTGGATACTGGTGCCACTATTTAAAAGTGTATCCAAACTTATTTGTGTCCAGATGAATAAACTGAAATTCGTTTTAATGTGTCTTTAAAAAACTTAGGATCTTTTCAAAAAGATGAAGCACTTATACATGTAAACCAAAACTTCAAGAACTTAAAGAAATGCCCTTATTGATGCACAAACAAAGCACGGAAATGCACAAGAGATGAATTTCATTCGCATAGCTAACTATAAAACGTTTTTCTTTTTCTTTTCATTGATCGTTTGAACACAATTTCTGCTATTGTAATAATTTGTTTAGTAAACTTTATATTTTAAGCAAGTTGTTACTTTTTTTGTCCCACATTTTATGTAAGAAATTTCTTGTTTCTAAATTTTTCTGCTGTTTTCTGCAATTTCAAAAACACTAGAATTTCTCACTGCAAATATTTTCCTCACTCTTATACTTATCTTAATCTAAAGCATTTGACCTCTTCAAAAAAAAAAAAAAAAAAACTTTAAGTATAGTTGGCTTATAGTTATATTCTGTTTGATATTTATTTTTTATTTATTTACTTAAGTTTTTGCACTTCTGTTTATACTGCTATTTGGTAATCTTATTCTTTGATTTAACTCTATAGTTGGTGCATGGGCCCTTCGTGTTTCGAATTTATCACCAATAAAAATTTTTTACTGGGAGTGAATGCAGCAACAATGAGCTTGCAGTAATTGCATTGGTTTATAAACAAAGTAGACTAACTATAACTAGCTACATATGAGGCAGTGAGAAGCAATAGAATGTAAGTGGCAAAATTAAAAATTTGGAGATAACCTGTACACATGGTAGGTGAACCTCTCCTCTGTCTTGGGGCAAGAGATGGCACTAGTTTTAGCAAGCACAACTTTCTTCTAAACATATTGTTAATACAATTCTAATTTGAAACTAGGTAAGAATAAGTTGCTTACCCATCTAGGCTTGTTTGCTGGTGTTCTTCGCTGTAGGAATAACTAAATTCCGTGGGTGTTGAATTATATGGACAAACAGAAATACTCCTATCATGACAGCACATGTATTTTAATGATCACACTTGCATAACTATGTACACCTCTCTACAAATTTATTTATAAAATTAACTTATTTTCATGATAACACATAACACTTGGTTGGACGCTCACAGTTCTTTTTTTTTTTTAAATTTATAGTTCGCTAAGTCTGGTCACGAGAGTTTTTTTTTTGGTAGGAGCTAGTTTAGCGCATTCTACGCGCAGTCGCGATATTCTCCCACCTTTGAGTATAGAAGAAGGCCTTGTCCGTGTGGTGACCGTAGCAGAATAGTCCCAACGTAGTCCATGCGTGATTCAAATTAATCCCAAAATGCGTTCCAATCGCCAGGATCACCAGCAGAATTTTCGATCATTAACTGGAGTAATTTAATAAGGGATTTGGGTTTGCTTTTTACAATAATTCTTTCTGTTTTTTCAACTTCTGAACTCTTCTGAACATTCCCATTTTTTACGGAGATCGTAGGTGTGATGGGAGATTTACTTTTTTCAATAGCCCTTATCACTTTACCCAGTGGTTGGAAGTAGTGCGCTACTGTTGTAGCTAAATTTTTTAGTAGTTAGTAGTGTAGTGGCCTCGATTTTTAAACATCAAAAGCTTTTTTTCTTATTTCCCTGCACAAGGCATTTTTTAAATTTTTTTTATTTATGTGTAAAATAATTATATCTTAGCTGGGGCATTGTTTATGGTTACTTCTAGTAGGTAACATTTATCATGTAAGAATGAAAAAATAAACAAAAGGTTTCAAAATTGAAAAAATATTTGTTCAAAAGTTACGCTTTCTGGAAAATGACCTTTTTCCACTGTGGGTGACACTCGGTGCGGTCCCCCCCCCCCCCCTCCCCCAATAGTGACACCACTGGTTTAAGTTGCATGAAATCAGTAAACTAGCCTTATGTCTTGTAATTGTCTGTTTTCGTTGGATTCAGTCTGTTTTTCTAACCGAACTAAAAATAGCTACAAAACATATTTCCAGGGTTTATACGGGTCATAAAAATCCTGGAAAGTGATGGAAAAAAAATAATTTAATTTTTTCAGACCTGGAAAAGTCATGGAATTTTCATTCAAAGTCATAGAAATTTATTTAAAATATGGAAAAATGTCTCAGGCAAAAAGAAAGTAACAGTAACTTAAAGAGCATAAGAAATCTTGAGTGATTTAACAGTAAAAGCTATTAAAACCAGAAAATTGAACGATCGCAAAAACAAATCTGAATTTTGAAATCTTTTTGTGTCCACTTCTGTAGCAACCACTCGTCTTTTTCTGGCAATGTGATTTTACTGCTTAGACATCTCTCAATTTGAATTTACTATTATTTTCAATGCTTTATATTTTTTATTCTGTAGTAGCGAACTTGCACATTCTTGATTTTGTCACGCCCAATCAAAAAAGGCAATGTAATTGCATCCAAGTTTGTTTCCAGCACTCATAAAAACGTAATCATTAAATTTATCAGAGTTTATCTTAATTTGTTGAACATTTTAGAAAATAAAGATCTTTAATCAAGCAATAATATATATAAGGGAAACTCTAATACTCTAAAACACGGCCCACAAAACTAATCCATGGGACCCACCGCTACCTTCAACGTCAGGAATCAAACACTATGTTCTAAAATTTCTGAACCTATTAATTTATATGCATTTAAAAATGTTCAAATAAGTAAACAAGTACATTTGAATCTGAAGATTTATTCATTACTGATTTTTTTTTTCTTTCAAATAGCTGATTTAGAAATATGAATTTACTAAAGAATGTAACTTTAATTTAAAGAACAAAAATACTGTCAATTTATGTGGATGATTAAATGCACTGTGACAGTAAGGCAACTTTTGGAGCAAATTTATTGAAACTTATTAATGACCCATTCAACCTTTGTTCCATTCATTATCATTCTGCCTGTTTATTAAAAAAATAAACATTCAGGCAGTGAGAAGCAAAGGGATGCAAGTGGCATATGTCCACGTGCATCCCTTTGCTTCTCACTGCCTCATATAAGTATTATTATATTCCATTCACTATATTTTTACTTTACTTAAATTTATATGATAAAGACAAATAAGAATAATTTAGTGTTTTATGTGCACACTGATATTTCAATCTCAAGTAAGTGCTTCAATGAGGTAGTGGCATTCACATAGAAGTTTTGCTAATGCTCGTTTCCAAAAATTGGCAAGTTTGGTATTAAATAACTGTTCAGCGCAAAAGTCGTATCTGTATCTAAGTTCAAAATGAGAAATTGCCGTTTAAAGTTGTGTGCCTTAATGTATTTGATCCACATGCAACTTTTTCAGAATTTTTTAAAAACTATTTCCCATGGACGAATTAATATAAAATTTTGTATTTAGGTAAAATATGAGACAAAGAACAACATGGGAACAGAGAGAGAGTAACTCAGTTTTGAAAAAGTGCATATCTAACTTTTGTGCTTCGCGCAGCAGTATTCTCGTCATGTAACAAGGTTGTGAAAATTTCTATGAAGTCATGAAAAAGTCTTGGAAAAGTCACTGAATTTTTTCATGTGAATAGAGTATGAAATTTCTATGAAATCATGAAAAAGTCTTGGAAAAGTCATGGAATTTTTTCATCCAAATAGAGTATGAACCCTGTATATCAGTTGTATTCATAACATGTATTATTTTGATACACATTTGTTCCCATGTGGTATTTTGACAGTGTGTTAAACATTTTCATATTTCAGAAATGTTCAAGAGGAAGAAGACAGGCTTTTGGCTCAAGCTTTGGCAAACTGTGAAAGTGATAGAAGAACTAATCAGGTAATATTTTTTTACTTCATGATGTATTTAGTAAATACAGTAAAATGAATAATCTAAGATAATATTGCTGTAAATATTTTTTAAAAAAATGTTTTGAATGCAGTGTATTTATATATGATAGTCTTTTGCAAAATGAAACCTGTGGTAAAGATGTTAAAGATTGTTTTGAAAACATTTAGTGTGTAGTTTAATAATAAAATTTTTTTTTTTGATAAAAGTACATTTTGAACATTCCTGCAATATTATTACTAACTATGTTCTATTAGAATAGTGTATTAATTTTAATATTTTTATGAAATATTTTGTGCAATGGAAACTGCTAGATACAAAAATAATGTTTAGTTTTTAATGAAAATTGTATATGGGAAAGCAAAGTCTTATGGCACAGTACCATACCTGTATTTTTGAATTACAAGAAATATCTTCATTAATGAGTAATATTATAGGGATGTCTGGATGGGAAGTCATCTGTGTAAACCCACTTATTTTAATAACTTTTATCTAAAACCTCACATCTGTATGGTTTGGTAAATAGTTCCATTTGACATTTATTTACTGAAATGATTTTCATTCATGAGCTCACATCTTTGATAAAGGGGTTCTTTATAAATACAAAGCATGTACAGTAGCTCATAAAAGTTTTGAGCCAATGTTTTTTCTGCCCTAGTTTTTCATGCATGCAAAATTTGTTTAAGTTCATTACTAGTTTGTGATCCTTTTAAAGCTAACAAATGTAACATTACAATACTTGAGAGTTTTGCATGAATAGAGCCGGTTCCTGCAGTTTTGCTGCCCCGGACAATTCTGCAAAGTGCTGCCCCACCCCAAAATTAAAAAAAAAAAAAAAAAACTAAAAAAAAGAAAAAAGCAAAGAAATGTTCAAGCTACCCCAAAGAAGGGAAGTACACAAAAATATATGTATATAATATTTGTTCTTTTCTGAGTAGTGGGAGCTAGTCAGGCTATTGTTATAGCCTTTACTCCCATCTACTCAATCAGCTAAAAAATTTTAAAAGAAAAGTTTATTTCCCTTCTTTTTGGTAATTCTTTCCTTTAAATGTGAAACGTTCTTCCTTATGATTGAAAGCAGTTGTTTTGCTGTTGTCTTCACCTATTCATCAATTCATTGGTCCTACGGCCAGTTTCCTGCACTGTATGACAGTGGCACTAACAGAAAATATTTTTAGGGGGGGGGACAATCGTAAAATTTTCCTTATCTGCTCGGGGGTGTAGAAATTTTAGAATTTGTATTCCTAAGAATGCAGTTTTAGATGGTGAAAAGTTTGAGGGGGCTTTCTGAGGAAATTTTAAGGAACTGAAGTCTTAAAAAAGATATTATAGGCAATATGTGTTGACGTTAGAGTAAGGAAGGGAACTTCACTGCTGTCTTTAATTATTTTTTTTTCGTGGAAAATAGAGTGAAATCAATCACCTTTCGCCCCAATTTCTCAACATTGAAGTTCCAAAACGCAGTTACCGACAAAAATCTTTGATGATTACAGAAAAGGGGATTCTTCGATTCTCCCCTAAAATCATTTTGAAAAAGAAGTCCAAAAAAAAAACAAAGTTTTGAAGTGTTCAAATACTAGGGTGGGGCTTTAAAGGTCTCACCTTAATTTTTTTGAAATTATAGTTTTTTCACTTTCTGATTTCACACGGGAGCATTGTCTCACTCTATTTAAAGAGAGCAGCATGCTAAGCACTTCAACAAATTGTCGTTTTTAAAAAGCCATTTTTTGACAATTTGGATGATATTAGAAGGAGGGGTTTGAGGCGCGAGGCCCTTGTCGAAAAGTTTTCGAAATGGAAGCGACTGTACATCACACTTGGTAATGTTAGGGGTTCGGCAATTTTTCAAAATTGTAGCTAAGGCGAAGTGTTTGGTAGTTCTTTCCCTAGAAATGTAGCAAAACTGAACACCTTGAAACAAGGTATGAGAAGCGCTTTAATAATTTTGATCGAAAGAGGAGACTTCCTGTTTTAAGAGAAGTAGAACCCTTCGAAAACAACGCTAAAAAATTGCTCATAAAAGCTTTCACCTCCCCGTGCTTAAGCATGCGGCATGGACAATACTGCTGTAAAGCATATGGTTTAGGGCCCAGAATCAGGCAGAGAATTCTGATGTGGTAATAGGATCTCAACCATTCTGTCTCGCTTTGCAACTAGATACATGACCATTTGACTTAGGAGAACAAAAAGACCTGCAACCTTCACCTACTTTTCAGATTACCAAGCTGCAAATATGTTTGCAAAATAGTCTTGTACAAGTTTTTCCCTAATGAAAAAGGTTTTAGATGTTCAAACCAAAATGCCGCCACGGTCAGGGGTCCTGTTTGTCTGGCGCTAGAGCCGCCTCTGGCATGAATTAATATTAATGTAGAAACTTGCAAAATTATCCAAGCAAAAGTTTTGAGGCTATTCAGTTCTGCATTGTTACAAAATTGCCTTAATGTTATGCAATACAACAATATTTAATATTTAGTTGCATATTCATTTTCTCTGGGGGCTGCTGCACATTGTTAGGGCATATACTTAACACAGCTTTCTAAGATTGACCTTTAGATTTTTGACCATTCTAATCCTGATGCAGCTAGGCCTTGAAAAAATGCTGCTGTGTCCTGAAGTTTGATGTGTTTCCAACGATGTTCGATAAGATTATGGTCAAGTGGATGACTCAGCCAATCGAAAACTTGATTTTTCTTAGCTCTTAATCAAAGCTCCAAATCTGTTTGGAGGTTTTCTTATGGTCATTATCCTGATGAAATATTTATCCAGAAGCATATTTTTATGAGCAAAAGGAAGCATGTGTGAGAGTGACCAACTTCCTTCGAATTGATGTAACTTGACGTAGAGTCATTGTTCTTGCAATGTACACACCTTTCCCATCATTAAACTTCATTTAATGATCAATAGTTGATTTTGGGATTTGAAACAGCTTGTATAGAACGGAAAGAATTAAATTTCTGAGTGAATTTTTCTAGTCTCTGAGATAGCAGAACCCTTGTGTGTATGATAATATCACATAAGCTAGCTAGGAATTAAAAACTTGAATTTAATCTGATCATCTGAAAGCTTCTACTCTTACAGGGTGTTTACCAATCACGAATGTCTCGAAAATTTTGAACTGGACACGAAAATTTTCCATCCAATCCATTGCAAACCTTTAAAATCACTCTGGTGAGTTTTTGCCACTCCACCAAAACGCAATAAAGCTTACGAATCAAAGTGCAGTGAAAAGATTCCTATAAAATCTCCTTTCCCTTTATTTCCATGCTTTTTAAACTTGTTTCCCTTTTGAATGTATTTTCTAACCTAGAAGTGTCTAGCTTAGCAATTGGCTACATATGTAGTGCTGCAGATTTGTTTATACACTTTATGGAGTTACAAGTTTTTTAGTTGGTTCTTTTATTAGGTTTGCTTCATGTAATCGTTTTTTTCTTCCATTTTTAATCGGCCATGAATGAATTGATGAGAAATTAGTTTTCTACTCATAAATGCATTAAAAGTGCAGTTTTTAAGGTGACTTTTTATTTGATTTGGTTCTAATAACATGCACTTTTTAAAAGATATTACTGTGATAATTGTTAATGTTTTAAAAGTATTTTGATACCTATAAATTCATATTGAAAAAACATTAGTAGTTAAAAAAAAATCTGCATCATTGATATTTTATTTATTTATTTATTTTTTAAGTATATTTTAGTAGTAAAATTTGTTTAAAAAAATCAAAAATTTTCTGTTTATATCTCATATATGTACAAAATTATTAAAAAATTATAACTGAAAAATTTCTATTGATAAATTTTTTTTATAATGATGGATTAACTTTGAAATAATTTTACTTTTTCTTAAAATTTTCAATGATTTTTATTTTAATTTTATTTTTATGCTTTTTATTTTTTAAATTTATTTTTTATTTATTTATTTATTTTTTGTTCTTCAGCATTTTACTTCTTGAACCCTTTGTACAGAAAAATTTAATTTACACTCAAAACTCCAAATAACTCATATCAGTCTATGATAATATTTTTTTTTTTTTTTAATTTTAAAACCACTGTAAATTTTCTGTCATTCTGTTATTTGTTTCATTTAATCTTATTTTTTTAAACCCATTTTTTACTGAAATTCTCTAATAGTTCTGAATGTGTTATTGTAAATTAGTGGAGGGGAGATTTTAAATGTACTAGTATTGGTTGGGGAGAAATTTTAGCTTTTAAATTTTATTTAAATAACTGTAAAACTTTAATGTGTATGAGAAAAATTTAAAGTGAATGATAAGTTTTTGCTCAAAACTAAGAAATTCCTATGAAGATATTGCTTGAAAATGGAGTAAGAGAATAAGGTTGAATTTCAAAAGAACAAAAAATGACTGTGTGGTGCACACCTAAATGATCCTAATGATTGTTGTACTAAATTTCATTACTCCAAAAATGGAAAAAGAAATGTAAATCAAAATTTCCGAAAATGTTAAACATTGAAGTCAGTAATCAAAATTGCATGAAAAATCTGTCAAAAGAAAGATAAAGAAACACATTTGAATGAAGCATATGGAGAAGCCCATTGAAAATGCATAGTAAGAACCAAAAAAAAAAAAAACTGCTTCACCTTCAAAAATGCAGAAATCATGACAAGATCTAAAATGCCTGCCATTAAATAAAGAATAAAATAAAGCTCTGCTTGGTGGTGGTCTTTTAACTCATTCCCTGGGCTAGTGGACAGCAATGCGAGAAGCAAGTTAGAAATTTTAATCAGCCATTTTCAATTGTGTTATCTGCTGCTTCTTGTAACCCCTGCTAAGGCCTTTTTTCTGAGGTGTGACCTGTAATGTGTTTAGAAACTAAGTTCCCAACCATAGAGCAGGCTCAGTGCAAGTTACAAATGTGTCAGAAAAAAAATGTACCCGATATTTTTTCTAACAGGCCCTGTAAATTTAAATGCCCTTTTCTACACTAAAGATTTGTGTGGTTTCTGGGGTTTTTTTTTTTGTATGATTCTTTTGCAAAATAACTTAATTCCATAACCTCTTATTCCATTCGTACAATATGTCAAATTATGTTTTTTTCATGAGAAGACACATCAATTTCATTTTACAAGGTGTGTATGTTTCAAATGAGGAAAAAAAAAATCTATAGAAATAAGAATTTGCTTGGTTGGCTAGCTTGAGAACTGTTTCAGCTAATTGAATATTGTTTTATTTTTCTAGAATCAGTCATCGACTTAGTATTTCATTTTCTAGTTGCCAAATCTTGTTATAGTTATTTGTTGAATCAATTAAGGTTTATATGCTGTGTCTTTGGAATCAAATGTACAATTCGCTCAAACTGAAAGTAAATCGAACTGTTTTTAGTGTAGAAAAAATTAAGTTACAAAGTGTTTTCTTAAATTTTTCTGTACTAAGTTTCATATCTCATGCATATATTTAAATTTTCTCTCATTTTTTAAATTTTGTTTTCACATTGCTATGTTTTAAGAAAGAAAAAATCTTGCATTTACCTTAATTTTTTGTCAGAAGTTCACTTTCAGTATTTAATGGTTTTAGTTAATATATTGTATATATCACACTAAGAATCAACACAATTATGGTCACAAAATATATGAAGTAAAAACAACTGGTTCTCATACTACAGCTTTAGCAGACGCCAATTATTATACTGTAATTTACCAATCCTATTAACTATTCAATTGGTTCCAATCGAAGAAATCTAAATTGTAATACTGTCATGTTTTACCAATTGGGTGTCAGGCTTAAATGCTTCTGCTATATTATTTTTAAATTAGCTTTATTGTTGAGGTTAATTTTTGTGATCCCGTCTTCTAAAATTGTTTTAAAATAGAAAGCATTAGAGGAAAAAATGATTTTCAACTTTTCAAACTGAAAGCAAAACAAATGTTTGGTTCTCTCTCTCCCCCTTTTATTGAATGCTTGAGAGATTAACATCCTATGTTCCAGTGCCAGAGCTTTGGTTTTTCCGAACCCTGGGTAACCCCCTCAAATCCGGCACTGCATAGTTTTTTCTCTAATATTCAATGCTAAGAAGGTTGATCCAAAAGTAAGTCCCATCAATTTTACAAATGTACAGCACTGTCTATTCTCATTGAAATTTACATCGTTCGAAAGAAAAAAACGTTTCTCTATTTGTATACATAATTGCCATCTTTTTCTATGCATTATTATCGAGGGTGCCCTAACTTTTGTATCGAGTGTCATAAAAGTCCACAGCCAGAGTGGGATATGACAGTCAACAAACCACTTCATTCTTGATTGTAGTTTGGAGCTCGAGTCTAGTGATTACCACTTGTTTCGTAAGTTTAAGAGACACTTTGATGGCCAATGTTTCAAGAACGACGACTAAGTCAAAAAAGTAATGAAGCGCTTGCTCAACGGGTTGGGAGTGGAATTCTGTGACACACGATACAGAAGTTAGGGCACTCTCAACAATAATGCACAGAAAAAGATGACGATTATGTATAAAAATAGAGAAAAGTTTTTACTTTCCAACAATGTAAATTTCGATGAGAAAGACTGCTGTATATTTGTAACATTGATGGCAATTTTACTTTTTCTGCTCTTAATATTAAAGAAAAAAAAAATTCAATAAGTCTGCCTTCTAACTAGAAAATACCTCTGTTGAGTTTTATCTTAAACTTCACTGGATTTATATTCTTTTTTTCTCACTATAGGCCCAGAGCAGCAATAGGGACAGAAATTGTTCTTTGTCTTAGCTAGAGCCTTAAGAGAGCTGTTTTATGAAGAAAATTTTCTCTGTTTTAATTGCTTGTGCACCATCTTTTCATTATTCAATTTCATATTATATATTTGCAAATTTGTACAAATGCTTTTCTTATATGTATATTTATTTGTATATGGCAATAAAGATATTTATTAGATACTTTACCTTCAGTTGTTGTAATATATGCTCACTATTTACATTTTGTATTGAATTTGATGTAACAAAGCTGACACATATTGCAACAACTATTCACATATTTAGGGGCAAGTTAGAAAATATTATTCATTTAAGATATTGTTATCCTTCATCTACTATTACTTTTCCTTTTGAAATATTGATGCTAGTTTAACACTGTTCTTTTCAATTTTGAAAAAAAGTTTAATTTTTTTACAGATTTTAAAATTTTGTAATATTCAATCTTTAAGTATATTTTTCCAGGTTTTGTTAAATCTGGTATAAAATGAACTGTAATGGAATAGCATAAACTAACAAGAGAAAAATAACACCAACAGCATGATATTTAAACTAAAATTAGGTGACGTAGTCAATTGAGTTTTCTCCTGTTTCTGATTGTTTTTGTGTGTTAAGTAAATTTATCAGTTTTGAGCTTTTTTTTGGGTACCTAATTTTGTTTGTAAATTTAAAAACTAAAGCTTGATAGAAGTATCCTTTTAAAATACTGTTTAACTATTTTCTTTTTCAATTTTAAGTTGTAACTATATATACGACAACCAGGTTGGGCATGGTCAACTTTGTCATTTCATCTAATCAGTGGGTAGGTAAAATGAGTTCCAAGCATGTTTGGAAACTAACCACCTAACCAAAACATCTACTTTTACACCCCTAAGTCCTTAAACATCAAAACTGACCATGGCACAATAGGCCTTGGCCTTCATGATCTCATTTGCTATTGCACCATTAAGATTTTTTTTTTCCAGTATTCATTAAAAAACACTTATTCCATGGAATTGTTTAAAAATTCTATGAATTATAATATACCTACTATATTCTCAAAAAGAAAAATCTATCCTGCAAGTGTAACTTTAAATACCATGTTGAAAGATTTTAATTCTGAATAAGGTCAAATAGTATTTTTAACCGCAGTGGTTCAACTTGAACCATTTGTCCCAATTTAACTTTTTTTCTCGTTATTGTAAGCATCTAGTTCATTTTTCATAAATTGATTTCAGCTCTTTCACACACATTTAAAAATTTATTTAAAGTCACAAATTCATATTCTTTACATTCCAGATTAAAAATTTTCTTGTACATGTTTTAATCAACACAGAATCACACTAAAATGACCATAAATTTCCTTCTTACATCAACAAATATTCATTTATATTTTCACAATGCACTAGTGTTCTAGTTATAACATTGTACAAAACATTGAATTACCTCATTACTTTTAAGGCTATTCCCATTAAAGTGGTGATATTTACAACGCCTGGTATGTTTCTCAAAATTGCTAAATCACAATAAAATCTTGCGTTTTTCATATCATTTCTAATTTTATTACATAAATACTGACCTATATGTATGGGCTTGATAAATATCGAGCATTTGCACTAACCGTGCGTTGGCAATCCGTAACCACTTATCAGTTTTATTCACATGTTTTTGCCTGTATTTTCTGAGTTGTCTGATACTTATTTCATTTTTTTCCTGGTAAACTTAATTGCTAAAAAACTTTCCTTTTTGGTAGTTTTATTTTATTCCGAGAACTGAATTTCTAACAAAAATTATCTAAACTTTACGAAGCAAAAGCAGAAAAAATTCTCAAATCGTATATGCCCAGTAATATGTATAACATATGTCCAGTAATATGACCAAGTTTCGTTCTTGGCAGGGTATAAATATATATAAAAGTATTTTCTTTGGTACAAAGCAAAGGTAATTTTTAACAGATGGATTGAACAAGTGAAGTATCACAATTTCTGTGAGCCTAATACAGGTTTTTAGAGCAACATATATTTAAAGCAGTCAAACAAGTTCTCATTTCTGTTTCGCATATTCAAAGATTCACTTTTTCAATGTGTGCTAAAATACAAAGATTAATATATGATACAACATAGGTTTAGTATAATATAGTTTACAATTTTCATGTAAGATCGGATAGTTCCATATTTGAATTTATTAATTCAGAAAGGGCGTAAGTCCTATGGGAATCCATTGGGCTTATGCCCTTTCTGAAATAATCTATTCATTTATAATTACAGTTTGATTTGTTAGAACAAGTTCTGTTAGCATTAATGTCATTAAATTTGTATGATACTTCTTCCAAGGGAAAGAGAAATATGCAACAAAACATATTTGTTCAAATTTTCTAGCACCAACTGAGGGCTTCATCATCCAGTTTCAGCAATTGATAAGACAGAAAAACCATTTGCACTTTTGTTGAATGCAGCACCTTATGCATTGAGCATAAAATCAGGCCTGTTATTTGGAGGGGGAAAGTGCCCCCCCCCGACTTTGGGAGTTCTATATATTTGCATGAATGAATAATACAACCATTGAACATATTCAGTGACAAAATCAAGATGTTTGTTTTTTATTCATATTCTTATTCTGAATTGATGATAGAAATTTGAATTATTTTTTACTTTTTTACCAAAGTTCAAGGATTTTCATCTATTAGAATGTAGGTCAAAATAGGATTACTTGAATGTTAACCACTCTGCATACCTCAGTAGATTTTTATCTTAAAATACCAACAGGATAAGTTGGTTAACCCTTATATTCATCAAATTCAAAAGTTACAATCAGCCACTGCGCCTAACCAGACTGGTTCCAGTCTAATGATCAACCCATACCCAAATAAGGAAGTAACTTGAAATTGTCTACCAAGTAAGAATCACCCCCATCCCCCCAGTCATTAATGAAAAAAGTTGCAAACATAAAATTTATTATATGATTGAGTGAAATAACCCATGTTTTGGATGTCAGTTTTACAAATTTTGATAAATTTGAACAAACAACTTTCTTGGTCATTCTGAGCCTGGGCAAATTGTCTTTTGCAAAGTAAGTTAAAAATTACCGATAAATAGTTTCAGATAATTCTAAATCTTTGCAGCTCTATTTATGGTCCATGTGTCATTCACTTTCTTTTATTTACTTTAAAATTAAAGCATGTGATCAATATGTAAAAATGACTGGATATATTAACATGCTGACAATGCATTACAAATATTAATTTCCACCAAATGATCAATTAAATCCTATATTAATGAATATGTATTACTAATCAGAAGTGAATTACATTTATTTTGATTAATTCATATGTAATAAACGATTAAATTATGCTGATTGCAGGATGGGATATTGCAGTATTATGTCTCAAAATATAACTTTTAAACAAACTACCTATTTAAAAACATTAAAACTATCTTTAATAAAAATATCGCACTCGATGAAAAACAATTTTCTTCATTCAAAGCTTTTATCAATTTTCTATGTTTCCTACATAGATTGAACAGATATAACTTTGTTCATTCATAATAGTGCTGCAAATTTTACACGGAACAATATGTTCAATTGAGAATTACTACATTTATTGCATTAAGAAATTTTAGGACCATTTTTATCTAGATAGTGATGTATATAAAAATAGCTTGATCATAATTGCCTCAAAACAATAGCTTGCAATGTTTTTTTACCGAGTAGAAAAGTATGTAACAGTTTAAAATTTATAAGTTGAAAATGAATTTGTTATAAAACTTAGTGTACACAAAATGCTTGGAAACTCTTGTACTACAGTACGACTCCAATAAGACGAAGCATGACCTCAAGATTTTTTTTGAGGGGGGGGGGTTGCCGTAAAAGGAAGAGAGTTATTGGCAAGGGATTGAGTGGTAAAGACAGCCGTAGTACTACCGCGAATGTTATCCAATTCATAGAAGCGCTAACGCTTTTTTCCTATTTCAGCACATTTCACAAAAGGAAAATTTTTCAAGGTCATGCTTCATCTTACTGGAGCTGTACTGTGAATATTATTTCAAATTTCTTTTATTCAATGGTGAACTTATGTCTTTCTCTTCTTTAGATTATCAATTACAGTAGAAACACATTATTAAATTAAATTCTTTGCAATGGCAGCGCTTTTACTCGATACTAAAAACATCATTATCTGACCAAGAGATCAACATAATTTAAAGCGTAAAATGGTATTATACTTTCACCCACTTTTCAATTTTAATAGAACATTTGTATTTTTCAAGGGTTCTTTCGTCAAAGTAGGAAAATATTTTTAAACGTTTCGATAATACACACACCTAACTTTCGTACTACAAGCAAGACATTCACACAGCTCTTAAACAAGTTGAGGTCTGTACAATATTCATAATTTGCATACAGGGAACAATTATTGTCCCCAAAAGTGATGCCGTTCTTAAAGTAGCTCAGCTAAAAGAAAATATGACTTAGACTGAATCTCAAGGATTACTAAAAGTTCGCAAAGTTCTCATCAATATCGTTAGAGACGTGGCGAGGGAAGTCGCCTGATGCATTAGTCCGGCCATGTTCGAATTTGGAATTTCGCCCGAAGCAGCCGACTGGGCAGCTTGTACAGTTTTGGAATAGGCCACTGCCATTTCCTTGAGTTTCTCCACCAAGCTGTTGATCTGAGATGGTATCGTCATTTCAGTGACGACCAGTTCACTAACCGCAAAAATGCGGTCCAGTAGGCCTAAACAAGCAGTCAAATTCTCTTCCATTTTATCGGAAGATTCTGTTATACTTTTCACAAATAGTTTTGACGCTGTCACAAACTGCCTAGATTCGTACATCAGAGTGTCCTGGACTTTCTCCAGCTTCGTGTCACCAGGTTGTGTCTTTGGAAGACACTCGGAACACTCCTGGAGACGCGCACTGCACGCCAAGTCTAAATTCTCAATCATACCTGCTATCTCTTGCTGGGCGGACTGAAACACTGTGCTTCGTGCAAAACCGTTCTCTGTGATTTCACCATTCACGGGCTGAAGTCTACCAGTTAGTGCTTTCCTTGGCAAGGAGTAATGGTAGGACAGGAGGCGACTGATTTTCTTGCAGGCACAACCGTTAACGATGCCGTTTTTCCCGCCACTCACGCACGCTTGACATTCTTCACCAGCTTGGAACGCGTGGAATTCGCTGGACTCGTACCCATTGTATTCACCGTTGACGTAAAAGTCACTGTCATGGCCGTTCACAGTTTTGTGCGAGAAGTCGCTGTACAGATGGGAGTGGTTAAGTTTGTCATCACCGTTTTCTAACGTTACACTATGCTTGGTGGAAAATCCGTGTGCATCGGGGCCTGTTTGAATATGTCCATTTGAGTGTGAGATATTCTATAAAAAGAAAAGAAAAATGTTAAAAACAGTTGGACTCACACTTTTAAGGTTTTGTAAGCAAACAAGAAATTTTGTAAGATAAATGTTATAGTTCAAAGACAACACAATTAGGTAAAATTAGGCAAATTTTTTTCCAAACTGGATAACGTAAAAAGAACCAATTTAGCTTACTTTATTATAAAAATCTAATGATGGTGTCCAGCAGCCAATGAAATCGTTATTTTATAATCGACTTTTGAAATTTCAAGCAAAGACCAAAACAGATCAAATGCAAGTTTTCAATGGAATAAAATAAGACTGGTGTATCACAGTTACATCAATTTTTTGCGTAATATTTATGAATTTATTCAACAAAGTCAATTGAAGTAGGGTGCCCAATGGCGAGGAATATTTTGGCACAATCGCCAAATATTTGATAACTATCGTTTTATTTTAGCAGAAGCTAAATATAAGAGAACAGTCAGAATAATAGAAGTAATCAATCCCTTGAAAAACTCATCTTTCTAAGAATGAGATGGAAAAAAAATAAAAAATGTCTAAAATTTTAAAATATTTGATATTTTATATACAAAAATAATAAAGCGCTCAAATGAAATATTTTCAAAAACTAATTACATTTTTTCTTCTGTTTTCTACGATGCTAAATTTTTATTAGCACAACAACGAAGCGTGAATTTTTGAAGCACATTTCTGATTTTCAGTGCGTGAAATACGATGCCAGGAGCGTTAAAAATCATTATGCAATATATTATATCGATTTTATGATTAAAAAAATGTTTTCTCACAGTACAAAACTAAAGATTTTCATGATCATTCTACAAGGGCAAATCAAAGTCTTTTTTTTTTTGCCAAAATACAAGCAAACATATACATTCCCAGCAGTGACAGTTCCTTGAACCGTACCAGCCGTATCTGCTTTTTGCTCGGAAGAGCGGATCTGCTATCAGTCATTTAAAATGACGGTTGTTCTTCAGACGTCCACAACTTATGAGCAGCGAAGTGTTATTCGTTTTGTATGGAGCAAGGGACAAAAGCACATAGCAATTCACAATCCAGAACTTGCCCTAATAATTTTCACGTTTTTGCTCCACTAAAGAAGTTTTTGGCAGGACAGAGATTCACATGTGACGAAGAGGCCAAGAACGCGGTCTGACGGTGGTTCCACAGGCAGCCGGAAGAGCTTACCATAGGGGAATCTCTAATTTAGTGCTGCAATAAGACACATGTCTGAAAAGGTGTGGTGACTATGTGGAGGAGTAATGTAAGGTACGTAGTACACTACGTATATTAGTAAATACCTGTATTTACCTGTTTTTGGCGAATAAAAAATAGGCGCAAAGACTTTTTGATTTGCCCTCGTATGACCCGTTTGTAGCGTTCTAAATTACATTAGTAAAATATCAGTTTGAGATGATAATGACTTCATTGTTAAAGAAATAGAAAGCAAAAGTGCCGTTGCCATTAGTTTAGCTAAATTTTAACCAAATTATAATTTTCACAAATATAGAAAAAACGAAAAGATAAATGAAAAATTATGATCTTATTGGAAAAAAAATAAATAACTTTTTTTTAATACTCCCACAAGCTATCCTCCTCGGCTCAGCATGAGTTTATTGCCTAGCAGCAAGTCCTTTCAAACTATAGAAAATCGGAAAGTTTGCTATCACTCATGACTCTTCCGAAAATTACCACATTGCCTTACAAGACAACTTGCCACTTGGTTAAACACACTGATCATAATCAATCCTTTTGAAATGTACATGGTTCATTTTGAAAGTAATGCGCATGATGTTATTATGACGCGACGATCAATGGCAGCGCGGTAAAACCGGCGGGAAATGTGGTGGGGGATCTAATCTTTGAATGCAGCAGCTGGTCGTCAGTTTGCTCCGAGCAGTGTGAGCGGAAAGACGTGCCTCGGCGTGAAGTGTGTTTTCGACTTTTGTAACACCTCGCACGATAGAGCGTTTGTTTGAGCAACGATACGCCATATAGTTTTTAATGAAGCTTCAAAAGAATGCAACCGAAACATTTCAGATGCTTCAAGAGACCTGTAAGGACGATTGTATTTCCAGGTCACAGTCCGGGAGGTGGCACAAGGCGTTCAATGAGGGCCGGAAGGAGGTCGCCGACGAATCCCGTTCAGGACGCCCAAGAACGGCTAGAACCTACGAGAATGTGGATCGTGTGCGCGAAGTTTTGCATTCCGATCGTCGGTTGAGCATTCAGCAAATTGCTGATGCCCTATACTTGTCCCCATTCGTAGTACATGGAATAGTGACCCAGGTTCCGCAAATGCGCAAGTTCTGCGCGAAGTTTGTGCCGAATGTGTTGACGGAAAATCAACTTCCTGACCCAGAGCAACACCCCGTTTTTTCCCCACCCCCTTTACAGTCCCGACTCGGCTCCATGCGACTTTTTTTTTGTTTCCCCGACTCAAGTGAGTGCTGAAAGGAAAACATTGGGATACCGTGGAAAACATCCAAAACCCCAGCGTTCTATAGAGACATTCCCGTCGAGGAGTTTCAGGGTGCCTTTGGGGCGTGGCAAACACATCTCCTCAAAAGTCTTGATGCAGGAGGACAATATTTTAAGTATTTTAAACATCTGTACAAGTACGATCAATAAATCTATTTTTTCCCAGAAAATGCGCATTACTTTCATAATGAACCCCGTATCTTTAAGAGATAAACAAAATTTAGGAGATTAATTATATAGATGATTTTGAGTCCCTAGATCACAGCAAAATCGAGTCTGCAACTCAACACAAAAACTTTTTTAACTAGTACTTTATGTGAGTGTGAAAATGAAATGTGACAGAGGAATGTTCTTTTGCTTCAGTAGGGTTTGTTAGGGTAAAAAGAAACATGGCAACAAGCTATTACACTATACTTGTGATAATTGTTGAAACTAAAGTGCTGATGAGTGAAGATTAGATAAATATGGAAAAGAGATTCTGAGAGTTCAACTTGTTTCTTAGCACTAGTGTAGGTGCCACCATCGTTAGAAGATAACATTGGAAAAGAGGTTTTTCTAAGTTAAGTATTCTTACATTTTCTTCACCAGCAGGTCTACGAATGTGAAGCATTTGGCTTCAACTCGTTTTACTTGTTATGCGTAAGACTACTAAAAACATTTAGTTATAACTTTTATATTCCAAGCTATTTTTGATTTAAAATTTAATCGTTTCCGGTTTCCATTCACCCCATAAATGCTGTACTATGGGGAAAATGGAAGCAACTACGTTCTTCGTTTTTTTTTAAAGATGAACATTTTTTCCTCCACTCAGTTGTCTTTTTACTCGGATTGTTATTTGTAATGGGCCCGTACATATTATGTAGGAACTGCTGCGTTTCTTCTGATGGTGATTTTTGATAATGATGGTCTCACTCTAATGAGACTTTTTATCGAATGAAGATTTGTAGCGTCTATTGAAGCTCTTTTGGGATTGTTGTGTTTAACGTAATGGCAGTCTCCGTTCCTTTCTCCGCCAAAGAACGATACAACAAAGCACAGATAGCCCAGGCATCGTTGGCACAATCTGACGAAATCAGAAGCTTAAGGCAAAAGTTGACTTTTTTTCAGATTTGCCGACCTTATGGAATACTTAAAGATATCCTTTTCTACACTTATTCCTGATTTATATTCTGCATTTTTTGTATATTTTAACTGTTTAACCGCTTCGTCTATTGACGAACAACCTGAATTTATTGACAAAATCGACATTAACACGCGCGAAGTCATGCGAGTAAAAGCGAGATAACGCGTAAATGCACTGTGGTTAAAACTCAACATTAAAGCTTGTACCTGACTAGTCTTTTCTTTTGGTGTGTTTGAGGAAGATGAGGACTTAGAAACTTGCTCTGCATGTATCCCTGAGTATGGCGAGCCGCTAGGCGACTCTGTCTGCGATTCCAGAAAATGTATAGGGTGGTCATTGCAGCTGACATCGGGAATAATCGAATTCCGCTTCACCCTTGGTGGTGGCTGAGGTCTCCAGGACTTGTCCTTATCCTCAGTCTGACCATTCTGCATTCCATCTTGATCCTCCCCGAACCTTTCAAGAACTGGCTTGTTCTCTCTAACCGGCGTGACCAACGAGGCCAGGGAGGGTCGATCAGTAGAGTGGTCAACCACCTGCGGTACTCCTGTTCGACGAGGTATGGTGCAGAACTTGCTGACCGAATTTATAGAGTCGTTGTAGCGAGCTCCGTCGTGGGCCATCATGCGCCGAATTTCCTCCGCCGCCTGGCGGAACCTGGCAAGGACCCTGTTCTGTTCTTCCACTGCTCTGGTGGAACTAGGAGGTGGAGGGGGAATGATATAGGCTGAAAGATCGTCTTCGGCTGGAGCAGGCATGGAGGTCTGTTCCGTTGAGGCTGAGAAAACGATACCATCAGGCTCTTCCTGTTCCTCCGCAGGTTGATCTATGAAGATAAAACACGAAATCTTTAACAAAGAGAAAAGTACACTACTTTATTATCCTACAAATCCCTGCTTTTTATGACGTTAATTATGTTTCACAACAGTTAACAAGAAAGTTTGTTTTTACTGTTTACAGGGTGCGGAGAAAGTTCCCCCAATTTTATTAGATATTTCAATTGGTTGTAAATAACACATAATTCAACAAATTAAGAAGTTAAAAAAATAAAAACTCTTTATTGAAACAATAATAATAACATAAAACAAAAAAAAATTATAACAATTGTTCAAAATTGGCTCCTTGGGCTTCAATACATTTATGGAGCCGCAGTCTGAAATTGCCGACAATGCTCGCGCACGCACCCACCGTTATCTCATTCCAGGCATTTTGCAGTGGCTGGACGACCATTCCGTGGACAGTCGGCAGTCCCCCCAGTCTCCTTGTAGCGTTTCACAGCAGCATAGACTGTTTTACTCTTGAATTCAGTCGTTCGAATAATATCGGCTGTTTTCTTTCCCTTTCTTCATTCCCTTTTTGGTAATTCAACGACAGTAACACGCATTTTTTCACGATTCATAACTCACTAACTCAATGAAATAACAAAGAACAAATGATTAAACCTCAAATACCTTTAATGCCAATAAACAATATGTGCCAAATAAATCGCCAACATACGATTTTAACGCCAAAAAACGTTTTAAACAAAATTGTGGAAACTTTCTCCGCACTCTGTATTTACTGGAGAACAATGCGCAAATAACCGACTGCTACAATGCCTGAAAGAACTACTTCAGTTGGAATGGTAAAAATCTTCAGATGTCAATTAAGTTGGATACAATTAAGCTGTTGAATACGTTATTCTATGGACATTTAGAAGACACTTAAAACGACAACTCAAATAGATGTGGTGAATTTCAGTCTAGTGAGTATTTACAGAGAAACGACGCATGTTTTTCGAAAGGTATTAAGAAACGTGAACATGCTTCTTTAAACATTAAAAATCATTAATTTAAATTAAAAACAAAAATTTTGTTCTGCTTTAAGTGACAAGAAAAAGCATATCCTTCTGCTATTCTTTCATTTCTAAATGGATGTAATTCTGCAGTGAAGATGCTATTCAGTGGCTCTCATTTAACAATCATGCTTCTAAGAGTATAATTTTTTTTTAGTTAGAGGTTCAAACTTATATGATGGTCAAAATTAAACTTACCAAACTCAGAGGGCCATGCAAGGCGTTTTATAGGTTATAATGACAGGAAATTTGGACGACAAAAAAGATCCTACACTCTAGATTAGTTGAATAACAAAATTAGAACAAAAAATTCAACAGGCGGGGCTGACGAACACATTACGTCACTGAACCACTTTCCCCGGTACTTTGTGTTGATAAAAGCAAGTTAGTTAAGAGTTATTAATTGAATTATTTGATAATGTTCATTAACGACCACATTATACATAAAAGAGAATGAGAAGTACTGTGACAACATTAATTTTTAGAAATTACATAAAATGGGATAAAGATTAAGGATGAAACTGAATGCGACTTTCTCAGACTGTCATTATATCCAATTTTCTTCTTAAATCGTTGGTCGCTGTATTGACATTTTTGCATTTTTTTTTCAAGAATTAATGTTTTTAACTTCGTTTGAAAAGCAGCAGGTCGGATCGGACTCGGACCCAGAAGTTCCCGTTTTCAAACATTTACACAACCAGTTTTCTCACGAGAAAATAATATTCCGAAAGAACTAAACAAATAAAAACATCTCCCCTTCCCCCTACCCCCCCCCCCCAAAAAAAAAGGGAGAAAAGAAAGAACGTTTTTTCATTGAAATTTATATTACAGGTTCATTTGAAACTCCTTCCTGAACCTATATGTCCTGGTTATACTGAAAGGGTTGGATCGTTAGTAATAATTGTATATATTCTTAAATAAAGACTCATGATAGCAGAGGAATAGCACTACATGTTACAGAGTACTATTCTTGATCAAAGCTCCCATGTCAAATTGTAATGTTTCTGGCAAAGAAACCAATTTAATGTCAAATAGCAAATACACGTTTAAAGGTTGACCAAATGCATATTCTGAAAAACTCTGAACAAAATAATGTAAAACTGAAATGCATAATGCAAAGAGCTCGAAAACACTGAAAAAACTAAAGCGTATTATAATGTACGTAGATTGTTAAATTTGTTGTTTTATTGAAAAACAAATTATACATTGTTGAAATCATACCTTTTTCGTTTTGAATGTCATAAATATCCCTCCTCTGTCCCGTCTCCTGATCAAGAAAGCACTTATTGTCATCGGGAGTGACACAACAGAAGTCAACATCATCAGCCGACGGGGGCGGGATGATTGTCAAGTCGATGATGTCGGGGTCCAGACACAAAGTGTTCTCTTCAAACGGCAGGGAGGTGGACGTCTGGAGCTGCCTCAACAACTCTTCGATGTCGTCTGTCTCCTGATCAATCAACAGGTGCGGGCTGTGCAGGCCGAAGCTGGAGCACATCTTCTTGAGGTTGTCTTCCGGGTCGTCCGTGGACAGCATGTTCACATGGGTGGGACTGTTGGTCGGCGTGCTTTCCGCTTCGCTCTCCGAGGGAAGAGCGTTATATTCTTCTCCACCGACGTGACGCGGAATGAAGAGCAGCGAATCATTGGATTTGAGTCCGAGATCGCGTGGTTGTTCCGTTTCGTCGCTCTGTAAATACAGCTGCGCGTCGTTCACGATCCTGCTCATCTCTGTGACTCGACTCACGACGTCGCTACTCTCGTTCTCCTCCACCTCTTCCAGCAGTTCCAGGGACATGACGCTGTGCAAGTCGATTCCAGCTGCCGAGTCGTACGTCTGGAGACGCGAAGCCACGACGTCCGACTGTCCAGCTAGTTCCTGCGATGCCGGGTCGTCCTGACTCGAAATGAAGTCAATGTCTGCTAAGGAATCTTTCCTCTGGCAGATCCCTTCACCGTTCGTTTCCGAATCTTTTCTCGGACTGCTGTCTCTCGGCAAGCCAAGACATAAGGGTAGAGATGTAATGGAAGCCACCAGGGCCTGCATTTCATTCATGTTGTGATCCACCGAGCTAGGACTCGTCGCTATACTGAACTGATCTCGAGAGTTGCTTCTAGAGAGGCGACGTTCCTAAAAAGAAAAATTTCGAATTAGCTTAAAATAACTATTCTGGAAGAATCCTCAAATAGCATTAAAAAGTCGCTGCTTATTAGAGACATTTAAAAAAAAAAAAACGAACTGAAAGGATGAAATTTTGTTGATCGAATACTATAACGACTAATCATTAAATCCCTAACTCTAACTTCATCCACTTCCCTCTTTTTTTATTGAAATGTGACCGAAATGATCTTCACAATAAAGAAAAAAAAATCTAACTTTACACTTACGTGTTCAATAATTTAACCATTTAAATTGTTATTAAACTTAGACGTAAGTTCGAATGTACATATACATTCTTACAAAAATTACCAAACATATGTACTAACTTTGAACTCTGACATTCTTAAAATATGACTCAAATATACGAAATCCAAATACAAAATAATGTAAAAGATATGCAAATTACCTTGATTCGAACTTTTAACCAGTGTCGCTTACGTATTACAGACTTTTAAAATCAAAATTTAAAATTTTATTGATGCAACACTTTTCATACAAAGCTTAAACCGTTATGGAAAATGTTTTCCCCAGACAACGCGAAGTACATTAACGCGGCATTAACTTGTTCACTTGCCTCAGAAAAGAATAACCAAATCTATTTATACTTCATTTTTCGTTAAAATTTCAAGGCCAATTTGCAACACATGATACTGAAACACTATTTCGATATCACTTCAATTAAAAATAAATACTGCTAAAACGTCAAATTCCTTTGAAATCTTGGTTTCAAGATATAATATTATCACTTATAGACACGAAATGGAATTTCTTTTTCTAGTGAAATATGCGTTGTCATGAGTGTATACTGGCTAGAATTAAAATATCTCAGATGCAGCGTTGTTTTGTGTAGACCATAGATAAAGTAAAAGTAAAACGTGGGATTAAGCTATTTTCCGGGAATACATTTTGCCTCTAAATTGTGTGTTACTACATAATTAGATTTCATATACAAAACGTTGTTGCAAAAAGCAACAGCGATTGTAATGGAGCTTAATCAGCAACCGCAATGCTGCTGGCTCCATTAGATGCTATATATTGAATGCTTAAAATTTTTCTTAAACTCTTCGGCAAAATTTTGAGGGGTGTTAGATGGGACGAGATAAGAAGCAAGAATCATGCAGGAACACATGGTCGCAAACACCTTTTGACGCGCTACATGCACACAAAGCTAGAAACTGATGGATGCAAAACAGGTCACAAATTTATATTACTCAAAGACGTTTTACACACATTTTACCATTTTTGCTTCTAAGAAGGGTTTAAGACAGTTGTTACAAGTTACGGTCTGTAGAGACTAAGACATGCGTCGCAATAAAGGCACAGTGATCGATTAAAATTTGTCAAAATGGCTCGTTATTGCGACAGTAAGATAAAAAACTGTCATTGCAACGCATAGATTAAGCTTCAGGCCGCAAATTCCAACAACTGCTTTAAATCTTTTTTAAAAAATAAAATGTTGTGTAAAATAGTTTGTATGTATTAAATTTTGTGATCTGTTTTGCATCCATCATTTTCTAGCTTTGTGTGCAGGTAGCACATCAGTATTGCGTTTGTGACCGTATGTTCTTACAATGTTCTTTCTTCTTATTCCTCCCTCCCTCCGCCGCTAATTCCCCTTAAAGTTTTGCCCACGACTTTTGATTCATCCTGTAGTTAGCAGAATTGGCGTATGCCATGGTTGGAGCAATATTGCTTGTCCTTTTCGCTGGTTTCTCTCTTTCTGACACAGAAAAATATTGAAGTTTGAAAAACCGAACATTCCGTTATAACTTACTATTCTGACTTGCATACCATTCATCTCAACAAGCGACACTTGGAAGCAACTGAAAATGATCCCTGTTTATATTTCCCGATTTTCTTGAAGGCAGGCAATAAAGAGGTTGCACTTGAATCTAGTTAGATATGCAAATTTACAGGAACTGGACTGCTAATAATAAATCTGCTCTGGAATCTCACTCACGGATTCACGCCATGTACGCTCAATCACACTCACGTAGCGATATCGTGAAACGAACTTAGCGATCGTTGAAACTAAGGCTGCACAAACCATTGAATATACGCAGAAAAAAGATTGAAAATGATAAAGGATAAAAATTGAAAAAAAAAAAAATAGTTTAAAAACCTAAAAAAAAACACGCTTTCGTAGCAAAATGAACTAAAAAGTGAAAAATAATCTTTGGATGATAGTAGTTGACTAATCACTAAATTTTAATGTAATACAAAAAACCGCGAGGTGCTGTCTATTTCCATTTTCATGGACAACAAATGGAAGAAAGTCAAGACAACTGATAAGAAGCCCCCACGCTTTTTTGTATTACATTAAAATTAAGTGATTAGTCAACTACTATCATCCAAAGATTATTTTTCACTTTTCAGTTCATTTTGCTACGAAAGCGTGTTTTTTTAGTTTTTTAAACTATTATTTTATTTTCTTCTTTTTAGTTTAACTTGTTTCACGAGAAAATATTCATTTCAACATTCTTCAAAATCTTTTATATTCATGAAATTGCCCAAAAAACAAAGCGACAAAAGGTCTCGGGTGGCATTCGAAACGTGGTCTCTCGAACTCCAAAAAGAGCAACTGTACCCCTTATAAAGTGTAATAGCCGAGCTCTAAAAACATTCAACTTCGCTGATAAATTACCTGTGGAGTAAATTGTCTAATCCAGCTAATCCATCTCAGTCATCGATGTATGTGTGCGGAAATCATATCTACATTACTTTGAAAATTTGAGATACATTTGAATAAAAGTTTTGTTCAACAATGGTCTGATCAGCAATGAATTTCGAATTGAAGGCTCACCTAAATTTTGGCATGAAATTAGTTAAAAACAATTATATTTCATGATCTAACTACCTTGGAACATTGGGACAAATTTTGTCTGATGCAGAAAAATTAAAGGTTTTTATAGATATTTTTATATAATTTTTGCGAGCATTTTAAAAGTATTTTTTAAAATTTTTTTCCTTTTTCACATTGTTGGAGTTATGCCAAAATATTGATTAAAATTGGAGGAAACTAACAATTAAAAGAGTTAATTAATTAATTTGATTATAGAATATTGCATTGTCATCGGGTCTGAGGTAGCGTGCCAAATTTCAAAAGAATCCGATCGCAGGAAGTGGGTGAAATTTGAGCTGCAAGATTCCGTTACAAGATACATACATACAGGCGAAGCTAATAAAAGCGTTTTAAAAAATTATTAACTGAAAATCAGTTGAAAATGCTTAGTATTAGAAATGCTAGCTCGCTATTTTGAAATGCCGAACTTTGCAATTGGCATTACACTTGGAGATCATCTTATTCAAGCTTGGTACATTACACACCATTCAAGCATTTAAAACCTCCACAGATGATTCAGCTATGATTATTTTATAGTATCTTAAAATCACAGGAAACGTTAATGAACAATGATCGTTTTCAAACAATATTCATTTTTCATATAGAACTTCGCTTCTCTATTTTGAAAGTGCTTTCGCGCCTGTTTATAGCAAAGTCGAATAACCAAATTTAAGTTTCGTTATGGCCATAATTTAGTAGATTGACATCGCATATTTTGCATATTGGCGTATGTTCTCGGGAAAAATTTTGCAAATCCGGCACGACCAATGCGAAGACGGGCCGTTATAACTTGTTATTCTCTCGCGATCTTTGATGACTTGAATAGTTAAAAAGGACGGCGTTTTCTACAAAAAGATATGAGATGTGCTGTTGAATGAAAATACATCAAAAAAGGAGCTTCGTTGTCTTAAGCAGTATTTTAGTTACCAATAAAAGTTGGTCTCTTTTGTTAGCCGTCTTTTCATCCAGAATCTTCCTAAATGAAAATCTTTAAAATCCTGAAACAAGTGTCATTGATACTTGTGCGATTTGAACGCAATTCTCAAACTTTGTTTGAAAGTTGTAACTAGATATCTAAATATTTTTACATTTTTTTTTTAATGATGTTTTACTAATCACACCAAAGCAAACATTTTGTTTGAAACGATAGTTATTTCAACAATTACTAACTTATTCCATTCGTTAACTTTGATTGTTTTTAAACGTATACCTTTTTTTTCTTCTTAAGTACAATTTTTCCTACTCTAAAAGTCTTCATTTAGATTGTGTTTAACACAGAACCGATTAAATTCATACAAGTGTTACCAGGCAATAGGCTCAATAAGCACACACAATATGTAGAACGAAGCTTATAGCACTACTATTGCTATAAAAATAATCTGAAGTCTATTCTTTTTGCAAAAGAAATGGACCAATGTCCGTTTCATTTGAAACCGTCTGGACAAAGACCCCTTGGGATAAGGCAATGCAATTAGTTTACTTACCTCGCAGGGGATGTATGGGGGTGGTGGGATAGAGAGATCGATCGTTCTGACCGTTTGCTTCTGGGGTGAGTTGGAAGGGCAATAGTTCCAGGGTGAGTCCTGTACAATGTGACGGCCGTGGTAGCTTGGCACTGGGAAGAAAGAAACCAACGGACTTTAAATATCGTACAACCAAAAGATTTTAAATGTAGTACAGTATAAAAAAGATCAAATATGCTTTGTAATAAAATGTGGTTTAAATAAAAAAGAAAAAAAAACTAAAATACAGGCGTCCCTCGTACAACACGGTTAATTCGTTCCGTGTAGTATCGAAACCGTGTTATGCGAGGCTTTTAAAGATAACTTTTTAACTTATTTTTTACATTAATTAATCATGTACGTAGTAAAAATCATGTCAATATGTATCGTGTTGTATCGAAACCGTATTATGTCGAAACAGTGTTATACGAGTCTTAGAAATAATTTGAATCAGGGGTTGTGTACCATGTTGTATCGAAACCAATTTTCATAAAAACAAAGTAAAAACTTAGTCGAGTTACTTATTTTATGAAACATTAATAGAATGCAATAAACAAAAATGAAGTTCCACCTTTTTTTAGACATAACTTTCGTGTTATATCAAAACCATGAAGTATTAAATTCAAATTTCGCACCAGTGTAATATTAATCGCAAATTTGGTACTGTGTAATATCGAAACCGTATTGTATAAGTACCATGCTCTTTGAGGGCACTGTAAAGCACTGATTGTCCAGAAAATGCAACAAATAGTCCAAGGCCACAACGGAGCCCCATCATTGGCGCCGACTCCATGGGGCCTGAGTGGGCCCGAGCCCCCTCAAAAATATTTTTGAGGGGGCAGAGTCCCCCCCCCCCAATAAATCAAGAAAATTATTAGTTACATTATGCTTTCTAAACTCATAAATTTATCTTTTATTTTCCTTGTTTGAAGATAGTTTACCTAGTAAAATACATTCAGTAATGAGTGAAAACAAATAATTATTACGGTTGTGTAAGCACGTTAACTGAAAAAGAGTGGTGTGAATAATGATAGTGTTACAGTGCTGCGAGTACAGTAAAAATTTGTCCCAGTGCGCGAACTTTACGGGTCAAGTCAGTTGCCGGTGGGCAGCGCTGCGGCGCGCTCACCTAAGTGTTGCTGATCCGCAAAAAATATATGAGAGTTTGATTCGTATATAAAATGGGAGGCGTGATAGTTTTGAACACTTTTGGGAATTGTGTTTAAAAGAAAACCTTCACAAAATGATGATCCTTTCCCTTCCTCGGAATCGACGTATACCAAAGAAGTGACAACATCGAAGGCAGCTCACCACACACTTTCAAAATCCAAAATACAGTTGACTCCCGCTACTTACGCGAAATGGCTATAACGCGATTTTTTCTCCAGTATTCAGACCCAACGCGAATTCCTCACCCGCAACACGAAAATTCTTGGAAGGAAATCGTGGTGTGTTCGTATCGGCTTTGTTTTTGGCAACTAAAAAATTTTTTTCTTATGAATGGATCTTTATCCTTTTAGCATCGCTGAGAGAAGAAGTTACCTTTTCATTTTAAATGCGAAAGTTAATGAAATTTAATACACTTAAGAGCGCTGTTTCATCTAAAGTTTGTGAAGATAAAAAGAGAAAGTTTCTGACAATTAAAGAAAAGCTAGAGTTTCTTGAAAAGCTGAAACTCAACTAAAAAATGCGTTGAAGGTAGCACGAGAATTAGGTATGAGTGAATATTCCATACATACAATTACAAGTCAAGAAAAGGAAATCCGTCAAAATTCACCGAGTAGTGTCTTAGTAAAATGCAAAAACTTATGAAAATGGAAACTGCTCATGTATTGTGTACAAATATCATTAATGGATCGACTGTACAGTACAACTAAAGATGCATTTGCTTTTCTTAGTATATACTGTGTCTACCGTACACAGGTTTATTTTTTCTTTCTTTCCCGTTGATAATTTTGTACATCGTAGCAGTATTTTATGTTGAATAAAACGGTTTTTTTTGAAAACAAGTAAAAAAGTAAAACATTCTGTTCTTTATGTAAGAAACAGTAATGTACAGTTAGTTAAGAGATGGTTTTTAACGGTTTGAGGGGATGTTTAAAAGTGTCTAAAATAATTGGGTACATTTATTAAAAAAATTTACACATACCGTTTTCCACAACGCGGAATAACGACTAACGCGAGGGGTCTTTGAATGCATCCCTCGCGTAAGTCGGGACAGACTGTACTACAAGGCAATATACATTGAGGTTTGTAAAATACAGTGATCTCTCGCTTATACGCGACCTCTGTTATACGCGTTTTTCACTTATGCGCGTTTTTCTCACGGGCCCGGCCAGCGATATAGGAAAACAATGTTAACTCTTGTTCATTTATACGCGCAACCTAAAATGCACCTTTCACTTATGCGCGATGAAATTCTTTCAAGTTTTAGTTAAATCGCCTATTCACGCTTTGCTTATCGAAAGATTTGTACCCTTCTTGATGTCTCTTGGGATGCTTTCACACACCTTTATTCCAATGTTCAAAACGTTTCCAAGAACGCGTTTTTTTTTTGTGATTGACATCGAGAGGGGAGAACGGGTTACATGCGAAAAGGTTGACCTTTCTAAAAGTCGTGGTGAAGCGTAAAGCATTGACATAGCCTATCGAGGATTTTTTGTTTCCTCACAGACTATGACACTGATCACGCAAGTTTTTAGGTTTTGTGGAATTCGCTTACATACTGTACAGTGTATAAAAAATGACAAAACGTGAAAATTCAAATTTTACATTTTTATTAAATTACAATGCATAAATGGAAATTATGTGCGTATTCATTAGTATCAGTAGTGTACTATTAGTATTACTATAACTGTTGATATCTTACTGTATTTAAGCTTATTTTTGGGGGTTTTCATTTATGCGCGAATCTTACTTGTGGGCGAAAATTTCGTTGTCCCCTTTGGTCGCGTATAAGTGAGAGGTCACTGTAGTGCAATTTTGCATTATTGGGCGATTTACATCAACTAGACGCACACAGGTCATTGCAGTTGAACAAGAGTGCATGCTTTTATTAAACAGAGGTGAAACACTTTGAAAAATCAACTGAGTTTTTCAAAAATGACAGACACTGAGAGACTGCGTTTACACTTGAATATGTTAGCCGATATCACTAATGAAAAACCACTGGTCTTAAAAAGCATGCATAAATTAAATAACCTTTTTACAAAAATACTGTGTGTGTTTGTATTTATTTTTTCCGTTTTTCAAAGCCAAAAAATATGTGTCGGGCTTGTCGACTTTTCGGGGTTCTAATGTTGATTGTATGACTTTCTAATGCTTTAAAAAACTTTAAAACTCACTATTTTTCATCTCAAATTTAGACAATTTCCTGCAGCATGCCCCCCCCCCCCCAATATTTTTTAAGTCGGCGTCTCTGGGAGTGCCCTTTAATGTAATTCAAGCGCCCTACCTTTTCCATGCCTAGCTACGGCACTGCAAGACTCCCCATAAAATAGAACAGAAAAATGTCTTTTACTAAGACAAGTGGCATGATCTAGTTGAACCAGAAAAATTTGTATACCAATTTTTGGATTGTTTTACTTTGAAAACGCCATGCCACATACTGTTTGTTTTTTTAAATTATACACACCAGAAAATACGTAAATTGGCATTTTCAAGGCACAAAAATCGACCTTTATTTGTGTGTGTGGGGGGGGGACAGACTTCCGTGGGATTACATAACCCCCTAAACCCCCGGTGATGACTGGCCCAGCCCCCCAGTAATTTTTGCAAGTCGGCGCCCATGAGCCCCATCATTACTGCTAAAAGTGCTCAACATATAACAACGAAGTCATGAGTTTATTTGCACTTTTCTTACGTGATTTTTTTTTTCTTTTTAATCATATTGCAGTTAGCCATTAAAATACAGATCAAACCGAAGTTCAATGCGACTCAAATTTAAAAAAAAAGTACCAAATATTAAGACATGAATATTATGAATAAATGACAGAAATGATGGATAAAAATTGTTCATTCAAGAACAATTAACTCGAGAGTCACGTTAACTATTCACTTCAGTTCTAAAATGAGATTTATTACAGTTTAACACAAGGTATTAAGGAGACTCAATTTAACAGGATTTGTTTTTCTCACGATTTTTCCTTCTCTTGCACTCATTTTTCCCCCAATATCTAAAAACTGTTTTTATCACGAATAAATCCAATTTTAAATGCATGATTCATGGCTTTAAAATAGTTTCGGAGACTTTTAGTAATATTATTAAACATATATAAAATATAAATCATTGAATTCAATTTGTTGTTGGCTTCTATTGGAAAAAGCATATTGGTTCTTTACCATTTGTATACTTATTGCTATTTTAGACCCCATGACATCCATTTCCTCATGTCGCAACAATACCGGCGAATGCCTTTACCACTTACGCATTTTAAGGCTCAATGTTTCACCAGCTGGAGGCACCTGTGCTCTATCAATGCAAAACTACATGAAGAATTTATTTCAAAATCAAACAAGAACATCCAAGCCAAATCAACACTCATAGGTTCTTTTACACCATTGTTGCTGAAAATTCACCGTATATTGAAAATCCACCGACTGGGACCGGGTTTAAACTTGCGAACTCGGGCATGAGAGCAGCCCATTGAAATTAGAAAAATACCGCAGTGTTTGAATCATTTTAAAAACTTTCTTTTACTTCCGCTATGATACAATCTTTCATACTCAACACTGTACAAAATCATGGTTAACATTGTTGAGTGAAATCTTTCGTTTCAGACATGAAAACATTATTTGATGTTAAGAATCATTCATTGAAAGTCAGAAACATTCAAGGAGGGATACAGAAAATTTTCAAGGAGGGGGTGGTTGATGTTTTAGCTGATCTCTTACTACTTATTTGATTTATACATTCAGGAGGGGGGGGGGATGGCTGCGTCAGGTTTTTTTTATCTAAAACAACTAAAATATAGAGATTTAGCCAAGGAGGTCCCTAAAATTATTCTTTCCTTTTTCCGTTGAAAGAGGCACCCTAATATTGCATTTTAGAACTTTAGTTTCGTAAGAATTCTGGGGTAATGTTTAAAAACCCTCTCCTCCAAACATCATGGGAGATAGTCTAAAATTGCTTTTTTTTTTTTTTTGAAACTTCAGTTTGGAAAAATTACCAGAGCATAATCACTGAACTCATTATTTCCCCTAACACTACCCGAGAAGTCTACAATCACATCTTTAAGACTTAAATTTTGCAAAATGTCAAGAAGAATGACTTCCAAACTTCATCCCCTAAATCCACCAAAGATCATCTAAAATTTCCTTTTCGAAACCTAAATAACAAAAGTTTCCTGAAGGGAAATTTGAACTTTTTTCCTCTTCTTTACGTCAACAAAAAAGGACTACACGTGCCTTTTAGGAATCCAATTCGGAGAAATTATAGGTGTATAGAGTCCCTCATGGGAGGGGCGATCTCCCCCATCCCTTTTCGCTTGTATCCATTGTTAGAAACATTTCAACACATCTCACGTCTGAAAATAATCGCCGAAAGTTGAAAACTTCACATTTAAAAATATTCTTTAAAACTGAACCGATAACCGAAAATTACTTAAAAATGTTTTGAAAACAATTAGAAAAAATAACTAAAACTAAATGACTAAACAGTTGATTCAGTTTATTCCAAATTTGATAAGAGTGAAAATTTTATGATTCGAAAAAAGTAATCAGACAAACCAAATACGAGAAATCAAAATTATTCCTTCGGATTGGCAACTTCTCTTATTCAACAAGAGTTGGTAGTTGTTAGACCATACAAAACTGAAAATAAATTAGATACTATGCTCGAAACCGACCTGGAATAAAACATATTTATACAAAAACTTAGAAGACAATTAATATTGAAGAAAATTTACCTGGACTAACCTTGACAAGAGAAAATAGTTAATGGTTAGCAGAATTTTGTTCAAACACAGAACTATTTGTAGAGTTTGCACACTGACTCGTAAACTAGGAATACATGTTCAACAAGAGCAATAAAATAAAAAGTTTCCAGGGAATATCAGGAATTCCGCAATCTGATATCAAACCCAAACCTTGAAATATGAAACGAATGACACCAAACAAAAATTCCAAAATCGTGCCATGCATGACGAATTTCGCAGACAACTGTGCAATCTAGTTCCTGAAATGTTGAGAAATCAATGTCACCATACATTGCATCTCCTGAACAAACACTTGTTGGTCGTTTCGAAGATCTCGGAAGTGTTCCAACCTGTACACCTAATCTTCATGATCGGCAAATAATAGGAAATATATATATTGATTCATTCTGACTGTTAATAGAAAAATGTCGGAATATTTGGAATGACTTTTCGGTGTATTTTTTGCCGTTCGAGAAAGCTCCATAATCCTGTTTGGAATGAAAGGAATTTATTTCCGTCCGCGGATTTCATAAGAAATATGGATTATACGGTTGGGGTTCCAAAGTGAAACAGGATTTGTTTTGAGGAGAAGGGGAGAATTTAAAATCCTATTGGAATTTAGAAATGATTTCAATACTTTTCTGTCCCTACTCTCATGGGTTATTTATTTATTTTTTTTTTCTATTGTTTTTGAAGTAAAAATATGGAGCAAAACAAAGTCGTCGAGATTCACATAAAAGCACCTTATGGGATAAGAACTACTTCCAGATGAATTTCTTTAACGTTGATGACTTTCGAGTAGATTTTTTTAAAGAAAATAAAATTCACGACAAACAATAGCTAGAATATAAAACTGAAAAAAAATTAATACGCTGATTTTATTTCAATTAGAAAAAAATAATATTTTTAACAATCGAGAAGTAAAGTTAAAGTCATTTTATTTTACAAAAAATCATTAAGTAGACGATTAATTAAGTTGATTCAAGAAAAAAATAGTTTTTTCTTCTTTACTTTCAATGTTTTCTTCTACATATCGGAAAAATATAAATAAATAATGCAAAGAAAAAAAAAAAAGCAACATATAAATAAATAATGTGCTTGCTATATCTCTCGAGAACTTGCATCCATGTTTGATGATTAGAAATTTATTCTTTCGTTTTTTCGCGCTGAATTCTGCTATTGAAGAATAAGAAAGAGTTGAGAGAAGTGAGTCGGTTTGAGGAATGGGGCAGCTGAATTTATGATGAAAAAAACGTGAAAAAATATTCTACCTTGTCCAGTAGATGTAGCATCTTAGAGTTAAGTAAGCGTAAAGCAGCTACATCTACTAGATAAGCTGGAGTTCATGTATCAAATTTTTCGTCATAAATGCAGACGACTCATTTCTCTCTGCCTTCCATTCTTACCTGTCCCGTACCAAATTTAATATCACAATAGGGGGCTCCAGCTCGCGTCAATCTTCAATTCCCGATCTTTTTTCTCTTTTAATGAAGCCGTAAGTGGGCCGTGGTAGCCCGATCGGTAGAGTGTCGGATTCGGGGCCGGAGGGTCCTGGGTTCGAACCTCGATGGTCGAAGACCCCCCTTTCGTCATTAAAGGGGACTGGGCGACGTTAAATATGCTCGTGGTCTCAATGTCCTCCAAGTGAAACGATACCTCTGGGGGTGCTAGCACCAGGTAGCTATTAGCTCCTGGTCTAGTTCTAAATTCTCATTAACCGTTCGATCCGGTGATGGTGCTGCCATCTATCGGTATATAAAATAATGGAGGCAAGGCACTTAGTATGCAGTCCTCGACATAAATACAGTTGTAGTCAGTTGTGACTCGGAATCGAATGAAACCGTAAGTCTCGTATTAGCTGTAAGTCTGTGCAAATACTCGTATTTTATCATTTGGAAAAATTTAAAGTTTCGTTCGGTAAATTTTGAATTTCCCCAATCCTGAAAGTTTAAGTTCGGGGCGCCTCTGCGTGTGATCGTGAAATTATACTCATACCTATGATTACGTTTCCACGTGCTATGAGCCTTATATTAAACTAATTCTTATGATGTATTCAAAATAGATTATACGACGTGTTGTCACATGCAGGGGTGCCCACCCGTCTAAGAGCAAAAGCGCACCCCCTAAATATTGTAATGACCCCCCCCCCAATTAAGAGCCCCCCAAAAAAGCAAAATACTCCTCAAAACACCTTTCCTAAAAATTTCAATGGCGCAGTCTGCGCTACGACCCTTTCCCCATAGGTGGGCACCCATGGTTACATGAACGAAAGAGTAAGATTTAGCAAAACTGAGAGCTACATACCTCTATCTACTGGCTCAGGATCTCTGTCTTGCCAATCGACTGGAAGTTCAATCCCAACTAGTTGATGATAGTATCGCTCCAGAACAAGAACGAACTCTTCTGTTTCTCGGTCTTCCATCTGAATGCTGAGGCACTAAAGCGACAAAGAAATCGTTCTATATACTTGCAAAGTGTACTTAAACACCATTTTAAACTCAGAAACAAATATAAAAACTGGAGAATATCATAAACATTGTTCATGAATTTTTTTTATGCATATGTTCGAAAAAAATAGTTTTAAGTCAAGAAATTCAGTTCCAAGCTGCATGACGAGCAAGATTTAGCACTAAATTTTATTTTTCGAAAAAGTTAAGAACTTTCATATTTTAATTACTCTATTATACAAATATTCCCTTTTTAAAAATTTTTTATTACATAATTTTGTATTGGGGGAAATGGATTACAAATGTTAATTTTATCAGCTCCGCATATTAATGTGTTTATATATCAGAAACAGGTGCAACAAAATAAAGCATTCATAAAGCACGTAACGAGTCGAAAATTTGATAAATCATAATTAATAATTGTGTGTTGCATAAACAAAATATTCATACTTCTTTTTCTGGGTGTCGTAATCGAATCCTTATTCGATACGAATAATCATCTTCCCTTGTTACTTCCACATTCTCCAGTTCCGCGAACTGTGCCAAGTTGATTGGCTGCAAAAAAATAAAAACAAATGAATAAAGTTTATCCAGACAAATAAATCTCCGACAGCATTCCCAGTAATCTTATGCAATCTTCTCGAAAACACTTTGATTTCACACCTTCCAAGAATATAACTCCACAACTGGGACTTTTATATCCTAGACAAGGCATGGAGATGCATTTAATTGAGCACTAAAACTGTTAAAACTACTCGAACGCTTATAAGTAATGTTTATTTAACAATTCTCAGAAAGTTGAAAGTTGTGTAATTTTTTCCGCTTTGCGGATCGAATACAGCAAAAGGTATTACAAACACAGAGCTTTGATAAGGCATTCAGTTCGTTGGAAAAGAATTTTGCCTTTGTAGCAGGTACGTTGACTTTAACATCAGTTTTTGTTTTAAATTTTTTGTGATGCTTATTTTTTTTTCAAACGCGCTATTTCTAAGTTAAAACTCCAAAGTCTTAAGATTTTTTCTGGTTGTGAAATAATAATTAGAGATTTTACCCATTGACGTCACGAACTGAAATTTTTGGAAGGGCGGATATTTTCAATTTGCTGAATAGAAGTCCAAATTGTGCCGAATGATAAAATACGGGTATGCATCTTAGAGCAGGAATTAGTAAATGGAGGGATCAAGTCCGATCATTGGCTTAACAAAAGCTCGTCGAACGACCCCAAGTTCCGAGACTCAACAACGACGAATGGTTGGCACGTTTTGCGTGAAACAAGCGAAGGAAACCTGATTTCGTCCAATGCTTTGCTTTAAAATCTATCACGTGACTTTTGGTCTTTGTTTCACTAACGAAAGACTTCACTCCCTCCATTTCATGTCTTCTCAATTGTATGCATGCATATGTACATCGAAAGAAAAATGGACATTCGGGCATTTAAAAGTTAAAGTCGGGCATTGTTAAGAAATAAATGTTTGTAATTATTTTAAGCAAGACTTTCAAATTAATTTTCAATTTTCATAATTTGCTTTTGAGATAAATCGGTAATCAAGATGGTCATCAAGTTTTGGCGTGAGTAATTTTGTTTTTATTGGGAATATTGCTTCCTCGTCAAGCATGACGAGGAATCAGAATTATAAGAAAGATATTCGCAACTCCAGCACTCAAATACGCTACCTTGCGGTGATTTATAAAATTAAAGAAAAAAGTAAAACATTGCGTTCCACGTGTGTGTCTATTGGTAAACATAAGCAGTTTTTTTATGAGTATTTATTAACGTATTCGAGGTGTCTTAGGTTGCTTCCAGCAACAGAAATTGTTTCGTCTCGTTATGGTATTCTCGAGCTTATCAGAATAATAATAGTTTTCATTATTTTCCTCTAAAAAGTGAGTTGCTTGTCGTAAATGGCGAAAGCGTAAACACAAGAAAACTCTGGATTAGCAAACTTTGCATTTGCATGAAGTTAAAAACAAATATATTCGTCTGTTCAGAGCTTTTTTTTTTTTTTTTTTTTTGAAAGCGGATAACGTTACACTAGGTAAATTTTTTTATTGTTTTGTGTGAATTTGTAAAAATATGTTTTTTTCCTAAAGCTCGAAAGAAGGATTTTATAACAACATTAGCAGAAGGAATTCGGGCTTTCATCTCCGCCTAGTTCAAAAATAATTAATTTAACTAACCATATTTTATAGCAGCATTTAGTTGAAATGGACAGTATGCGAAATATTTCTTTAATATATTATCGTAGAACGAAATGAAAAAATGTTTAACCGAGAAAGAACGTTTAGAATTCGCAAAAACAAAAGCTGAGAATTTTCATCGCCAAAATAAACCGCCAACTTTACTTTATTGCTTACTTTCTCAGCTGAAGAGTTTCGCCAAATTTGATTAGGGTTATAGTTTTAGTATTATGCGAACAAAGAACCCTTGGCGAGATTTTACATGTCAGTTAAACCATTTTTTTTTTAATCATGAGTGGAATAAAATAGTAGAAAGATTACAGAATTCGATAAGTTTATAGAAATAATGGTAGATCAATTGAAAATACAGCCATTATTTTATACAGATTATTATATAGCTATTAAGAATACGATTGTAACGATGAGATTAAATATTACGTATTTTGTCAGATTAATTATCAAAAATGCTCTTTCATAATTAAAAAATATTAATTTAATAATTTTTTGGAATGCTACAATGAGAACTTTGCCAGACTGAATTGAAATGTTTCATCGAGAAGTAAAAATACACAACTAATTAGAAGAAGATGATACTCAATTTTATTTCAATCTTGTTACTGGTTCGTAATGAGTTCCTTTAGAATAAAAGAAAACTATCACCATATATCCGTGAAAATTTCGTTGATGATTTGCATAGCATGACAGAATTAAATCATTATTCAGAAATTAGAAACATACGAAACAGAATTGAGTAAAATAACTCAGCTACAAATGCAAAATAATTAGCGCTAGCCAAGCAAGGCAAAGAAGTATCATCTTCTTTTAATAATAATTCGTAATGTCATATAATTAAATTGTCTAGCATTTATTGTTATTTTTGTCAGTTTTATGGCCACAATAAAAATGTAGTTCCATCAAGAATTGATAAATATCGAATTCAACATCGTGGAAATGGCTGTTTAGAGCTGAGTAATTTTCATTAATTTCTGACGTTTAGTAATGCTTCTTGAACTCTCATTTCTTTCTACGTGGGCCAAAATATCCACAAGACTTTGAAAATTAATTTAAGAATAATAAAGCGAAAAAATCATGCATACGAACAAAAATTACTAGGTTTATTAGCATTTCCTACGCTACGGCCTGTATTTGTTTTACCTTTTTCAATCCGCCATCAGACAGTGGCTGCACTGCACCCTATAGTTTGTTGGAGTTGCGAATAGAAGAAAGGGCCACAACATACTGATTTTTTTAATTAGAACAGTGAAATGTTGTATGTATACTTTCATTAAAAATGGAAAAAGAAGACGATTAATAATAACGTAACAATAAAAGACGATAACATAAAAATTAAGCCACCACTAACTAATTAATAAAATCTTCAAATCATTGGAACTTTAAAACAATTGGATTACTGCAGTCTTCAGCAAAATTACTAACACTCCGAATACGAATTAGCAACCCTTTAATGAGTAAAAATATTCATTCAAGTTCTAGCAGCAACTTTATTACTTACAATGAAAAAGGAACTTAAGAAACGTAGTTCGAAGAACACTGAAGTTATAATTCTTGACGAATGATCAAAGCAAGTTCGAAGAAAAATTTATAATTCCACATCAACAAAAGAAGGAAGCGGAACGTTCGAATTCAAAAGTAAGAAGTAATAGAATTCGGAACCTTCCCCTGAAAGCAGTTCATTTCCTGCGTGTACTGCACCAAGAGGGGCTTTAATCACGGAGGAATGACTGCTAATGCAATTTCTTGAATGGCACCAGGTTTATTAAAAGTAATTTTCAGATGCTGTAGCTATGGCAACCGAAACGCCTGCGGATTTCTAGAAAATGGAGCCGGGTGAAAATCGCGGGGATGTTAATCTGTTGTAACGGGAAAATAAGCTCGATCTGTGTAATACTACATTCATGCATTCACATTCGAACTGGCTTCTTTTTTGTTGTTCACTTAAATGATTTCAGCCATTACGATTGAATCGTTAATCTTTATATCGCCGCCTCAGAGCAAAAGTAAGATATCTTAGTAATATTTCTGGGATTAGATATTTTACTGTTGCTCTGAGGCGACTATATAAATCATATTATAGTTTTTCTTCATTTCGCCTAGGATTTATGTTCCACTTTTTCTACGTACTGAGTACTATATACTCCAGTACTCCAGGGATTTAAGGAATATTAAAATAATCCTCATGTACATAGTAGCAAATGATCAAATAACGCTGAGGTCATCAATAACGAAACTTGCTGCAAGCAATGATAGGATTAATTTGATAATAGTTTTTGGTTATGTTTGACATGCGGGAAAATGCTTTTTTTTTTTTTGACAGGACTGAACTAAATCCGGTAACGCAACTGTTTTGCTGGTAAAACTGTCGTTTTAGGGGAATGAAGAAACCAAAAAGTGGTACACAGTGAACGCTATCTACTGGAGTTTAGGGTTCATCCACTGGATTTAGGGTTAAAATTTCAACTATCAAACTATCACCAAACAGGCAATTGATTCGCTCAAATGTAGAAGCAAATTTCACCAGTACTACCTTGACGGGAGAGAGTTTCTAGTTTATCAAGAAAAATCTACTGAAAAGTTTGTTCTATAAAATTAATTTTATTCTTAATCTTTATTCACTATTAAAATTTTAGTAGTATTTCGGTCTGTCTGGATATCGCCTCAGGAATAACAGAGCCATATGTCGAGACTGGTGCGATTCGAATTCTGTATGCTTCAGGGAAGCCATTTGTTGGGATTTCACTTACTGAAATAATAAAGTATTCAATAATATAAAAATATTTTCACGTCTGAGTTCATTTGTTGGGTTTCGGGGTCAAAACATTCGCAGGTGAGAAACTTCTCTGGTTCATAAATTTGCCATCCTAACACTTAACAAGCAAGTAAAAAGGTGTGTGTGTGTGTGTTTTGGGGGGGGGGGGATAGGTGTTATTGTTTGATTTTCAGTAACACATTATGCACGCGCTATACAAACTGATTAAAAAAAATGTTCTTGGATTACGAGAGTAAATAATTTAATTTGCCATTATAATAATTTTAAAACAGATCTTCAATCAAAACTGTGAAGTTAAAAAATAAATATAGTTTAAAGATTTTTTAAATATTAAATTAAAATAATTTCATTTCAAGAAGTTTTATTTTATTCGCGTGAAGTAATACAAGCAAAAAGTTTTGTCCATGTAAAATTGTGTATGCACGAAAATTTATAAGTACGAAGTCTTCACCCCCCATGCGAAATTTTGTCCATTCGAAGTTTTGTTTTCGCGAAGTTTCATACTGGCAAAGTTTTGTTTGAGAACAGCCAAGTGATCCTCAGAAAGTGGCTGAATAGGGTAGCAACGATTAGGTACGGAATCACACAGTATTTTATCGAATGCGACTAGTTTCGTTTAACGAATTTATTTATCGTATGGCAAAGCATTTTATGCACGCAATTCTAAAACTTTGTAAGAGCAGTATGTTTTTTACTAAAATTTCTCTTTAAGAGAGATCGTGTTGCACGTGTTTTGAAAGTCAAGTTTGTTCATTTTTTTTAAAATTGGGACACGGTCGATGTTAAACTGTCATTTTATGTTCATAGTTTCCAGCAAAATTATAAAATTTCGAGAAACATAATTACGGCATTTTGTGTGGAAAATTCTTTGCTCGAACCATACATTCTTAGATCAACCTTACACTCGTTTCTGAATTTTTAAATGCATTTTTTTTTGAAAGAGCTTAAAAACATAATGTGACAATTTTTAAAATAATTTGACAAATGATAACATTTGAATAAAAATATTTTAATCGACGCGCAGATTTAATTTCATTTTTTTTCGCTTCTGCACATGACATCACGAGTGATGAAATGCCATTCACTGATGCAGAGCGCAATATTTAATTTGTTTCTGAATTACCCTTAGCTGGCAAATCGGTACACAGCAAGCGTCAGCATTCAGTGCGCCAGTGAAGTACGTGCCAAAGTTCATCACTAGTGACGTCATAAAGACCACACCTTTTTAGAAAAATCGGGCATTTTAAAAAATTAAAAATTAATCGTTTTGAAAATAAAATATTTTCTTCGCTTCATGTTCATGCGCGGCAGTCGCAATAGATTTTAGATTTAGACTTTTCGAAATACCGTTTATTCGATGAATTCAATATCAATATCAAAGAACGATTTCTTCTTATGACGCATGAATTTTTCTTATGTTGCGGCTTCTGTAAAAATTACTGTCCGAAGTATAGCCCGATAAAATATTGAACTAGTATCTAACAAATTACGCACTTAAAACTTTTTTTTTTTTTGAAATTTCTGATTTTTAGTTTCTACTCTTTAGTGGTGTTGATTACTTCCTGTTTCAAAAAGTTACAGTTCTGGAATAATTTCAAATTATCTTTTTTATTTTTACTTCCTTTTTACAAAAAATGAAGTATTGTATTCGCGAAAAAAAATTCACTCAAAATTTGGCCTTAATTTCCATTTTGCTCACTCCCGAACTAATATTGAGTTTTTTTTTCAACCCGACCACACGCGGATAAGTGCCTAAGAACGTATAAACACTCGAAATATCCATTTTGCCATTCCTCGAGTTAATTACAACGACTTTTCTCGTGATGTCCGTACGTACGTATGTTCGTTAGTGCGGAAGTGCGTATGCATGTCGCATAACTTAAGAACGGTATGCCCTAGAAAGTTGAAATTTGGTACGTAGACTCCTAGTGGGGTCTAGTTAGGCACCTCCCCTTTTGGTTGCATTCGGGTGTTTCTAAAGGGGGGAAATCATTGTTAATTTCGATGTATACTCAAGTGTTGTTATAATTTGGAGGACACTTGGCGATATATCGCCAGTCTTTTGGTCGCCAAGTTTTGTCGCCAACTTGGCGACAAATTTGGCGATTTTTTTCAAAATCTGGTGTCAATTTGACCACTGATGGTGATATTTAGAACGTAAACTATTGAATCGCATTAAAATTGACAATAATGGGAAAATGACATTAAAATCGGAGTAAAAGGAATTCATGTGATGCACACATCAGCTCGTTTTATATTTACTAGGGGGCTCTGCCCTTGTTCGCTAGCGCTCACCATCCCCTGAAGATTGCTTCGCAATCTTATTTGATTCGCAAGGATTTATATCGTCAATTAGAAAGAAACAGATTGAAAACGCATTATGAGAGCCCCCTTTTTACCAAAAACACCCCCTCCCCTTTCCGGGGTTTCAAAATAACTTGTAACAACTTGCAGAACTGTAAGGGCTAAGGGGTTCCTGAGCAGTGAAAAACTGCAATTATGTACGCTTGAAAATTCGCTTTCCTATACGTGGTCTCTAGTAATATATTTTGCTTTTTAACTCGGGGCTTGAATTGAGTTCAGCCTAAGATTTTCCGTTAAAATCGAAACACTTAAAATTTGAATCAGAGAAAATAAACGAATCGAAAAGACTTAACTATGGCAACGCCAAATAAGACATCAATAATTTGAATGGAAATGAGATTTTTCGAACTTGATTAAAACTGCTTGTAACTTTTTTTTCTTTGGAGATAGAAGCTAAGTTTTTCGACCATAGGTCGAGCTAGATCTGGAGTGAAAAAAAGCCGCTCTTTCCAGTGGTGTCAAAAAGAAAACTGCAGGACAATTCTTTCACGTTTCACTGATAAATTTAATGAAGAAAGTAGTGCCTAAATTTTAGCTAAGCCTAAAAAAGTTCGAGCTAAAAACGCAGATAACTCCCGTCGTGTTTAAGTTAAAGCATTGAAACAAATTGCGTAGAACGCGGAAAATTCTATCCTTTCTAACGATATATAATAATAATGTGTGCAAGTAATTTTTCAACACTTATATGTCCAATAATAGTCAATTTACACAAAATTTGAGTTTAAATTAATTACAAAAAACCTAATTCGAATTTTTAAAAACAAAACCCTAGGTGCAAACCACCAGGATTTGAAGTAATGTTGCACAAATTTTAAAGGCTGTAGGTGCTATGGGATCTCCTGGAGGCATGCCCCGCCACAGACTTCCTTTCAAAATTTTCTTTTAATATAAAGAGATACTAACTATTATAGGGGTACAGTACTAATAAATCGGAAGTTCTATAAAACAGAACTTTCCTGCTCTCTGTTCTAAAACTTTAGATACACTAGTGATTTTGGGGGGAAGGGAACATTCCCCCAGTCCCCCTACGTGGATCCGCTTCTGCTTTTTCCAATCACTTTTCCTGGAGCTTTTCTTCAAGTTTGATGCTGATAACTTCATGTTTCTGAAAGTTATAGTTTTGGAATAACTTCAAAATATACTTTCAATTTTTTTATTTATACTAACTATTATAGGAACAATACTAATAAATCGGGATGCTTAAACTCTTATACCGTAATATATAAAGCAATCATTAAAGGGTTAATTATGAAGAAAAAAAGCCAACGCAACAAGATATAAAAACATTTGTCATTCGTAAAAATATATACATATATTACACGCATCCAAAATCCAGCACACAATATTTGGTACCAGTCTTAGAGCAGGAATTATAAATGGAGGGAGCAAGTTAAAACATTTGGCTTATAAAAACCTTTAGCAAAGTCTCAAGTCACGTGACTTAATAATGACGAATGGTTTACACTTTTTGCGAGAAACTAGCGAAAGAAACTTAATTTCTTCCAATGCTTCGCTTTAAAATCCATCACGTGACTTGGTGTCTTTGTTTCACGAATGAAAGTCTTCACTTCCTCATTTTATCTCTTTTCGATGGTACCAGTCCCTAACAATTTGAATTTTGACGTTTTGAATTCAAATTATGTCTCAACTACGAATTGAGATAGGGCACTACTCATTGGGTTTCTTGTTTTAACGAGCTGATGTGTGCATCACATGACTTCCTTTTACTCCAATTTAATGTCATTTTCCGATTATTGGTGATTTTAATGTGATTCAATATTTTACTCTCTAAGTATCACCAACAGTGGCCAAATTAAAACCAGATTAAAAAAAACGCGAAGTTGGTGACAAAACTTGGCGATATATCACCAGTCTTTTGGTCGCCAAGTGTCCGCCTAATTATAACACCACTTGAGTATCCATCTCAATTAACAATGATTTCCCCCAAAAAAGGGGTAAAAGACGCCTTTAGAAACACCCGAATGCAACCAAAAGGGGAGGTGCAGAACTAGTCCCCACTAGGAGTCTACATACAAAATTTCAACTTTCTAGGACATACCGTTCTTGAGTTATGCGACATACATACGCACATACATACGGACGTCAAGGGAAAAGTCGTAATTAACTCGGGGAATGTCAAAATGGATATTTCGGGTTATTTTTCAAAGGCTTTCCTCCATTCAAATTATTGTTCAGTGCTTCATCTCAACTTTTCGCAACAATGCTTTTATTAAAATTTGTTGCCTGAAGAAAATCATTGAGAAGAAAGATTTGCTGCCATTTTTGTTCTTAGCCACTTTTGTTCTTAGGCACTTATCCGCGTGTGGTCGTGTTGAAAAAAAAAAAAACAACCTTAATTCGAGGGTGAGCAAGATGGAAATTAATGCCGAATTTTGAGTGAAAATTTTTTCGCGAATACAATACTTCCTTTTTTGTATAAGGAAGTAAAAAATGACTTCTATCGCTATTTTAATAGCGAAAAACGCAATTAGAGTTCAAAATGTCAAAACTCAAATCACCGCCAGGGACTGGATGCTGTTTTTGTCCACAGATTGTGTTAAGTCGAATGAGTTGGGTATCAATAACTATATCCCGGGGACATGGACGCCATCGCTCAGGAGGAAGAAAATGAGTGCCACGCCTTGAGAAGAGGTCCCGCGCGTGGGGGCCCAGAAATAACCAAAGTTGATAAAAAGCTTTCGGACTTAAGCTTAGACAATCATGTCTCCAGTTTTAACCATTTTAGAAGTCCGAAAAAGACTACATTGTATGTCAACATATTGTTAGTTTCGATTGGTACCAGATAATTGAACATTAAATGGTTTTCCACCTGCAGCTCAGGCACTTTTTATTCCGGGCTGATGAGTGCTAATAAGCACAAAACTGCAGTCCTCGGATGGAATGACTGAGCTGGCGGTGTATTTTATGTATACGAGTAGGGTTTCACCATCTAATTTATGACAAAATGCTAATTTCTTTTTTGAATTAATAGCTCCATTAATGAAATCTGATAAAAATGTGACTGAACCAAATATGCGACTTTTAAAAATCTTGAATTTTTGATACCAGGCTTAACCCATTACTCCCATTTTCGAGGAAATAGCATGAAAACACTTTTCCTCATACAATAAAACATTGTTTATAGGTATCTCGATTGTACATTTTTACAATTATAAATCGTTTTCATAAATTTCTGATTACTTCCTATTCATTTTAATACAAAAGCGTATCGTTTACACGTCACAAAATATCGGCTATGCTTCGTTTTCCCTTCCCAAAACTTCAAAAATATGTGAATTTTTCTTTGTTTTACCGAAGGAGAATGCCTTCTGACATGAAAGTCAAATGAAGAGGGGGGGGGGGAGACCTCATTTCGTTTGTGAAAAATTTAAAAAGTATTTTATGAACTTAATTCAGTGCTCAGCGTAGTGGGCAATGGCTCAATTTGCAAATTCAATCAGCACGCAGACTATAAAATATTTTTTAGTGAAACTCCTTATACATAAATCTAATAAAATTAAAAACTGAGCTTATGTAGCTATGTATGTACCTATGTCCAGGTTACTTTTCTCGAACACCAGTGACTAACCAGTGAATCGAAAGATTCGTAATATTCCCGTTTTTGTGTTTGGCTATTGACCATAATTATCCAATAATAATTCGCAACTCCAACGAACTATAGGGGGCACTGCAGTCACTGTCTAATGGCGGAATTAAAAACTAAAACAAACGCATGTGGTAACGAAGAAAATGCTAAAAGTGTTGTGATTTTTGTTGTTATGTATGATTTTTTCGCTTTATTCATTTGAAAAGATTTTTCAAAGTCTTTTGGTTATTCTGACCCATATAGAAAGAGATTAGAAACCAAAAAGTATTACGAAAGTAAACAATTAATGCAGAACACACAGTAAGTTGTTCTGAAGCAGCCATTTTCACGATGTTGAATTCGGAATTCATAAATTTTTGGTTCGCTTCGAACGGCATTTTCATTTTGTACCGTTTTTTCTATACATTAGTACATATTAAGTTCAGTTTCGTGACATTTCCGGCATTTGTTGACATTTTTGTCACATAGTGCACATACGTGGCAGACTGTCAAGAGTAACGTTTAACACTAGATAATTTATTTCTATGACTATATGATTGGATATCTAAAGAAATCATGCATTTAATTCATTCGTCATGGAAATGATTTACCTGATATGCGAAATCTTGTCAAGATACATTATTCTTTCACACAATTTTAAAACCATAACCTTATAAACAGATTTTTGGCGAACTTTTATTTTTTATTGTTCAAATTCTTAACGTTCTTTCTGGATTTTTCAATCTGTTCTGCGATAAATATTTTCAAGAAAATTTATTTGCATACTTTCTATTTCAGTAGGATAATGTAGTAACAAAGGTTATTTAAATCATTTATGTAGAATTAGGTTAAGGAAAAGTGTCCAGTCAATGTTGTTAAGTTCGTTTTTTTTTTCTTCATCGAATTGAAAAACTGATATTTATTCAAATTCACTCAGAACAAAATAAATAAAATGTGTACTCACAGTTTATATATGGTGGTAGTTTTCTTTTTAGTTGATTGACCATTATTTCTTTTTACTTATCGAATTCTGTAATCTTACTATCATTTTATTCCACTCATGATAAAAATTAAAAATGGTTTAACTAAAAACGCGAAATCTCGCCAAGGCTACTTTGCTTGCACACTTCCAAAACTATAACCCTAAACAAATTTGGCGAAACCTTTCAGCTGAGAATAAAAGGAATAAAGTAAATTCTTTTTCGGTTAAACATTTTTCATTTTGTTCTACGATAATAAATTCAAGAAAATATTTTGCATACTGTCCATTCCAACTAAATGCTGCTGTAAAATATGATTAGTTAAATTAATTTAAGATTAAAAAAAACTCATATTCTTACAAATTCATACAAAACAATAAAAAATTTTACCTGGTATAACGTTATCCAATTTTGTTAATCCAGAGGTTTCTTGTTTACGCTTCCACCATTTAATACTTTTTTGAAAGAAATAAGGAAAACTAACATTATTTTGAGAAGCTCGAGAATACTACTAAGGGACGAATTAATTTCTGTTGTTAAAGGCGTTCTTAGACATGTTGAATGCGTTACTCGGAATAAACTGACCGCGTTTACGTCAACAGATACACGTGGAGCGCAACGTGGCAATGTTTTAGTTGCATTCGCAGTTTTATAAATCACCGCAAGGTAGCGTATTCGAGCGCTGGAGTTCCGAATAAGCGGATAAATCATTTAAAAATTATTAACTACGATGCTTAGATTTCGACATAAAATCCCTATTTTTCAAAGGCTTTCCTCCATTCAAATTATTGTTCAGTGTTTTATCTCAACTTTTCGCAACAATGCTTTTATTAAAATTTGTTGCCTGAAGAAAATCATTGAGAAGAAAGATTTGCTGCCATTTTTGTTCTCGAATATGAACAAATGAAATTCTGGCTTTTGTTGAGGCTTTCAATGTAATTGGGGGACTTAAAATGCTTCCTTCTTGGTCATTTTTCCTCAATCTATTGCAAAATTTCATTGATTTTTATTTTTGTTCATTTTTTCAAGCCTGATTGTTGAGCACGCGTCACTTGACATAACTTTTATTTCAGAAGTTGACCGTGCAAAGCTGGGCGACGCAGCTAGTATACCTAAGAAAGTGATAGAGGTATGCAGGGTATTTTTTGCTTACACGGTACTTAAAAATTCAACTAATGCCTTTAGCATAAAATTATTGTAATTTATGACAGTTGCATAAAGACATCTATTTAAAAACTTAAATCTAACGTTTGCATAAATATGCATTAAGAGGGTTGAACGCTTAAAACTCATTTGTTATTAGTGACTGTTTCAATTGTACGTCGTTTCTTTGAAAGATGAATAAACGATGGTTTGCTGTATAAGGATAGATTTGAAAAAGAAGCGAACTCAAAATGAGGAATATTGAAAACAAAGTGCCATCTTAATTTCACAAAAAATAAATAAATAAATAAATAAATAAATAAATAATTAAAATAAGTATGGTGTAGTAGAGTTTTCCTTTGTTTGGAAAAATAGGTGGCATTTGGAATTGCTGAAGGCACGCGCACGTCAGCTCAATAAACTAAACTATTGATTCCAAACCGGTGGTTCGCGAACCACCAGGGATTCGCGAGGTTTACAAAGAGGGCTCATGAAAATAATACTCTAATGGAGGATTTTTAACAAGATTACTTCAGTTTTTCTCCATAGCTTTATATCGGAAAATAATTCATTAAATCTTGATAAAAATCTAAAAGATGCGAGCGTCTGAAGCATCTTTAGCTTTTGACAGTTATTTTTTGAACCGTTTGAGCCAAAAATATCAGTAAGTTTTTTCTTAATAGAAATTGCAAAGGTGAAACTTATTACAGTATAAGATACGCATTAAAAAAATTGTTATGGAATAAAATGACCAAACGTGTTTTCCATCATATCTAGAAATTCATTTCCTTAGTGCAGGAAAATACTCTTGTCGTAAGGGAGAATAGAAAAATATTTGGAAGTAATTTTTTTTGTGCTCTAATTTACCTTTTACAAAATAATTTTCTAGAAGGTAAAGTGTAACATTTCACAAAATTAATTTGAAAAAAAAAGGAAAAAACTCATAACAAGCAACGAAAACTTCTTTTTTTCGTTGCTTGTTATGAGCTTTTGAAAACCCAAAACAAAAACTTATCCAAAATTTGTTTTTATTTGTTTATATTTTTGTTTTGTATTAATTGTTACTGACGAAAAGGGGTTCGCCAATTTCTTCAGGATGTTGGAAGGGGTACGCAACGGAAAAAAGGTTGGGAACCGCTGAACTAAACGATCTGTGTAAATGTTGTTTCTTTGCTAGCATAGGGTAAGATTAAGGAAAACAACTTGGTCAACATCGGGTCATGAAAGTGATTGTACGGTATCGAGTGACGCTATGTGGTGTGCTGATTTCAAATATGGAATCCATCTTCTCAATCACAGAAGGGTTTTCCACAAAAAATGTGTTTAAATATTTGGGCAAAAGAGCATGTTTTGCATATTTTGTGAGAAAGAATGTTCCCACAATATGCGTTAGTTTTTTTTAAACAAACTTATTCATGCATCAAACAAGTGGAAATGACTTGCTAAATATATATGTTACTTTTATATTACGTAGTTAGAACAGTTACCATTGTTTAAATATGGCGTGGATTCATGTGCATCTTTAATGGTCAATTTGATTTTCAAAAACGAAAGACTGTTCGGGCATTTTGATCACTTTTACAAATCATCTACACAAGGGTGACGCTTTATGCGGAGTTTATGATTTATCCTTGTGGTGTATCGAACTAATTGATCTCCGCTATCGTAATCGTAGTGACGTCAGAAGCCACTGACGTCACTGGGGAAAAACATTCTCTGGTCAGAGCACATCGGAACGAACTCCGGAGATGTGCGCATTCGCGACACACTATCTTGTATATAGCATTATGTAAATAGTTAATGTAGCAATTAGAATAGTAAAGTCTAATGTTATAATGTGTGAATAATCAATTACCAGTTACATACCCCGCAAGCATAGGTTCCATAAAAGGAACCATTACAATCCTGGTCATCTTTTACAACGGAATATGCACAAATGCACTCCCGAAAGAAAATTGTTATATTTCTTCAATGCTTCTTCACTGCAAATTTTCCAGAACAAACAAAAGGTGTTGTCTGATCACTGATTATATGGAAAGGCAAACATCCTGTTTACAGGCGGAAATGGACGCATCTATTACTTTCTAGGGATGTCGGATTTTGCAGATGTATATTAGCCTCTTGATTAAGCAGTCTCATTCAAATGAGCAGAACACGCGCATCAAATTTTTACTTTTCCCCTTTACTCAGATCGACTAGTCTTAACTGGACTGTTGCCCAATTCCATATAATCCGTGGTTGAACAGTACATAACAAAAGAAACTGTGAATTCAGAGAAGCCCTTGTTACCATTTAGTATATTTAACAGATAGGTTATAACTTTAAACATAAAAATTATGTGCACTTATCTATCATAAAATTATCAATATCACTAATTAGCACAAGAGTCTTTAAGTGTAACAACTAGATTGTGACGGAGGGAGCGTGTGTTAAGAGAAAACGGCAACTGGTATGACTGTAGTGTAAGACAGATTTATATACAGTCAAACCTCGTTATCATATCACCTTTGGGACTGTCGACAAAATGACGTCATAACCGGAAGAATTTAAAAATTTATAATAAAAAATTAGTTTATAATAAAATTACGAATTTAATAAAGAAATTAATAGATTCATGTTTTTAATTTGATTTAACTAATGTAGTTTTAAACTATTGGTGGGTAAAACTAAAATTATATGGGGAAAAATCTTCACTTATTTTTTTTCTCATTCTAAAATACTTTCCAACAAGGATTTACTTACTTTTTGAATAACATTTTCAACACTTCTATTGTGTACGAAGTTCATTATTCATTGAATAAAAAAAGGGGAAGCTTGCAGTGATCACCTACAGTTTAAGGTAGTTATGGTCTTTTTCTGCTCTAGTTGCTTCCTCAGATCAGCATTAAAATTTACCTACTTTGCATTCCTTTTCTTTTGTCCCTCTTGTCAAAATATGAAATCTGTAGCTTTAAGAACTTATCTAATCGCCCCTTGCCATTCTTGAGGTCGCATGCGTATTTTATAATAACACCAGTCTCTTATTTCTTACCAGAAAGGAAATTCCTACAATAAATTTTCCAGATATTTTGACTATTTTATAAAAAAATATTTCAATTGCAAAAAAAAGTTTGAACATGTCGGCGCAGTTGAATGTGTTACTTAAAATTAAGATCATTTATGCCATAAATCAATGCTGATCTGGTGCCAGGATCTTACGCTTTGAAAAAAGGGGTCGTGAAATCCGGGTGTCGCGTTAATGAGGTTTGATTGTAGTAAAACCCCGTTACAACAAACTTCAAGGAATTACGAATTATGCTCGTTGTAACGGGGACTTTGTTGTAATGGAATTCAAGCAATCTAATGACAATTAAACTTGACCGAGCATTTATTCCATTGAAACGGGTATTTCGTTGTACTGGTATTCGCTAAAAAGAGATTTTACAGTATGCAGTTGAAATAGCGAACTTGAGCTTACCGCAATGTTTCTGATCGTGCTGACTTGACTTATCCCGATTCTTGGGCCGACCAAGATGGCTATCTCCATGGCAGAATTCTGAAAGTGATAAAGAACACGTTATTCTTAGGATTCAAGTGGAGAAAAAGTCACACCCACAGCAAGAGAAATGTTTTAGAAATATATTCAGAAAAAGTTTCTTTCGGCTGGGATTTTCGGTGGGGGTTAAATAAAAAGTCTATCTTTTCCACAAGAGTGGAGTTTTCCGAATAATAAGAATTTTTAGATCAAACTTTTTTCCCGAAATTCTCGCTTTCAGTGTTGGTCAAGGATATAAAAGCCACATTCTCGTCTCCAGAGAAAATATTTTTACATATTTTATATTTTCTTTCGAGAAATCTCAAATGTGCTTTTTCTGCATCTGAGTTGACTTTATTTATCAAAAGTAATGCCTTTCTTCAGTCCGGTTTTTAAAGAATTGGAAGATCCTATGGTATTTCCCGGCTCTGATTCTCTTCTATTAAACTGGAAATTAATTCCCACACCAGTGCAATTCTGGTGCTGGAAATGTAAAAGTATCCAAGCCAAGTTTGTTACTCTTATTATATATTCCGGTTTTGATACTTTCTATCAATCTGGAAATTAATTGCGTTTCTCGTGCTCGAAATGTAACAGTAGCATCGCAAGTTTGTTACCGCTGTTGTATATTCTAGTTTTGATACTTTCCATCAATATGGAACTTAATTGCTATTCTGGGGCTTGAAGTGCAACATTATCCTTTTAAGTTTGTTACTCCAATTGTACTTCCAGTCTGATTATTTTCTTTCAGTCCAGAAATTTATTTAACTTTTGATCAATTTTTGGTATTGATTTGAAAGTTAAAGGCTGAAATTAAAAAAATCATGACTACAGCAATCAGAAGTTATTGAAACTATCCAATTTTTAGTCGGGCGATAATTTGACACAACTAGAATGAAGAATTATAACTTTTAAAACTAGTATTTACTGAATAAATGTACACTGGCTGGGGCTCTTATTTATTTATTTTTGTCATCTATTGTACGTTAACTTTATTTTACAAGCTTACTTATTTGGTTTCCGTTGAAAAAAGGCGAGAAAAAACGTCGAATTCAACATTTCGCTATTTTTAGTATTGAATCTAACACGTGTTTTTTCAAATATCTCGAAAACTATTTTTTATAGATACTTATGTTTAACCTGCACACGGGGGGATAGTTTAATTGAGCCAATCAGTTTCTTTGAAACAAGTTAATTCTGAGAGTTTCAATGTTAAAAAAAAGTGGAATTCTTACTTTGGTACAGGTAGCAAACGTCTTGGCTCCATAGGTTGGCAAATCGCTGACGATTTTGAGGTAATGAAACTTGGCCTGGTTGGCTGTGAGCTGTTTTTGTCCCGGTCCGCTCAGAGCTTGGTTCTGCTTCATGAGCTGGTTCAGAAGTTTTAGCAGCTCCTTGCGTTTCATAGTCTCTAGAAGGGACATCGGGACAAACTTTTCCAAACCATACTCACGCCTAAGAAAAAAAAAATGCAAGTTCAAACAATTGAGAAGAGATAAATTGGAGGGAGTGAAGACTTTCATTCGGTTAATCAAAGACCCCAAGTCATGTGATAGATTTTGAAACAAAGCATTGTGAAAGAAATCTGTTTTCTTTCGCAAGTTTTACGCAAAACGTGTCAACCATTCGTCATTGTTGAGTCACATGACTTGGGCTCTTGGCAATCGAAGACCCCAAGTCACGCGATAGATTTTGAAGCAAAGCATTGTGAAAGAAATCTGGTTTCTTTCGAAAGTTTTACGCAAAACGTGTCAACCATTCGTCATTGTTGAGTCACATGACTTGGGCTCTTGGCAATCAAAAACCCCCCAAGTCACGTGATAGATTTTGAAGCAAAGCATTGTGAAAGAAATCTGATTTCTTTCGAAAGTTTTACGCTAAACGTGTCAACCATTCGTCATTGTTGAGTCACATGATTTGGGCTCTTGTCTTCAGCTTTTGCTATACCAATGATTGGAGTTGCTTCCTCCATTTTCTAAATCCTGCTCTAAAGGGTCAACCACCAAACACATAAATTAACAAACGTAGAAGGGAAGAAATCAACTCCAGGTGGTAGCAAAGTATGGCTCTGATAAGTTGTTTGACGAGTTTATGCTTGGGGGAAGAAAAAAAAAAGTTTATTGTCACAATGCTAATAATTCGTTGGTTGAGCAAACTATAGATTTCCTCACCCTTATTAAAACAAATAGAATGAAATGAAATCTCGTTACAATAAACTTCAAGAGGCAGCAATTTTGTTTGCTGTAACGGGAATTTCGTGGTAATCTAATTAAAGTAATGTAATGGCAATTAAATAAAGATTGAAAGTGTATTTCGTTGAAACGGATATTTCGCTGAATCGGTAATCACTAATGGGGTTTCCCTGAAAATAAATAAGTCTTCCATTAGGAGTTCAAAATAACAGAGCCGAACTACAGGATGATACAAAAATCATGAAATCCATTAAAAAATATTGTATTCTAAAAATACTAACAGTTTTTAAATGCAATTTTTTTGGCTAGTTAGCTACACCATATTTTTCAAGATGGTGCTCTATATTTATTTTCATTTTATATGAGTACGATCGATACTTCTAGTGACTTTCAGGTTGTTGTATGATCAAGTTTCTTTTCCTTTTGCAAGGACCTGGAATTTTTACCGAATGCAAAATCTTCCAATAGACATGTAGATTTTTAGTAGACCAAATTCCTGTCTCAAATGTAAAGGGTCCATTATGAAAGTATGGAGCATAATATTACTGTGACGCGACGATAGATGGCAGCACGGTAAAACCGGCTGGGAAATGTGGTGGGGGATATGCCATTTCAATGCATCCGGTCGTCAGTTGAGTTCGAGCAATGTGAGCGGAGATATGTGCCTCCGCTTGAAGTGTGTTTTCAACTTTTGTAACATAACGCGATGGAGCGTTCGCTTGAACAACGATACGCCATTAAGTTTTGCTTGAGGCTTGGAAAAAATGCAACCGAAACATTCAAGATGCTGCAAGAAGCCTTCAAGAACGATTGCATTTCAATATCACAGTCTGGGAAGTGGCACAAGGGGGGGTTCAAAGAGAGCCGGGAGCTTCCTGGCCCACAGCAACACCCCGGTGATCCCTCACCCCCCTTCCAGTCCCGACTTAGCTCCATGTGACTTCATTTTGTTTCCGCAACTCAAGAGAGAGATGAAAGGAAAACATTGGGAAACCGTGGAAAACATCCAACACCATGTTACAACGTTCCTGAGAGGACGTTCGGTTAGGGACCGAAAGATTCTGAAAGCGTCAGGGTGAAATAGTGCAATATCTTCGCTTTTCTACTTGATTTTCTTATCGTTCATGCTGCCATCTAGTGAATAAATGTACGAGTATCGATAAAAAATATTATAATATGAATAAGGTTGCAAAGCCCTATTAATGGAGATTCTCCTTTCTTTTTTTTAGTATTCATTTGTTCTTCATAATTAGCAAAAACATAAATATTCGAATAATTAAAATGGCTAATAATTTTGTTTACGGTGGAAAAAAAATGAAAAAATTCTTTTTCATTTACGTGCATGATTATTTAAATTAGATAGTGCAATCTTATAAAGGAAAGAGAAGAAGAATGCATCATTTTTGGCTACTCTTGGTATGAATGGGTGAATAAATAAATTTTCAAATTCAGTAATATTTTAACATGATAAAATTCAAATTGCCTGCAATTGTTAGTAATAGTAAAAATATTCAAATAGACAAGAATAAGGTAGCATTACTAAAGGTTTTTTTCATTTGTGTTATTCTGAATAAGTACATTGCGCATTCACATGAAATAGACTTAATATATTTAACAGCTACGATTCATGAAAACAGTAATTTAAAGTTGGATGAAAAAATTACAAACATTGAACGTTCTTGGGAATTATGGTATTTGTTACATTTGGAGGTTGTAAAATTAATCCTCTGAACAAAAAAGTTCATGTAACCTCAACTGATGAAAGTATTCAGTCAAGTTCGCAAAAAAGTATTTTAGAAATGAAAAAAAAAGCATTAAAATAGAATTATTTTCTTTCTATTCATTTACTTTTTACAATTAGCATTCATGTGAATTAATGCCAGGTGAAAAATAACTACTTACAATACAATAAAAGTTATTAAACTAGTTTGTTGATAATCATATTTTTAAAAAATGAAAATGGTGCTGAAAAATGTCTGTTATTTAAAAGTGAACAACGAAAATTTTTGAATGAAAAAAAAAATGATAAAAATGAAATTAATTTGAATTTTGACCTCTTGAATTCAAATTATGTTTTTTGCAATGACGAGTGTGTGTGTGTATGTAGGCGTGTGTGTTTATGTGTATGTGGGGGGGGGGGGTATGTGTGTTTGTGTGTAGGGGTTATTTGTATGTGTGTGTAAGCATGTGTGTATGTGTTTGAGTGTGTGTATGTGTGTAGGTGTATGTATGTGTGTGTTGTGTGTATATGTTTGTGTGTGAACGTGCGTGTATGCATGCGTGTAAGTGTAGGATATTGACGCAACCTGGAGACGGTTTTCGCTATAGGAGCAGCATCGTGAGGTGGCCGGTCGACGGTGGTGCTGCAGAGGGTGCTGGTGGAAAAATAAAATCACAGGAACGCCAAAAAACAGTCAAATAAAAGCAATAAGCAATCGTGATTGCTCAAAAAAAAAAAAAATTCAAATTCGTTTACAACAAATTTAATGATGATCATATCAGTTAAAAATATGAGGTTCAGTTTCACATCAACTACAGACAAAAACCCTCAAATATTTTACTCTGCAAGACTCTGATATAATAAACACATTTCCTATGTTAAGATTCTATATGAAAATAGTTTTATTGAAAAATGATAAAGGTTAGAAAGGACTACTTAACATCAGGGAATGTGATTTTTTAATTTTTTTTAGTCAAAAAATTCGAATATTTTTATTCAATTTTTTTTAAGTCTTGAAACATTTGTAGATATCAATTATCATTATTGATCTTTCAGTGCAAGTTCAGAGGCATAGTTCATAGCAAACTTTTATCATAAAATGTTTGTACATTGTGCATAGCAATCTAGAATTTTTCCCCCAGTCCCTTCTCTCCCCTTTTTCACGCAGCTTTCAAAAAGAATTTTCTCTTTTTATTAAAAGAAAACTGTCACACATGATGATAGAAGTTTTACAATGACAATTAGAAATCCTTGCGAACAAATTTCGTCACCACTAGGTTTCAACTCTAGCTGGATCCCCCCCCCCTTTCCCCAGCTACTACCACCAATCATTCAACTGTACTTCTAGGAAACATTGGTACTACTATATTTCCTAGAATTATAACTTTTATACTTTTTTCAAGATAAATTCTTAAAATTTGACAATTTTCTATGTTTATCAGCTCAAAGTTGACTCAAGTTCTAAAATAAAATCAATTGGGGGTGAATAAGGCAATTGTTAATTAATTAAAAAATTAATACTTAAAATGAGTGAATAAGTAAGCGAATTCAACTATGTCACTTTGCCCAGCATGCACTTGACTAATTTAAAAAAACGTTTAAAAAAAAAGTTCTTGACTGACAATAAGATATTAAAATATGAGCACCATTTTTTTTAATCTTAATGTTATCATTTTTTAGTACTCAATGTGTTCATAATTTGGAACCGTACACGCTTATATTGAGCAGTGTTCGTTGATTTAAATCAGTTTGATTTAAGTTATGATTAAAATCATGATTTAAATTAAGTAATTTAGAAAAAAAAGACCCGTTGATTTAAATCAAGAAAATTTTTTTAACAAAATCATTGATTAAAATCATTTGATTTTATTTTTATTAATTAAATTTGAATTTTTAGAATGTATTGCTCTCAATGTGCATGCATTATACAATATTAACTTCAACTTGCTAAACTACATATAGATTACTCTTGCAATATTGCTTTTATTCCAAAATTACACTTCGGAAAAAAGTATATATAAAAAATTGCATTTTTTCTTATAACACCATGACTTTAAGTAAAGTAATTAAGTAAACTTATTAAGTAAAGTAATTGTTTAACACAGTATTTTACACTAAAAATGTACAAAATGATGGAAACCTTATCATTTAGCCAGGGGTGCCCACCAAGGGAAGGGAAGGGGTCATGCCGCAGACTGATCCATTGAAATTTTTAGGGGTGGGGGGTGTTTTTAGGAGTATTTTTCTCAATTTTGGGGAGCTCTTGATCAGGGGGGGGAACTTCGTGACATTTAGGGGGGGGTGTGCTCTTTCCCTTTAGGATGAGGGGCACCCCTGATTAAGCAAAGCGTAAAACAAAATCGCATCTTGTCTAAACGTTATAACGTTTTTATGAATCTTCAGAATTTATTGAATATTTAGAGAACTAATGCTAATTTTAAGAGTAAGCTGAAAGGTTCATCAGTTCAGACTGCTTTATAATCAAGTTTTAAAAATAGCCTTACTCACCCCAATTAAATCTATTTCAGAACTTTTGTCGACTCTAAGCTGATAAACATAGAAAACTGCCAAATTTTAAGATTTTTATCTTCTAAAAGGTATGAAGCAGGATTGGTGGTAGTAGCTGGGGAAGGGGGGGGGGGCAGAGCAGCTAGAGTTGAAACTTAGTGGTTGATAATCAAAATTTGTTCTGAAGGATTTCTAATTGTCATTGTAAAACTGTTATCATCATGTGTGAGAGCTTTCAGTTTAAAAAAAGAGAAATTGTTTCTTGAAAACTGCTTGAAAAAAGGGGAGAAGAGACTGAAGGAAAAATTGTAAATTACTATGCACAATGTACATGTACAGAAATTTTATGATAAAAATTTATTATGGACTATGCCTCTGGACTTGCACCAAAAGATCAAAATTAAAATTCTATGAACCTTTTTTTTAAATTTTAAACGCTAAATTTATTTTGAATCATGCATTATTTGTGTTTAAAACTAGTCTACTTATACCTATTATTCAAACATAGCTACTGCTATGAAATGAAAATAGCTAAAAAGTTGCTGTTTCCCCCATTATGTGGGAAATATATTATGTTTGTAAATGTAAAGTATGGTTGGTTGGGGTAAGTGGGATTCCTTTTGAGAATAGTTCGTTTTTGAAATCTTATGCATAAAGTTTTGAAGCAAAAAATTTTAAACTTATTGTCTTATTTTATCTTACATATTATTAGTAAACAAAAATTCTTCATTATTTTCTAAAATAATGCTTTAAATATTCTTAACGATTATATATTTTAAAAAATCGGATGGGGCTCCCACTTACCCCACAGTAAGGGCAGGGCCGGCTCTAGTAGTTCTGTCGCCCTAGGAGATATTGACTAGTGCTGCACCCCTATCACCCCCATTGAATAATAATAATCATAATATAAAATAATAACATGGGTTTTGCATATCCAAGCTGTGGTACACACTTTAAGTTGTCTTTTTCATTAATAAAGTAGTGCATCTTATATCATTGAAACGGATGTTAATATTTTCAAAAGACTTTTAAACCACGCAATTTGCCGCCCCTAAAACTAAATTGAATTTTTAGTTATATTCCGAACTATGCTTTGCATGTCCAAGCACTGATACACACTCTAAATTATTTGTACTTTTAGCCTTGAAGCAGTGAATCTTATGGCGCTGAAACAGATTTTAATACTTCGAAATTTGCTGCCCCTAAAATCTGCCACCCTAGGCGGCCGCCTACCCCAGGAGCCGGGCGTGAGTAAGGGGTAAATGGGTCCCCCCCCCCTTTAATTTAAATTTAAATAAAGCATATCTAAAAATGCGGTAATGCGGTCTTACATGATAAAGTATGTACATTTTTAGTGTGAATCTTTTTTTTTTAATGCATCCATTTATATAAGATATTTACTGTCTTTGAAATCTGTATCACGGAAAATTTTAAAACGAAAAACAAAGTAATTTCATTTGTGAATTCTATTGAAAGTCTATAGGGACATACATTTTACTTTTACGAATAAAGGTGTGTTTATGAACGGAATACAGTTGATTAAGATCAATTTGAGTAAATTTGCCAAAACTATAAGTTAAATAAAAAAATTGGAAACACTAAATGACTGCGTCTTTGTAAAGTTGGCTAAGAAAAAAAAGAACCATCATCGTTTCATCCTCAGTAATTATCCCAACATCATCTGCACAATGCCAATAAAAAGTGTCACTATTTCTATTCGTTCTTGAAAATACAACACTTTTTTTTTAAATTTGTATCATCAACTTTCCAACATTAGACCTACTTAAATCGAAATGATTTTCTGTCATGTCCGTTTCACAAATACATAATCACCAGCTTTAGCAGTTTTTAGCTCAACTATCAATTCCAATACTAACTCGTCATAGTTGTCTTGTATTTCGCCAATACAAATACTTAATCAGAGTTGCTCTTTATTTTGAAATCCTAATTATTATAGGGGAGCCCAATTACCCCATTGTGAGGGGGTAGGTATAATACCCACTTAGTAGATGGGTATAATACCCACTTACAGCAAAAATGTACAGGGTAAGTGGGACCCCTCCTCTTAAACACTTATTAATATTTTATTCAAAAATTCTTGTTGCTGTATGAACTTTAAGTTATACTATAGGTGAAAAATTAATTATCATAAAAAATAATAAAAACTAACCTGGAAACACTTCTTTGAAAAATGTTGCTTAAACTCGCAAAAAAAAAAAAAAAAAAATCAGAATTTTTTTTTTTTTTGACTAAGTGCTATGACTTAGAAAAATTTCACGAATCCCAAATATATGTTATACCAATTACTGTGATGAAATTTAACATGATCTGTGGAAAAGAGTTTGAAAGAGTTGAAGAGAGTTTGAAGAGAGTTGTTTATCCCTATTTCAGTTTTAGGGGGGGGACCCACTACCCCCAACCAACCCTAATATACGAATGTTTCAAGGTTTAAAAAAATCTGAATGAAAAAATCCGAGTTTTTTGATTCAAAAAGAAAATTAAAAAATGTTAAATGATGTCACGTAGTCATTTCTAATAACCTTTATCATTATTACAATAAAACTATTTTCATATAGAATTTTAACGTTTAAAATGTGTTTCACATATGAGCGTCTTGCAGACTAAAATGTTTGATTGCTTTTTTTTTTGTATTTGATGTAAAACTGAAACTCATATTTTTAACTGATATGTTCATCATATTATTTGTTTAAATTTGTTGTAAACGAATTTGATTTTTTTTCCAATTAAAAATTTTTGCTGCTCACTTTTAACTACCTGACATTTTTTCAGCAACTTTTTCACTTTTTAAAGATATGATTATCAACAAACTAGTTTAATAACTTTTATTCTATTGTACATAATTATTTTTCACCTGGCATTAATTAATAATGAATACTAATTGTAAAAAGTAAATGAATAGGAAGAAAATAATTCCATCAAAACTTTTTTTTTATTCAGTTCTAAAATATTTTTTACCGAAGTTTATTGAGTACTTTCATGAGTTGAGGTTACATTATTTTTTTTGTTCAGAGAATTAATTTTACATCCTCCAAATGCAACAAATTCCAATTCCCAAGAACGTCCAATGTTTGTCGTCCAATTTTAAATTACTCTTTTTATGAATCATAATTCTTACATATCCTACGTCTATTTCATGCAAATGCGCAATGTATTTATTCAGAATAACCCAAATGAAAAAACGTTTAATAATGCTACTTTATTCCTGTCTCTTTGAATAATTTTATTATTACTAACAATTATAGGCAATTTGAATTTTATCATGTTTATATATTACTAAATTTGAAAATCTTTCTATTCACCCATTTACACCAAGTGTAATCAAAAATAATACATTCTTCTCTTTTCTTTATAAGATTGCACTAAAGTAAATAATTATGTATGTAAATGAAAAAGTCTATTTTTCATTTTTTTTCCACCATAAACGCTAAATGTAACCTTTTTAATTCTTCAAATATTTATATTTTGGCTAATTATAAAGAATAAATGAATACGGAAAAAAAAAGAAGAAGACAACCTTCATTAAGAGGGCTTTGCAACCTTATTTTATAATTAATATTGATTAATAGTCATACATCTGTTCGCTAGATGGCAGCATGAACGATAAGAAAATAAAGTAGAAAAGCGAAGATATTGCACTATTTCACCCTGACGCTTTCAGAATCTTTCGGTCCCTAACCGAACGTCCTGAGAGGCATTCTCGTCGAGGAGTTTCAGGGTGCCTTTCAGGGGTGGGCAAATACGTCTCCGCAAGTGCATTGATGCATGAGGAATGTATTTTGAAGAATATTGAACATTTGTACGAATAACGATCAATAAATATATTTTTCCAGTAAATGCTCATTACTTTCATAATGAACCCTGTATTTATCAATATATTTTACTAATTTCAAATTTTTATGCTCTGAAACAAACTACTTGTAAGATGAAAAGTCTACCTTTCAGTACCAATCATGTACCAGGTTTCAACCAATACCATGTCCATCAATGAATAACTGGACATCGACAATAACTTAATCATTTACATCTATCAGTTTCCAATTCTTGAGTAATTGGAACACGATTAGCACAAATTATAATAATTGTTTCTGAGCTCTATGAGTAGCTCAAAGATAAATCTGTGATGCCAAGTTTGAACCGTTGAATGAAAACTCCACATTTTGGTCATCATCGCGATGGGTCAGTAAAGGTGTTTGTCCACTTGTTTGCTCTCCAATATTTCCAGAGTTTTGAAAACTTGTTATTAATCGAAATTGTTGCTTTGAACGGTTGCAGAAACAACGGAAGTTTATTATATAAAAAAAATCGGAAAATGGTTTCAAACAAATGAGTTGAATGTTATTGCTCAATAACCAAAATTCTTTAATCCTGGGCAGAAAAAAACCACCTTGACCAGACGACAAACTAATAGTTAATAAGAGTCAGTGCGCAAGGAAATTGAGAATGAAAAAGGCTAGTTATTTCGAACAATATAGTGTTGAGTCAAATAATTTAAATTGAAAAATACTATTGCTTTAAAATACGAGTATTTTATAATGGGTTTCGTGAACTTTGGGTCACCTTGTATCAAAATGTAATTATCTTCAAATAAAAATTCTAAAGCTTGGAAAAAAAATGTTTAATGAAGGGGTATTCACATTTTGTGCCTCATAGATTCTTCTTTTCTCAATTCCTAGATTTTTGCGCAAACATATTTGAGCTAATTTTTTATCTAGCACCCTGCAAAATAAGCAGTCTTTATTGCATTCTGTGAAAATTTGTTTAAGGCGCACTTGAATTCTAAACGCGAAATCTAAGTGTTTCGAAGCATTATTTAAAACAGAAACTACTCACTCTATGGCTTTGACGATCATCTTGCCTTGCATCCCGCTTGTGACGGCATGTTGCTGCAGATGGAGAGCGGCTAGCCTCAGGGCTACGTCATACTTTAGCTCAGGGGCAAACCTCTCCTTCACGACGTCATTGCAGCACTGCACACGAAGAAACACTAAACCTTAGTAAACTTAGAAACAATGAAATATAAAACAAAGTTTTCAAAATCTAAAGACTATTTCTTTAAGCTTGGTTCGCATTAAAAAGCATGAAATAAAATAAGCATATGGTTTTTTTGATTACAGCACCCAAAAGTTGCAGCTAATTTTAACATTGTAATATTTAGGTTAAATCTAAAACACCCAATGAAAGATAAATTAAAAATTCAGAGAAGAAATATAGGCAAAACTATTTTAAAAAGCTGTATACATCACCGGTAATTCGCAGCACTGTACCTCTAAGCCAATAGGACGTAAGTCACATTATGATAATTTTACAGGAGAGAGGAAAAACTTTTTTTCTGGCGCATGCAAAGGAAGGGACGCGCACTTTTAACTCTGGTAAAAATTGAAAAGGATTATTTTTTAAGAATGGGGTTGTTTTCTTCAGTCAAAAGTAGTACTTTTTGTAACTGAAATTGGTGGAATAAGCAAAAAAAAAAAAACATGAACTCAGAAAATACTTTAATTTTCTCAACAGTTATTTTTTAGTTTTTTAAAATGTCCGATTCTTCAAACAAGGCGTGGTCTTTATGACGTCACAAATGATGCACTATAGCGCATCTTTCTACCGCATTCCCACGTTAAGATAATTAAGAAGAGAATTGCAATTTCGCTCTACGCTTGCTATCAACCATATCGTTGCCAATAAACGTGAGTAAAGATGTGAATTAAATATTTTGAACCGTGAATGGCAACACTGAATGGCATTTCATCATTTGTGGTGACATCGGCAGAAGCGTTAAACGATGAAAGAGCACCAATTTAAGTAATTTTTTAAAAATATTAAACTTAAAGAAATTATTTAAAAAATGGTCAGATTCTATGTTTTTAAGAATGTTATTTCAGAAAAAAATACTTTTCAAATTTTGGAAACGATCCCATTACGTTCACATGGCTCGATCGATGTTCAGATGTTTTAATTATTTTAAAACGCAAAATACTTTTTTTTCTCTCTCGCTGATATTTTTGCATTCTGTTTTTCAAAGAGCAGGTGTATTATCTACATGGAAATCTTCAAGAACAGTGCAATTAACACACACATGCTCATGTTCCAAGTAGCACATTACCTTTCCCAAACGTTTTAAAATGGTTGTCAACGTTATCTTAAAACGTTTATGAAACGTTTACATGTTGCGTGCGCAACATCGGGTGAATTTTCCAGTTGTACAACTGTGCATTAATAGTTACTTGAGACACTTACCTGCATGAAGAGATAGTCAAAGGCGACCGCGTCTCGCTGCATGAGCTCATAGATATCTTTGGGCACGAAAGTGAGGCGGAAAAGGCAGCGCAGGTGGTGAGCTCCGGGGCGAGCAGCGATCTGAAACACACATACACATTGAAATCAATGTTAACGCAATGTTTTCAATTAAGAGGGTTTGAATTTTCAAAGAGGACAATTCTTACACGAATGCATTCATTGCTTAAATTACAAGAAGGATACTATAAAAAAGTTTGCATTCAAGTCGGAACACTATTATTTTAAGCATACATCTTTTTCAAAAATGTTCAAACATTTTACAATCAACAAATGCATAATTCACGAAAAACTAGTCCAAACCTTAGCATTTCGGTTATTTTCAGTAGTTTCAAATCAAAGCGTGTGAAGCAGAGGCGGCCTGGCCCGACGGACCATCGGCACGCGGGCCGATGCGTCCTTGAACGCCCTCTGTGCACCTTCATTTTTTTTTTCTTTTTTTTTTTTTTTTGCGACCTCAAACCTTTTTTTTACACCCTCGAAACTGTGCGCACTCTTTTTTCTGCGCTCCAAAATCTGTGTGCCCTCGGCTTTTTTTCTGTGCCCTTGAACCTGTACGCCTTCTGTTTTTCTTTCCTTTTTTTTATTTTTTTGCTCCCTCTCCTTTCGAACTTTTTTTCCATTTTATTTTAATTAAGCCCTCAAACGCGTGCGCGCTTTCGTTTTTTCCTTTTTTTTAAATTTTTTTTTTTTTTTTTTTTGCATCCTCGAAGCTGTGTGCCTTTGTTTCATTGCGCTCGCAACCCTGTGCATCTTTGATCTTTTTGTTTTCTTTTTTTGACCACATAACTATACCATGCCAATCGTAGCCTATCAGCAGATAAACATCAGTTTTCGAATTGATCCAAATTTACATATTCATTAACGAAAAGAGAAATTAAATACGAATATATGGATAAATCATATGTCCATGTAACTCCCACAAACCCTAATATTTACTAGGGTGTTCCGCCCTGCTTGTTTCATTTCCCAACCCATACTTCGGGGGCCTTGCTCCCCACTCGCCGCCTTTGGTGGCTGTGACTTCGCGATATATCGCAACAATTAACTGTTTTCAACAACTTAAAATTTGAATTATCGAAATAATGTCCTATTCGTACCTATTAATATATCTTAATTTTAGTCGTGCAAAGATGAGACCGGGCAAAATATATTCCTCGTAAAGTTTTGGTAACTTGTTCGACTCGCCTCTCAGTTGTTCTTGAGATGAAACTTCAGGCAGAGAAACGGACGCACACATGTTTTAAAAGCAACTTGCATATTTTCACGTTATGCATTTGTTAGAATTTCAGTTACACGTTTCTACAACAATTTAGTAAGGTTCTGCAATTGGTTTTGCAATACTGATAATTTGCTTTAAACGCGGTAAATTTATTTGGTACAGTTGATATCAAGCGAAATGAACTTAAATAGTAAATTTTTGAAAGTTTCCCAAAATTTTACAAAAATAGATGAAAAGCTAAATTTGTCACTTTCTGTTTAACAGCATGGCATGGTGTCAAATCTTAATGAAACAAGTGATTTGTCCAGTGTCTTACAAGATTTGTTTTCGTAGATGTGTAACAGCCATCGACTTTAGAAACTTATATACCCATCACTAACTCACCTACAGAAACTGAAATATTACATTTTGTAATTATAAAATGGATTAGACAAAATATACCTTTGCGAGAGTATCCTTCGGATTGAGGATGGACAGCTTATTCCTTCGAACACTTTTTATGTGTTCCACAACCAATGAAAAATGCTCCAGGCAAGTGATGGATAATTTTTCTTGAAGGACGTTTAGAACATCCTGTGGAAAATGAGTAAAGGAAAGAAACTACAAAGACTATTTTGAAAAATTTCAAAACACAAAAATGACAACAGAAACAAGCACGTACATCAAAAACACAACGATACATAGAAATACATAAGAACCCTCCGTAGTACATATTCACACACAAGAAAAATTCTCAGTACACATCTTATAAAACAGAGGCGGCCTATGAAATGCACGAAATTAGGTAAATCATGAGAAATAACTTGGAACTTTGATGTAATTATTAAGTGACTAATTGTAAAGGAATATTGGTTCCACAAACATTCACTCTCTAAATGTAAACTTTTTGAGGCAGCAAAAACCAGTTGAGAGAGACAAAAAAAAAAAAAAAACTCAAAAATTTTATAGTAATTTTTTTTCTAATTAAGTGTGACAAAATGTTCGCAGAAATGTACTTTAAGTGCGAACGGTTCTGTGAAATCTATGACTGAATTTACTTCACTCAATGCTTACGTTCGAGGAGCACGACCTGGTTAATCACGTAACAGCTATGACGTCAGTGGTTACTAACCGGTTGTTCACGAACCAATGCTTCATCGAAAGCTTTCGGTTGATCGCCGGTTACTTGCGCAGACGAATAACACGCAGGTGAGAAATACTTATAATTGGTCAAGAATGTCACGTGGTTCCTTCAACCAATGAACCATCTTAAGTTACGGTTGACCGGTAGATCAACCGGTGAGGCTCATAGAACGACATCGGACACATCCAGTTAACCGGTAGCTCTCCAGAACGCTGCGGTTAGCAACCGGTTACTCACTGATCGACCGGTGAGGTTCGTCGAAAGCAAGCAATAATACACTGTCACTTGCTTAACGTTTGTTTCTCGCTTGACATTATTTTAACGCTAAAAATTCTCAAAAACAAGCTGACGTGGTACATGAGTGTGTCACATTACGGTCAGAGCCTGACTAGGATAAACTTTGGTATAGGGATCGACTTTCCTTCACCCCTCCCTCTAAACAAAAATCTCGACTTCTGATTGGTTCGTTTGATTTTTAATTTATTTATCTTTTGAAGATATTGGTCGAAATTTAAAAATAAGTATTTGGATGCAAATATAACGTTTTAGAAATTTTGTTAAAGAAATAATAAAATTTTAGACAATTCACTGGCAGGTATTTTTGGGCCTCTTTAAATTTAATTGCCAGCCAAAGCCCAGGCTTTGTGGGTCCGTGTGATAGTCGGGCCCTGATTACGATATTGTAACTCAAATTGATTTTGCGAGTATTTATTTTGTTCCCAATGAATGTATAGTACTATTTTTCTCCTTTCGAAAATGGAAAAAAACAGGTGACAAACTTGCATTTCACTTCATGCCAACTTGATAGATCGATTATGGCACAAACGACCAGATTTAAATTGTTTGAAAAAGATTGCATTAAAACTATGGAATGACTTTGCTGCAGTGAGAAGCAAAGGGATGTAAGTGGACTTTATAAAGTTTAGAGTAAAACGCTTCATGGATGAATTGGTTTCGCTATCCCACGTGACCTTATTCGTCTCGGGCACATTAGTATGAGGGTAGAAAATTGCGCTATCTAAAACAGATTTGCCGGTAATAAGGCTCACTGCATCACGTAACAGCAATAGAGCTATATGGGAATACTGCATTTGGGATAGATCCTCTATGACAGCTAGTACCTACTCTTGCCCCGAAACAGGGGAGTGTTTTTCCAACCATTTCTGCTTGTTACCTCCAAATAATTTATTCTGGCACTTGCACCCTTTTTTTTCAATGTGCTTCATTTAAAGTGAATAATGCAAAATATTTAAAACTGGTATTATGCATGCGAAATGGTGCAACAAACTAAGTTGTTCATACTTTTGAGTGGGGCTTTAGGTTTAAGTGGATTTTTAGTTCAATTTCGAGGAACCAAATGAATACATCACAATATGGCTGTTGCATTAAACATGAAATTATTTGAACTGTAAAATACAAGGAAAATTACTAAATTATCTCAGAAACCCACCAGAAGCGAAACTTTTCCGCATCCCGTGTCTTCGATGTTTTAAGTACAAATATAAGTTCAACTATCGCTATTTGGTCAATAAGTCATTAAATTTCTTACGATCACTCTCGAACCAACTGAAGCCCTATCTGAATGATTTTGTGAAACGAAGGTAACTGCCAAAACACATCCCGAATTTACCCAGGAAAACTGTCTTACTTTGAAATTGTACCATTCGGTTCTCGATCAAGCTGTTTTATCAACTGTAGGCAGCATTTGATTTCATCATAACTATCATCAATCATTAGGTCAATCATCATCCTTATTTAAAGTTATTTCGATCATTATATGCAATTAGCAAAGCGTGATGATATGCCCACTTGAATTCAAAACAAGGTTGCCAAGTGGGCCAAATGTATACACGTGCACGGCTCGTCGACACCCATGTTGATACTACGGAAGATTGCCAGTTAGATATATAGTTCAGCGCTCGTGAGAAACAAAGAGGTTCTCCAAACCAGTTAGTTTTATTATTGCTCAGTGATCAAAACATTCACACTACTTGATAGCAATTCATATTTAAAGATTTTTAGTTCAAAAAATTTCTTGTCTTACCTGTACTGTAGTATTACTATCATATTTGAAAGACTTCGTTTGGCCATTTTCCAGGAATACTTTTAGTACATTAGGCATGAATGGTACGTGGGAATCAAACGGGGACGGCTATATAAAAAAAATTAAAGCACATAATTACGATTAATGAAAAATGAAAGCACGATGTTACAACGTTACCCTGAGGTCCTCCGTACATATTATAAAAAAAGAAAGCACACAGAAATAAGGCATTTTTTAAAGCGACAAAATTGTTATAAGAACTGTCAATGGTTTGTACCAACTTAACCTCTTTTAGAAACGTCACAGAATGTTTTTTTTTTCTTGAAATTGTACTCATCGATTCAAGTGTTTTTGTTTCAACTTGTTAAACTTTGAATATGTCTGAGGGTCTTATTCTTTCCAAAGTGATTGTCTCGTGTTCTGCTAACTGCTGCTTGAAGACCTATTAGTATGTATTAAAAATACGAGGCTGTCCGGAAATGCCATTTTTTTTCAACAAATTTGACCCCTCCCCTCTCTCACAAAATGTCTCACCGTTCCTCATTCCTTTTCTCTCTCCTTGTCACGCATCAAGCTGTTTTTCATAAACAAAGTTTTATTTAAAAAAAGTGAGGGGTACCAGTCACTTTTTGCTACTCCTCCCTCCCCCCCCCCCCAGTAACAAACTGAAAGAATTTCACAAACATTCCTTCCCCCTCAAGAAACAACTTCATAAAAGTTTGAGACCATGGTTTCGAAAGAGTTTGTACCCCTTACCCCTTATGTAATTTAATCACTGAATGCTAAAGTGTGATAAGTGAGATATATGTAACTTGCATAAAATGTTTATCATAAATTTAAGCTAAAATGACGCCAAATACAAAGGCGGATACGGACTACCGTTTTTTTTCTGGGGGGGGGGGGAGTTTGCTGAAGTATACGATGTTTGGAAGTACGAAAAATTTCTGAAATTGCTTGGGTTTCAATAAAAAGCACCAAATCAGCCGGAAACAAAGCACATAGTTAGGCATTACTGCAATTAATTTCATAAGTAATGAAAGGAAGTAATATTTCAAACATTCACTTCTAAGAATAATTAATTAGAAAGATTACTGCACTCGCGCCTGCACTTTTACACTTTACTTATAAAGTATTTGAATACAGTGTCTATGTGCCGATGGTTAAGGGAAGGGGGGAGAGGACATGACCCCCATGACCCTCCCCTTGCATCCGCCCCGGATCATATTATGATTATGACCAATCAAAAACGAAATTTATTGTAAATAGCAACTAGATGCTTCAACAGCAGGTTTTAGAAATGCAAAATTTGAAGAACACCATCAAGAATAGAAAATGTATTGTAAAAAAAAAGACCTGTAAAAATAATGGAGACTTACACAGTAAAGAGGTGAGCCATTGATGACGACTCCCTCAGCGAAACGAACTCGAGAAGGGTTTGATTTTAGCTTCGCTTTTTTGGCAGCTGTGAGGAGGGCTGATTTCCGAGTCGTCTAGATGAGATAAAAAAGAAATTACACTCTAGGAGAACATTTTTTACAAATATTAATCAATAGTGGTACCCGCACGGCTTTGCTCGTAGTAGAAAATGAAAAAGTCATTTGGTTCGCTTGTATACTTACAAATAATGGATGATGAATTTCTCGCCAATATGGCTATGTTAATTTGCTCGCCCATGTTATGGTAATTTGCTCGTTCATGTTATAATTTACAGGTCCATGCTATGATGATTTACAGGTTCATTTTATGATGATTTACACGTCCACGCTATGATGATTTACTCTTCCATGTTATGATGATTTACTCTTTCATGTTATGATGATTTACTCTTCCATGTTATGATGATTTACTCTTCCAAGTTATGATTTACTCGTCCACGTTATGATAATTTGCTCCGAAAAAAGGGCCTCAAATTGGAAGAGAAAGAACCGAAATCGAATTCTCGAAAAATCGCTTAGAGGTGCTCCCCCCTATGCTACGCACTAATTTTGTGCCAAATTTCATGCAAATCAGCCAAACGGTCTAGGCGCTATGAGCGTAACAGACATCCAGATATCCAGACTTTCAGCTTTATTATAAGTAAAGAAAATCAAAGATTTCCTGTAAAAAGGCCGATTTCGATGTCCGGAGGAAAAAAACAAGGAAATAAATTAAATTCTAACATCAATGAGATGTGTTATTCCTAACTTGGGACATTATGGCAAATTTTCTTTTTGGGGCTGGTACACCTGTAAAAATTCCACCAGTAAGAAATAAATTGTGTTACACGATAAATGAATAGTTATCCTTCGAAGTAATGAGAGTTAAACCGTAGTGCTTAAGCTTTATAGGTAAGTTTAATTTCTAGGAAAATTTCATCAAAATATTTTATTTTTAAGTATGGAAATCTTTAGTTACCTACGTTAACTAGGCAGCATCAGTTTGAATTTTTTTTTTCCCCACTTCATATCGGATTACTTCTGCAGATTCATTTCCGAAAACTAATTGAATTTAATTTACTAATTAACAAATTTGAGAAATCGCAAATACGCTCAAAACTTGGTACACTGTTCTAAGCTTGGGTATTGAGATATAAAACGTGCATACAAGAAATATCTTTACTAATAATAAAGCTGAAAGTCTCTCTGTCCGGAGGATGTCTGGATGTCTGTGACGCGCATAGCGCCTAGATCGTTCGGAAGATTTTCACGAAATTTGGCACAAAGTTAGTTTGTAGCATGGGGGTGTGCACCTCGAAGCGATTTTTCGAAAATTCGATTTTGTTCTTTTTCTATTCCAATTTTAAGAACAAAATTATCATAAGATCGACGAGTAAACTACGAAATTATCATAATGTGGAACCGTTACATGGGCACAAGGCAATTGGCGAGATACGGAATTATAACGTGAAACTGTAACATGGGTACAAGCCAATTGCGAGAAAATTCACCATACATTATTTGTAAATATACAGCCGAACCAAAAAACCTTTTAATTTTTCTGTTACGGGCAAAGCCGTGCGGGTACCACTAGTTGAGTAAATAAAATAAATAATTGTATTGAGGAAAAATATCGTTAAAAAGTGAACTATTCTGATGACGATAAATGGGTCATACAGTTACAGGAGAGAAAATGTTTCATTGCCCCTCCTCCCCCCCCCCCAAAAAAAATCAGAATTAATAAATGAACAAAGGACATACTTTCGGTTAAAGCAAATTACTCCAACTCCATTATATTCAAAGTGAAGATGAATCTGCGAAACGTAAACAGCAAGTAAACTACTAAACTTAACTACTAAACTTAAACTGCAAGTAAATTGTACCAGGAAGGTAATTTGGTTGGGAGTATCAGAGTGAAATAGGCATTCAAGATATCTTTAATATGCTGTGTAATCATATGCGACCGGAAGTCAGACGATTTTCTGAATCTTAAATTAGAAACTGGAGCAGGGTTTAAAACGGCGATCACAGGTGTAAGAGGCTAATGCCTAACCAAACGTCACCCAGTTGTTGGTTATTTGCAATACAAATATTACTAGCAGTATGGCAGGCAATAAAAATGCAATATAAATACAATGAAATTACTTACATTGTTCGTGGTAGGTGTAAGAGGCTAATGCCTAATAAAACGTCACCCAGTTGTTAGTTATTTGCAATATAAATATTGCTAGCAGTATGGCAGGCAATAAAAATGCAATATAAATACAATGAAATTACTTACATTGTTCGTAATTGGCTGACAAACCCGAAGCTTCACAGAATGTTTACAGGATCTGAATTTAAAAAAGAAAATATTTTAAAAATCTAAAATATTCAGAACATCAGCTGTTTTAATACTAAGTTAATACATTAAAGCTAAAAGCAAATGGTATTTTCAAAAAAACAAAACAAAAAAAACATACATTTAAAACTAGGGATTACAAGAACTACTGATTTTAGGCACAAATTTGGGGGGGGAAAAAACTGGTTAGGTATATACAGAAGAGGTTTCAATAGTAAATAGATGAATCAGTCAATTTAGATGCACTTTAAAATATACGATTTATAATTTGAAAGTACGTTTAATACGACACGGAAAAAAAATCCATAGTATGCATAAAATAAAACCCTTTGTGTCTCATCCGTGATAACACACATACATAGTGGCAGCACGTTTTTTTAGATGTGGGGGAGGTGTACCGGTTTATGACACCTTTTATATGGGAGGGGGGGGGGGTGTATGACAAAAGAAAGAAAAAAAACTCTTTGTTGCTCTTGCGCCTACATGTGCGATTTCTATCTCATTCTCCACCAAATAAATTTGAACCAAATCTTCCTGCTTTTTTTTTTTAATTCTTTCTAGTAGGAAAGTTATAACATACAAGTCAAATGTTGATTTAGTAAGGTTATTTTTTTAGCATGAAGTCAACAATTGGATTAAAATTCCAAATTATTCACGAATACCTAAACATTACGTGAGAAAAAAATGGAATTTTCTAAAAATATCAAAAAAAAGGCGAAAATGGCACTTTTCTAATGAAAATCACTAGACTACACAACATTAAATTTAAAACAAATAAATTAAAAATTAATCTTTTTGGAAAATGAGCTGAAACGATTTTGAAAAATGTGGGTAAAACCCTTAAGTTTCAAAACTTACTGATTTTTTTCAAATAAAAATGAATACAAAAGGAGAATTTGTGGAGGAAAAAGCATGTAACTCTCGAAATTATTCATTTCAAACATATTTTCCACTCAAATGATTCAACATAAAATCAATCTCTCATGTTCTTATATCACCATGAAAATCATATCAGTAAATTTTCAAAACGAAAGGGAAAGAAAACAATTCCACAACCAGTGGCGGATACAAGGGGGGGGGGGTGCATGAGGGCATGACACCCCCCAACCCGCAACAGTATTTGAATCTTTGCTCGAAAAAATAAAAACTTGATCGAAACCGTAAGAACTGGATACAAGGATGGTGGGGAATGATGGGGTCATGACTCCCCTCCTCCTATACATACATAAAAAAACTGCGACAATACTTTAGCAATCTGTTTTTTAGTTCATTGCAATTGAGTAGTGAAATGACTGCTAATAAAAAGAAAAGTCGAACCGAAACCATAATAAGAAACAGTAAATAATTTTCGAATTTTTTTGGGGTATTAACTGTCGCTTTTCGATTTTTAATATATGTATTTAAAATATGTTGACAGCAAAACAGCTTTTCTTGAGATAGTCTGTGGCGCTGTGTTCAGGAGCCGTATAATGAAAAGTAACAAAGAAGTGTCTGAAGCCCGATCACTTCTGTGCAACAAATTTAATCAAAACTGTATCCAAAACTGTAGGCATCGCTTCAATCGATGAAACATTTGAGCGTGTAAATGTTTTTTTTTGTAAAATCTATGTAGATTATAATTTTTTTCTGTAATTTTTAGACAGTTTCGTTTTTAGCCGTGCTGAGTTTATTTTTAAATGAGCTGTAAATAGTTAATAAGTTAAAATAAGTGTTTTGGATTTAGTATCGGGCAAGAAACGTAAAATTTGAGTATCGTGTTAGAGCAAAACCTCATTGTACAAAGGTTCTCATAAACTAGCCCACCGTATCAGACGGAAACTGTTTGAAAAACGCCGTGTTTGTTAGAACTACATATAACAGGGGTTCCCATTTTTTTCCGCCTCACGGCACCCTTTGACGAATTACAATTTTTTCACGGCACCCTAATCTATTTCAATTATACACGCATATTGAAAATATGGACTGCTCACGGCACACCTTGCCCCTCCTTGCGGCAACCCAGGGTGTCGAGACACCCACTTCGGAAATCCCCAACCTATAACAAAACCAATGAAGCGTTCGGGTGACAAAAAGCAGTGCAGTCTCTCTTTTTTTGTCGAGTTGAAAAATCTGATGAGCCCAAACTATACCGAAACCGATGGAAACATATCTGGAGTTCCTGTACCAGGCTCTGAAACGTCTTCGTCAACCTCTGATTTTCTACAATTGAAATTAGTCAGTTTGTGAGTAATTTATCAAGTCCGAATTATATTTATAGTATATTTAATTTTTATTTAGATTTTCACCGCCGCAATTTTTACTATTATTTTAAATGATGTTTTACTGTTATTTTTAGTGATGTTTTTTTTTTCTGCATACGAGATGGATGTGTGTCAAATATCATGAAAATTTTTAATCTAAGATGGATATGTGTCGAGTATATAGAAATATTTTAATAACCAGGGGTTTTGTGATCCGAAATTTCCGAAAACTTTGAGTTGTTTAACTTTGATTTTGGTTAATGATTTCTATGATTTTTGTAAGCATATTTGAAGAGCCTTCATGATTTCAATGGTTTTTGTTTGTATATTGGAAGAGTTTTTACGGCGGGGGGGGGGGGGAGGTTCGTAAAAGAAAATGGTTGTACGTAAGAATATGTTCTTGAGCATGACCTCCACCCCCCCCCCCAAAAAAAAAAATGAAATCTTGTATCCGCCATAGCCCACAAGCTACACATAGAATGAATTAAATGGAAAAATGGGGAAAAAATAAAAAGGAACAACAGTTAAAACAATAACAGCAATAAAAATCGATTATTAGTAATCTTTTTTTTACTTCCTTTTACATAGTAAAAGTATTGTATTCGCGAAAAATTTTTCACTCAAAACTGGGCCTTAATTTTTATTTTGCTCACCAACGAATGAATGATTGTTTTTTTTTTTGACCCGAATACAAGCGCATATATACCAAAGAACACATGGACGCCCGAAATATCCATTTTGATGATTCTCGATTTAATTATAACGAGTTTTCTCGTGACGTCCGTGTGTATTTATCTCGCATATCTCAAAAACGGTATACCGTATAAAGTTAAAATTTGTTACGCAGACTCTTAGTGGGGTCTAGTTGTGCACCTTCCCTTTTGGTTGCATTCGGATGGTCCAAAAGAGGTCTTTTACACCTTTTTTGGGGAAAATCATTGTTAAATTCACATACACATCAGCTCGTTTCACTAAACATTTGCTTCCCATTTCATTCTAATTAATTCTACGCGGCAACTTAGTTGAATCAAATTCATTCTCATCCAGATGAGTTGAATAAACGTTTTAATTAATCAACACATTGGGACATTGAAAAGTGTTAGCTCTGAACACGAAAAACTAGTTGTGTCAACTCAGTTCAGTTTTAACAGTGTTGTGGAGAAGCTTCTCGAATCATTGCCTGTTTGAAGTAGATTCAACTAAAGCAACATTCACATATCGTTTACCCGTCACGTCAGCAATGATATTTTTTCTCTGAAACCAGTTTTCGATCGGCATTGCCATGACAGCAAGCCGCATTGTACGGAACGCGTCAACGCGAGGAGAGGCTAGATATTTGACATCCGTCCAGATGGGAGTCGCATTTCATTGATCTCCAAGAGATGAGCGCGCGCGCTCTATTGGGTGAAAGTACTGTCATGTGCTTTAAGTGCGTCCGCAATATATGAATGCTTCTCCATTTTTGGAAAACGTACGTCTGTCCGCTTAAAGTGGTGAACGTGACGTGCGGACGATGTCTGAATTAAGCTTAAGTTGCCTCGTGTGTAGGACGCCAAATTCGACGCGTCACTTTCGAACCAGAAAATAAAGATTTCATTAAAATAGTATAAATTACATCCCACGTTTTTGAATTTTGGTTATCATTTTTTAAATTTTCACCAACTAATACCTTTTTTTATTGAGTCTATTTGCTTGTATGTTACGTATCAGTGGTTTGTTCAAGTAATTAGTGACAGTTTTGTATCAGAGTGGAGCATTTTAAAATCGCTCTAATCAAAGAACAGTAACAATCACAGAACAAGCATGAAATTAAATACGGATTCTGAAACTGTCGTTATGTTAGCGAGTCCAAGAAAAAGTACTTTTTTAAATTATTATTACAACAACAATTCAAATTAACTATCAGAAAAAAATCTTTGTTGACGGTAGAATTCGAAGTGTCTAACAAAGCATAGTATTTATACTACTATTTCTTTAAAAATATCTAAGTGCAATGTATTTATTTATTTTTGAAATATCTGCAACACTGTAGGAGAGTTAACATAAAATAACAAAAAGAATGTTGGGACAAATTACAAAAAAAAAAAAAAAACCTCAGGATTTTTTTTCATTAAGGTGTAATGTTATAATTATTTTTACGTGAAAGATGAAAACCGACTGAGAGTTAACATTTTTGTTTCATTTCAGCGCGATTTTGAATCTCATTTTTAAATCCTATTGAGTTGAAGATTGGACAACGAATATTCACCTCATTCCAAAACAAAACATTTGTAAACACTTAATAAATTACTTATGTAGTTTAAATTTAATTATACACAATTAAATGGATAATCAATTTAAAAAATGATTAATTCGTGGTAATTATTAAAATAAATTTAAAAAGTACAAAAGTCTCGGACATGATTTGTACTATTTTTGTGCAAATGACGCATTAGCGAAATGCAATATTTTCGTGCGGAGAGAGTAAATTTATACCGTTGTTATTGCATGAGAAAATAATGCAGAATATTAATTTATTGGATTTAGCTATATTGTTAAGGTTTCATTCGAACAAGGAAATAGTAATACATTGATTTGCTTTAATTCATTTAAAAACGAGCTGTTGTGTGAATCACATGACTTCCTTTTACTGCAATTTAATGTCATTTTCTCATTATTGGCAGTTTCAATGTGATTCAATAGTTTACTCTCTAAATATCATCAACAGTGGCTAAATTGAAACCAGATTAAAAAAAAATCGCCAAATTTGTCGCCGTCGGCGACAAAACTTGACGACCAAAAGACTGGCCAAGTGTCCGCCAAATTATAACACCACTTGAGTTTACATCGAAATTAACAATGATTTCCCCCCTAAAGGGGCAAAAGACCCCCTTTGGAGCATTCGAATGCAACCAAAAAAGGTGCACAACTAGACCCCACTAGGAGTCTAAGTACCAAATTTCAACTTTCTAGGACATACTGCTCTTCAGTTATATGACATACATACGTACATACATACGTCACGAGAAAACTCGTTGTAATTAACTCGGAGATTGTCAAAATGGATATTTCGGGTGTCTGTACGTTCTTAGGCATATATACACGTGTGGTCGGGTTGAAGAACTCAACATTCATTCATAGATGAGCAAAATTTAAATTAAGACCGATTTTGGAGGGAAAATTTTTCGCGAATACAATACTTTCTTTTTTGTAAAAGGAAGTAAAAAGAGAGAAAAAAAAAAAAAAAAAAAAACATGGCCGCATTGAAAACTATTAAAGGCAATCTGGTTTGTCCTCAGATTGAAAAGTTATACCCGGAGAATTTTGTTTAAAACGAATATTACACAGGTTAAATATTAGAACTTGTATTAAATTCTGAAAACGTCCCTCGCAGTTCCGAAATAAAAATTAGTTTTTTTTAACATGATACGATGGAGAGAATTTTCTTCTTGCAACTTGAAGAAACAATTTAATAAGATTCGTCATGTTAGCTTTTAAAATAGAACCGAATGAGAAGTCAGTAATCAATACCCTCAAAAGAAGATTTGAAAGATAATGCAACAATTTTGTGGTTAAAATTGCTTTTTTAAGACTGCAATTCAAATGCGGCACATTTTTCTTTTTAAATAAATTCAAATCAATGTCTGAACTTTTCTAATAAAGTTGTACCACGTTTTTTTTAACGAACTACTCTGTTTAAGTACGAACTAGAGGTTCAATTTCAGTTTGGTAATTTAATCAAGTTTCCAAAGGCGTGCTTAATTTAATTAGACAGATTAAGAGCAAACAAAATGTAGTTTTATTTCAAGCAGACTAACGTTACCGTTCGTTTATTGCGTTATAGTGCTTTAAAATTGTCGTAATATTGCATTAACGATAAAAACGCAGGTATTTTAACCTTCTAATGTTTAGTTGCAAGAACGTCATAAATGAACAAAACAGATATTTCTAGAATTTGGTAATCAGCGAAATTAAAATTATGGCCACTCATAAAGCTCTGGAATAGGAATTCTGAAAGGTAGCCACTGGCTACCCCAGTCAGAAGAAATGGTAGCCTTTTTTTCATTTTTAATAGCCATTTTTTTTAAGTATGTATTCAGCGCAAAACATAAATAACCTATTCGCCATTAGTAATATTAACGACAAATTATGCTATTCTGCAAAAACAACCAACAACATTTAGCAGTAAGTTACCACCCCCTAAGCCAGGGCTAAGGCAGAACTAAATGGTGTTTTTTTAGAGGTATAGAACTTTAGGTTCAAATAAGACACCGTTAAATGATATAAATCGCCATAATTTTGGATTTATTCGAAAGATAATTCTCTGCCATTTTTATTTAAATGTGATTTCTGGTATATGGCCACTTTGGCTGGCTTGGAGAACGTCTAATCGGGAAGTTCAATTTTCTATCACTTTTTCCAGCAATGGGGGCCGTATGTGAGTGACACGTGGCGAATGCTCTTGTCAAAGGCGTCAATCGTCTGTGGCTTATAGGTGTAGACCTGAGACTTCACACAGCCCCACAAAAAATAGTTCAGCTTAGTTAAATCGCATGATCTCGCAGGCCAATTCACGGGTTCATTAAGCGAAGTTTCTTTCAATAACTCAATTGTGACACGCGCTGTGTGGCGTGTTGCACCGTCCTGTTGTCTATTCATGATGAAATGCAAACCAAACTAAAAACAAGTAACAACTATCAAAATGGCACACAGATCAAACAGTGTTCCCAACTTAAAGTTCTATACCTCTAAAAAAAAAACACCCTTTACTTGCAACAGACCAGACAGCCCAGTTATCTCATCCTGAGACTGAAGTTTAGAGCTTATTAGAACTCCTCAGTCATTAATAGTAAATAACTGAGCTGCAGGTAGATGTCATCTCATTGAAGCTGAGAGTGCCAACAAATTGGTAGAAAACGGGAATTTAACTCACCAGCAAGTGTCAGCAGCATGGTGCTGTTCGACTTGTGAATTGAAGGCAAAGTTTAGGAGGTATTTAGCAGTAAGTTACCATCCCTAAGCCAGGGGTATGGCAGAACTATATGCAATATACCAGAAGCCCTGGTGAGTTAAACTCACATTTTCTACCAGTTTGTTTTCTCTCTCTGCTTCAATGAGATGACATCTGCCTTCATCTCAGTTATTCACTTTTCCTGACTGAGGAGTTCCAATAAGAACGAAACTGCAATCTCCGGATGTGCTAACCGGGCTGCCTGGTATATTGCACGTAACCAACATCATGTTACTGGACATGTTTTTTAATACAAAGATATATTGATACAACAAAAATCAAAGTAACGTTTACTGGAGACTCAAGAGAAAGGCTCAAATAAAATTGGAAGCTTGTTGCCGTCACGCGATATTATTTTTTACAAAAAAAAAGAAAAAAAAAGGCCACATGTTCGATAGTTTTGGCGACCGGGACTTAATTTTTTTTGCCAATTTCAATGAAGTGGTCGCCCGCTGGCGACTGGTACTTTAAAACCGTACCAGCTCAAATCGTTTCCTTCGCTCGGATCGGGTCCATTAAGTTCCGGTTTTGCAACCTGTCGTTACAGTCGTCGCTTTGAGAAAAAACGGGTTTCAGGTTACGTCTCAAAAGAATTTAAGTTCCTAATCAATTATTTTACTTCACTAGATTGTGTTGTGTGTTCGCATACCTGTTTTTATGCCAAATAGCAAATGCCTGAGCAATAACAGAGTAACTTAGCGTTGATGTTAGCTTGATATTTTGTGGTCTAAGGTGTAATAAGACCCCCTCCCCTCCTCACTAAAAATGCAAAACGTTTTTAACATTTTAACTTTTATTTGTAGTTATTGTCATTTTAAATTTAAATCAATTATTTTCCTTCTACATCACACAGTTAATTTATAACTTTTTCGGGAATTGACATTTTTTTCCTGTGCTTAACGTTTGACAGTGAGAGCATAGTTATGGCATTATAACTTCGCAAGTTACCACCTACATTCCAAGGAAAAAAAAAACTCTTAAATAGTTAAGGGTTAAAAAGAAAAAGGCATGAAAAATTCATTATAAAAGAAATACAATTTATCAGGACAATGCCCTTTATTACAAATAGTATGCATTCAACTGAAGTAGTACCACCTCGAGTGACATACATACACAAGAAGCCATCTATGTAAAGGTCCTAAAACGTTTGAATGTGAAAGTCCAATTCTTCTGCTATCTAAGACACTCAACAGTTCAATGCTAACCACTTGCCCCATGAAACCTTCCATTTAACTGCTACCGCTAAATTCGCACTCCTACTTGCTTTCTTCCTGTTTCCATATCAAAGAGAGAAAGAGAAAGGCAAAAAAAGAAAAGTCTCCGAGAGGAAGATTCGTGGCAAGAGATTACCTCACTAATTCGATGACTCGTTCTCTGGGGGATTTGAGCACATCCTCGCCGTTGATCTGCAGAATCTGATCACCCGGTAAAAGCTTGCCTTCGCTCGGGCCTCCTGAAAGACAAAACTCAAACAGGTTACAAGCAGCAAAGAAAAAGGAAGCAGATAAAAAGCTACAGTTAACCAATACGGCTGGGGTATCATTTTGACTTTCTGGGTAAAAATTTGCATTGTGCTCTACTTAATATTATATTTTTACAAGCGAGCTGAGGTGTGCATCACATGACTTTCTTTTACTCCAATTTAATGTCATTTTCCCATTACTGGCAATTTTAATGTGATTCAATAGTTTACTCTATAAATATCACCAACAGTGGCCAAATTGAAACAGATTTAAAAAAAAAAAAATCTCCAAATTTGTCGCGAAGTTGGTGGCAAAACTTGGCGATCAAAAGACTGGCGATATATCGCCAAGTGTCCGCCAAGTTATAACACCACTTGAGTATACATCGAAATTAATAATGATTTACCCCCAAAAAGGGGCAAAATACCCCTTTAGAAACACTCGAATGCAACCAAAGGGGGAGGTGCACAACTAGACCCCACTAGAAGTCTACGTACCAAATTTCAACTTTATAGGACTTACCGTTCTTGAGTTAAGCGACATACATACATACATACGTCACGAGAAAATTTGTTGTAATTAACTCGGGAATCGTCATTATGGATATTTCGCGTGTCTATATGTTCTTAGGCATGTGTGAAATTAGACGTGTCGAAAAAAACTCAATATTCATTCGGGGGCGAGTAAAATGGAAATTAAGGTCAATTTTTGAGTGAAAATTTTTTCGCGATTACAATACTTCCTTTTTTTGTAAAAAGAAGTAAAAATAGATACAAATTCAGGCGTCCCTCGCATAACATGGTTAATTCTTTCTGTGTAGTATCGAAACCGTGTTAAACGAGACTTTTTTAAAAGTAACTTTTTAACAATTTTTTTAACTAATTGATCATGAACATAGTAAAAATCATGTCATATGTATCGTGTTGTATCGGAACCGTGTAATACGAGACTTGGAAATAGTTTGAATCGGGGATGTGAACCATGTTATATCGAAACCAAATTTCATATAAACAAAGTAAAAACTTGAGTTATTATCAAATATTAACAGAAAGCATTAAACAAAAATAAAATTTTATCTTTTTTAAAGATAACTTTCGTGTTATATCAAAACCATGAAGTATTAAATTCAAGTTTTGTACCGTGTAATGTTGAAACCGTGTTATAATAATCGCAAATTTTGTGCCGTGTAATACCGAAACTGTGTGATACAAGTACCGTGTAGTACGAGGGACGCCTGTGAACATGTTTCCAATAAATACAGTTTATTTAAAGGATGCGGATATTTCAAGGATACATAATGAAGTACTTAAAAAAAGTTTGAAATACCCTCAAAAACCAAGGGCTGTTTCAGTTACGTTTCAGCAACTGGAGGCTGATGCTCCCTTATGTACAAAACATTATGAATGCTTCAAGTACTTTCAATGATATGTTAAAAAGACATTTTCTAGTGTCTGCTCTGTTTCAGCGTCAATGAATGTGTTTTTATTTATTTTTTACTCAAAGGGGACGAAATGACACTTGCCCCCTCTTCTAAATATAATCCTTTAGTTAAGAAAAAAAATAATCTTGAAAACTTTATATTATTACAAAGTAAGACGATTTAAAAAAAGTCAACGAAGGATTAAGCGTAAAACGAAAATAATGAGGAGCAGTTAGCAAAAACAATTTGCTTGCTGACTAAATGACTCCTTCCGTAATGCCTGTGTTAACCACCTCAGGAATATTTTAGTAGTGTTATTGCACCTAAAGACATTTAACGCAAGTCGAAACTTTCAATTTATTACTACATATATGCAGAATAATATTCTGCATTGAACTTTAACAACGCACTTTAAAATTAAAAAAAATCATATGTAATTATCTTCCAGTGTTATTAGAGTGCGAATCTCAATCTTTTTATGCGACGGACAAACTCATTTACCCACTCCTGAAAAGTAGTGATAATGTGACTTCCGTTAATCTGGCTTTAAGGTACATATAAAGAATAATTTCTAAATGGTTCAAAGTTATACTGCTACACATTATAACTCTGAATCCTGTGCGACATGAGATGTAAAATAGTTATCAAAAATTAGTGTAACTTTGAACCAGAAGAATAAAACTATTGACATTAAAAAAAAATCTTCACTTTATTTTCATAGCATTACAAGAGCTCTGTAATTTGAGTATTAAAACGTTGGATGCTATATTGTAACACCTTTTTAAAGATTCTTGTGTGGCTTTCAAACAGTAAATTTAGAAGTATTGAATAATAATAGAAAGGCACAATCTATTTATTCTGAACTAGAAACTTTACAGAATTGCCTACTTATTCAGTAAAATGAAGGAAAACTACGGACTGGGCCTTCGACAGTTTATTTTGAAGTTATGCTAAAAATATAATTGGTGAAAAGTTAACAGAAATGACTCAAAGTTACACTAAATAGTTGTACAATTGGAAAGGTTTGAAATTAAAAAAAATGTATAAGAAAGGTATTCAAATGCCACTTACACAAAATATACCAGTAAAAAATCAGATTAACACAAATGATTCAAAATCAAACTAACAATCAGGGGTGCCCCATTTTTGCTCAACCCTTCACTTTTTAGCTCTCCTTTTTGGTTTTAGAAAAAAAAATTAATTACAGTCGAGTTCCGACTTACGCGAGGGATGCGTTCTAAGACCTCTCGCGTAAGTTGAAATTTCGCGTTGTGGAAAAGGATATGTGTAAAAACTTTTATAAACATACCCAATTATTTTAGTCACTTGTAAACATCACCTCACACTGTTAAAAACCATTTCTTAACTATACATTACTGTTTCCAACATAAAAAATTGAGTTTTTATTTGTATTTTAAAAAAAAATGACGTTTTTTTCCACAGAAAATACTGCTACGATGTACAAAATCAATGATTAATGGGAAATAAAGACATAAAATAAGCCACTACGGTACGCACAGTATGTAGGAAGAAAACCAAATGCACTGTAGTTGTAATGTACAGTAGATCCAGTAATAATAACTGTAACTTAAGAAAATTAAGATCAATGCTGTGACCAAACCGCTGTTCTTATATATTGTTAAATACACAATACAGTTGCTTCACTTTCTTTTATAACGTTTCCATCTATGACAAAAACCCTCTTAATGATTTCTTAAATTTAAAATACGAGAGCCGCTTCTATTTTCATAATTTTAGCATTTTGCTTAGATACTACTCGGTAAACTTTTACGTATTTCCTGTTTTGGATTTTTAATTGTACAAATGGAAGATTCACTCATACCTAATTGTCGTGCTGTCTTCGACGCATTTTATAGCATATTCAAGCATATAATCTAACTTTTCTTCAATTATCAGAAACTTTCTCTTTCTATCTTCAAACTTTAGATGAAACAGCGCTCTTAGGTGTCATTATATTTTATCAACCTTCACATTTAGAATGAAAAAAAATAAATGGAAAATGAGGAGTAGTTATTTGTATAAGCAACGGTGTGGGAAATTACGCTTTAAGTGATGCTAAAGGGATGAAGGAAAAGAAAAGTTCAGTAACCAATAACAAAGCAGATACACACCACGATTCCTTCCCGAAAATTTTCGAGTTGCGCCATGAATTCGCGTTAGGTCTAAAATTCTTTACTGGTGAAAAAATCGCGTTATAGCCATTTCGCGTAAGTAGGATCGCGTTGTAGCGGCAGTCGACTGTATTCATTAATTTTTAATTGTTATTATTTTATTTAAAAAGTTCTGTGCTTTGCCTATAACACACATAAGCTAAATAAATGAAATAAAATTTTAACGAATATGAATGAAATAAAATAAATAACTTTAAGTTAAAAATAAATCAATAAATAGATTGAATTAAATAAAAATATTCAAAAAAAAAAAAAAATTGATGGCGCAACTTGCGCCATAATCACCCCCTGTGAGCACCCCTGCTAACAATGAAACAAATTCTTTTGCAAAATAATGATTTGTTTAAAAAAAGTTCTTACAATGATTTTAAAAGGTACACAATGAAGTATTTCATTTATTTTGTTTGAATTGTTTTAAGCAAGACATTTTAACTCAAATGCTTGATTTTATCAAGAATAAATACCGTTATTTTTGCTTTATAATTATTGCTTCTAAAATTTCGTGGCATGATAAATACTCCTGTTTCTTAAACACTCAACCATCTTTACACATTTTTAGGTAAAAGAAATTCCCGTATAAATAACTTCCTTTCGACTTGAATACAATACGAAGTAGTGCAATTATAACTCCAAGGTTTAAAAAATGTGTCAAGTAACCTAGTTTTATTTCTGTAACCATTTATTAATACATGCCTAATGAATGTTAAGGTGACAGTTTATCAAGTTTAAAAGCAATATTCTCCAAAAGACTGTCAAATGATTCTCCGAAGCAATTTAAGAGCAACGTCTACTCTTTATCACCGCGATTCTTTACGTTGCCGAAGTTCTTTAATTAACCCTCAGAATCAAAAGATATGATTTCCGCAAAAGAAAAAAGATGAAAGACAATTAAAATTTTCTGTGAGAGAGAGACAGTTAAAGGGAAACTCTCCTAATGAGCCAATTAAACCCAATTTGAGCCTCCTGAAATTACCCTTTCTATTAAGTTATTTAAAACTCGGTTTGTTCCCTTGACAACTAATTCTTTCGTTAGTTAGAAAAACTCATTTGCGCTAAAATATATTCTGTGAACTTGAATATTTAATGAAAGCGTTGTGTGCCACATTACATAAGCAATGCACAGTTTTTAAATGAAATGTGCATATGCAATGCATCGCAAATAAGGTTTCCAAAGGGAATAAACAGTACATTTATTTTTCTTCCTAGTATACCACACCTCTCACTTACCAGTATCAAAGTCAAGGGTGCACGCCTGGGGGGGGGGGGGGGAGCATGGCGCAGACGGCGCCATTGAAATTTTTAGCGATTGGGTATTTTGAGGGGTATTTTTCTCTTTGGGAGAGGCTCTTATTTGAGGGGAGGGGGATCTTCGCGATATTTAGGGGGTTGCATCTTTGCTCTTGGAAGTGGGGCACCCCTGTCAAAATAATCTGTGATCAAATGAAAAAATGGATTTGTGGATTTTAAATTTTATAAAGAGTAATTGTTTTAACCTCAGGAGCTCGCGTGAGAGTTTTTTGCACTTTAGTAGTTCAAATAAAAACGTAATACAACACTTCAAAAATGTAAACTAGGCAAATGATTTCTAATAGGTTGGAGAAGCGGTTGTTGTATGATGGGAGTCATATTCTCGAAAATTGCATAAATTATGTCAAATACGGGACATAAAGTGAAACTAAACAGAAAAAAAAGGATATAAAATAGATTGAACTGAAATTGAGATGGTGGTTTCGTTTTATTTAATATCCAGCCGTGCTTTATTTGTAATCTGTTACAATATGGGATATAAAATAGTTCAGTTTCATTTTAAACGCCGTTTTGAATAGATTACAAATAAAAAGACTGTTTAAAAATTATGCTATCTTTATTGAGGAACCACCAGAATATAGTTTTATTCAAAACTAGCAAAATACCCAACGTTGCCTGGGTCAGAAATAATTGTAAGAAACAATCGCTACTTTTATTCGTTTCCTGTTTTAACTGAAAGAACTCAAAACACACCGCTCTTTGACGTGATTAAAAATCCAGCTTCTTCCTTACCCATAAAAGTAAAATAGCAATAAGTATAAAGAACGAAATAGTATTCAGTTAGAAACGAAAGCACGACATTTGAGCATATAAAAATTGGAAGAATTTCCAAAATATGAACTAACAAAAACAAAGATCACTAAAAAGACCGTGCGCTTTATTTATTTAAATGACATTAATAGCCATTGTCTGTAAAGATCAGGCAGGTTGTGATTGTTGGGATTTTTAATTTTCTTTATTTTCACATAGGTAGTTTCTTATCATGAATGTAAAGTAAATCCGAAATTTGAGCTTTGTCTGACTCACCGTTTTTTAAAAAACAATTTTTTTTTGTTTAGGGGGCGTGGCACATTTTTGCTGGTTTTTCAAATTTGCGGATTTTAATGTGCTTGTTGCTTGAAGCGCCCTTATAATGACATGGATTTTTTAAATCCATATTACTATATGGTCTTGTTATATACTGTTACAGTTGTCAAATCGGTGACACTACGAGGGCGACGCCCACAAACTCCGTTTAAAAATGACCGAAAATGAATTTTTTTCTATATTCAAGGTCAATTTTCTCAAAGCGCCTTCATGATGACACCAACATTTTTAGATCATTTTCTTGCCACACTTACATACATCAAAAATATGTATCAAAATCGGTCTCACTATAAGGGCGCCAGAAGATATTGGAACTTTTATTCGATAAATTTCACAAAAACACAAATATTTAGAATGTAATTACAACTGTCGCCCATATAGCAGATATCTGATACTACATTAGGTTGATAACCAACATGTTTGTCTAACATTTGCACAAAAAAAATCGGTGTCACTCCTATTATTTTTGGAAATATAATCGTTCCAAGTTAGTACGTTATGGCGTTTTTTCATATTTATTTATTTAATATTTTCACACCCAGTTTTTTTTTTTTTTTGAATATATTTATTTTCAATTTAATACAAAGAAGTGTACCTTATAACATAAACAGCTTTGGGCAGCAAGAGAGTCTTTTTGTTGAATAGAAAATGCCCGTTTTGATATAGGTACAGGCGGATGTATTGTGCATAATATGTCTAGATTATCATACCAATACTCATCTTGATTTTCGGCCAAACAAATCTATTTATTCCAATTGTTCTTGACATACATTTCACCTCAACTTGCAAATGGATTTTATACGAAAGATACATAGAGAGAAGCTCTTAGAAACATCTTATATAAATGCTTCAAATTTTCAACAAATAAATACCCCTGCATTGCCAAAAGTTCAATTTAATAAAATTGGATGCGCCCTATCTTTACGAGCTCAGTTCAAGTTCACTTCAAAGCAGAAGGAGTATTTATAAGAACAATTTACGATTGGTGAAAGTACTGGGAAAAAACAACATCACTGTCAAGTTACACACTTGATGAGAAATGCAGTTCGTAACGGGGAAAAAACTCTTCGTTGCTTCAGAGTATTGTACTATGAACCAAATCCTATCCCTTTTTTTCGATGGAAGAAACAAAAAAAAAAAAAAAAAAAAAAAAAAAACGAATGCATTCTCAATACATCAAATGAGAATATTTGAAGAAAGCGAACATTCAGAATTTGAAACTGAATTTGAGGATAACGTAGACCAAAACGAAGAAAACATTAAGAATCAAATCAACCAATTTCAGAAAGACGGTCATCTCTTATTGAAAACTGCTAATTTTGTAGCACTAAAGCATGGGAAAACATGGTATCCCAGAAAAATAGTAGAAGTTGACCATTTGCAAGTTTAGGTCAAATGCATGTCAAGAACAATTGGAATAAATAAATTTGTTTGGCCGGAAAAACAAGACGAGTAATTGTATAATAGTCTAGACATGTTATGAACATGTGATCCACCTGGTACCTATATCAAAACGGGCATTTTCTATTCAACAAAAAGACTATCTTGCTGCCCAGAGCTGTTTATGTTATAAGGTACACTTCTTCGTATTAAATTAAAAATAAATATGTTCAGAAAAAAAAAAAAAAAACACGGGGTGTAAAAATAATAAATAAATATGAAAAAACGCCATAACGTACTAACTTGGAACGATTATATTTCTAAAAATAATAGGAGTGACACCGATTTTTTTTATGCAAATGTTAGACAAACATGTTGGTTATCAACCTAATGTAGTATCAGATATCTGCTATTAGGGCGACAGTTGTAATTACATTCTAAATATTTGTGTTTTTGTGAAATTTATCGAATAAAAGTTCCAATATCTTCTGGCGCCCTTATAGTGACACCGATTTTGATACATATTTTTGATGTATGTAAGTGTGGCTAGAAAATGATCTAAAAATGTTGGTGTCATCATGATGGCGCTTTGAGAAAATTGGCCTTGAATATAGAAAAAAAAATCATTTTCGGTCATTTTTAAACGGAGTTTGTGTGCGTCGCCCTCGTAGTGTCACCGATTTGACAGCTGTAACAGTATCTAACAAGACCGTATAGTAATATGGAATTAAAAAATCCATGTCATTATAAGGCCGCTTCAAGCAACAAGCACATTAAAATCTGCAAATTTGAAAAACCGGCCAAAATGTGCCACGCCCCCTAAACAAAAAAAAATTGTTTTCTCAAAAACGGCGAGTCAGACAATGCTCAAATTTCGGATTTACATTATATTTAAGATAAGGAACAACATATATGAAAATAAAAAAAATTAAAAATGTCAACAACCACAAATGCTTTAAACTGCCTGATTCTTACAGACAATGGCTCTTAATAACACACACACACACACACAAAAGGTCTCTACTATGTTTCCCAAAGAGTGCAAAAAGTTGAGTTTCCAAATATTTAATTGACTTTATATTTATGTTTGCTCCGAAGAAGCCTTGATTCAAAATTTTCATTATGATTACTATTAATATTGCTGTTGTAAGACAACGAATTTTGGTAACAATGAATTTTATATTTAATAATTTAATGGGGAAATTAGATAAAATTTACTGCTTTCCATCATAGCTTTTTTAAACTAAAATTTTTAGAAATAAATTATAGCCTATGTTGCTTCCTGATAATGCAGCTATCTGTAGTGAAAAAATAGTTAAAATAGGTCCAGTAGTTTGAAATTTACCCCTTACATCTTTACATACAGAAGTAGCCATTTATGTCTATAGATTAAAAAATGCACGAAACGAAAATTTTGGGAAGTATATAAGTTTTTATTATTCCACTAGCTGCATTGCCCGACTTTGCACGATCTACCTCGAAAATAAAAGTTCTGTCAAGTGACGCATGTTCAACAATCAGGCTTCAGTTGGAGAAAAAAAAAATATTGTGAATTTCCCGTCAAAATAATCTTTTTTGAAAAAAGAAAACGGCAAATCAAAAAATCCCGAATAAATTAAACGCAACACCTAAAATCCAAATGAAACGAGCTGATGTGTGCATGACATGACTTCCTTTTACGCCAATTTAGTGTTATTTCTCCATTACTGGCAATTGTAATGTGATTCAATTGTTAACTCTAAATATCACCAACAGTGGCCAAATTAAAACCAAATTTTAAAAAAATCGCCAATTTTGTCGTCGTTGGCGACAAAACTTGGCGACTAAAAGACTGGTGATATATATCGCCAAATATCCGCCAAATTATAACACCACTTGAGTTTGCATCGAAATTCACAATTACCCCCCAAAGAGGTGCAAACGACCCGTTTAGAAACACCCGAATGCAGCCAAAAGGGAGGTGCACAACTAGACCCCACTAGGAGTCTACGTACCAAATTTCAATTTTCTAGGACAGCGTTCTTGAGTTATGCGACATACATACATAAAGACGTCACGAGAAATCTCGTAATTAACTCGGGAATCGTCAAAATGGATATTTCGGGCGTCTTTACGTTCTTAGGTATATATGCACGTGTGGTCGGGTCGAAAAAAAAAAAAAAAAAATCAACACTCATTCGGGGGTGAGCGAAATGGAAATTAAGGTCGATTTGAGTGAATTTTTTTTCGAGAATACAATACTTCCTTTTTTGTAAAAAGATAGTAAAAAAGAAGATGAATCGCCAAATGAAAATTGAAAGGGAAAATTTTGTCTCAAAACAAAAACAAAATTTTATTTAGTCACAGTCTAGAAAAAAAAAATGGCTACCTTCTGACATATTTTCACGCTAATTTAGAATGAGATCACGCAAATCGTAAATTTGACAGAAAATTTCTATTCCATTAGGCTTAATGATGCTTTTTAGTTATTTCACGGTGATTTTACAGCCTTTTGTTCTTTTGCAATTCGAAGGAAATGAATGAACCTTAAGGGTATTTTTTGCGGGCTTTCGAATGGCGCCAAACTCGAACTGGTCGGATAATCATTTCAGGTAGACAGAGTCATTTAATGACATTTTCGGGCCCTAAAACTAAAATTTGAGCTGTTCGGCTCTTTTTTGGCGTTTGACTCCCCCTCCCCCTACGTTCCTTCTCGGGTGCCCAAGTATCTTCCTGCCAAATTTGGTCCAGATTCGACGAAAACTGGATTTGTATAGGGAACATACATATATCCATACATACACATACATATATATTCTTTGTTTTGTGTATATAGATTGCATTCACATGCTACTGACTGAAAATCGCATGTGAATGCAATCCTTCATAAATAATTCCCAAATAATTTTATCATATGCAAAGGAGAGTTTTATTAAAGTTGTTTTTTTTTTAGTTTACTCGCTAACTAACTAAGCTTTCTTAATAATAAAGATGCGTAGGATGTTTAGTTTACGGTTTTCATAATTATTGAAAGTATTACCGTCCTTAATCCAGGCTGTCGGTATATTGAAGCACTGCAAATAAGTTTGGAGAAGAAAACCTATGTACGATGCTATTTTTATTAAATGGAATGCAATATGCGGTAAAGATGAGCATTAAACAAATAAAATGATCATTATATTTGAAGATAATACGCGACAACTTTTAAAGTTTTGAAAAGTTCGTCTAACCACTTGGAACTTTTTTTTTGAACTTGAAAACAAATATTTTATGCAATACAGATTCAGTGAAGCAATCTTTCAACTGTCTATTTCAAAGTAATGCTCTTACAACTGCGATACAGTTTTTAGGTTGCTAACAACCTCAATGTTACATTGCACTCTAATTATCAATTTACACAGCCAACCTATATTTACATCAAAATTCACAACGTCACACTCATTTTACTAGACAAACAACTGCAACCCAAGAAGTCAGAAACAAATTACACGAAGCTGTTGCTCAGTCTCCATAGCTGCTACAGAAAATTACCTCCACCAAACATCAATATGGATGTGGTCCCTAACTTTCCGTCCCCCCATCAGCAGTATGCCAAAGTCGATTGCAGCGGCGAAAGGGCTCTCAGACAAATGCGCCCCACGGCCCCACCTGACAACAGCCCCAGCACGATGATTTTCGTCGACTCTTTTTCATTCATAATGAGACGTCGGAAGCCTTGTTTCACAGGACTCTTTTCATCCGCCCCATCCATGTTCAACGTGCTTTTATTGGACACATATCTGAAAATCGCGCTTTTGAATGGAATGAAAAGTTTTCTTTTTCGGATGGCATGAATTTAGGTGAAGGATTTTTATGGTGGTTGGCAAAGCATCTACCGTGAGGGATGATACAATCATCAGAAATGGTATGTGGTGCTCTATAATGGAAGTCGATGGCAAATTTCAACTTTGTTAAGTCAGAAAAAAGACATAGCGCAGAAAGCATTCAGAAACAAAAGCGTATATTCGAAGTTGGTAGCAATTTGTGTTTCCGGAAAAATGCCATCTTCTATTTCAAAAAGTTCTTGTTTTATAATGTTTTATATTTTATATGATCGCAATTTTTTAGCAGGAAAAAGAATCTGAAATATAGTGAAGTTTATGGTAAGATACTGGTAATTTGGGGATCAAAAGATTTGAAATACAAAGTCATATTCATACGTTTTGCGTTTGTTATGGCACAATTCAATAATAATCAGACAAATGCATATCTTCTCCCACTGTCCAAATTTCAATCATATTTGCTTCAAGTTACCGGACCCTGTTCAGCCTTGTCACAATAAAGCCTTTCCCTGCATGTTAAACATTATCAAATTATTATGCCGCGGCGCGAGTTTCATTGTTGATGACGGAAGGAGCGTTATTCGATCATTGGCTATTATGTATATGACAGGGGTGCCCACCAAGGGGGGGGGGAGGAGGTCATGGCGCAAACTGCGCCATTGAAATTTTTAGAGGAGGTTGTTTTGAGGGGTATTTTTTACTTTTTTGGGGGGTTCTTGCTTCTTTTAGGGAGGGAGGTCCTCGCGATATTTATAGGGGTGCGTCCTTGCTCTTAGGGGGATTGGCACCCTTGCATATGAGGATGCTCAATCTCGGGAAGGGTTTGAAATACTCAGCACTTTATGCAACCACAGCGAGAAATGAAAAAGTCAACATTAAGTGCAGATTTTTTATATTGATATTTGAATTACCTTCGCAAGAATAGATTATAATATTTTTTAGAAAACAATTGAGTGAACCTGCATGACCTCAATCTATTGAGTTGATATTTCAAATAAGCTTACGTTTAAATGAACCAGAAAATACCTTAAACATACAGTAATATTTTACAGCACTGAAAAGGGCTTTTCTTCTACGGTCATCATCCAAGAGATGATTAAAAAATTTCTTAATTACAATGTGGGACGTCATGATTATAAATGTATACAAAAACCATGACATACCTTTTGTTCTAATTACGTTCCATTTTCTCTTGAACTTTTTACGCAACGTTTTTAACATGGCTCACGGGAAATACAAATAATAACTATTATTAGAAGAAAATCATAACCAGCAGATAAAACAAGCAGCACACACAGCATCAAGCGATCTCGCACTAAACTGGAGTGTAAAGTTGAGTTGTTGTCCTTTCTACTTTGAGGCCGACTGGTTTTGTTGAATTAATTTCTGAAAATCCTACTTTGTGTATGGCAAATGTTAAAATTTGCAGTTTAAAATGAGCAGAAAAAGTTATTCTTAAATATTAAATTTAAAATTTATTTTTATCCCTAACTTAAATAAAATGGAACGACTTTTTAATTTTGAGACCACTAAATGAATGTGTTTTCTAAATAGAAGAGATCGGTAGCTCTATGGTAAAGCTTTGCTTCGGAAGCCAGAGAACAGCAGCAGGAGTGTAATTTCCTTCTCCTCTGTTGTAAATCCTTCTTGCTCTTTACCAGAGGCAAAGGCGGTGATCTGTATTCGGTCTTCTTTGTATGTAAGACTGATTAACTTCTGTATATAAATAAAACAAATGAAAGAAACGTGTCTCTGGCCGAGCGGTAGAAAGCACTTGCTTCTGAAGCAGCCTGCGTGCATGCGTGCTACTTCCTCTCCCTACCGTCTTTCTTATGTTCTCTTGTTTGTAATAAAAACGTAAAATTGATCTAAATTGGATAATTGGAGATTTAAGTGTCTCGCTTTAAGAGAAAGCGTAGATTTCAATATGCGTGTGCAACGAGCAAACGTGACTAAACAACGTTTCTAAGTTTGAGTTGAAAAATAAAATTCGGAGAACAGACGTAATCCCATTTCTTTGTGAAATGAAGAAATAAAATCTTGAAAAGCTTCTGATTCATTATTGTTCTTATAATTGTCTTTTTTTTTTGTAATCTCCACTTTCATACATTTTATAATGCATTAGCTGCTTTGCCCGGCTTTGCCCGGTCTACCTTGAAAATAAAAATTGTGTCAAGTGACGTATATTCAACAATCAGGCGTAAAAAAAAAAAAAAAAAAAAAAAAAAAAAAAAAAAAAAAACATCATGACTTCCCTTCCAAACAATGACGACAGATATTAAAATACTTTTAAGAAATTTAATCCAGAAAGATGGATTTAAAATGCGTAACCATGGAAACACAATAAAATAAGTTTAAGGAATTAAAATGCGAAAGAAAATGGTTCACAATTTGAATGGAGTCGAGATTTCTTAAACTTAATTTAAAAAGACTTGTAACTTTTTTTCCTTTCGAGATAAAAGCTTATTTTTTCGACCCTAGGTCGAGTTAGATCTGGAGTAAAAACGGTGGCTTTTTCCAATGGCGTCAAAAAGAAAGCTGTGGAACAATTCTTTTACTTTTTATTGATGGATTTAATGAAGAAAGTAGTGCCTAAATTTCGGCTAAGCCTAAAAAAATTCAAGCTAAAAACGTAAAAAACTCCCACCGCAATACAGTTAGAGCATTGGAACAAATTGCGTAGAACGCAGAAAATTTTTCCCTTTCCAACGATATATGATATTACTATTTGCGAGTAATTTTTCACTCCCATATTCGGGAATTATTGTGAAAATTGGGCCTAAATTGGAATAAAAAAATAACTATTCACCGAATTGTTTTTGAACTGGTCTGCAAACCTTTTCAGGACTTAAAGGAACAAATTGTGAAAATTTCAGCAAAATCGGCCGGGTAGTTCTCGAGTTTTGCGAGTTCAAACACACAGACGCTTTTTGGAGACTTCATTTTTACTTTCTTCTATATCTAATATATAGAAGAAAGTATTGGATTCGTGCAAATTTTCGAATTTCGAATTTTGACGGATTCGAACGTTTTGAGGTGTGCTGAGTCCATTTCGACCATTTTTGGAAAATGTCTGTCTGTCTGTGTGTATGTGTGTGTGTATGTATGTATGTGTGTGTGTATGTATGTGTGTCACGTCTGTGTGTGACCAGTTTTTTGTGGCCGCTCTACAACAAAAGCTACCGCATGAAATCGAACGAAATTTAGTACACATATGTGCCCCTATGTGAACTTGTGCCCATTAGTTTTTGGCGCGAATTCCTCCAAGGGGGGTGGAGCAATGGGACGTTTTTCGAGTTACGCCTGCTTGCTATTCCTCAGGAAGTAACTGGCGGAATCAATCAAAATTTGGTCCATATGTTGGTATTAACAGGAACAGGTGCTGATTTAATTTTGGTGTCAATAACTCAAACGGGGGTTGAGCTATAGAACGTTTTTTGTCGTCAATTGTGACTGCTGTATCTCAAGAAATAATGAATGGAATGAAAGAAAAATTTATCGGCAAGTAGCCCTTAGTGGGTATAAGAACTGATTTTAATTTTGTGTCAACAGCTAAAAAGGGGGTAGCGCAATCACCCGTTCTTTTTTTCCATTTTGAGTGCCCTATCTCAAGAAGTAATGCTACGTTCTGGTTGAAATTTGGAATATATGTGAATCCATATGTAAACAGGCTTTGGTTCAATTTTGACGCCGATCGCTCCAAGAGGTGTTGATTTTTTTTTTTTTTTTGCGAATAAAAATAGTTTTATTAATGCAACAATAAGAAAGATAAATCGTAATAGATTGTCGTCTGCGTATTTCTCGTGATTTTAATTGTATGGAAATGATCGGAAATATTATCTCAATGATTTAAAATTTTTAACTGTTGCCATCTTATGTTTGTTAATAAATAAAATATTTGTAATTAATTCAAGTAAGGCTTTTAAAGTAACTTTCAATTTTCGCTCTTTGTTTTGTTTTTACAATAATTCAGACATTGGGATGGTCGTCAAGTTTTTGCATGTGTAATTTTGTTTTTGTTAGGAATATTGCTTCCTCGTCAAGCATGGGGAGGGATCAGAAAAAGGAAAAATATAGAAGAAAGTTTCGTGATGGCCACAACATACTAGTATACTATGTAGAGATTTGATCATCTTTCAAATTAGTATGAAAACGTTTTTTACTTTCTTCTATATCTAATATATAGAAGAAAGTATTGGATTCGTGCAAATTTTCGAATTTCGAGTTTTGACGGATTCGAACGTTTTGAGGTGTTCTGAGTCCATTTCGACTATTTTTGGAAAATGTCTCTCTGTCTGTGTGTGTGTGTATGTGTGTGTGTGTGTGGGTGTGCATGTGTGTCACGTCTGTGTGTGACCAGTTTTTTGTGCCCGCTCTACAGCAAAAACTACCGCATGAAATCGAACGAAATTTGGTACACAAATGTGCCCCTATGTGAACTTGTGCCCATTGGTTTTTGGCGCGAATTCATCCAAGGGGGGTGGAGCAATGGAACGTTTTTTGAGTTACGCGTGATTGCTATTCCTCAGGAAGTAACAGGCGGAATCAAACGAAATTTGGTCCATATGTTTCTAGTAGCAGGAACAGGTGCTGATTCAATTTTGGTGTCAATAACTCAAACGGGGGCTGAGCTACAGAACGTTTTTTGTCGTCAATTGTGACTGCTGTATCTCAAGAAATAATGAAGGGAATGAAAGAAAAATTTATCGGCAAGTAGCCCTTAGTGGGTATAAAAGCTGATTTTATTTTGGTGTCAACAGCTAAAAAGGGGGTAGCGCAATCGCCCGTTCTTTTTTTCCATTGTGAGTGCCCTATCTCAAGAAGTAATGCTACGTTCTGGTTGAAATTTGGAATATATGTGAATCCATACGTAAACAGGCTTTAGTTCAATTTTGGCGCCAATCGCGCCAAGAGGTGCTGATTTATTTTTATTATCATTATTTTTTAGCGAATAAAAATAGCTTTATTAATGCAACAATAAGAAAGATAAATCGTAATAGATTGTCGTCTGCGTGTTTCTCGTGATTTTAATTGTATGAAAATGATCGGAAATATTATCCCAATGATTTAAAATTTTTAACTGTTGCCATCTTATGTTTGTTAACAAATAAAATATTTGTAATTAATTCAAGCAAGGCTTTTAAAATAACTTTCAATTTTCGCTCTTTGCTTTGCTTTTGCAATAATTCAGACATTGGGATGGTCGTCAAGTTTTTGCATGTGTAATTTTGTTTTTGCTGGGAATATTGCTTCCTCATCAAGCATGGGGAGGGATCAGAAAAAAAAAGAAAAATATAGAAGAAAGTTTCGTGATGGCCACAACATACTAGTTAGTGTTTGGTCATTGAGTTTAATTTGTATCATGAAAATGCAGAACGATTTTTTTTTCCTTTTTTCGGGAAAGGAGTTCAAACTAAAAAAAGAAAAAAAAAAAAAAGCTCCGGTGCTAGGGAAGGAAGTAAAAATATTTATGATTTGACCCGCAAAACGTTTTACACTGAGTACGTCGGACAACATTATTGTTGCTAACCGCTTTTTCTAGTGGTCAGAGAAGTCTGACTGCGTATGGGCAGGGTCTGGGTTCGAATTCCGGCTCGGGCATGGATGTACTTTCTCTCTCCTATCCTTGTCCTTTCTTTGCTTCAATGTATTTTTGTGATGTGAATGGTTGCCTACCCTATTAACGGGGCCTTTTGGCATGTGGGTATTGTGGAAGGCGGACTTCACACCAAATTATGGTACAGTTGGAAAAGTAAAGCAGTTCACTTCGAATTGTTATCCTCTAGCTGGCACAAGACAACAGCAACGTTATTGTTTAAATTATTAAATACATTTTCCGCATTCATACATTACAAATTTCAATATTACAACAAGAAAATAATTCCTCTACACCTATTTAGAAATTTTATTCACTTCTCAAAACAACCACACATGCACATGTGCTTGAAAGACATTGGTCATTGCTAAAACCCTAGAAAATCGCCCGTCATGGTATGACGGGTGAAACTTGTTTTTGTATTTGAACGAAGCAATTGCCTGTTTGGTGATATTTTGATAGTTGAAGTTGTAACACTAACTCCAGTGGATTAACCCTAAACTTAAGTAGATAGCGTTTATTGTTTTCGTTTCTTAATTCCAATGAAATGACAGTCATACCAGTAAGACAATTAAGTTACCGGATCCAGCTCAACCCTGCCACAATAAAGCCTTTCCCTGCATGTCAAACATACTAACAAAAAGATTATTTAATTATCATGCACGGGCGCGAGTTTCAATGTTGGTGACATCAGCGTAGCTCGATCGGTCAATTCGCTATTTGAGGATATGAACAACCAGCATAACAAATGCACAGTGATCGAACTCGATGCAGTTATTTCCCAATTGGGAGACACTTGCCTTTGCAAACATTTCTAAGGACGGCTGTCCTTAAAATGCAAGTAAAATGAAACTTCAATTATCCGAACTCCGACTATCCGAATGGTTTATTATCCGAATTGCCTTCACGAATTATATATATATAAAAAAAATGATATGACCGTCTAATGTGCATCACTTGTAAGTAGACTTAAGAGGTGAAAGCGTAGTTTTTTCTCCTATTTTAAACATGCATACAGTATTTTGAAGGGAGTAGACTCTTTTTTAAGAGAAATTCAAATTATCCGAATATTTGATTTTCCGAATGGGGTCTGGCCCAAATTCACTCGGATAGTTGGATTTCTACTGTAGTTTACTATGTTGAGTCCTCACCAGTACAGCATCTTTTATAGAAGCTTTGCCCTCAGAAGTGATGATTTTGAGATTTATTAGTGGCCTTTGTGGCAAAAACGTTCCTAAAGAATTCGTAAGGTGCAAATTTCAGAAAAATCGTGTTTTTTTTTTTTTTTTTTTTTTAATTCGAGAGGGGTCGGCATATGTAACGTTTTATGAGGATAGTTCATTTCAACAGCTGTCCTACCCTGAGCTTAAAAGATTAAACTTTCGCTCGTGTTGGCGACATATCTTTAAGCAAAAACCGATTGTGTAATATTTATTTGACACAGCACAATTTAGAACTGAGTTTTATAAAATATTTTTTATGCACCTCTTTGTTACTCTTTCGGGGCCCCTATGTTTGGGGTGTGGGTGGGGGGCTCCTGCAAAATTGCAACAGTTGCGACATGGTAAATCCGTTGCTGACCACACATAAAAAGCATTTTATTTATAATTCGCTGTTCAATGAAAATTGGCGCAGGGGAAAAAAAAACATAAAATGGACTTTACCTTCCGTGACAAAACGGACAATGACTGGCTTTTCGCTGCCCGCAACGAACCCAAACCCTTTCTGGGGATCTCTGCACAACTCGACATCACGTGGTAGAGGAGGTTCTTCATCAGAGTCCTTTCTTGGGTCCTCACCAGTCGTCGTCTTGTTGACATGGCTACAGAAAACATAAATCACAGTTAGAATTTTGAAAAATGTTAGATGCAAATCATAGCAATGATGTTTGATGTGTTAACCATTATAATAATTTAAATTAAAAAAAAAAAAAAAAAAACGTAAGCCACCCAGTTGTAACCACGTTGAATAATAATAATAATAAAATCCTTCTAGTTTTTTGAAATGTTTGGATATGAAACTCGGTTAAAAGCTCAACCAGGATAGATCCAACTTCATTATTAAAAAATTTACTACAGCGAGTCCCTACAAATGCAGTAGCGGACCAAAAATCTGAATCATGTATAGAAATTCAGTTTAAACAAAGAATTATGAGAACAATTGAGGCAATGAGAAGCAAAGGGATGTAAGTGGACATTTTCAAGTTTTGAATAAAACGCGTTTAAAGATAAGGTTCAAGGTAGGCTTTCATTGAAAAGTTTTTCTAAATCATGCTGTATAACAGCACCTACCAGGGCTACTAGTACCAATATGTCTTACTTCAAGACAGAAGAGAAGTTCCTCCTACACTTGTACTGGGTATCTCCAAATTTTTAATTTTGGCACTTACATCCCATTGCTTCTCACTGCATCAGTTGTTCAGTAACTGTTGTTGCATAAATAGAATGCTTCAGCTGACATTCTCATATAAATAATAGCCGATGAGGAGGTAACCCGCATGTTTCAACACTGAAACTCGCGCCACGGTATGATAATTTGATAATATGTTTCGGTAATATTTAACATGCAGGGAAATGGTTTATCGTGACAAGGCTGAACTCGATCCTGTAATCAACTGTTTTACTGGTAAGACTGTCATTTTAGGAATAAAAGAAACGTAAAAATTGGTCAACAATGACCGCTATTTACTGGAGTTAATATCTAATCCACTGGAATTAGGGTTAAACTGACAAATTTAACTTAAACTACCAAAATATCACCAAACAGGCAATTGCTGCCAATTGCCATGACGGGCGACACTTCTCTTCTAGTGTATATATAAAACCTAAATCACCCATGTATGTAGGGGATCGGCAATAAATTAAATAAACCAATTTCGTTTTTTGACCACCCTTCATCGTAAATAGCTAGGAATAAGCTGTACATTTCAGTATTTAATTTATTTACTATATACAATAACTTCATAGATTTTTGTGTATCATTTCACGAAGATATAAGCATTTCTCTCAAAGATATCAATATTTTAATCGCATGTTTTTGGCTCATAATACGCAGTTTCCGTCAAACTGTACCAAACTTTCAGAATATTTGACTACATACAAGGGAATTATTGTACTAAAATTTAAAAGAAAAATTTTGAAAATTTGAAGCAGTGTGACGAATTTGAATTAGATGAATTATGGGAAAAGTTTGAATTAATAGAAGAAAGTGGAAAAAAATAAGCAGCTATGAAAATTTAGTATATAACACGGTCATATACTAAATTTTCATAACTTACAGTGCAGGCCAAATTATTAAACTAAGACTGTTTTAAAGGCGAATTCTTTATTGATTACATAACTATAGACACATTAACGAACAGTGAAATAATTATCTTATATTTAGTATGCATTCTCTTGTTCTTGATGAGCATTTTAAGTCTTTTTGGCGTACTTTTCACAGGGTTTACACCATTTCTTAACTTTTTGAAAAAGGAGGTAAAACGTTGTTTATACTCACTATTATATATACTCACATACACATACTCACTAATTATCTAAAACTAACTTTAAATATAACAGAACACACTAATAAAAAGAACTAGTGAACTGTTTAAGCTGATTGAGGTTATGTTCCTGGTAGGTAGATAAACAAAGAACGTAAACAAAGCAGACAGTGCTGCCACCTGCAAACATTTAATTATGTTAAAATAACGTAATAATCAGTGTACAGTATGTACTGTACTTTAACAGTAAAATAAATAGTGTTTTAGTACAAATAGTGTACAAAAAACAAAACTCTTTAGTCTAATAATTTGACCAGCACTGTAGGTATATATCATAATGTTACAGCAACTTAAGTACGCAATAGCTTAAGTACACAATAACATAAAGTAACTTAGGAAAAGGGTTACTGTCAGGGTATACGAAACATGATCTTAGCAGTTGAAAAAAAAAAAAAAACTTATAAGTTACACGCATTACTTAAAAATACAAAACAAAAGAAAAGAAAAAAGAAAAAGAAAGAAAGAAAATAATACTTCCTTCCATAAAAGGTGTAAAAAGGGTTTAAAATAGTTACGAATGATAAAAGAAAAGTAGGTAAACATTTAAAGTTTAAAATGACAAAAAGTGCATATGTGCAAAAATATACATCGACAAACAATCTTCTGAAAATAAGAATACAATATTAACTAAAATATTAGAAATAAAAGAAAAAGAAATATTTTAAAATATAACACGAAGAACCTTCCGAACCTTTGATTTATACCTCACTTAAGTATAGGAAAGTTAAAATACATGAAAATTTAAGCAAAAAAGCTAGGAAAAAGCTTTTAGGTGCAGTTTTCTCCCCCTTTAAAAAGCTAAATCAAATTTCCACTACCTTCATCTATTTTCGCTAAAGCAAGGACAATGTGCCCCCAAGACGCCTACTATGATATAGATTTTAGGAAAAGCCATTGTTCAAAGAGTGCTTTCTAAAAGAAATTCAGAGTGCCATTTATGAATAATATCGCAAGGATGTCGTTTTCCTAAATCCGCAAAATGGATTTATTGAATAAAAGTTCAGAAATATTTATATTGGTATGGAGAAAAAGCAATGTGCACGTAATTGTAAGGTATTTACTAAAAGCTGAGCAAAACATCTAGTATCAAGATGACTTCATTGAGTAATCAAGATTGCTTTTGTTGATTTCAATTTGCGCTGCCCTGACGTTTCTTATTTTATTGTGTTTGTGATTGGTAGACAGTGACCGCGTGATCCATTGCGATGTAACCAATGAAATTTCTCAGGAATTTTGTATTAGTGTCTGTGTCGTGTTTACTTTTATAAACCCTTTTTTCCCTTTTCTTTCTTGTTTTTATTAGTTATTATTATTGTTTTTCTGCAAGTTATTAATCTCATCTAATTTGTTTTTTTTATTTATTCCTTTGTTTCGCTAATTTCTTTCTGATATTATTTGTACGTTATTATTTTATCGCGTTGTTTCAAACGCTAAGATACTGTAATACTGACGAATAATTCTTCAACTCATTTGTACTTATTTTTTAATTATTGTATGGCAATTTCTTTTGGATTGGATGCTTTTTGCACCGGTACTCTTTTATAATTTACCTATAAAGACTTTGATATGATTAACTATGCATGAATGATTCTTTTTATAATCAAGTTTGATTTATGAGTTTTTACAACTCGATATATATAAATGAATTCATTTAGAATATTCTTTTCATTTTCATTTTGTTTCCTTTAAAACTAATGGGTTTTTACTTTTTTTTATACTGTAATTTTTAACAGTATTTTATGCGGTTACGCAAATTTCCTTCTGCATAGGATAACTAATCTTCATGTACCGTCGTATGAGTTTTAGAATATTGTTACTCACAAATGTTCCTCTTGTACGGTTTTGGCATAAATAATAGAAATATGAAAGGACAGACTGAAATGCATGGAAAACTATAACATTTAAAAATACGAAGTAAACAGCTGACTGTAATCCTCAACTGCAAAATTTAAATTTTTCAGAAACAAATTCAACTTATTTTTTTTATTATTATTTTTCTCGAGGGGAATGGAATGGGGTCGTTTCCAAAATTTTAAAAGTACTTTTTTCTGAAAGAGCATGCTTAAAAACATAGTATCTGACCATTTTTTAAAAATAATTTGACTGAGTTTAATATTTTTAAAAAAATACTTTAATCGATGCGCTTTCATTGTTTAACACTTCAGCCGATGACATCACAAATGATGAAATGGCATTCACTGTTGCCATTCAGAAGAGCACAATATTTAATTTGCATCTTTACTCACGTGTACTGGCAACGATATGGTTGATAGCAAGCGTAGAGACAATTTTTAATTCGCTGCTTGATTATCATAACGTTTAAAACGCAGTGAAAAATGTGCCAAAGGACATCATTTGTGACGTCATCAAGACCACGCCTTGTTTGCAAAATTGGACATTAAAAAAATTAATTTAAAAATAACTGTTGGGAAAATGAAAGTATTTTCTGGGTCCATGTTATTATTATTATTATTTTATTTATTTTTTGCTTATTCTATCAATTTCAGTGACTATAAGTACTACTTTTGACTGAAGGAAACAACCCCATTAGGAAAGACCAGGAAAGGGGTCGTCTTTCAAATAGAAGTTGATAAAAAGCAAAGCAACAAATTTTGCATAAAGAATACAAGAAGTGCAGATAGACATCCGTCAAATACTTTTTTTATACTAGAAAATTGCCCGTGAAGGTATAAGGTGTGAAAATTGCTTGTACATTTGAACGCAGCAATTGACTATTTGGTGATATTTGGATGGTTGAAAATTTAACCAAAACTCCAGTGAATGAACCCTAACTTCCGTGGATTAATTCTAAACTCCACTAGGTAGCGTTAATTGTTGACCATTTTTTTGTTTCTTCATTCTCCTAAAATTACAGTTTTATCAGTAAAATATTTTAGGTACCAGATCCAGTTCATCCCTGTCAAAATAAAGCATGTCCCTGCATGTCAAATATTGCCAAAAATAATATCAAATTATTAATAACTTACTGAATTTTCGGTGCTTCAACAATGCACTCATGCTATGGCGCGAGTTTCAATGTTGGTGACGTCAGAGCGTTACCCGATCAGTGATTTTGGCTATTATATACGTGAGGATCTGTTTCTATTCTATTTTGCTATAGTACATCATATTCCCGACTTACTGACAATGCATACAATGTTATCATTCTATAAAATTACTCGACATTTATTACTAGACATCTAAAATTCATATGCAGTTTATCTAATGTTATTACAAGAGACCCTTATTTCCTAAAATTTCATGTACGACATCCCAGATTCATTTGACTGATTCCAAACAAATCCTTAGGCTTGATGAAACTCACTAATTGATTAGCTATTATTTTCAATAGAGCTCTTTATTGTAAACGCATTAAAAGTCTAAAGTAATAATCCAAGATTCCTATATGTGCTTTTCTTCCTCCGAAACTGAGTAAATGTTTTAAAAACTGTTTATATAAATTTTTAAAGCTGATTTAAGGCAGTAAATAAGTCTCATTTATCACATTTTATAGTGTATAGAGGTAATTAGAACGGAAGTTTATTTAAATATACGTTATTCTCATTGAGAAAAAAAAATTATTGTAAACAATATGACCAGTATTAAACCTACGTCTATCGTAAACTCATTACAAGTTTAAATTCGTGAAGTAAAGCTAAGTTCCTGTAGATGTTTTGCATCCTCCAAATGTGTGCTATGCTAGTGTTTTCACATCTATGATGTTTTAAAATTTGCACATGTGTCTTTTTAAAGATTATTTACGGCTATTCCTAAGTTCAACTTATTGATTTCAAAGTGCGTAGAGTTAGATAAAACGGAAGTTTAGTTAAATATACGTTGCACTCTTTTCAGAAAAAAAAAATCATTACTTTTATAATCAAAATGACATGTATATAAACTAAGTATATCATAAATTTGTTAAAAGTTATATATATTGAGATAAAGCAAATTTTCCTTCACTGTCCTATTAGATAATTAACATCTATTTTACTTTAGATGTTTTAAAACCTATACGTACGTCTTTTAAGTTAAACAAAGTTTATAATCAAGAGAGAGTTAGGATTTTTTTTTTCAGGAGTTGTATTTTTAAAATCATGAAATAAGCCAGGGTTGCCTTTAAGGTTAAGGCTGACACTGCATCCAGAGCATTTCAAAGTGCGTATAGTTAATTAGAAAGAAATTTTAGTTAAATAAACATTATCCTCTACTTTACGAGAAATATATAATAATTCTTATTATGATCAACACAATAAGTATAAATTCTAAGCTCAATTGCATTACCATTTACATGAAGTAAAGGAAAAAGATCAGACTAAAAATTACCATGAAAATTAAAAATGAAACGCAAATATCCTGAAAAATGAATACACCAATCAAACCCGCTAATTAATAAACCAGCTAGTGTTCTTTTACAAAAAAAAACAAAGAAATGAAAGAAACATATAACTTGCACAAAATTCCAACAATAAGCCATATTCAAAAGAAATTTGCCAAAATACAAAATCAATTTCAGAGCAGTTTGAGTTTCAGTAATCTCTCGCATTATATTCTAATACTGTGCTTAGATATCAGCTCAAAATCTTGTTTAGCAAGATTATAATATGGGTAAAAAGATTTTCTCCACGAAAAAGGTTTTTAAATGATTAGATCGATCTTTTACCAAATAAAGGGTTGTTGCAAAAATAACAGAAATAATCTCTGGAGTTTCCGATTTCCGCTATTGTTGGTGGAAATGGTATAGATGTCGTGCTGAAGTTATAGTCACGAATGAAGAAGGAGACAGATGGGAAAAAACCAGAAAATTTGGAAAAAAGGAAAAAAAAAAAAAACATTTTTTTCGAAGGAGTTTATTTCCACTTTGGAAAAATTGAAAAAATGATTTTTTTTTTCAACTTTTCAGAGAGTTTTAGTTAAAATTTTAGCAAAAAATGATTAGAAATTTGTCATACTTAAATTGTAATGCAATTTCCTCCTCGAATCCCCTCTTTGTTTGTTAAAATACTGTCTAACTTTAATAATGCAAGTTGTTGTATGATAATATAATTTGCATATAGATAAAAAAAAACATTCAATACTTTAAGCAAAAAAAAGTAAACCAATACCCTTAATGAAGAATTTATTTTCCTTCTTCATAAAACAAACAATCATAACTTTAATCACAGAACTATGTTTCTGCTGACTGTGTGAAACAAATGTACAGGGTGCAGCAAAAAAAAAACCAGGCAAGCAATTTTCCATGTAACTTAATTAAAAATAAATAAATTAACAAAACAGAAAAAAATAATAATGTGAGAAACTCTTTAGAAATCAATAAATGAATTGGTTTCAAACTGGCCGCGTTTTGAATTAATACAGAGGTGCTTAAATTTTCATTCAAGGGTCACAAGTCCTTTAATCAATCCTATTCCCTATAAAGCAATTGTTTTAGAGACTCCAAACTTATGTATAGTTTAGGGTAGACCTTCGACTCAAAAACAGGCCATTAGTAATAAATAGGATTGAGGTCTAGTGAGTAGAGCGCACACTCTAAAGATGATATCATGTCAAACACAATGCGCCTTGCCCCACCCTTGTATTTTTGGCCGTATGAACTGGTGTGCAGTCAAATTGAAATGTCCAATCTACATTGCTGTGCTGAAGTGCTCTTAGGTCCACAGAGGTACAACAGCTCCTAAAATGTCCTTCTGGTGCACTTTTCGATTAATTTCATAGCCCTCATCCACAAAAAAAAAAAAAAAAAAAAAAAAAACAGAGATTTTTTGTTGCTTGTGCTGATTTTATCATAGACAATGTCTGACTTCAGATTTTGGCGTTTTTAAAACTTTTCTAAGGGGCTTGGAATATTTACAGACCAAATCCTATTGTTCTGGTGGTTATGAGCTGGTTGAAAGGTAAATCAAGGAAAGGTATCCCCGCCCTCCTCTTCCGTCGTGGACTTGCGGCCCGTCTCAAACGTTTCTGGCATCTTTGGAGTCATACGAATCTCTGAATTTTTTGGAACTCGCAAAACTTCTGTTTGAGTTGTTTATGCCCTTAGTCGCACTCATTGGTCACAAATTCCCATCTTACGAACGACTTCTTTCGTGGATACTAGAGATGCACCGATAAGTAAATGCGCTGATTACCGATTAATCGGCTGTTGATAATCGGCCGATTAATGATCATAATAACTATTTTTAATGTTACCAATTCCTCCATCACTTTTTTCTTTTTCTTTTTTTGACTTGAAATAGTTAACGGTTTATTTCTGAAACGATTTTTCTCCCCTTTTCTAATTTTCCAAAAATAATTTCAAAAATTTCATACAATTTTATTTTAACCAAAGTTCATAGCTAGCGGTTTAAAAAAAAAGTAAGTTTAAAAATGACTTCAAGGTACACGTTCTTAGCAAACAAAAAAATATCTGACACATTTGGTAGCGCTTAATTCTACAATTTCTTGTGAAATAGCGATCAGACACACGTATACCTTGAACTTTGCTATTAGTTGAGATTCTGTGAATATAAATTAGATGCTATAGAACTAATTACGTGTGTATTGCACTATAAAAAATCTTTCAAACAAGTTTTCCGAGAAAAATGATTCACTTTTGATTCCGAAACAAAAGTGAAAATTTATTTTTGGTGGCGAAAAATCTCCTATATTCACGCTTTAGTTAAAATATAATATATATATATATATATATATATATATATATATATATATATATATATATATATATATATATATATATATATATATATATATATATATGTATATATATTAAAAACTGTTTTCTTCCCCGTTTGAAAACACCTCATTTCTAGCCCCTTCTCGTTGCTAAGAAAACTTTTATGCTTTTAAAAAATAAACACTAAATCTGAAGTTGCTAATTAAGGGTTCCCATAAGAGCTTATATGGTTGCATTTGCTAAATAAGCAGACATTTTGCTTTTCTCATAAACACAAAATTTGGAGATTTTCATAAATTTAGCTGAGCATTTATTTTTCATGACTATATTTAAGTATTTCGCTTGAATGAATTCATTAGAGCTGTTTCAAACGCCCAATCGATTCTTTTTTGTTTGCTTTATAAAAACTAGGAACTACCTTCATTGCGAGACGTTTCTGCTGCGTCGACCTTTTTGAAAATCGTCTGAGAGTGCTTTAAGGGCGGGGGAGTACAGACGAAGCTTTTGAAATGCTGATGGCGCGGCGCTGGATTTGGAAAAGCCCAGTAAAATACATCAGCGAGCAAAAACCGAACGCTTTTAATAATTCCTCTTTCGGGGAAATATTTTGTGAAAATCGTTACAAGAACAGCAAAAGTTATTAACAGGCGCGGAAAGCTTCTGCCAAGAATTATTTTCCAAATAAATCGATTGTTCTCAAATTGCTTTTAATTCAAGATTAGTGATTGTTTTTACTTGTAGGTTTTCCAAGCATAATAAAATCGTCACGATATTATTCCTCACGCTTTAGGGACTTTTTAATGCAGCGATCCCAACAAGTAGTACCGTGCCGGCAAAAAAAAAAAAAAAAAAATCTTTACATTTGCCTCGCTGTAAAGTACTTCACATGTAAACTTCTTGTTCTGATTTTGCTTCGCATGCTCTGGAATGATTTGATCGAATACCGAATACTTGGCCACAATCTGACCGAATATTCGGTATTCTGCCAAATCACTAGGAATCATGGCAAGTAGAATCAGGACAAGAAGTTTGCACGTAAAGTTTTTAATTGGTAACCAAATGAAAAGATTTTTTTTTTTTTTTTTTTGCCAGCACTGTATATGCTATTGTTACATACGACTGTTTTAGAGAAATCAGTAGTAATAATTTTTGGTAAATCAAGAAGGGGCCAAGACATTACAAGAAACATAACAAAATTTTCTTGGAAGGCTCATGATTTATTCCAGACACATGACCCGCTTCTATTTTAAAGTTTTCTGAATTCTTCAAAAAGATTTCAGGTTGTTCCAGGAAGGTTAATGATTTCTAGCGGGGACACTGTCCTGTTCTTTGTCAGATATGTTACTGGCAGAAATGGGGCACAGTACCTGCTGATTATTTTCCAGGAACGTTTCTTAGTTTTTTCACAGTGGTGGTCTAAATTTTGGTCATGATTTCCATACATTTATTCTCATCAAAAGAAACGTCACGTGAATAAAACATTTTTTCTGAACTTAAAATGTCTTTTATCTCACATGGCGTCATCTTCTAAATCACGTTTTTAAAAATCAATAACGCTTAGGACTTAAATGGAAGAAATTGGTGTAATCAAAATGAAAACGGAAAATCTATTAACAGGCGAGCGCAGCACAAGGATGATTGCAAGAATTGATTTCAGTAAGATAAATTAAATGTTTTGAGACGCTTTTGTTGTTTGTTTTGCGAATGCAAACCATTAAGTGGCACATTCAATATGGGCTAATGATGCGCTTTTTATTCATAAAACTGCGTGGTGATTTCAAATTTGATCTAATGTAATTGTTGCTTACATAATTTATCAAATTACCCGTAATTTCTATGTTACAGTAAGTGAGGAGTCATTTGCTGGGCCACTGATTCGAAATTATGAAATTTCATTCGTATGTAGAAATGCTTTGTCCTTCAAAACAAATAAACAACAGAAAGTATTAAAATAGTTGCTAATTATTTTATTTCATTTAATACAACTTAAAGAACATTTTTTTCCCAAAATAGATAACATCAATCTCCCTCACAATACTGCTGTTTATAAGCATAAACAATGTTGTTATATTTAATGAATTGTTAAATAAAATAATTAATCGATTGCAAGTAATTTATAAGCTATATATTTTTTCATCGTTAGTGAGAAATCGGAATCTTAATATTAGCAGCAAAAAAAGTTATTCCTTGAAATAAAAAATATTTATTTACTTATAATTATTATTTTATTTATTTATTTATTGCAAACAATGCAAAACATTGATTGTACACTGCAAAACTTTAAGTCTTCAAAGGGTTAAATGATACACTGAAGCCATAATTATACTGAGTCAGGTAGCTCACTTTTTTTCGATTGTATGAATCATATTTATGTTATTTTGAAGTAATGTTGTTCAATACCTCTTACCAATGCTGTAGCTGGCTTAAAATATTTGGAACGGGAGGAGGGGGGGGGGGGGGTTGTACTCTTTAGGGGACATATTTCAAGATTGGTGATTTTTTGTCGAAACAAAAAAACTCTGTTTAGATTCCTTCAATACAATAAACTCAAATGCAGAGATTCATTTTTTTTTAAAAAGAGATCGCTGAAACCAAGTCTAATTTTTTTTGCAATAATAAATCAAATATTTCGGTGAATGGCGCACCCCTGCGTCCCTCCCATAACTGCAACATTGCCTTCAACGATTTTGTAACTCCTTCGTTGGTGCTAAAACGCTTTTCCTTTTGATTTGTCGTCATCCATTAAAATAATAAGAAGCCGCATTGAAAAAAAATTGACACATAAGGTGATGAGAAATTGTTGCTACTCAATATTTTTTGTCAAAAATTGGTTGTTCATCAGCATTGCGGGCAACTGCATAGTCCTATTGATGCAGCCAGTCATATTTTCATAAAGCACATTGTTTTCCTTAAACTGATGGACACAATCATCTCAGCATTTAAGGGTCAAATTACTCTCAATCATGATGACGCGCGCTTTCATAAAAAAGAGCGTTCTAAATACAAAATGAAAAAAAAAAAAAGGCAGAAATTATTATCAAAAAAAAAAAAAAAAACATAAAATGAAAGTAAGAGTTTTTAAGGGAAGAAATGGAATAATAAAACTCAAAACGTAAAATTAAGTAGTACATTTACTTGTAATCAATTTAACTTTGATAGTTTCATTGTCTGTCAGTTATTTTTCTTTTGAAATGCTAAATTTCTACTTTTACTACAAGTAATTTGAACTGAAATGGTTGATCTGACGCAAAATTTTGACTTTTGGATCAAAAAATTACTTTTCTCGCAAAAATATAGTAATACGATCTGGAAATGGATGAACTATTACCAATAAATTCAAAAAGAAAGAAACTTTACTTGATACATAATTCACACACTCGAAACAGAATTATTAAAAAAAGGGTATCTTAAATTACTTAGGCGTGCTATTTGGCTCAAATATAGTGTTAAATACTTATGTTAGAAAAGATTATTCCTATAATTTTATTTTTCCAAAATTTAGAAATTCAAATCATCTGAGTAGTATTTTACTGTAAAAGTATTTCACTGTGTGCCTTGAAAAATATCGATTTAGTTCTAAAACGAAAAAAAAAAAAAAACCGTTAAGATAGTTCTAGGTAATTCATTTTATAGCAAACACTTCGTTTGATTAAAAATGAGAGAGAAATATGAAAAATGGGTTCTATTTCAAAAGAAAATTTGGATTCTAGTAAATGCGGACAAAAGTGATTAAAAAAAGCTCCCAAGAAAAGAAATTCAAAAAAGAAAGTAAGATAAAGGTCGCCAAAACGATTTATTCAGAAGAACATAACATGAAATTCGTTTGTATCGCCATTTTCTTGATCAATCTGGGGAGGAAAAAAATATAAATTTGGTTTCCCAAAGCCATTTGTTCAACTTCCGAAATAAAAGAAGCTTAATGGTTAGGCCTAATGGTTAAGAAGTGAACAAGGAAAATTAGCTTTTCTAATTAATGTCGTCCAACTTGGTGAACTGAAGTGAAAGGAAGGCTTGAAATATAAAAAAAAGACGCAATTTTCGAAAGTAGTGTTTTTTTTTCTACGGCAATATTTTGAATAGAGGCTGCACATTATTCTAAATGAACATCTTGTGTCTTTTACAGCTGTTTCAGAAGACGAAATTTAAATTCAAAGGAAAAGAAAAACAATTTGGACGAGATAAGGGAGAATAAGACAGAACTTGAGAAAAGAGCAACTTCAAAACTAATGGGGATTCTTTCTATTATTTAACTTGGCAATAAATTACTGAACAATACTGTTCTTGAGTAACGACATTTTGACGTAAGTGGGACGCAGTAGTACTTATACGCAGTCCTATTTACTACTGCAACACTTAACATTTATTTATTATCATCTATTATTATGTGTTCATAATAGTTGCTACAAAAAACAATAATTTTCTTGGAAAAAATTCTTATCTTGTTGATCACGGCAGAACATGTAAGATTTTCAGAGGTTCTATGCATTTTGTAAATAGCATGAAATTACGGTTAAAATATTTGTCTAAATTAGGGATCCGTCGATTAATCGGAAGTACCGATTAATCGGCCATAATCGTATATGTGAAATAGCAGACCACAGTTTAAAAAAAAAAAAAAGAAAACCACTGAAACTTGTTACAAAACACAAAATTAAATAAATGATAAAAATTATTTAAGATGTTTTTTAGTTGAATGGAGAATTCTGACTTCTTTTCTCTTTTACTAATCTATCAACATTGACTGTGCGGATAATCTGAACCGCAGATAATCCGACCGCCGATAATTGGGAGTTTACTGTAGAAGTGGAGTAAAACAAAAATTAAATAAAATGAAAATCATACAAAGAAAAAAAAAACCAAGAAAGGGAATACAAAATATTATTTTTAGCACATAACTTTGCATAAGAACTATTAAACGTTTTCATGAGAACATTTCATTATTTGCACAAAATTTTGTAACAAGTTTAAAATATTCCTTTTCATGCATTTTCTTTTTCCTATCTTCAGAGCAGAAATTGAAGTGAACGGATCACGAAATTACAAAGCAGGCGAGATTAATGATGATGCATTATTCATGTACATAGTAAGCCCTACGAAAAGTTGCTCAAAAGTTTAGTTTTCAGAAAATTATTCTTAAAAGATAAATTCTGTTCCTACAAGACACACACGCACAACCTTTCTCTTACACGCTTTCAATTCGTTGTTTATCCGCAGTAGCCTGGAATATGTCTAAGTATTGCGAATGAATAAAGAAAATAGCAAAAGATATTTATACGATTGAAGGATATTTTAAAAAAAATATTTTCATTAATAATTTAAATGAATGGTAAAAATATTAGCCATTTTGTCCCGAACGAGACGATTCACATCTTTTCTTAAAAAGTAATAATGGGGTCCTTTCCGAAAATTTAAAAGTATTTTTTCTGAAAGAGCAAGCTTAAAAACATAGGATTTGACTATTTTTAAAATAATTTGACAAAGTTTAATATATTTTTGAACTATTATTTTCGTCAGTGCGCAGATTTAATTCATTTTTTACGCTTCTGCACATGGCATCACAAGTGATGAAATGCCATTTACTAATGCCATTAACGCAGAGCGCAATATTTCAGTCGCTTCTTTACTCACATGAACTGGCAACGATATGGTTCATAACGAGTGCAGAGCGAAATATTAAATTTGCTTCTGAATTATCATAACCTGGAAACGTGGTAGGCAGCAACGTAAATATTCAGCACACCAGTGGAGTGCGCGTCAACGTTCATCACTTGTGACGTCATAAAGATCATGCATTGTTTGAAAAATTGGACATTAAAAAAAACAATTGAAAATCAAGCGTTTTGAAAATAAAAGTTATTCCTCGCTCCAGGCTTTTTTTTTTTGCTCATTCTCTCAACTTCAGTGATTAAAAGTAGTACTCTTGACTGATGGAAACAACCTTATTGCAAAAGGTAATGACAAAATTGAAATTCCTTAAACTTTTCCAATTTGACAAAATTTTGTTCATTACCCTTTTAAAGAGTATTAATTTTAATGAAATATATGAGATGTCACGTGCAGGACAAAATGACCGTTTTCCGTGGAATGGCCCACTTTGGTTTTGAATGTCTTGAACATTTAAAGGAAAAAAAAATATGCATCGTAAATCTTCACTTCATGAACATAAAACATTTTATCCGGAATTCCATTGTAACGCTCCATATTTTAAAAATAATAGCAAATAAAAAGAGGAAAAGTTTATCTCCTTGAAACAATTTAAAAGAAAATGTGCCTATTGTGAAATTGTTCCACGTGTAAGAGATCTCATTGCACCTACAGCCTGGAAACTTGGTACAAAATTACTTCGGACCACGGAGGTTTGCTCATTGGAACGTGGTTTTCTTCTTTTTTGAATTTCGAAGTAGCTTTTTTTTTTTTTTTTAAATATATTTTAAGCTAAAGTTTCAAACTAATTGCCTATTATGGGGATGATAGATTCCTTTTAATTATTAACATTCTAGTTCTTTTTGCTTCTGCACGAGATGAATTCTCTCAGCTAGTTAAAACCGGAGCTATAAGGGTTTCTAACTTAGCCAAAGTTCTAAGGTAAACTCGATTCAAGCCCTGAGCTAAAGAACAAAATGTTACTGGAGATTATGAATGGGGACGTTTCCAAAATTTTAAAAGTATTTTTTTCTGAAAGAGCATGCCTAAAAACATAGAATCTGACCATTCTTTAAATAATTTCCTCAAGTTTAATATTTTTAAAAACATTACTTAAATCGGTGCTCTTTCATCGTTTAACGCTTCTGTCGATGACATCACAAATGATGAAACGCCATTCAGTGTTGCCATTCATGGTCCAAAATATTTAATTCGCATCTTTACTCACGTGTATTGGCAACGATATGGTTGGTAGCAAGCGTAGAGCGCAATTGTAATTCGCTTCTTGATTATCCTAACGTGGAAATGCGGTAGAAAGATGCGCCATAATACATCATTTGTGACATAAAGAACACGCCTTGTTTGAAGAATCGGACATTTAAAAAAAATAATTAAAAAATAACTGTTAGGAAAATAAAAGTATTTTCTGAGTCCATGTTATTTTTTATTTTTTTGCTTATTCTGTCAATTTCAGTGACAAAAAGTACTACTTTTGACTGAAGGAAACAACCCCATTTTAAACGTTCTTTCAAACCAATAAAACGCTTATTGTTGCACTTACACTGTTTTGGTTCTATATATTTAATCTAACAATGAGTTGCTATCTGAATTGGCTTAATAGTTTGCAGCATTTAAAATAAGAAATAAGAAAATCCTAATTAGTGCTTCCATAAGCAAAAAATATAATATATTTTAGAAACATTGACATGAAGAAATCGTTTTTTAACGAAAAACTAGCTTATATGCGAAGAAAAAGCCAACGTTATGTAAACTAGACGAAGTTTAATAAATTTCAAGAAATTTTTTTCCCAGAGTATAAAATTATGCAAAATCTTTCCAAAATATACAACAGCGTCTTTTAAAAATAAAAGCCAAATTTCTAGCCAAAGCTTTCAATGTATTTTAAAACTTCAATAGCAATAAGAACATAGGATCGTCTTTCCGTGAAAATAAATTTCTTTTATATTTCCAAAAGTCGCTCCTGTAAAAGGACTCTAACTTAAATTCTAAGAAAAGCGGAACACTGATCTCATCTTTTGAAATCGAAACCATGCTTGCAATTTTTTCAAGAGACAATGTTTTAAAAAAATCTTTCAGAAAAGTTCGAAAATTGTGAAACAGTTTAGAGAAAAGAGATAAATAGAATCGGAAATGTATAGACAAATAATACCGTAGCTACCCGTGTTTGCTTAGATACAAAATAAAGTTAAAGCAAACATTTTACCAAGGTTACTGGGCGAAAAATTGCACATTTTGAAGTGCTTTGGTGGTGTTGCTCAGAGAATGTCGAAAAGATAAGAAAATGGTGAACTTATAAAATCACACTATGCAGTGATGCATCCAGGGAAAAATATCAGAATTATACGTAATCTTCCTTCCATTTGAAATTAGTCACTATGTTACCGTTAAAGTATGAAATCCGTTATTTCATAGAACACCCAGTTATTTCATGGAATAACTGATCGTGTCCGTTAAAGTGTAAAACTCTCTTGTATTTCATGGTTTAACTAGTTATTTCATAGAATAACGATCACCAGCCCGTTAAAGTGTAAAACAATCTATATCATATATCTTGCATGACAAATACATTTACCTTCCACCCCTACTGCATTTATGAACTATTCCAGGCCATAGGGAGAGAACTTGTTTAGCGTGTTGGCGCCAGTTCGGTTACTACAGCTCAAAGTTTAGGTACTGGTAAGGGATTTAAATAATGTTCGTGTAAAACCCAGTGTACTTTTTCATAAATACCATTTATAAGCTGCATAAATTAGATAAATTGCTTCTTTTTCATTTTAATTGCCTGTCATTAGTTTATTTATAGAATAACTAGTCATTTCATTTTAGATAAATTGTTTATTTTACACTTTAACTGTCTCTCATTAGTTAATTTATAGAATACCTAGTTATTTCATAGAGTAACTATTTAAAGTGTCAAACTAATAACATATTACACACTTTAACGGACACGATTAGTTATTTCATGGAATAACTAGGTATTCTATAAAATAACCGCATTATATACTTTAACGGTAACAACTACACTGAAACTGAAAAGATTTCAAGGCGCTATATTCCCAATCAACAGCCAAAAATTCCATCTTTTCCTCTCTAAATCAGTAACAAATTATATTCAAAGATTCAAGGTTCGCACACTTTTAAAGTGGTCAGAAACACAAAAAATAGTCAAATTTTGCAATTTTTTTTAAAAATCAATTAAAAAACTTTTCCGTTTTTTCTGCTTAAAAAGACGTTTAAATCTTGTTTCTATCTTAACTAGAACGAAAGATATAATTTTTTTTGTTGTATGCATTTAACTATAATTATACTGAACTTTAAAACTTCAAACGCGTTTTTCTCCATGATGGAATTTTTTCCCGGATTTTCGCATTCAAACTCTTATAAATCAAGAACTGATAAAGATAAAGTAATGAAATTTGGAGCATATCTTTTTAAACAGTTTTCTTTGACTTTTAATCGGCAAATTTGAAAAAAAAAAAAAAAAAACATTACTTCAAAAATGTGATTTAAAAAAATGTATATTCGAATTTTTAAAAATTTTTCTTCAAATATTTTCTATTTTTTCTGAATTAATATTTTTTAAGTAGCCGAAGAGTTTAAGCGATTTTAAGCAACCTCATTAGTTTAGAAAAAAATAATTAAATTTAAATACATTTTTTTAAATATTTAAGTCATGATTTTGCTTTTTAAACTGATGGTGAATCAGCGCAAAAAATTTCAAAACTCTAAATTGTTTAATATTTTTTTTCAAATTGTCTCCCGGGCCCCCTTAAGTTACGCCCAATTTTGTACGGACTGTTCCTCTAGTAATAACATTAAGCTTTCTTCGAGCAAACGAAGTAAGGAGTCGTGACGTACACAGGCTACACAACAGTAAGGAGTCGTGACGTACAGAGGCTACACAACAGTAAGGAGTCATGACGTACACAGGCTACACAACAGTCGCATCAATGACCTTCAGTAAAGAAACTTCCCGTGGTATTTATGTTCATTCAAGTTACTTTCTCGGTTATGATCTATGTAATTAAAACCTCAGCGTGTCTGTCTGTGGGTCTGTCTGTGTGTCTCTAACCCCATCTCCTACGGACTGGCTATGTCTAGCTGGTCAATACCAGTACCGTTAGATACAAGACATCCAAGGAAAGCCATTTCGTCCTGTTTCACCGATTTAAACCTTAAGGAATCGGAGATAAGGAACCAGGCACGCAGTTCTGAGCCAATCCTGAGAAGATCCACGGATGTCCTGAAACCCCTGGATGTTCTCGGGATATCCAAGGATAAAAACATTAGCACCCATATGGACAAGTTTGTGGACCCCACCACCATAGACAACTTTGAAAGCAAAAATAAAAGTATTAGCACCCATAAAAACGGAGAACCTAAGCAAGGTTAAAAATGAAATTAAGCATACTTGTAACATAGTATACATAACCATTTATATTTCTAGGAAGGCACCGCCCCATCGTTTATCACTTCTTGATTTAGCGACAACAGATAACCGCTATGGCCATTAAATAAAAAGCGAAGAATTACTTGTTCCGTACTGCATCTTAGCTTAACCAACCAATCTGGACACACCGAGTATTTTTAATTATGGAATAAAACTACCAATGAAGAAGACATTCAAAATACGAAGACGTATTCATCAAATCAAGCAGAACCAATGACCTGCGCAATGTCTAGGACTAAAATTTTGTTCTTGTGTCTTTAAATTTGAAATACAGTACCATCTCGTTTGTTGCTGTTGTTGTCGTATGCCAGCTAGGCTGGCAATTAGGGGTTGCTGCTTCACTTTTACAACTGTACCGTAATTTGGTGTGAAGTCAGACTTCTACAGTACAGAAATGCCATAAGGACCCGTTTATAGGATAGGCAACCATTCACAGAACAACAACACATCCACACAAAGAAAAGACAAGGACAGGAGAGCAGAGAGAAATTACGTCCATGCTCGAGCCAGGGTTCGAACCAGGACCTTCCTGTCGCAGTCAGACTTCTCTGACCATTAGACAAGACAGGCAGCACTACGTCGTTTGTTAGGACTAAATGGGGCCAATGGCAATCCTATGATCAAAAATCCAGATAATCCAGACTGAAGATTCATTATGACAAAAATAATGTTTTTGAAAAAAAAAAAAAAACATTAACTTGTTAATAAAACATTAGAAAATACAAAATCAATTTTTCATCCCATTTCTTAACAAAGAATTAGTACACTGCTTTCAGTTTCAAACATGTCACTCATGCATTTTTTCAATGAAGCAAGGTCAAAATGGTTTTCATTAAAAGTTTTTAACAAACGAAACTTTAGTGTGCTTCATGCTATCATAATTCAAAATTACGTATAAGAACGTACATTTTTTTTTCAAGGCGGAAAATTTTATCCGGATAAATGAATAACAAGTAAACTAGGTTCTGCTCTATTGAGAAAAAAAAATGTCTACCATTAGTAGTTAGGTGATTTAACAAAAGGGATTTAAACAAAATTATCAAATAAAAAAAATGTTATTTCCGCAAATGAAAAAGATTTTCTAATGCTGAATATTATTATATTGCTCAAAACAAGCAATTTAAATTCTTGCAGAACTGAAATCAACTTACTTGATGAAGTATGTTTTCCCGTCTCGGTCAAAGGCCGCTTCCCATCCATAAGGCAGGCCCAATCCTCCAGAATCCCAGGATTCCACAGGGGGCAACCAGGACGACGTTTTTGTCTCATGGCTAGAAAAGGAAAAAATTAATGAGTAAGTGAGTGCTTATTTGATTAAGAAAAAAAGAAGAACAAAACAGGGAGTTCACAAAAATACATTGAGAGCACCAAAATTAAATCTAAAGCTCAGAGATTGCAAAAAAAGAAAAAAAAAAGGAAAGAAAGAAAGAAAAAAAAAGAAAAGGATTTCCAAACCACATTAAAAAGAAAATTTTAAAGATCAAGAGCTTAAAAAATAGTCATTTTGTTTAATTTTTTTTAAAAAGATTGACGGTCATTTACAAAAACGCCCTGAAAAAAAATATATAGATAATTATGTAAGTTAAATATAAAGAATTCTTTAACGAACAACACAAAAATTCAGTGCTAAATTAAAATGACAATATTGAAAGAAAAAAATATTATAGCATTCACTTGTACGTTTCGCATATTGTTTCTCGACTTTAAAAAAAAAAATGCATGTTTTGCCATTTTCAAATAAATAAGAATATTTTTCTTTGATCCTACACCGTCACTTAAAAATCAAAAACTTAGCGAAGTTCTCGTTCTAGCGCGATTTTTTTTTTTTTTTTGTCTTCATATTTGACTCTCGGTCTAAATCTAAATTAGTTATTTTGTGAGTTTTATAATCCCTCTAAACGCTTATTTTGTGAGTTTTAAAATTATCGGTCATTTTGGCTGTTTGCATCCACCATCTTCACGTTAGTTGAAATTACTCCTTACTTAAATTTGTTTTGTGTACATAGGAAGGTTAATATTTTTACAATTTTTAATGGGTGTATAGAGAAGAAAATTTTACACGTTTCTCGTGTTCTCCCCATTTTTTGGTTATATGTCGATAGTTGTAGGAGAGTTTGAAAATTTAGTGTGAAGAAGACGACATTATACTTAAAAGAAAATATAGCAACGCTAAATCGCACCAATTGACAAATTTGTGCGCTTTTTAAGTTGTCAAATTTTATTTTATTTTCTACACAAAGTTATTTTTATTCTAAAGGTAGGTTTTATTTCTGACATTGTACTTGTTTGTTTTATCTGTATATGTGATAATATTTTAGCAAGTCTTTTGTTGTTGCAATCTTTTTGTTAAAATAAAATGTAACTACAAAAACTTAAACGTTTATTGTTGCACTTTAATTTTAAAGCTGTCTGATTAATTTTACCCAAAATAATGTTTTATTATGCTCTTTCGAATTTTTTCATTGCTACAATATCGTATAATTTCCTCGTAAGAAAATCTCATGACTGCGTTTCGTTGCAGCTTTAAATTTGGTGAATTCATTTGGTTACATTGTCTTTCTTAACCAACGTTCGCTACTGAAACAAATGGCTATGATTTTTTCTGTAAATTTTGAGCATTTTGAGCCATGATGTATAATTACACATTTAAAATGAAAATTAATCATCAAAATATTCCTTTATTTTGACATTATTATCAATACATTAAGTTATGAAATGCATATTTCAAATTCTATCTTCGTCTGCAACCAATAAAACAGCTTTTTTATTATTTTAACATAGAACTGAGGGTATATGTATAACGAAAATCACCGAAATATTAAGCCTGGATATAGTTTTCTTCTGCCAAACGTATCCAAATTTATATAACAGTTTATTTAAAAATTTAGGGATCGGTTTATTTCCTATAAAATCAATGTTACTTGGTCGACTTTCCATTTCTGTTTATTTTTATACTTTAAAGATTTGGTCAAAAAGGAAAACCTTTTCGTAAAGTAAACATAACATAGAAGCATTGATTCTTTCAAAGGCAAATAAACGATATATTTTCTACAAAACTCAATTTTATAATGGAAACAAAACAATTTCAATGTTATAGGTAGCATCGAAAAAACTTTTTTCTTGTGGTTATATATATATATATATATATATATATATATATATATATATATATATATATATATATATATATATTGTATGTATGTATGTATACATTATACATGCACCAGTGATTCACCGAAAATATTTGCTGATGCCTTTGCTATACGAGTGTTTGCGATATACACCCAGAAAAACGCATACAATGACACACATGCACACAATGTGTCCCCGAGTGCCGTGTACAAAGTTGTACACCGCATTTACGTACAATGTTGTACACAGTAAGAATTAAATTTTAGCGTAATGCCGCAAACGCAATGATGACACGCTACGTGTACACAAACCAAAAACTGATGGAGTTGAAAGAGGTTACAAATTTATTTCACTGAGGCGATTTCACACAGCATTTCAATTTAAAGAAAGATTTAAAGCCGTTGTAAAAATTTGCGGTCTGTGGTTATAATGCACGCGTCACAATAACAACGCTGCATTCGATACAAGCTCGTCATTGCGATTACTCGTATGTTTTCATTGCGACACACGTAATATGGTTGCAGGCCTTAAATTTTAGTTGCCTTGCGTTTGCGGCCATATTCTTGCTTGTCATCGTGTACTCTACTTCCCCTCCAAGTTCGTACATGGCATTCGGGGACACCCTATAAAACTATACAGAGTGTCCAAATCAAATGTACCGAATTTAGAGAGGTCCTAGAAAATTATAAGAAAACTGAAATTAGGTACATATACTCATAAAAGTTGTATTTAAAAAATCAACACTTCCACGTGTACTTTCACAGTGGCACTGAGCTTCCTTAGTAGCTTAGTAAGTTTAAATTCGGTATGTTTGATTCGGACAGCCTGTATTTCATACAGAGTGAAATCCCGTTACAACGAAGACTAATACAGCGAAATTTTTGCTTCAACGTATTGATTTTTAATGCCAATGAAATTTCTGTTACATTGCTTAAATTCCATTACAACAAAATTCCCGAAACAGCGAATAAAATTTATGGTCCCTTGAATATCGTTGTAACCGAGTTTTGCTCTCTCTCTCTCATAATCCAATTGTACCAATTTTTGAATAACTGTTTGATGAAAACGAGGACACATGCAATGTACGTTAACTTCCCTCTATCTATCATTAAGCTTCTATTCATTTTGCTGAGCAACAAAAATAAGCTACTTTATATGAAGGTGATAGGAAATTTAATGGCAAATGCATTAGTTTGTGATAGTGTTTTCCCCACTGCTAGTCAGGTGTAATCAGCAGTTAAATGAGGCGTAAAATTACTGGTAAGGGGCAGCCTGTTTTATCACGATTCTTGCTGCTGGTCATTTTTGGGAACTAAAAGCATCAGAAGTATCGTTCCATGTATCTTTTTTGGATATGGGAGAATCCAATTTTATCAAAAATAAAACAAAATGCTTAATAGTATTACAAAGAATGTGTTTAAATAACTTATTTGAATTGCAGGTTGAGTATCGTTTTTTAATATTAGTGCAAATCAGTACTCAAAATTGTTCATAACTTATTTGAATTGCAGGCTGCTTATCGTTTTCTAATATTAGTGCAAATCAGTATTCAAAATTTTTCATAACTTATTTGAATTGCAGGCTGCGTATTGTTTTCTAATGTTAGTGAAAATCAGTACTCAAAATTGTTTATAACTTATTTGAATTGCAGGCTGCATATTGTTTTCTAATGTTAGTGCAAATCAGTACTCAAAATTGTTTATAACGTATTTGAATTGCAGGCTGCGTATCGTTTTCTAATGTTAGTGCAAAGCAGTACTCAAAATTGTTCATAACGTATCTGAATTGCAGGCTGCGTATCGTTTTCTAATGTTAGTGCAAATCAGTGCTCAAAATTGTTTATAAAAAAATCTAATCGCATTTTTTCCTACTTTATAAGCGTTCCTTTTTACTACACGTGCATATTTCACACCAAGTCATACGTTTGTAATATGGGGATTCAAAGCATCAGATTAATCGATGTAAAAAGTTTTTATCAATTAAGAAACAAGCATCATTTAACGCATACTAAGCACCCGCATGTATTAATTTCAAAAAATATTACCTTCCATTTATGTCTGTTAGTGGTAAATTAATACATAAAATCTTGACACCAATATCGAAGATACATTAGCAACATTAGATACATTGAAAACTTTCAACAAGCGATACTGATCAAAACTGACGTCATGATTTTGCATTGAGAGCAATAAAAATTTGTCCGAATGTTGACAAGTGACGTCAAAGACGATAGGAACGTTCATTAATAACTTTTTGAAAAAGCTAGAATGAAGATCTATTCAGCCGCGGCAGGTAAACAGCAGTAACTACAGTTTTTTCATTTTTATGCATTTTTGTCATCGATTGTACGTCAGCTTTATTGTACAAGTTTGCTCATTTGGTTTCTGTTGAAAAAAAAAAAGAAAAAAGCAACTAATTCCTACATTTCCATATTGTAAGCATTGCATCTAAAAAGCTTTTCTTCAAATATCTTTAGATCAATAACAGGGTTGTTTCACGGCCAAATCTAACCAGTTAAACCACAAATAGGCGTACGGGTGACTCTGGAGTGTGATGTGACGTGATGTCACATTTCACGTCGTTCTTCGCGAGCATATTGTTATTAAAAATGTGTGATGTCACAGTTATTGTTCCTCCTTCTCCCAGTCACAAACTGTCGCAATCCCCCCCCCCTCCTCTCAAAGGCTGATGTCATTTATGGAAGACCCCATACGAATAAAGAAAAACAATTCGTTCGAATCCTCCGGATCGTTTTGGGTTATAGACTGAAAGTAAAGGTATTTTGAAAATACAACAGATTGTCTATATAAAAATCTTCTATTCCTTGTTTAGATGCCACATTTTTTTTTATTCTAAACATATGCATTCGAAATTCGACGCTCAAAAGAAAGAACCCGAAACAAAGGAAAAAAAAAACTTTTATTTTACGTGTCAAAAGAAAGACTGAGTCTTTTTAACATATCTCTAGAACTTAGCTTAAAGCTGGAAACTAACAAAACAACAGAAAGATATTCCTTTATGCTACAAGCAGAAACTAATTTTAGTAAGTAAGATCCTTTTTCCAATATTTAGAGCATTTTCGATTAAGCAAAAATGATGATCTCATGTTTTATTCATAAGTTTACGTACATAAATAAAAATTTAAATCCATGCTCTAACGAAGCATTTTAGTAAGAAGCCAAACTTCATCTCGCAGAGAAACAAACATCAAACAGAAAGGAATGAAAAAGCAATCGCCGTAGAGGGACAAAAAGAACTTCCAACAGCTTCAATCAATTCTACGAGTTCGATGCTTTTGTAGGGAAAATAATGTATGCTTTTTTGCAGGATATCAAAAGCGCAGGCATACATTTGCTGGATTCTGGGAAGGGATTTCGGGACACTTTTCGATTGCATTGTTTCGATTTATGCAGGAGCTTGATTTGAATTTCTGTCTTGGATCTGAATTAGATGTTGAATATTTTAGGTAGAACTTGCGAATCTACCCATGTTTATTAAATTAAAAGTATAAGAATTTATTTTTACTGGTGCAACTTATTGAGAAGGAATAAAAGATGGAGAGAGTAAAGTTTTCAAGTGTTGATACAAGGATCTCAAGTCACGTGATATATTTTAAAGTAAAGTATTTGAGGAAATTAAATTTCTTTCACTCGTTTCACGGGAAGCGTGTCTCCCATTCGTCGTATTTGAAACACGTGACCTCGGATCTTTGCTTCAACGTTTCCTAAGCCAATGATTGGACTTGCTCCCTCCAGATACTAATTCCTGCTCTAAGGTGCAACTTCAGTTTCAGAAAAGTTTTAGCTTCTTAGCGTGAAAGTTCTTCTTAATTAACTGTTTATTGACGAAGATGTAATATGCCTCCTTTTCTTCAAGCATTATTTTACTTATCGAGGAAGAATAAACGACAGGCTATTCCACAAAAGAGCCGACATTTTGCCAGTTTAGATATGAGGCAGTGAGAAGCAAAGGGATGCAAGTGGCAAAATTAAAAATTTTGAGATAACTAGTAAGAATGGTAGGTGAACCTCTCCTTTGTCTTGGGGCAAGAGATAGTACTAGCAACCTTGGTAAGTGCTGCTGTACAGCATGATTTAGAAAAAAAAATCAACGAAAACTTACCTAGGACGTTATCTTTAAACGCGTAAAATAGTCCACTTGCATCCCTTTGCTTCTCACTGCCTCATATGTCATTTAAAAATAATTATTTTAAAAGGTAATGAACAAAATGTTTTGCTTAAGAAATCACACACAGGGGGGACGAGAAGCCATGTCAGCCTAGTTGGCAATTATAAATAACTAATATTTATAGTATAAACTAGAGGACCCGACAGACGTTGTTCTGTTCAGACTTCGCAAATTGAAAAGTTAAAAAAATTCAATAAACTATCAAGTGTTTGAACCTTTTTGTTGAAAAAAATAAATAAAACGAATAAAACGAAAATGTTTTAAGCTGCTTGGTGTCAGAATGCGTATATTTATTACAACTTGATTTATCTAATGCCCACTGAGCAGTTGTTTTATTATCTATTTTTTCTCCAGTACTTGATGGTTTGTTCCTTCAGCCATACTCAAACGATAAAAAGCGTCCTCTGATATTAAGTGTAAAAAACTAACTACCCATTTAGAACAAACGGGAAATCCCGTTGCAACATCCCCCATATGAAAAATAATAAAACAATAAAAAGGATATCGTATAAAAAATGATAAAGGCAAAAATAGTTCTCTGAATAAGCGGAAATCACTCCTCCTCCTCCTCCCCCTCCCCCTCTCCCGATGTAAAATAAACACATTCCTCTTTTCCTAAACACATTTTTTAATTCAGTAAAATAAACACTAAAATGACTATGATCTTGATCTAATGATCTTTAAAAACGGAAAGCAATTCTTTGCAATTTGAAATATTTCGCAAAAAAAAAGAAAAAACTACAATAAATTACATTAACAGTAGCTTTAAAATGTAAACAAATGATCACGCAACTCTATTGTTTATAACCAAAGTTGCCAAACCACGACGTTACTGTAATCCAGTCGATCAGTGAGCGAAGCTAACTCCGACCGAGTAGCAGTCCGGTCTTTTAAACGAAAACTTATAAAACTTCATACATTGCCTATTTTTTTTCTTTCCACTAAATATGAAAATCTTCCACTGCACTGATCTTTTGTGCACAGAACTACCCTGTTGTAATTTATATGGACGAAAAAAAAATGTGTTTCGTCTTTAAATTTCATCATCTTTTCCTTTAATAATGTGCTGATTAGTTTGATAATCCTTAAAGTATTCTTGGCATTGGTGCCAAAACTCAGATGGATTTGAGTCGAGAAACAAATGTTGCTAGGTACGGTACTTTCTGATCATTTGACGAAAACCTAAAGCACCGATCATGTCATATGGATCAACTACGACGACTGGACACACATTTTGCGTGAACCTTCCAGTACTTTACTTTAAAATATATCACGGGACCTTAAATCGTTGCTTTCAAGAAATGTGTGTATGTGTGTGTGAATGCTTCATCCTCTCTGGGCATGTTCTTTGCGACTGACATAACCAGTCGCAAAGACAATAAAATCTTTATGACGTAAGACGAATTAAGTTTGACTTTCCTGAAGTGAGATGAATAAGCAATCTTCTAAATTGCTCAATAACATCAACACTAAATTATTTTTCGTTATTCACGCGAAAGTAACGCCAAAAATCTAGTTTTTTAGTTAGCCAAATATTTACCAATGTCGACAATTTCAATCTTTGCAGGTTTTCCTAAAATACTGCCAAAGAACTCACCCACTCTTGTTCCCTATCAATCAAGCCCTACATTACTTAAGACCGAAGCTCCAGAACACAGACCTGAAAGGTATAATAAAAATCTTTACGACGTTTGAAGAATTAATGTTAGGCTTTCTTGAAGTGATATCAATAAGTAGTGGTGTATCTAGCATAAGTGACATATGAGGCGATAATTTGTGGCGTCACCCCTCCCCCCCCACACAAACTCCAAAAAAAAAAAAAAGTTTTAATGTTCTATGTAAGCATGAAATTCAAACAATTTGCAGTCAAAGTACTTACAATATGAACCTAATCCTGAGTGTAGTATTCACTCCATGACGTAGAGTGGAAGAGAGGGAGTTCCAGAGGTTTAAAATTTTCAAATTTGTAGTCTTAAAAATACATTTTGACTTCATATTTTTCAGAAACTTGCAATTCCACTTTGGGTGTACTCCCCCAAACGGGTGACACCTGGGGCGGACCGCCCCCCCTGCCCCCGTAGCGCCACTGCAATAAGCAATTTTCTAGATTGCTCAATAAAATTAACAATATTTGTTACTATATATTATTTTTTCATATTCACGCTATAGTAACGACAAAAATCACGTTTTGAAGTTATTCAAACGTTTACCAAAGCCAACAATGTCAATATCATACCAGTATTTTCCTAAACTAGGTACTCCCTAAGAATTTATCCACTCTTGTCCCCTCTTAATCGAGCCCCACATTACTGAAGATCAAAGCTCCAGGGCGCAGACCTGAAAGGTACACAATAAAAATCTTTACGACGCCGACGCTTGAAGAATTAACGTTTTACTTATCCGGAGTGAGATCAATAAGCAATCTTATAGATTGCGCAATAAATTCAAAATTATTTGTTACTATATATAATTTTTCCATGTTAACGCGGTAGTTACAACAGAAAACACGTTTTGAAGTTTACCAAAGTCGACAATTTCAATTTCCTAAAATACTGCCAAAGAATTTACTCATCTTGTCCTCTCTTAATCCAGCCCCTTATTTCTGCAGATCGAAGCTCTAGAACAGAGACCTGAAAGGTACTTACGCGTAATAAGACGGCAGCACCATAGATGAATGGGTCTTTCCGAAGGGAAGGCCTGCCGCTGTCCTTCCACGCGCAAAGGATTGAAGAAATATCGTCTGCAGATGAAGATGAGGAGGAAGAGGAGGTGGGTTGGGGGAGGATACTTCCACGTGACAGATGCGTGACATCTGGAACCTAAGTCGTCTTCCGTTATTCGAGCGGGACAGGGAAAGGATTTCCTCCCCCTTTATGTTCCAGAAAGCGGCCGCTCCATCAAAAGTTTGGAACTAAATTGGGATTTGGGGAAGGAATATTTAATGAAACTTTTTAACGAGGTCGATGAAAATTTTAAGCATATAGTGGGATATATGGGAAAGCTGCAATGTCAAACACTAAAATTTAGTATAACCAGTGCTGTAGGCGGAAGGACGCTTGCCCACGAAATGTTTGGTTATTAATAGTAAAAATAATCCACCCAAACCCCAAGACAAGTTCGCTCAAACTTTTTTTTTAAACAATAGCACTAATTAAAACAATGGTAAAATATGAATAAAAATATATCGCATGTAGAAATCAAGGCTAAATCTGTCTTACCATTAGCGCAAGAATTTACCCTTGTTTTCGTGGTTATAAGAGTTCAAAAAAGTAGGGGACTGTAGGAAAAAGTGAGATAGAGAGGCAACGTGAAATGGAGAAATATTTACGCTATCTTTAGCGCCACCTATCTGATAATATTTTAACTATGTAGTAACACATGTAGTCTATTCCAGTCAAGAAAAAGTTACCCCCGGAGATCAAAGCGTATAATAGTGCAAGCAGTAAAAAAATGATATTCATATTGTAATATTTTATTTTAAGTCCAAAATTTATCTTATATAATTAAAAACTGAGCGCATGTATCTATGTTTGTATGTATCTATGTCCAATTTACTTCTCCCGAACGACAGTGAACTGATCATCGAATCAGGTATGAATGGATTCGTAATCTTCCCATCTTTATGTTTGGCAATTTAACATAATGATCCGATAATAATTAGCGAAGATATCAATTAAAAACTATTAATTATGACACTCAGATTTCGACATAAAAGCCCCATTTTTCGAAGGCTTTCCTCCATTCAAATTATCATTCAGTGCTTCATCTCAACTTTCCGCAACTATGCTTTTATTAAAATTTGTAGCGTGAAGAAAAACATTGAGAAGAAAGATCTGTTGCCTTTTTTTCCCCAAAATGAACAAATAAAATTCTGGCTTTTGTTTTAAAGGTTTTTCTTGTAATCGGAAGATTTAAAATGTTTACATTTTGGTTATTTTTCTGCAATCGGACACAAAATTTTACCGACTCTTTTTTTTTTTTTTTGTTCAAGCCTAATTGTTGAACACGCGTCACTTGACATAACTTTTATTTTCGAGGTAGACCATGCAAAGCCGGGCGACGCAGATAGTTTTTGTTATTATAAAATGATTAAACTCTTGTTATTACCATTTAAAATATTATTTGAGACCTACTAATACTCGATACAGTATTTATTTAGCAAACATCAAGATTATTTTAAATGTTTTGCCCAATTAGTCAAGTATATACCGGGTAAAGCGAAGTGAAACAGTTCATTTTATTTACTTATTCAAATATTTGTTATATAACTTACATTCCTTTGTTTAATAATTCACTTATTTATTCGTTCACTGACTTGTTTTCTTATTCATTCACTATTTTATTCACTCATTTATTTTTTTTCATATACTAACTGATTTATTTATTTATTTATTCATTTATTGTTCCATTTTCTTTTCATTTATTCATTCATCCTTTTATGTACTCATTCATTTGATAAAAAATATTTCTTATAATCGAATAGAAAAACATTTATTTGAAAAATGTTTTATTTTTCACTTTGTCCCATAGAAACAAAGTGAACATTTTCCACTTTTTTTAAGGTTGAAATTTACTGCGAAAAATAAAAATAATGTTTTTCTTTAAGAACAATAATTTTCAAAAGAAGTTTCTAATTTGTTCATTTGAAAAAGCTAAGTTATATTATCTATTTCACTTTGTCCTACATTCCCCTATATAAACTTCTGCATTAGGTTTGGCAATGGGGTTGTTTCCTTCAGTCAAAAGTACTACTTTTAGTCCCTAAAGTTGATCGAATGAGTAAAATAAATAAATAAGTAAAATAAAAAAAATTAAAAAAAATTTAAAAAAAAAAAATATGGTCCCAGAAAATACTTTTATTTTCCCAGCTGTTATTTTCAATTACTTTTTTTAATGTCCGATTTTTCGAACAAGGCGTGGTTTTTATGACGTCGCAAACGATGTACTTTGGCGCATTCCACTGGAGCATTGAATGTTTACGCTTGCTGTCTACCGCATTTCCAGGTTATGATGATTCAGAAGGGAATTAAATACTGCGCTCTACGCTTGTTATAAACCATATCGTTGCCAAGAGTAAAGAAGTGAATTTAGTATCGTGATCTGTGCTAATGGCAACAGTGAAGGGCCGTTCATCATTTGTAATAACATGCGCAGAAGCGTAAAAAAATGAAATTGAGTCCGCGCACCGATTGATTTTTTTTTAATAGTAAACTTTGTCAAATTATTATAAAAATGGTCAAATCCGATGTTTTTTAGCATGCTCTTTCAGAAAAAAAAATACTTTTAAAATTTCGGAAACGACCCCATTATATGTTAAAGCCGATGCGCAGAGGGGTTTGACTCCGAATTCGTCCTCGCAGCGCCACTGTTCTTTCTGTTGGGATTACCTTTCGGATATGTCTTCATATTATGTACTTCGTACTTACGGTGCAACACTTTTAATTTAAAAAAAAGGGCATTTACAAACTAAATCCGTTGTGTATTATTATACATTTAAGAACTACATATTATCCGAATAAGGGAGGGTGGCTAAAAGCGGGGAGGGCTTCGTATGACCCCTACCCCCCCCCCATGATGTGTAAACGGCGATGTATACGTATGTCGTGTTTACATGAACACCCCCGAGTTTTTATCAGTCCCAGCGAAGCAGTAGTGAAGCGGCATGGCGCGACCAGCTTAAAATAAAAAAATGATACATTTCTTTAAAAAAATGAAGTTTTATAACTTGTGATTAGTCGAAGACTAGCTTATTATTTTTTTATTGTCAATAATATTACGTTATTCTGTCACCACCCACCTATAAACAGTGATAGTCATTTCGTTTGTTTCTTTTTTAAAATTAAGATTATAATTATTGAAAAAAAAAGTGTCTTTGGGCAAAGCGGGTTTAGGATTTATCATATATGTATTTAAAATTTCTTGACTCATGTGCTAACTTAGATTTTCTAATTCAATAGGATAAGTATATCTTCAAAAAGTTATTTTTTAGGATGGCAATTAATTAGCCTATTAATTTAATCAGTTATTTCTTTATGTTTTATAACCAAATGTGCTGACTTTAAATTGGATAAGTACAACTGTTTTACATTTTCTTATACATTGGCAGGTAGCTAGTCAACTATTTTAATCATGTATAACTATATTTAATCATGTATAACTATATTGTTTATACCAAACCACAATTAGTTAAACTTATCTGCTTTTGGCTCCCTGGTAGGGCAAAGCGGGTTTTTCAAATGCTTGTAAAGTTTGATAACAAATAAATATTAGGTTTGAAATAATACAAAAATAACTTTTTATTTTGAAGTTCAAGAATCCTGCTGGGAAATAAAACCGAAATTGTTACGATAAAAAATCCAAAAACTACAATTTTCGAGCGTTCTTCGAAAACCTACCCGCTTTGTTCCGCCCTCCCCTTCTTTTCCGACTATTTATTAAGTATTTTTGGCCACTAGAGGGCGCCTGTGATGCAGGGAGTGTTTTTTGCTGCAAATTTGATAAGTGTTTTTTTACTATAATTTTTCATTATTACTGTCTAGTTTTAGGTTTTTTTACTTCACTTTATCATGTAATTTAGTTTTATTGTGTTTTGGGGGCTCATTTTTGCTGTTATTGTATTCTTGAAGTGTTTTTGCATTTTTTGGAGCTAAGCCTAACATGTGGTGATCTCCTGGTTTTTGGTCTTGTGTGCTTTATTGGGTGTAGCAACTCTGTTTATTTACTGCTGTTTTTAGTATTTATTCTGTGTTTTTTTGCATTTTTATCTTACTGTTTTGCCTTTTGGAACATATTCACTGAGTAGAAATGGGTGTTATATGCATTATGAAAGAGGTAAAGAGTGGGAAGGGGGACAGGTGGATCTCTTGTGATTTATGTCATATGTTCTGCCTGTATAAGGGGGAAAATGAGTCTTTTTTTGAAGAGGATTATATTTGCACTAAATGTGCTGAACTCTCAGACTTAAGACTTAAGATGCTAGTTTTGGAAGCCCAGTTAGCATTAGGGTGTAAGCCAGTTGTAGAGGGTATAAATGTTCCAGAGATTCAGGGGGAAGTTTCAAATGAGGAGTTAGATTGGGAAACTAAGGGTGTAATTTTGGGGGACTCTATGGTAAGGGAGGTGGGTAACACAGTTGGGAGAGTAAAGCGTAAGGTGGCTAGGTGTTGTTTACCAGGGCTCGGGTAAAAGACATTAATATGGTTGCTGAAAAGAAGGGAGTATTGAATAAGGAGGACATGGTTACTTTGTGGGTGGGAACAAATGATGTAGGCCACAGTAAAAATGAGGAGTTTTCTAGGGAATGGGAATCCCTGTTGGATAAAGCAACCAGCTTTTCGACGAATGTCCAAGTGGTTGGTTTGCTTCCCAGGTATGGAGTGCATAGGAGCTGGCTAAATCAACGTGCGAGGTGTATGAACTTGCTACTGAAGTCAATTTGCGAAAAGCGCAGTATCAGGTTCATTGATGTATGGAGTCACTGTAAACGGGATTGGATTGCTAGTGATGGCCTGCATCTGAGCTCTACAGGGGTCAAAATGGTTAGTGGATTAATTTTAAGGGCTTCGGAGTCAAAAAACTAAGTTGGAATGGGGGGCATGGTTCAAGCACCAGGTATCGAGAGAATGAAACGTTTTTGGGTATTGCTAGAAATGGAAATAAAGTGACAAACAAGAGTAGTAATGTTAACAATTGTAATTTAGGAAATTTCAGGGTGTAAATAAAAGCAACTTAGGCATGCTTAAAGTTTTCTATACCAATGCTCGCAGTATTAGGAACAAGATGGATGAATTGAAAAGCATAGTTATGGATGAGAAGTTGGATGTTATCGGAATTACAGAGACATGGGCTACCGAATCTGATGCAGAGTTATTACATATTGCTGGGTATAATTTATTCAGACAGGATAGAGTAGGTAAAAGAGGTGGTGGGGTTTTATTTTATGTTAGAGACAATTTTATTTGCAATGAATTGGTCATAAATGATAAGCCTACTGATATTGATATGGTTTGGCTGGAGTTGATGAGCAGTAAGGGCATAAAGCTACGCTTTGGAAACATTTATAGGCCACCTAATTCAAACCAGGGACAAGATGAACAGATGTACCGTATTATTAGTGACATGTCTAGTAAGGGATCCGTTATCATAATGGGGGATTTCAATTTTCCGGGTATTGATTGGAATAATTTTTATCCTGGTAATGGCAAAGAAGAGGAATTTTTAAAAGTAATTGGTGACTGTTTCTTAGATCAAGTTGTAACTCAGGGAACTCGAGAGGAGGCCATTTTGGATCTAGTTTTTTGTGACATAGGTAGTTTTGTTCAGGGGTTGAGTGTAGGGGAGCATATTGGAGATAGTGATCATAACAGCATTAGGTTCCGGGTTAAATTTAAAGTGTGCAAAGATGATAATTTTAGGTTTGTGCCCAATTTCAGAAATACCAATTTTGTTGCACTTAGGCAGAGCTTGAAAGAGGTTTTTTCGTCAGGGTTGGAAAATAACGACGTAGATCAGCAGTGGACGGAATTTAAGGATAAACTTGCTAAAACCGTTGGGGACTATGTTCCATTTAGGAGAAAAGGTGTTAGTACCAAAATTTGGCCCATGTGGTTCTCCAGGGAGACTAAAGTAGCTCTTAATTATAAGCAAGCCACTTTTCGTAAGTTTAAAGAAACTGGTCAGAGTGCGGAGAGGCTCCAGTATGGTAAGGCAAGGCGAAATTTTAAGTATTTGGTACGGATTCAGAAAAGGGAATTGGAGCAAAGGCTGGCAGATGACATTGATGGGAACCCTAAGAGGTTTTTTGCTTACGCTAATTCTGGGAAAGCTCGAAACAGTCAAATTGGGGCTTTGGTTGATGAGCATGGAAATTTAATCCAAAACGATAGGGATATTGCAAATGTTCTAAATAACTTTTTTTCCAGTGTGTTTAACGATAACTGTATCTCAACAGTTGACACTCACAAGACACAAGCTATTATACAGCTTGAGGATTTTGTATTTTCCAGGGAGGAGGTTTTATTTCATTTGAAAAAGATTAAAGCAACTAAAGCTCCGGGACCAGATAATATTTATCCAAAAATTTTAGTTGAATGTGCAGAGGAATTAGTGGATGTTATTTTGAATATTTTCAATGCTTCTTATAACTCGGGGACGGTGCCAGAGGACTGGAAGCTGGCTAACATAATGCCACTCTTCAAGAAGGGGTCTAAAGGTATTGCTGGGAATTATAGACCTGTAAGTTTGACTTCGGTGATTTGTAAGATTTTCGAAACTTTGATCAAAATTAAGATCATGATGTTCTTAGAGACTAATAGTCTGTTGACTAGTTTGCAGTATGGTTTCAGGAAAGGTAAATCCTGTACTACTAATTTATTGCATTTCTACGACAAGGTTACCTCAGCTTTAGATAACAAAAAATGTGTGGACGTTGTTTATATTGATTTTCAAAAAGCTTTTGACAAGGTACCGCATGTTGCTCTTCTCAGCAAGTTAGCTGACATTGGAATAGGAGGAAAAACTTTACTTTGGGTTAGAAATTGGCTTTCTGGTAGGAAGCAAAGAGTAGTTGTGAGAGGAAATCATTCTAATTGGAGTGATGTTTTAAGTGGGGTTCCTCAGGGATCAGTTTTAGGGCCTCTTTTGTTTATTATATTTATGAATGACATCAATGAAAATATTTCTGGAAGCATGAATTGTTTTGCTGACGATGTAAAAGTTATGGGGATTGTCGAAAATGAAGAACAAGTAAAACAGCTGCAAGAGGATTTAGATCATATTACTAAGTGGGCAGATAAATGGGGTATGGCAGTTAATGTAGGGAAATGTCAAGTGCTACACTTAGGTCATGGAAATAAGCGTATGAGATATCGTTTACAGGGTTCAGTCATAAATCAGGCAGAAAATGTTATGGATCTGGGTGTCTTTATAAATCAGGACTTCAAGTTTAGTCAACAGTGCAGTATTGCTAGTAACAAAGCCAACAAAATGCTTGGGTTCATCAATAGATCTATTTCAAACAAATCTAAGAAAGTTCTTCTGCCTTTATATAGGAGTTTAGTAAGACCTCATTTGGAGTATGCTGTTCAGTTTTGGTCGCCTTATCTGAAGAAAGATATTTTTGTATTGGAAAGGGTTCAAAGAAGGGTAACTAAATTAGTAAGGGGACTCTCAGATTTAGATTATGATACCAGACTTAATAGGCTTAACATGTATAGCCTGGAGCAAAGGAGAGTCAGAGGGGACATGATTCAGTTATTTAAATTTATCAAAATGAAAGATGTAAATGGATTAAATTTTTGCGGGGAAAGCAGGACAAGGGGTCATTGTTTTAAGCTATTTAAATCCCAGGCTAACTTGGAAATCAGGAAAAACTACTACTTTAGCAGGGTTGTGGGCACTTGGAATAGCTTACCGGAAGAGGCGGTAATGAGCAAGGGAGTGGATAGCTTTAAGAGGGCCATTGATCTTCATTGGGGACTAATTAATTGACTAGGACCAGCCTAGCTGGGCCCAGTGCCTGTTGCTGGTCGTCACATTTGTATTTGTATTTGTATTTGTTACTTTCTCTGCCATATTCATATTGCCAGTGAATTACTTCCGTGACCCTTGTGTCATGCACGAAACTGATCAGACAGAAATTTTGATTCTACGTCAATGCTTGAGACCAAGGTCTCATAATAGTTAATCGAGCCTCTATTGTCTATATTCGTTTTATAGCTCAAAACTACACTGTAAAAACGATTGAGAAACGTTCCTGGAAAATAACGGCCAGCTAATGTGCCCAATTTTCTGCCAGTAACATTATCTTGCTAAAACCAAGAACGTTTTCCGCTGAAAACATTAACCTTCCTGAAATTATCGTTGAATCTTTCTGAAGGGTCTGGAACCTTCAAAGGAAATGAAGTACGTTTTACGTAATTGATGAGAACCTTCCTAGTTTACAAAGACAGCTCCACAAGCATCAATGCAACCATCGCCAAAACTAAGGCAGAATTACAAGTAACAACCTAACTCCCCTGCCTGCAATTCTTGCCTTGCACAGATTCAACTATTCAGAGAATTATTCACTCACATTGAGCTTAATCGATCTGAACGGGCCGTAATTAAACTAAAGCCAATATACTTATTGAACACGATCAGTCAATCTTTAAACCAGTAGCTTAAAATATTTTCCCAACATTGAAAAGTCGCATTCGAGCAACTTGTAGAAATTCAGTAAATTTTTTGCATATATACTCGACTTTATGGGGCAATAGATGAAAACCCGTGAAATCCCGAAACGTTACATGGAAATAATCACTGACGTTTTGGAAATTTTTTGCACCGTAGAGTTCAGTCACTAGTTTTTCACTCCCTTCTAAATCAGTTGTAATGTAAACACATAGTTTTTGCATTTGAGGCAGCGAAAAGCAAAGGGATGTAAGTGGACATTTTCAAGTTTTGAGTAAAAAGAATTTAAAAATAACGTCCTAGGAAGACTTTCATAGATTTTTTTTTCTAAATCATGCTGTACAGCAGCACCTACCAGGACTACTAGTACTGTCTCTTGCCCCAAGACAGGGGGTTCACCTACCATTTGTAATGGTTATCTCCTAATTTTTACTTTTGCCACTTAAATCCCTTTTCTTCTCAATGTCTCATTTGCACTTGAACCAAACCAGAGCCAATTTCGGAGACGAAGAGCAAAAATTCTTATAGTTTCTATCATTTATTACATTCGGAAAGAAAATGACAATCTTTTATTTAAAAAACTGCCAATGAGGTTTCCACGTGCAGCAATCGAAATAATCTCACCCATCATAAAGGCGTGGCATCGTTTCCAAGGCTACCAAATAAACGGGTTAACATTCTTTTACTGGAGGAAAATAATCCAGGAACCCAATTTGTCACCAATTGCATAAAGTGCAGATTACGCGTATCTGCGTTGATAGATGCCCCGCCAAAGCCTCGATTTCAGTGCCGTGATAAATGAAGCCTCCTTGATGGATCGAGGGTAATATTCTTCGCACTTTATTGGGCGAGCAAATATTTATATTTCTGCCTGTTCTTCTTTTAAAACGTCACCGACGTGGAAGTTACTTTTTCGGCAAAAATCTGGGAAGAATAATCTTTGTCTTGCTGATAGTGAAGTAGAAATTATGCACGGATGTCCATCTGTCAATGACTTGCAGGGGCTGATGTGCCCTCCCGCCCTTAAGCCTTAAAAAACACTTTTTTAACCGATTTCAAAAAAGGAGGCTATGATTTCGTCATGCGACTTTTTATGTATGTTTCCGTTTTTCTCCAAGAATCCAACCGATTTGAAAAATTCTTTTTTTGTTTGGAAGGGTATACTTTCTAGATGGTCCCAGATTAATTTTGTCTAGATCTGAAGAGGGATCTCGGAAAAATCTAAGAAACTTTAAATTTCATGCGTTGAGGCTACTTAGATCAGCTTTCGCCAGCTGCGCGACACGTCACAGGTCACGTGGTTTTGGCGTGAAAGGTGCATTTTTTCGACGAAGGAATCTTGTCTTGAACAATATTTAATTCACACGCATCGGGATGTTTGATTTTCGCGGCGGTGCCTGCTAATTTTAATTGTAGTCTAATGTATTTATAACTCATGTATCAAATCAGTAAATTAAATGTATCTTGCTACAAAAAATAGTTTAATTAATTATTTTTTAATATAAAAAGATTTTTGCGAATAAAAAACTTCATTTAGTCATTAAAGTTTTTTTTTTTTTTAAATATATTTAGTGTTCAATTCAAAGGGAATCGAAGACAAAAATCCCCCTCCCCCTGCCGACGATTAAATTTATATTCCTTAATAAATACTTCGTAACTGGTGTCCGATTTCTGAAGTTTGACAAGTATTCTAGATTTAATATTTCCTGATGCGGTCAGTTTAATTTAAAGTTATAGCAATACTAATTAACAGACTTCGTTGGAGTTTTTTTTATGTACTATGCTCCCCGATTATTAGAAGACGCCTGGACCGATTAGGAAAATTCTTTTTCTGTTTGAAACAGTATACGTCTCCCGGTCGTCTAATGGTCTTCAAGTCCTTTTATGAGGGATCCTGGAGAAATCGAGGGAACTCTTCAAATTTCTTTCTCGCGCTTTGTTGTTTGTAAATTCATAGCGTATCATTAAAAAAAACGATTTTTATGGTTTTTTCGTTAAATGTATGAGAGTTGTCTAACTTAGGTCCCAAACCTTTGCTTCACCAAATTTGTTCTTTAGAAAAAAAAAAGTTATGGGCAAAAAACAAAAACTTCATTTAATTTCAATACTGTGCTATAAAACAAAGGTACTTTCTTTACTCAGTGTTAAAGAAAGCACCATAAAACATTAATATTAATCAGGGGTGCCCCCTTAAGGGGGGGGGTTGAGGGTATTTTTCCTCTTTAGGGGGTTCTTGCTTTGGGGGAGAGCCTCCCTAAATATTTCCCTTGTATTAATCATTAGTAGTCATATCGCAAATTTTGGATAAAGATTTCTCTGAAGCAAACTGGAAATTTATTTAGTATCATGGCTCTAGTAGTATTTTGATCTTCATATATACAACATCACAGTAGATACTCTGTTTCTAGACTGGTATTGATCTATAACGAGGCCAAGTAAAGAGAAATGTGACTTTTTTCACGAGTTACGTGATACGTATTATTGTGTGAAATATAAAATAGTTAAGAAAACCATTGACATTTAAATGGTTCTAACTAAATTAGCGCACAAATTATCCTGGAGAGGAACAAAGATCAGTTTTTAGTGCCAATCCTATTAAATGTTATGTGAATTAATATTTTTTTCTTTTTTTTAACCGACTTCACAAAAGAAGACGTTCTCAACTCTTCGGAATCTTTTTATGTATGTCCCCTGTAAACTCAAACAGGCATATTTGGAAAATTCCTTTCTTTTCTCGTTTGAAAAGGTATATACTTCCCAGGTGATCGCATGGTCATCAGGTCATTTCTGAAGATGAAAATCCAAGAAATCTCTTCAAATTCTATGTTCAAAGTGAAAACGATTTCTGTTGTTATTTAGTGACTCGTGAAAATTTTTCGGACAGCATAATAAAGTTAAACTGATGATGAAAACAATTTTCTTTGTAAATAATTGCGCATTTGAAAATCCTTTCTTCACAGTCTTCGGAAGTCTTCGAGACGCTGTGCTTTATTTCTTTCTCTATTTTGCTCATCTTAGCTGTTTTCAGACTCCAGTGCTCGATCCTTTCTCACTCGAGATGTACGTAAAGAGTGCACCAGATACTCTACCGTACGTACTTATTTTATATTTACACCACTAAAAAGCAAAAAAATAAAATATTTTCAAATAAAAAATGAACCTTCAAAAAACAAAGAGGAACTAAAAAGTTAAAAATAATTAGCCATACTTACATACGATTTCTTACCCAAACGTATAAATCAAATTTATTTTGCAATTCCAGTACAAAAATCAACTAAACTAAACACGCAATTATAAAATAAAGACTGATATTAATTACTGTACGTGATGAATTATTTTAATACCTAACTCTACGATAATACATATACGATCTCTTTATTTTTAATAACCATTTGAAATCGAGGCCTCCTATAAACTACAACCGAACGTAACTGACAACCCACCAAATCCTGAGTTAAACACTAATTTAACAGAACGCGAAAGTCTTGAACATTAAACCTACGCAGTTACGTTAGGTAATAGTTTATAGGAGGCCCCGACTTCAAATGGTTATTAAAAATAAAGAGATCGTATATAATTAGTTAGGTTTTAAAATAATTCAATGTACAGTAATTAAAATCAGTCAGAAAGCGTATGTAAGTATGACCAATTATTTTTTACTTTTTAGTTCCTTTTTATTTTTTGAAGTCGGTTCTTTTTTTATTTGAAACTAATTTTTTAATAAAGATTTTACTTGTATTTTATTTTATTTTTACCTATTTTTTAGTGCAACTTTTTTTTTGCGCTAACAAACCTGAGCGACTTCGCTTAGCTTTTTTTTCTTTTCTTTAAACCCGTAAACCTGTGAAACATCGTTTTTTCTTTTTCCTTTCTTATTTATTTATTTATTTATTTATTTGTGCCCCTATTGGAGTCTTGTGGGACCCAGTCCGCCCTTGGTGACTTGCCTAGTTCCAAAAGAGTTCGGTTGATTTTCATGACAATTGACGCAAAATTAGTTTAGAGCGTGGGGAGATGCAACTTAAAGCGTTGATGCTAAAACTCGATTTTGTTTTGTTTTTTTCGTTTTAATTTAAAACCAGAAAATGGCTTAAAATGGGGCCGTGTCCGAAATTTTAAATGTATTTCTTTTTTCTGAAGGAGCACGCTTAAACCTAGGATTTGACCATTTTTTACATAATTTGACATAGTTTACTATTTTTAAAAGAATATTTAAATCAGTGCGCAGACTCAATTTTATTTTTTACGCTTCTGCGCGACACCACAAATGCTGAACTGCCATCCACTGTTACCATTAGCGCAGAGCGCATTTTTTAATTCGCTTCTTTTTTCACGTATCCGGGCAACTATACGGTTGATAGCTACGCAATACTTTATTCATTTCTGAACTATCATAACGTGGAAACACGGAAAACAGCAAAAGTAAGCGTTCAGCGAGGCAATGGAATACGCGCCTGAGTTCATCATTTTTGAAGTCATAAAGACCGCACCTTGTTTAAAAAATCGGGCATTCAAAATAAAATTAATAATAATAAAAATAAATAAATTACTGTTGAGAAAATGAAAGTGTTTTCTTTGATTAATCTACAACTTTATTTTATATTTTTGAATTTCATTTGGCATATCTTTAGATATACTATATTTAGCAAAGTATATTTTTAATAATGTTGTGAGATTCCGGACTACTGTGCCGTGGTAGTATCGTAATAGTGGGAAGTGACTGCCCACTAATTACGCCAGATTAAACAGAGAAACAAACGAAATTTTCCAACATCCTAACAATTTCAACAAAAAGGAAGAAGGAAATAAGATAAAAAAACTCTGACATGCTGCACTTAGACGGATTTTCCCGAAGGATACTTTTTTCCAAACGGAAATAGCCACGGGCGCCCCGCAGTCAATCTCCAACCAGAATGAAAAGAGCTCAAGTTTCATCGAACAAGAAACGAGGACGAACGTTCATCAGTCAGTCCTGGCCCAAAACGAAGGGAGAGTTAGCTCTTCCCACATAAACAGTGACAACACTTCAAAATTTGCATCAATTGCTAGGAAGTAGCTTCCCTGAAAGCTTCGACAACGTAAACACTGAAGATGACCGCCGCAGATGCGGTCGAAGCGTTTGGGGAAATAACACTCAGACCACGGCACAACAGCCGGGAATTTCACAACATTATTGACACCGGCCGTGAAAGCCTTCATTCTTACAAAGTATTTTTTTTACTAATGTATGTCGAAATGTCTTTCTTATCTCCTTCAAAAAAAAAGGTCAAAACTGCTACTGCATACTATGTTTTCCCTTCCGTTTTTTTTTTTCTATTTTTTTCTGTGTGTGCGTGTGTATGTCTTAATAAAACAAAGAGCAAAATATCAAACAAAATAATTTTGAACAAGCTGTGAATGAGAGAAAAAAAAAGGAAATGAATCGAACCGAATGAGCAACCTTAATGCAAGTAAACTAATCCGGGAGAATTTATTCTCCCAACAAATTTAAAGCTACTGTCAAAAGGGTCATTCCATAGAAATGTCAACCTCAACCTCAGAAATTTTTTTTCAGCAAAGCCCTAATTGTGACTTATCATTTCATTCAGCATACTTTCTAGCACATTAATCCAGTAACAGTTTGCAAAAATTTCATTCGGTATTTTTCTTCTGGCTCTAAACGTGCGAGGTTGTAGAAAAGGCTTAAAATACGCTAAAAACATGCGTCTAAGTTTTCTTGTGTAACGTAAAAGTTTTTGCAAATTTTTAAAAGAACTATTTTTATTCTAAAAGATTAGATGTTGGCCCAATAAACTTGACTGTTCTTTTTGCATACATTATAAGATAAGTATTTTAATTAGTTTGGCTATTTCACTGAAAATATATACGTTACGTTAGTCACGAAAATGAACTTTTTTCTGCATAAAAACTAAACCAGATGATTGAACCAAACATCACTTTTTATTTTCTTACATCTATGTCATATCTACTTAAAAAGTGCAAAATATTTATTTTTGTATCAGTAGATATAAAATAATTAGTGTGACTAACGTAACATTTGAGATGTGACTAACGTAACAGTTTGCATGTGACTAACATAACATTTTAAAAATGACTGCTAATATTTAAAACTTATTTAATTTAATGTACATTTTCATGAACAATTTTGAATAAGTAGGCATTCTATATTGATAAAAATATAAAGGGTGAAAAATACCAGTAATATTACATTGTAGACCTTCTGCCTATTTAGAAAAATATTTTTTAAAGGTCTTTAAAAATATACTTTCAATTTAAAGAATTATTATTAAAAAAAAAGGGTGAGTAAAGCAAAATGAGTACTCTGCTGAATGTGCGTGCATTCAACGCAAGAATCCAAGCTAAATAATTAAGAAAATAGAAAGACAGTTTTAACAAAGAAGAACGTCTATTTTTTAGAAAATACATCTCCACCTATTATTAAAATGAAGTAATGGCAGCTCATTGGAAAACATTTGAAGATGTTACATGATACAGTGAGAATAAGCACTGCTGCCATATATTTCAGAAAATGCAAGAATGATCATTTAGAAATTCAAACATTTGCGGTGATATCCGGAAATAAAATTCATTCTGCAAAAATGTTTGAATATTTTTTTTCAATGTTACATTTTGATTCAGGATGCACAACACTATTCGTTCGATGAATTAGTAAACCTTGAAAAATAATATGCCATTGAAAAGTACTAGGAGTTTCTTATGACGATAATTAGTTTATCTGCAGAATATTAGAATTCGGCGAAACTATCAACTTGAAACAAGTTAATTTTTTAAAAGAGAGATATATATAAGATTTAATTAGCCCAAAATAATATTATTCAGTTTGTAAAAGCAGTTTTTATTTATTTTTTTTTCTTTCGCACATTCAAATTGAGTTAATTGAACTGAATTTTTCCATTTAATTTTTTTACACTAATGTAGAAAAAAAGTAAAGAAAGAACCATAATGCAACGCAAAGGAAGTTCCTAAAAAGTGTAAAAGTAATATAAGAGCAAAAGATTAATTACAAAAAGTTTTTTATATGCATTCATTGCTTGTTATCCGATGGTTACGTTAGTCACGTTACGTTAGTCACACACAGTTTTTCGTAAACGCACCATTAAGGGCCAAAAAAGATTTATGTGTAATAAATCTGTAGTATATTTTTAAAAATAGACTGTTTACCTCTTACAAATATATAGGCCAATGTTAAATGCCTGCGTAACTTTCAGAAAAATTTGCCTCGTAACATAAGCATTGTTTCTCAGGGTTGCAAAAATGTTACGTTAGTCACGATGCCTTTTTTGGCAAAAAATACCTGCCAGCGCTTATTTTGCTTCAAACTCTTGGTAGAAATGAAAAATAGTCAATTTGTACATTTTAAATCTGCATGTTAAAGCAAAAAACATTTATTTTTACTCCCGGTGTAGGTAAAAAGAGTAAGAAAATCAGCTGCGAATGTTACGTTAGTCACTATGGAATGACCCAAAAACAAAAACTTAACTTTACTCGGAAAAAATCGAGAAGAATTTTATTCTTTTTGCCATCTTTATAAAAAAATATATATATTTAATTTTGAGGGATTTAAGTTCTTTTAATGGCCGCATAAATTTCCTTTTTCTATAGATAGGAGACAGTGTCTATTAATAATTTATACTAAATAATGGAAAATTTCAATATCCATGAAAAAAATGCATTAGTGCAAAATTTGCATTACAAAAATAAAACCCATTAACAAATTTGATTACAATTTCACTCAACAACAGTGGTTAGAACTTTTTCTTTTTTAAATTTTCATTTGTTTGAAACGACAGCAGACGTTATTTTGCCGAGTCGAAAATGGGAAAAAATCCAACAAATGACTGAAAAGAACATTGATCGGAAAAAGGTAATTACACAACTAAACTTCGAATTGAAAAATACTTTTATCGAACTTCGAGTTGTCACTTTTTGTGTTTGCCGAGGAATTTTCATTCTGGAATGAAAAAAATGAAATGCATTTTAACTGCAATATACAGATTCTCTTCTTTATGGAAGGCGATTTTTATTCTTTAAATGCTCATTTTGGAGACAGAGACAAAAATGTGAATTTCGTTAGAGGTTTAATAAGATAATTGCAATGGTGAAGTAAAAAATCGTATGTTTATTTTGATTGGGAAAATGTTCTTTTCAAACACGAAACATTTTTGAACAAAAATAGCGACGAGTACTTTTAATTTTATTGCAATTCTTTTGCCTGATGTTTCGTCGCAAAAGTTAGCATGTCAACAAATATTTTGTGAATATTTTATAACTAATATACAGATTAGAAGCGGGTTAGCTTTTGTCGACAATTTTTACACCAGGGAACACTCCTTTGGTTATATCAGAAGTTTTTGCTGTTAATTTTACAGCTATATCATAAGGCAGCTGTCAACCGCCGCCGGGCAATGGACGATCTTCTACCAGGGACGTTCATCCGTTTTAACTATCCCCCAATAAACAGCGATTAATTGCAACAAAATTTTTAGCATTACCATATTGAAAGATTATATTGACTGGTAGATAAGAAAGTTGTTAAAATTATATTTGTACGAAAGAAAGTGTGATTTCCCACGTGTGCCCAAATGTTTTCCCAATCTGTTCTCAAACGTTATACTAAGCTAAATTTAACGATTAACTGAGCGGGACACATTCAAAACACATTTCAGCATATTTTCATTTAAACAGCACATTCGGAACACATTTTAATGCACATTCAGTCTTCTTAAACACTTTTTCTGAATTAAAGTGTTTCAGTCGTGTTTCCAATGCGCACTGGGGATTTAAAGTGATACTTATTTGCAAGGAAAAATCATTTGAATAAAAGCACATACGTTATCTGTATTTTGTAATCTTAAAACTTTATCTGTTTTTCAGTTTAACTGTAATTAAATTTTAGATTGTAAGCGCATACGTTAAAAAAAAAAATATGTGTATAACAGCATTTAAATATATCATCAACAGATCTTTAACATCCTGACTACTAAAATAATTTCATTATGTGAAGACAAAATAACTTCTGAGGCCACAAATGAGGCAAGGAGACGCAAAGGGATGTTAAGTGGACATTTTAAGGTTTTAAGTAAAACGGGATTAAAGATAAGGTCCTAGGTAGACTTTCATTGAATATTTTTTAAAATCATATTGTATAGCAGTACCTACCAGAGTTAGTAGTACACTGTTAAAACTACAGGTTGCATTTGGCACCTTTCAGGGGTGAAAAGCTTGTTCACCAGCGACACCCAATATGGAGCCGAAATGGCACCTCTTTTTTGGGTGAAAAACAGGCACCTTCTAAAAGATAGGCAGCTGGGGTGACCAGAAAGAACCTTCTGAGAGAAAAATGGCACCCTTACTAATTTCTACTGTAGATTATACTCCCCCCTCTTCTGTATTGTGTGTGTTTTTGAATACAGTTGTGTAGTTGTTCTTTTTTTTACATATATCTAGTTTTGATTTATGATATTCTGCGTTTTAGACATTTTTCACATTGAATTAAGCACTGGAAAAGATTAAAACTTGTAATTACAGCATTTGATCATATTTCAGAGTTTTCAACATAGTTAAGAAGCGTTGCTTTAATTCATCTGATCGTGCTCTTAACTCAGTGTTTCTCATCCTCTTTTGACCCACGACAGATAAAAGCAAATAAAAAGAATTACGGACCAGTGAAATTTTTATCCTTTTCTTTAAATTAATAAAATAAATAATAATAATGAAAATAACAACTCTGGGGCCGTTAAAAACGTGTTAAAAATTCTGCGTATTGATGATTTTTTTTTTCAGTAATATTAAAAATAAATAAAACAATAAATATCCACCCCTTTTACTTGGTATCAAAGAGCTGTTACAAATATATTTAAATTAAAAGACTAGAAGTTTTTCGCCACTTTTAAAAACCAAAAGAGATTTCTAACGCTATATTATCGGCTTCACAAAATAACACCAATTAGATAACCGCTAACAGGAAATGATTCAAACACTTGAATGAAAAAAAAAAAAAAAAAACTAGACGGAACGAGTTTTATTTTTTAGTTCATTTTTTCCCGCTTGCTATTTTGTTTTATAATCTACGAAGCACAAGAATCATTTTTTTTCATTATTTCATCTCACTTGTTGATTATTATCTTGCTGTGGTCAATAATGTGGTGGTTAAACGTTGCTTATCGAGTACTCAAGAAAATAATGATAGATATTTTTAGTATCGGTTTGAATGTTGGAGATAGCACTACAGTAACCGTTAAACAATAAAAACCAGTAAACGTACTTTTAAAAATACTTTTAACTATGTTTGAAAGCCCTGAAAGCTACAAAGTGATCAAAAGCTGTACTTACTTGTTATTTTGGAGATGAATCCTCGAAACTTTTATTCCTAGAAGAGTTTTAATCCAATATTTTACTTAATTCAATGTGAACGTAACATCGAGCTACTTATCCTGCGTCCGCCATATTGAAGTGGTTGAATGAATGTCGAAGTCAACGCGCATGCGTAACGATTCATTCTGCGATTGCCTGCTGTTTTCGCACCCCTACTGCGTTTCCTGGCTAGTATGGCACCCTTCGGTACCATGCCTTCACCTTAGGGGGAATATATTCTCTCGTCTGGAACCCCTGGTTTTAACAGTGTACTATCTCTTGCCTCAAAACAGAGGAGAAGTTCACCTACCATTTGTACTGGATATTTCCAAATTTTTAGTTTCGCCACTTACATTCTTTGTTTCTAATGTCTCAAATGTAGTTGAGGAAGAAAAAACTTAGCTAAATATTTAGCACTAGTGGTACCCGCACGGCTTTGTCCGTAATAGAAAAATTAAAAGGTCTTTTGGCTTGCCTGTATATTTACAAATAATGTATGGTGAATTTTCTCGCCAATTGTTTTGTACCCATGTTATGGTTCCACGTTATGATAGTTTCGTAATTTACTCGTTCATCTTATGATAATTTTGTTCTTAAAATTGGAACAGAAAAATCTTCGAGGTGCACACCCCTATGCTACAAAATATTTTTGTGCCAAATTTCAAGCAAATCGGCAGAACGATCTAGGCGCTATGCACGTCACAGAGATCCGGACAGAGAGACTTTCTTCTTTATTATTAGTAAAGATTATGGCTGTGGAGTCGGAGGGAAAATAATCGAACCTCAGCCCGAAAATGTTAAGGCCTCCAACTCCGACTCCTTTGCCCCAAATTCAGTCCGATTCCGACTCCTATAGCACTGGCAGAGTTGCGGACTTGGAGGGAAAATTACTGACTCCGACTCTTGGAAATTTGAACGTTTGACTCCAGACTCCGACTCCTTTGCCCCAAATTCAGTCCAACTCCGGCGCTCTGACTCAGACTCCAACTCCGCAGCCTTGTTTAGCATGCCACCAAATCTCTTGTGGGTTCAGCTTCCCTCCCTGGAAAAATTCGAAATTCCGAATACGTTACTAGTGACAACCTGCTTGTGGATGACTGTCACATTGATATTCATCTTTCTCACTCGCAAGAAATGTGTAATGAATTCTTTTCAACGTTTTTGATGCATCGGAATTCGCCGTCAAACCTCGCCTCGAAAATAACTTTCGCCCCAAATCTCAGGTCTCTCGCTTTTGATAGGGTACGCCATTTTTGTTTGTCTGCCTTGTCGATACTTGTCTTCCACGGAAGCAATAAAAAAGAACGCTCCAGAAAAATGGAAGGATGAATTCGAAAAGACGTCAACACACTTGACGCCGGAACGATCCGCAATAAATTTTTATCTCTGGCGTTCTTTTTCTTGTGCTTCTCTTTTTCGGAGTGTTCTTTTTTAACGTATCTGTTTTCCTACTGCATGAATGGAACGTTGAGAGAAAAAAGGGTTAAGGCCGTTCTAATCGAAATGCTGACGGAATTGAGAAGTTTCAAGAGAGCTAGCTGTATTATATTCTAAAAGTTGAAATGGATGAGATGTCATTTATGAGTGGGAGATTTCGAGCAAGTAAAAGTTTTAGGAAAAAAAATACGCGTGGGGAGAAGAATACCTTTTTTTTTTTTTTTGAGATTTGAGGTCTTATATTCTTAAACTGTCCTATATATTCTGCATATTGATTTTTTAAAAAAATCGTCCAATGTAGATTTAATACCGATTTTCAATAAATTATATCGGCAAAATTTTCAACACCTTCATCGGGTTCATACATTTTTGCTTTTTGCATATATTTTTTTTCTTTGAAACACTGCTCAACGTTCAGTTTTATTTCTTCTCTTATTTACTATTGCCGTTTCTTATGCCTTACTTCGTCCATTAATTTTCTGTTGAAACTTTTATGACAACTGAATCCTTACTTTCCTATGCATCAACGTTTATTTATTTATTTAATTATTTATTTTTTGTAGCATTTCCGGCGTTTTTGAAATGTGGCATTCCTGTGCCAATATTCTTCACAATCCCTCTGTAGGTATTCTCAAACACTTTTGCACCAGCAATCCATATAGTTTCTGTACCGGTACTTTACCATCTCTGAGTCGGCATTCTTTACAACTCCTGTTCTGTGTGACAATGACTGTGCGATAAAATGTGCAATTCCTGTTCCGCGTCACTATCTGAGTGTGCCAGTATTCTATACAATTCTTGTTCCATGTGACAATGACTATTCCAGTATTCATAACAATTTTTATACCGGTTTTCTATACAGTTCTCGTACCCGTATTCTTTGCCATTCCTCTGTCGGTATTTTTTACAATTCCTGTTCCGGTATTCTACAGAATGCCAGTGCCAATGCCGGAGCTGCATGCCTTGCTGATAACAAATACAGTCGGATCCCGATAACTCGAAGCTTCTAACTCGAATATTCTTTTATATCCAAGTTTTTATTGAGTCCCAAACTTAGGACCCAATTGGGAGACAGTTGTGGAAACTTCCCCGAACTCGAACTACTAATAACTCGAACGTTTTAGCCGGTCCCTTGGGACTTAGAGTTATTGGTCTTCTGTTTTCCATTTCTTTTTATGGTGATATGAAAAACTTAGGTTCACAAGCTATGCATATGCAATATGCATAGTCAATTTTAATAACACAATGAAAATTCAATTATTATATAAAAACCATCGCTTAAGGCCCACCTTCTTAGTTTTTAGAGAAGAAAAATATATTCTATTAGAGATGAAATACGGGTGTTAAATTTCAAAAATATAACTGCATTCGATGAAACTGAAAATTAAAATGACATTTTATTTCAACAGGATTTAATAAAATTACTTAAATTCTAACATTTCCTCGCAAGAACTGAACACAAATCCATTTACTTTATTAATTCTTAAAATAAACTGTTAATGTTGTACAGAAATTCAGCATGCCGTAAAGACGCACGTCTCGACTTAACCTCCAAGTCGGATTACATTTCTTAACAGCGAGAATTTTGAGAGAAAACAGCTATTAGAACCAAATGAATCTTTCAAAGGCTTTTCTCCTTTAAAGTCCTTAGCAGATACTTGGATAGTAAAGTGAGAACTGTAATGTTCGTTCCGTTTTAGCTTCTGCAGAAATCCAAGCTGACTTTCAGCCGCCATATTGTTAAAATAGTAAAATGTGCGTTTGATTAATTTGTTGCACCAGAAGCGTTTAGTGCCGAAAAAAAAAAGATGTTGGGGGAGGGGGTGAGGGGTTCAGTGCTTAAAATTTATTTGAATTGGAAAAGCATTGAAGCGAAAAAGTGTGGGGGCAGGGTCTTGCGTAGCAAAAGAGGGACATGAAACCACTGCTTAGGGGCCATTCATTAATTACGTAAGGGTCCAAGGGGAGGGGAGTCAGAAAAATCTCTACATACCATTACTTTGGGGGGGGGGGGGTTAAACCCAATCGTACGTCATATTTTCCGAGTCGATAATTTATACTAGAAATTGCGCGGTCAAGTAGTTTGGCAAAGATCATACTTTATTTGCGCCTTTAAGGCAAAAAACGTATTAAGATGAGCTCTTTTTTAATTGTTTTACAAAGAGTGAATAGCATAAAATTTTATTACAGAATTGGACTACATATGGCATGTTTTATTTTTAATCAGTAACGCATCATATAATATACATTTGAAAAACAAAAAACTTTGATTTACGTCTAAATGAAAGTTTTAGTGTTACTGATCCTTTTCTAACAGCAATTTATTATTTCGAAAAACAAAATGGAATTTTACTTAGGAATAGGGTTTGAAAAACTTTATGTACCCTTACGGAGAGGGTAGGGGGGTCAATAATTGTCACAATCATCCTTAATTAATCAATGACCCCTTAGTTCGGTCGCAATGCAGCAGTGTTCGTCTTAGCATTTGGTGTTTATACTTTTATTTAGATCCTTAGGTACAGAGCCTGACTACTGTAGGAAACATAAAGGCCGAAAAAAAAGAAGACTCAAAAAATAATTACTCTCAATGTCAGCAAATTAATAGTTCATGATGAAAACTAATATAGGGCAGTACCACATTATAAGAGTGTCAAATAATAATAATATTAAAAAATGTTTTGAAAATTAATGGTTTGAGTTTTCTTTGATGCTGTAATTTGGGCAAATCAAGCCTGGCAGCGTCGTGATGCGGTGATTGAGAGCTGCGTAGCCAGGTTAGCTTTCCCTTAACTGTAAATGTTTCATAGTTTATTTGTGTAAGCAAGCTTAAATAAGGTTTTTCATTAGTTTCTTTTGATTCTTTAATTATATTTCTCTGTTTTGAGAGTAGTGTTTTGTATTCGAACGTTTTTTTTTTTTTTTTTTTTTTTTTTTTTTTTTTTTGTGATATTCAGAAGCGCTGTAGTAGAAGTTTATTTAAAAAAAAAAAAACTTGTACAGTTGATCAAATCAATAAATGAGGCAGTGAACGCAAAGGGGTTTAAATAGCAAAAGTAAAAATTTGGAGATAACCAGTACAAATGGTAGGTGAACCACTCCTCTGTCTTAGGGAAATATATATAGTACTAGCAGCCCTGTTATGTGCTATTGTATAGCATGATTTAGAAAAAAAAAATCAACGAAAGCCTACCAAGGACGATATCTTTAAACGCGTTTTGCTCAAAATTTGAAAATGTCCACTAATATCCGTTTTCTTCTCACTGCCTCATGCATAGGGAAGGTGACCCAAAGCGGGTAGGCCTTCGTATGTCCCCCCCCCCCAATTTGAAAATGTCCACTAATATCCGTTTTCTTCTCACTGCCTCATAAATAGGGAAGGTGACCCAAAGCGGGTAGGCCTTCGTATGTCCCCCCCCCCCCCATGGTGTGGAAGCGGCGATGCATACATATGTCGTGTTTACATGAACAGCCCCCGAGTTTTAATCAGCTCCAACGAAGCAGCAGTGAAGCAGCATGGCGCAACCGGTTTAAAATAAAAAAATAATACATTTATAAAAAAAATGAAATTTTGTATTTTGTGATTAGTCGAAGATCAGCTTATTTTTTTGATTGTCAATAATATTACGTTATTCTGACATCATCCACTAACCAACTACGATAGTGATTTCGTTTGTTTCTTTTTTAAATTTAAGGTTATAATATTATTGAAATAAAAAAACGTGCCTACGGCAAAAGCGAGTCGGGCAAAGAGGGTATAGGATTTAATTATATATTTATTTATAATTTTATGACTCGTGTGCTGACTTAGATTTTCCATTTCAATAGGATAAGTATAACTTAAAAAAATTCTTCTTTAGTATATGGCTAGTAATTAGTCTATTATTTTAATCAAATTTCTGAATGTTTTATAAACAAATCTGCTGACTTTAAATTGGATAAGTACAACTTTTTTATATTTCTTTTATAATCGTAGGTAGCTACTCAATTGTTTTAATAATTTATAATTTCATATTTGATTGGCAAATGTACCAAATCACAATTAGTTAAGCCTATCCGCTTTGGGCTCCCTGGTTTGACAAAGTGGATTTTTCAAATGTTTGTAAAGTTCGATAATAAATAAATATTGGATTTGAAATAATACAAAAATCACTATTTATATTGAAGTTCAAGAACCCTGCTAGGAAATAATGCCGAAATTGCTGCGATAAAAATCCAAAAAGTACAATTTTCGAGCGTTCCTCGAAAGCCTACCCGCTTTGGGAAACCCTACCTATTGTTCTACTAATATTATAACAAAGATTCAGATCGAAAAACAACTTCTATTCCCGAAATAGTACCGAGAATAAAGCGACGTGAATTAGTCTGTAAAACAGTATTCCTATTATTACTGACGAATTTCAGAACTCAAGCAATTTGCGAAGCAATGCACGTTAAGAATCTGAAGCAAAATTGCAAAATTTCGTGCCCCTTTTTTGAGACGCAACTACTTAAAATTGAATAAGCACAAATCAATTCCCTGGTATTCTCCAGGGTACAAGACAACGTTGGATGCGAAATGCGTTCTTAAATATTTAAGCATGCGAAGAAATCGATTAGATATAATTACATTTTGTTCGCTCGACTAGAAGAGAGTTAAATTAAGTATCTTAATATTTCACCATTAAAAAGAATTACAACTCTTTAGTGCCCTGCTCATTTACAGCTTAATGGTTGGAAAAGGGGCTTGCGCAGTTTTAAGTGGAAACTAATAACAAGTATTGGAAGGGTGTTACTGGGATCCTTTGCTCGCGAACACATAATCTTTGCGCGATATGAGTTGATCTTTGTAAAATTGCCTAATCTTAAATAAAAAGTAATGGAAAATAGAGTTCCTCTCAAAATTTAATTTCTGGAATCATTTACGCGATGAGGAAAGGTTGCATGTTTAGCGTGAAATTGGAATATTTTGTAGTACGTTTATTTAGAGTATTTTGTTTTGACATTAGTAATATCCTACTGAGTACAGATAAGTATAAAAATAATTTTACAATTAGCAGCATTAACTAGAATATTTTGCAGCATAGTAATTGATTTTGATGATTACTGTGTTTTTATATTAGTGAATGCGGATAAGTTTTAAACCTGTGTTTCTCATAAGTATCCGTCTGTACTAGAATATTTTAAAGCATGTTCATTTAATCCTGATAAGTATTGTGTATTAGTATTAGTAATATCATACTAAATAATTATGAACATATTTTTTTATAATCATCCGCATACATACTAAAATATTTTTATCATGTTGGTTTATCAGTACGAACGGATTTTATTCATTTATTTATTTATTTCTTTTTGCAATGATGAAATAGAATTGCATTTTTTAGCTGCTCAAACAAATGTCATTTAGTAAGTACGAGAACTACAAATAGTCCGTGGAGTTTGTGACAAAAATACCCAAAACATTTCACTTCCGGATACCAGTCTGAAATTTTGCAGAGTGCTTATGTACATATCTAAGAACAAAAATCCGTCGGGAGGCATTTGATCAGAGGTTATGAAACCCCTGTGATGACGTCATCAAAATGGCCGCCTTATTAAGAAAAGTACGTTCGTTTAACTGCTTAGAACTCTATTATGGATCTTAATACTTCGATATTAAAGTATATCATTTAAAAGCGCTTTAAAAGAGCTATTTAATACTGATTGACTTTTTTTTCTATCACAAATAGTTTAAGAGTTATTACAATTAACGTCATCAAAATGGCCGCCTGGAAAGGTAAGTACGTACGTTTAACTGCTGAGAACTACATTCAGATCTTTATATTGTAATATTAATGTGTATCATCTGAAAGAGCTTTAAAAAAGCTATTCAACAGAGATTGATTTTTCTCCTAAGACAAGTAGTTTTAGAGTTACTAAAATTTCCGTCATCAAAATGGCCGTAGTGAAAAGGTGAAAAGTTTCGTTTAACTGTTCAAGACGCTATTAGAAATCATTCTTCCGTAAAAAATAGGCACACTAAATAAAAACTCTAGCATAAACTATAAAAATATGCATTTGTCCCCCCCCCCCTTAGTAAATAGTTTTTAAAATTTCACTGCAATAACGTAACTACATGGGGCGGGAGGGTGGGGGTGGGGGCATTCTTATTGAACTGTTTCAACTGTTCCGCCGCATCTAACTCGCACTGAAACTTTTAATTAAAAATTCCTGACCGGATTAAATACAAATATGTATTGTCACATAATAATTACCTTCTCCTGCAAGTGCGAACGTTTGCCGTCTAGCGGCAAGAATCAGAACGACTACTCTATTTTTTCCCACCAACAAGCTGTAACTTTGGATTGCAGTCCACCTAGCTCTTTTTTTCCAGTTCTGCTATTCTCAGCAGTAATTAATTCCATAGTGATCTATTTATTATTCAGATGTAATTTTCAATAACTGAATATTTGACTGGTTAATGCTGTTGCAAATAATATCAAACAAAGGTTAGTTATATAATTCTATTACGGTTTGAAATCGATAACTTCGATTGTTCGTTCCATCTAGCATTAAAATTATCACATACATAACTTGTATTCATTCCTTTACGTCGTTTTCAATAAGTAAAACGTATTAAAAATTCGCAGTTTTTTTAAGAATAAATATTTCTTATTCATTTGTTCCGTGTGACCTCAAAATACTAACATAGCTTGCAATCATTTCTTTAATGTGCTTTTAAAAAAGTAAAATATTTAATGAATTGAGTGTTTGTAATCTAAGTCCCATCTACGACTTTGCTAAAATCTGTCCCGTGAGCTATGCCGAATGAGTATGCCGAAGATAAAATGTTGGTCATGTTAGGTGGTCTCCACATAGAAATGTCTGTTTCATCTGCAATGGGTACATGGCTTGAAGGAAGTGGATGAACTGAACTCCTAGTAGAAGCTCATGTAACAACATCGGAAAGAGCAGAAGGAACACTAATAAAAGTTTCGCATATGAAGAGAAGTCGATACGCACACGATTTTGCAGTAACCACTCTCCAAGTTCTGTTAGAGAAAGCGTATCAAAATCGAAAAGAGAGAGATATAGACGAAACATTTACAGACTGGGTTAAGCAAAGATCAGAAGAATCACCTCAGTTTAAGTACTGGACGATCACCTAGAATGTATGCTTTTAAATCTGGTGCGCACTATTCGTAAAGGAAATTTCTCAGGTTTTACTGTCACTCTTGAGAACATATGTCCATGGAGGTTTGCTCTTGAATATACAAATTATGTCCGATGGCCTTCAATATTTCTGTTCAATTTGAAGCAGTTACCATAGATGCATCCAGCTATTTTCTAGGAGTTTCATAAGGAAAATATATCTGGCTCCAAAACTGAGAGGAAATTTTCCAGGATGGCACACGACCATTTTCATGAGCAAAAAACAAATTAATTTAAAAATCACCAACTAATCTATCACGTTTAAGTCATGATGCGTTATTAATACAATGGATGGTTGCTGGAGCGGAAGTTGTGCGCATGATTGGGGAGTTTGAAGAAAATCAGAGCCTGAAGTTTGACGTCACTACTGAAAAGCTAGATGCTAGTCACATCAAGATACTAGAAGCTTTTGTATTCGGTATGAAACTCATGTTTCCAGCTTAGTTGAATCATTTGAAGAACACGGGAATCCTTTCTAAGATGACGATTTAACTACAGTAAATAGCAACAAAATTATTCGCTCGGAAGAAAGCGCCATTTCTGTGATGTCAGCGCAAGCCAGTTCAATACATTTGTAGAAGATCGCTTAGTGTTAAGAAAATTATCCATACATGATGTTATTAAAAAAAACAATCTCTTCTTGATGAGCAGAAAAATCTTTCTGTTCAGTCCAAAGACAAGCAAAACATTGTTGATTTGAGGAGGGGCAGCACTCTTTTTGTTAACTATCTGTTGCCTGCAAAGCAATTGAAATGGATGTAAAAGAATTTTTTCCCATGTGTCCACTTTCTATATCTAACTTTAGCAAATTTAGGAAACCAAGAAAAACGTCCAACGTAGTTTCTTGTATCGTCAAATCTACTGCATTGGTTTTGACGGCTATTCCGGAACCAAATTGTTCATTGATGAGGGTGCACTGAATCATATGCTTGTTCCTCAGTCTACTCAAACTGTCCAACAATACTGCGATCAGATTGTGAAGCCGTACATATTAATGAGACTAAAAAGCGTTCATAGGGTAGATTTAGTTTTTGGACGGCATTCAAAAGGAAGTTTGAAAAGCGACACGAGACAATCGAGAGGATCTGAACCAAGAATAAGTCTTAAATCCAATGTGTTGATACCAAAGTCATTTACTAAATTTCTTGCAAAAGATAAAAATAAAGATCTTTTCGAATTTTTAGCAGAAAATCTCGTGAAGGTGGATCTACCAGATGGGAAGCAGGTTGTATGTACATACAAAGACACTATTTGCTTCAGTGAAGAACAATTTTGAAACCATGTTTCCCGTATCCCACGAAGAAGCTGATGCGAGGCTATTCCTTTATCTGCAGCATGCACTAGAATACTCGGATCATGCAAAGATCACCGTGAAAACTGTTGATAGTGATGATGTAGTGATTGCTATATTCCGAGTTCCGAAACTGAAGAGCTATGGATGGAGTATGGAAGTGGAAAATATCTGCGGTATCTTAAGATCCAGGTTTTGCACCGTAAAGTTCCACAGGTTCCAGAACTTCTGCCTTTTTTCCATGGCTTTACATGAGTTGACAAAGTGTCGACTCATGTAAACGATATCATGTAGACGAGAACATGTGGATGGCGTTTAGAAATGTTGACAAAGTTTTCTTTGTACTATACTAAAGTACCCGAGAGCATCAATGAAGACAATGAGCATAGAATTCCAGCATTGGAAAGTTATATTGGAAAGTTATTTATAGTTTTCCAGCATCTAGTTTTGCCAGCATTGGTAATACTAGGTACTGCATGGAAAATGTGGATGACTTTTAGAGATGTTGACAAAGTTTTTTTGTATTATACTAAAGTACCCGAGAGCATCAATGAAGACGATGAGCATTTCCTACTAATTCAGCGCTTCGTCGTCCTGGCATATCATTTATCAAGCTCAGATGGAAACGCAAATGAGGCTCGGAGAATTTTCTTCACCCAACAAAACAGACCAGTTGAATATATTCCACCATTTAGCTACGTTCTTCTGCATCACCTTAAGAGAGCGATATTGCAGTGTTTACTATGGAAAAAATGTCTTCAGCAAAATTTTCAGCTCTTGAATCCATGTCAGTGAGGATGGGAAAAAAATGGTGAAGAGTTAGAACCTCTTTGGTATGCACACCCCGAAATAACAATGGAGAAATTACAGGAACTTATATGATGCAAGTGCAAGGAGATGAGTACACGCTGTCGATGCGTCAGTTCAGGTGTGAATTGTACACTTCTTTGTAGCTGTGAAGGTCAGTGCAATACGTAAAACGTTCCTTAACAAAACTTATTACAGTTTTCGTTATAACAGGTAATTTTTCTTTGTATTAAAATGTGCCACATTTTCATCTATTTCTCTTATATGTTTAAATTGTAAGCATTTTTAACAAAATTGTATTATTATACGCTAACCTTAATAGTTAAGTCTTCGATCCATTTGGGGTGATGACTGATTATTTCTGCATTTTAACCTCTCTTTCATTCAATGTACAGGTAAAATACTGACAAAAGGTGTTAAAACATGAAGTACAAATTGAAATTTAATGAAACTGGAAGGTTTTTTTTATGATGCAGGTATAATAGTAAAAAATTTACTCCAATATCGGAGAATATAGGAAAGTCATTGTTTTCCTATCAATTTTCACGTTGATATTGTAATAATTATTAAACTATTTGCCTTCTTTACTAAAAATAATGCACAAAGTCTGAATATCTGTCCGAATGTCTCACTGTGACGCGCACAGCATCTAAACCATTCGGCCTATTTTCACAAAATTAGGCACAGAATTAGTTTGTAGCATAGGGGTGTGCACCTCGAAGCGATCTTTCGGAAATTTGATTTTGTTCTTTTTCTATTTTAACTTTAAGACTATTTTACCGAGCAAATTATCATAACGTGGACGAGTAAATTACCAAATTATCATAACATGGGACCGTAACATAAAAAAAAGGGTTGAGAAGGCCAGGGCCCACCCATTGCTGTTGTACAACTGAGGAAGGAAGGAATTAACCGTAAAATGGCCGAGCAAATCAGCATAGCAAATTGGCGAAAAATTCATCATCCATTGTTTGTAAATGTACAGGCGAATCAAATGACCTTTTGATTTTTCTACTACGAGCAAAGCCGTGCAGGTACCGCTAGTAGAAAATAAAACTTAGCATTGTTGAAGAGCTTTTTTAAACGGCTTTTAGATAATCCATTTGAATTTTACAAACTTATAACAAAATTTGTAGTTCTAAGCAGTTAAACCAACGTAATAACCGATACATGGCGGCCATTTTGATCACGTCACCACAGGGGGTCTTGACCTTGAATCAATTGCCTCCCGGCGTTTTTTTGCTATCTTATATGAACATCAGAGCTGTACAAAATTTCATACTGGTATCCGGAAGTGAAATGTTTTTGCACAATCTCCACCGACTATCTACAGAAATGAGTATTCGAGATAATTTGAAAAAAAAAATGCATTGTGAACTCCATACTAACAACAGTTAAATGTAAGACTTATACGGATTTTTTTTTTCGCGCTTTTTTTTTTAGCCCAAATCAAATAAGCAAGCTTGCACAATAAAACTAACGTACAATAGAAGAAAGAATAGAAAAATGAGCAAACCGCAGTTACTGTCTGACCATCTATTACATGGAAAGGCTAATATCCGGTTTATAGGCGGAAATGGACGTATCTATTAGTTTATAGTGATGTTAGTTAGTTTGTTATAGATGTGCACTTTTTCTCTCTATTATTTAGCCTTAGTTTTGTAAAAATGAAAATTTGCTCTCAGCAACATTTTTTTAAACTTAAAATATATTCGATTTATATTCTCACGGAAAAAATTAATTGATTTATTTATCCACATCAAAGTTTTGAGCTTACCATTTTGCTTTTACGTTCCTGAACGAAATGAATTTTTTTTTCTTTTTTTGTTGTTTCCATGGTAACTATTTTCGTTTTTCCTTATTTTATTTTAGAGAATGCAATAAATGAATAAGGCACTAGTGACACTATAAAACACGTGCATCAAAATCCCATCGTTATTTTCCCTTCTCCCCTGCTAGATTCATTCAGATGGAATAGTCTTTACTTGGCAGATTGCCAAATTACATACAATCCGCGGTCAAACTGCCTTTTTCCTGCCCACGACAGCATAGTACTGCAGCGAGCAGGTAAACGGCGGTATCTGCAGAAATGAGTTTTCAAGATATTTAAAGAAACACGTTTTGATTCAATACTAGCAAGAGGAAAATGTTGGAATTAAGACCTTTTCGGGGGGTTTTTCTAGCGGAAACCAAATACGCTCAGCTTCAAAAGGATTTTGATTTTTTACTAAGTGGGCGGATAAGTGGGGTATGGTAGTTAATGTAAGAAAATGTCAAGTGCTACACTTAGGTCATGGAAATAAGCGTACAAGTTATCGTTTACAGGGACAATCATTAGTCAGGCAGAAAATGTTATTGATCTAGGTATCTTAATAAATTAGTACTTCATGTTTAGTCAACCGTGCAGCATTGCAAGTAACAAAGCCGACATAATGCTTGGGTTTATCCATAGATCTATTTCAAACAAACTTCTGCCTTTATATAGGAGTATAGTAAGATCCCATTGGAGTATGCTGTGCATTTTGTGTCGCCTTATCTGAGGAAAGATATTTGTGTGTTGGAAAGGGTTCAAAGAAGGGTAACTAGACTAGTAAGGGGACTTTCAGATTTAGATAATGATACCAGATTTAATAGGCTTAATATGTATAGCCTGGAGCAAAGGAGGATCAGAGGGGACATGATTGAGTAGTTTAATTTTATCAAAATGAATGATGTTAATGGATTAAATTTTTGCACCTAAAGCAGGACGAGGGGTCATTGTTTTACTATTCAAATCTCAGGCTAACCTGGAAATAAGGGAAAACTACTACTTTAGTAAAGTTGTGAGCACTTGGAACAGCTTACCGGAAAAGGTGGTAATGATCAAGGGGGGGATAGCTGTAAGAGGGCCATTGAGGGCGCTTGGAACAGCTTACCGGAAAAATTGGTAATGATCAAGGGGGTGGATAGCTGTAAGAGGGCCATTGATCTTCATTGGGGAGTAATAAATTGATTAGGACCAGCCTAGCTGGACCAAGAGACTGTTGCTGGTCGTCACATTTGTATTTGTATAAGAAAGCTAACGTCCAATAGATAACAAAAATTCAAAAAAAAAAAAAAAAAAGAAATACTTTTTTTTCACTGCTTATTACCTGCCTACGGCAGAGTTACCTTACTTTTAGTTTCTTACTTGTAGCGCGTTATTTCTGACCACTGATCCACACATATCTTGCAGGGGAAAAAAATGCATTTTCTCCAGGAAGCTAAATTTGTTTAAGAATTTTAAAGCAACGAAAACCAAACCTTTAAATATAAAAGGATAAAAAAATATTCTATTTTTTGCTCCAAAGACTAGAAGTTCGGTAGCAAGTTAATGGACAGACAATTACCTGCCCCCACAAGCTTAATAAATCGATCTTAAACATCGCTGTTCTTTGGTTTAGGAAATAAACGACTCCCGAAAGTCATAAAAACTAACTAAGAGCTCGAACCCTTTTCCTAATGAGCCCATCGCTTCTTTTATTTAAGGGCGAGAGGCGCTTGTTTGATGCGCTCTTTAATTCCGTGGCTTTTATGGAACCCTGGGGTCTGGATGAAAATGACTGGAGCAACATAAGAATCTTTCGCAAGCATGGTTGCCATTTATGGCGACCTATGAAATTTGGTTTATTTTCAAAATGGAAAAATAGTAATTTCTTAAATTTTTGACAAATTTTTCGGAAAGGATAGCTACGTATATAGAAAGTAGTTGTCTTTTAGGTTTTTAAAACAGATGAATCCCCTTTGTACATTTTTCAGTATTATAGCCATTAATTGAAAGATTTCACGCAGTTAGAAAGTCGCCCGACAAGGTATGACGGGTGAAAATTGCTTCTAATTGTCTGCATTTTAACGAAGCCATTGTCTGTTTGGTGATATTCTGATAGTTGACATTTTAATCCTAACTCCAGTGGATTAACATTAAATTCCAACAGACAGCGTTCATAGTTGACCACCTTTTCGATCCTTTGCTCTCCTAAAATTCCAGTCTTACCAGTAAAACAGTTAAGTGCTCGTATCCAGTTTAGCCTTGTCAAAATAAAACGTTTCCCTTCATGTCAAACATTACCAAAAAAAAAAAAAAAAATGTCAAATTATCATGCCGTGGTGCGAGGTTCTTTGTTGATGACGTCAGGAGCGTTACTCCATCATTCGCTATTATACGCGTGAGGATCAGTTCCTGCAGATAATGACTGTGCTAAGAACTTGAAATTTCTTGGTTTAATAAAAATCACCATCTTTCCTTGAAATAAAGAAACTAAAATTGATGTCCAACGTGTAAGAAAAAAAAAACAAATATTGAAAACATTTTTCTTTTAAGGGGACAAACACATGTTCCAGAAAGGATGAATTCCACTTTAAAAAATTTCTAAAAAATTCATGTCTATAAATATTTTCTCAAAAGTGCGTATGAGTATTTCAACGTAATGTAGTGCATGTGACAAATGACATAGTATACAGAACGTTTCGCATCGAATGGGACAAAAAGAAGGCGCATCTGTGATTGCAACGTTCAGATGCAATTATTTTATTTTAAAAGATAAAATTTACAGTGAAACTAGTTATTCAAGTTTCTGTAGAGAATCCATTTGTAGCCTTCCGGTGACATATCTAGGTGTTTTTTTTTTCTTTTGTTTACTAGTTCTTGCCACACTCGTAATAGAGTATATTCGTTCATGATTCTAACACTTCAGTTATCCAATACTTCGGGGTGTTACCTCCATTTCTCTAGAATTTAAAGTAGTCCTAGAAAAAAGAACTTTGTCCTTAACAGAATTCCACAGGAAGAAAAACAGAAAGGGTAAGATAAGGCCAACACAGCGATGTCACGTTGTTTGCCCAGCACGAAAAAGTACGATAGAATAGACTATGGACCTGAATCTTTCAATCTCCGTTCTATGCTGTGACTGATCAGTTAGTCTTTACCAAAATTTGTGCGAAAAGGTCTTTGAACGATGAAAAACGATGATGCTGAGGCATATTCCAAAACACCATATGTTCTCTCTCTTTTGCTGGATGGCACGAACTGCTTAAATGGATGGTCTGCATAACAGTGCTCCTAGCAGCGGTCTCTTACCGCCGGTTTTATCTTCTGTTTAAGTCTGAAACCTCCTGTAGATGTTGATAGGTAGACGATGGTGGGCCAATGTCGTAGTCGGGTTACCACAAAGTTTGAACTTTTCTGACAGTACCATTCGTGAGATGGTCCGGTGAAGTATTTGTAATTCCATGTCATGTCATACTTTTAACTTGGGCTGCGGAGTCGGCTTCGACTTCGATTCCGTGAATTTTAGAGCCATCGACTTCGACTCCAATCCTCCAAAAGCAGTCCAACTTCGACTACGCAAGCCCTGGCTGAATTGTTGACTTTTAGGGAAAATGACCGATTCCGACTATAAAATGTTAAACATCCGACTCCTTTACCACAAAATCATTCCGACTTCACAGCCCAGCAAAATTGTGAGCTTTTGGATGTAAAGATCCTGTAAAAGCATTTTACCTGATGTCTTTACGTCCAAGAATTCACCATTTTGTATTGGAAAAAGACTGAAACTCTTGAAATTTTAAGCCTTCCATGCCGGACTCCGACTTTATGACCCCGAAATCAGTCCGACTCCAATTTACACTTCACAACCCTGCTTTTAACGTAACCTAGGTAAGAAACTATCGGATGTTTCTTCTGTTTACTATATCAAATGTTAGCAAAAACCAATAACCTAAATTAGCACCTCACAATCTTTAACTGTGTTTTTACTCATTAATACATTGTAGGCTATAATTTCGTCTTTTATTCATGTTATTTAAGTCATGCGTTTTATTCGCACCCGGGCTTAATCTCTAACAAAGGAAGTGCGGAAGCCCTACACTCATCAGAACTGGCTTTTGCACCCCAAATAGCCTGAATTTCATCTATAACATTCATATCTACATAAAATTGAAAAGAAGTGCGGCGTTGAGCTCACGTGAGCTCCTATGAAAATTAAGCATTGCTTATCAAAAACAGCTCTTTTTCCAAACTTAGTTTTCAAATTAATTATCTAAGCAATTATTACGTATACAAGCGTAATGAGAAGTTTTATATTTAGTGACCCCGACTTTCTAGGAGAGATATCCGTTCCAAAAATCATTTTCTGAGGTGAGCTCCAGTTTAACAAATGTAGACACAAAAGCTCGATAATTTATGAACCACTAGCCTTTCAGGACGAGTAAACAAACGATCGTTAAGACAAAACATTTCAAAAAACAAGGGAACGCCGGCACGAAGAAACAATGTTCGAAAAGCGGTTCACGTGACCAGAATGTCGCTGTCGCTCTGTATGTATATGTGTTCGTATCACTGGAGATAAAGCCAGGCAGGAGATAAGCGCATTCAAATTTTCGGTGAAATACCGCCGCAATTAAGATCCGCAGTTCTGTTCTGCCACGTGCATTGCAAATGAAGCGCGCCACTTATCACTGCCTGCTCCTGTTGTTTCTACTCTTTAACTACTGCAAGGAAGGATGAAACACAGGCGCCATTTTTGTCTGAAAAACGTATGTAACTAATTATGCTATGCGAGGGGGCCATCTGGAACCAGGGGCGCGAAGAACTTACATTTTGAGAGGCTGGAAATTCTTAATTTGCCAAATTGAACTCTAAATTTCGGCGAATGATGAAAATTTTGTTGAATGGAACTCAAAATTTCGTCAAATGAAACTCCAATTTCACCGGACGATGATATTTTGGCGAATGAAAGTCCAAAGTTTGCCGAATGGAACTCGAAATTTTGTCGTACTGAACTCCAAATTTCTCCGAATTATAATTATTTTTCCAAATGGAACTCCAAATTTTGCCGAATGATGATAATTTTGCCGAATCGCCAAACAAAATTTGCCAAATACAAAAATGTTTGGAAGGTCACATCTCCCATCGGGGCGCCCGTGGCTGGGACCCTTGGTTTTTAACCAAATTGCCAGTCTTAATAGGTTAATATACTTACAACAAAGGACTGTTGTTGTCAAACCCAAGAGAAAATCCTGGTTTCTTAAAAAAATGTGACAAAGGGGCAAACAAATGGGACAATTTCTTAAATGTGACAAAGGGGTTCAACGTGAACTGTGACATTTTGAAGCCGTTTACAATGATCAAGAAACCAGCTCATTGCACAGGCCTGAAAAAGAAAAATCCCCATAAAGGGAAAATTGCAACCTTCTTCTTAGCGTTGGGAAGCGAAACGGAGATAATTGTTTTTCCTTAAATCCAGACTTAAGCCGATTTATTGCATTTCCTTTGTAAATGCACTCGAAGTCACAAGGAGGAGGGGGTCAAATACGTTTAAAAAAGTGTGACATAAGTAATGGACAGCTCCTAAGATACCTCAAACACTGAATTAGGGACTCGACTATGATTTGGCGTTATGAGCTACCACTGCAATTTGGTAGATATCATGTGGTGACCAAACATGTCAGACGTTTGTTTAGCATTTAAGACACCTCACCCTGAGCTTGCGATTTACATACTGAAAAGAAAGTTGGGTGGGAGATAGGACTGCATCCAAGATGAATTTAAATGGTGCCTAAAGTGGGAAAGAAATGCTGGGTGTTTACGCCGTAATGATAGACGAGTGCTTTAGAAACGAAGTACTCAAGGAATAGGGGTTAAAGCGTCATTATCAATGCTGTGTCTTTGAAAACTGAAGACAGCTTTGGCGTAATTTTATTTCAAAGGAAAATGATAGGTACGACTCACAGACCAGCAGCATTGTCCGTAGGACTTTCTCGTTTCTATTAGTTAATATCATTAACGAGTTTTCAAAATATAGAAGGACTCTAACTCATAGAGGAGGCACGATAAAGAATCACATACTCCGTCATGAATTTGTCTTGAACAGAATTATGTGAGAGAAGCGAACAGGGAGTTTAAGATATAAGGATGTGTAATTGAAACTTACCATTGAAAATTATGCATTTATCACGTTATACACCTAGTTATTTTTTTTCGTGCATTTTTTTCACTAGCGATACGTTAAACGGAGTAAATTCTTCCTAGATATTTTTCTACAGTAAAAGTTACATCTGGCCGCGTTATTGGAGATCTTCATAAATATTAATCTTCTATAATCCTAAATTTGAAACAAATTTTTTAATTATGAACCAAGAACTCAACCAAGAACTCACGAGAATATCAGAAAAAAATGACTTAAATTCCGTGCAGTATAATGCTAGTTCAGTGAAGTTAATTTTCAGGCTATTTTAGTTCAGTAGTCAACAGAAAATATGTTCCCGTATTGCATTTCATTGTTCGGCAATAATAATAAATTTGATTTAAAAATAAAATATACGGCAATAAAAAATTTTTTAATGAAAAACGCTAAATTTTATTATATTTTTAATACGCAAATTAATTTATTTCTTAAGGCATTCAGAACAGTATTTCACGTATTAATCTAGATTCATTAAGATATACGCATGAATTACTTAATTACCCAACTGGTCAAATTACCATTTCAACTATCGCCGGAATAATTCTCTGAAACATTTTAAATTGAAATAATAATAAGGAGAATAATCTAAATGGACCCCAAAACGTAAAGTTCATCTCGGGGTTCCACCTGTTTGACCGAAATGTGTGTGTGTGTGCATAAATATGAAACAACTTCAAATAATAAAACCCTCTTTTAAATTGCAGAAATTGATCTTAAACAAGAAGTTCCGTCTAGAACTAGACGAGCCTACTTTCCCGTATATCCATACTACTTTCTAGTACCTGATCAATATTCTCAAAAATAGCTAAAATCGCAAATTTTTTCAAACATATTTTTTTAAATATTTTAAGCTGATTTCTAGGAATAAAATATTCCTTACTCTTCTTCAAAAAAACGAACAAATAAAATAGCAGCACCTTTTAAACAAAGCAGGTAATACTTCTTTCCATTAAAAAATTTTTTAACAGCTTTCAAAACGAAAAAATAATAATAATAAGTTCATTAAAATAAATACATCATATAAAAAAAAATCGTCTTTTTCCCCTGTTGCCAAAAATAATTTTTTAAACGAATTAATGCACTTACCAAAATAAAAAAAAACAATAAAATGTCAACTTAAAGAAATAATTTTCATTGTCAAAAAAAAAAAAAAAATCGTCTGCGCATATTTTTCGAGTTTATTCACCGAAAACTAAATACCTAAATTAAAACTTTAGCGTGAAAATAAAAACAAATCATATCAACAATAATTATTTCACAGTTAAAACCACAGCAGCGGAGTCGGAGTCGGAGTCAATCTCATTTTGGGATAAAAGAGTCGGATTCGAATATCCAAGAATCGAAGTCAGTCATTTGTCCTCCGTGTATAAATTTTTGCCAAAGCTACGAAGTCAGAGTCGAAGTCGGGGAGTCGGAGTCCGATTAATTGTCGGGAACAGGAGTCAGAGTCGGTGTCAGGTGCCCCTAAATTCTCGGAGTCGGGAGTAGGTCGTCAAGAGCTATTTCCAACAAAGTTTGTTTGAAGTAAATCCACCTTTAAGTTCGGAATCTATATTGACTTTCAGTTTCCCCTTAGGCGCTAATGTTAAGAGATTTGAACTGTTCAAAATTGAACGAAAACTTGCTCAAATCTAAAAGATATTTTCGATACATGTTTTTTATCAAAAGTTTTTCCCTACAAAGTTTGTTTGAAGCCACTTCGCTTCTAAGTTCAAGATTTATTTTTGATTTGAATTTCCCCGCAGGCGCCAATGTTAAGTTTTTTTGAACTGTTCAAAATTGAACGAAAAATTGTTCAAATCAAAAAATGAATTATGGGAATGAGATGTCCTCGCCGAGATCTTTCTAACAAAAAAAAATTTGTTCGAATCGGACTATTCATTCAAAAGTTATTAGGGGGGGGGGACAGACAGACAGACCGACAGACAGACAGACCGACAGACAGACAGACCGACAGACAGACAGACAGACAGACAGACCGACAGACATTTTTCCCCATCTCAATACCCTACTTTCCAATTTTTAATTTTTCAATATTTATCTAACTATTTCATTTATTTTTGACTTTTTTTTGTTTTTCGGGATATTTTTAAGATGTATTAAGCCTTCTTTCATGCTTTTTTCTTCTTTCTCTGATTTTTACTGGGAAAGTAGGCTAAAAATGCCGACACGTGTTTTGGGGGTTCAATCAACAGTTATTTATCGCAAAAATGAGCTTACTGATGAAAAGACAATAAAGTGTCTGAAGAGTATTGTTTTTCATTCATTGCTCAATTTTTGCATTGATTCGACGGGAGATCGTCTTGTCAAATCCCACTCACAAGTAAATTTTTTCGCATTGATCCGACAAAAAAAACTTTGGTTAAATGTCTTTTTATCAATCTCATTTTTTTCATTGAAAAATTGCTCCTCAGAAGCAGTACTAACAGAAGAAATGAGGAAACCCAATATTCTTCAGAACTTATTTTTGCTCGTGTATATAACTAGCTTGAATTTCATCCAATAAGTAAAAATGTGCATAAAATTGGAGAGGAGTACAGAAAGTGAGCTTAAACGAGTTCCCATGTAAGTACTGCTTCTCTTTAACTTCGAAACACGTGAGCTGTGCAATTTTAAAGTATTACGCTTATTACTTATTGCACAAAGATAAACATTTTATTACAAATCAAACAGCTAAGCTACTAAATTATTCTGCGATATTGCAAGCATGAAATGCATATTTCGCCTGATAAAATCATTTTACTCTCAGACAAGCAATAAATATTCGTTCCAACAGAATTTCAATTTACTTATAACGTTTCGAAAACCCAACAAGCGCAAGCAAAAAAACACACAACAAGGACTCGTACAATTGAAGCAGAAATTTCCCACTTTAAACACACACAAATGTTAAACATTTACAACACATCCTTGGCTTAATTATAGCCGACCGAGCAATTGGCAAATCTCTGGAGTTGAGATAAGCGCATCCAAACGTTCTGGCAACATACTGCCGCAATTAAGTTGTTCCCTCCCCCCTCCCACGGACAGAATCGAGGAGGATCAAACGCATTCCTAAGGGTAGATCGTGTGTTCTGCAAATGAAACGGCCCATTTCATCACTCCGTCTCGTTTGTGTGTTTGCGAAATGAGTTTGGAGCAAAGGGTGGGAGTGAACTAACGCCCCTCTGCGGGGCGTTCCTTCTTGATTGAATGTTCCATAAAAGATGAATGGCGCTTTCTCCATGTGAACATTCATCAAAAGCTTGTTCTTCAATAGTATAGATATGAATAGTCTAAAATTATAACTTTGCGGGGAATTATCCCAACGTGGAACACTCCGAATTCGTGAAAAAAAAAGGCCATTCCTGAAATAGCTGTTGCCATTTTCGCTTCTTAAACTTTAACGCAACATTCAAATTAAACTTTTTAAGTTAATTAATAACTTTAAAATATAATTTCTGCAAATTATTTTCGTTTAATGTTTTTGTTTAATTATTTGGAGGACTTTTTCATTTTAATGTCACTTTAATGACTTTTTCTTACTCTAAAAACTAAATATTAAATTTGGAATTTCAATAAAATTAATTTTGGCAAACGTTTGACAAGCAGTTAAATTCTTTGTTTTAACTAGCTTGGTAAAAAAAAAAATATGAAAACTCTCCATATGATCCACGTCATGATAATTCCTCCAACTTTGCTTCTAAACCTGTTCTTCAACAAAAGATAAGCTAAAGTTTTTAAAGAACCTGGAATATTTTGAAATTATTAAGTACTTGATATTAAGTTCAGATCTTTGTCATCCAAAAAGAGAGGTAAGAATTATTTTTTCGATACGAATTAAAGATTTTTTTAAAGAGATTTTCGAGCAAAATAGCTTACCTTGATCATGTTGTTTTCGTTGTCGGATCCCTAATTTAGCAAATATTAAGAAAGATAAGGTACCATTGCCTTCTTTTTCACTCATATTTTAATAGTTTATTCTATTTGTTGGCATAAAACGGAAAGAAATATTCTCAAAGTATTGCAGAGTTATCGAAAACTAAAAAATAATAATTTTCCAGTTAAAACGAATTATTAAGATGGTTCGGAATCCTTCCATTTGAATTCACTTTTAACCACGTCGGGAAAAGGAATGCATCATTAATTAGTCTTGTAAAAGTAAAAGCAGATAGTGTAATTTTCTAAACAAAAGCAAGAAGTCTGAACTTTTAAAATCGCCCTCTTTGTACTTCTCAACATCACAAGATTTTTATCATCTTCATATATATAGCAGCCAATGATATATCAGGATTTTTAGGTAGTTTTTAGTTCATTTAAACGAAAGCTTATTTAAAATATGAACTCAGTAGATTTAAGCCATGCAGATTCGCTCAAAATTTTTCTAAAAATCATTTAAATCTATTTTTGCGAAGCGACTTCAAATATCAGTATAAAAAAACCTGCAGTTAATGTTGATTTTTCCCTTTCTCGCTGTGGTTCCATATAGTGCTGAGTTTTCAAACCCTTCCGCAGATAGAGCATCTTCATATACATAATAGCGAATGATCGAGTAACGCTCCTCACGTCATCACCAATGAAACTCGCGCCACGGCATAATAATTTGATAATAGGTTTTGGTAATGTTTAACATGCAGGGAAAGGCTTTCTTGTGACAGAGCTGAACTTAATCCGGTAAATTTTCTGTTTTACTGCTAAGACTATCATTCCAGGGCCCGTCTCCCAGAATTTTTTGTTTTAACACACATCACCGATTCTTATACGACCCTTTATATTAGTTTAAGGACTCTCCTGGGCAAAAGCTCCTCCCCCCTCCCCACACACACAGAAAGTAAGAGTTGCGTTAGTGTATGCTTTGAAGGTTAACATCGTCTAAATGTTCTCGTAACTATGAAAGGTGCACACGTGTAAGTGTATTGGTGAAAGAAAAAGCGTTTTGAGATAAGGATTCAGAAAGAAAAAAGGAATTATGTTTAAATCAGAAGTAGTTTTTGTTTCATACATTTTTTAAAAATCAGTGCAAGACATTATATACGCCCTATAAGTCAAATAAATACCTTAGTATATATTCAAGAATAAGCCAAATTGTGTGATAATTTTGTAAAAAAATTCTCAAACTGAAAATTTTCCGGATTTTCGTGTTTGGGAAGAATGATTTATATTCTTTAAAAGTGTTTTCATTGTCGGAGGCGTTTAGAAATTCGATTCCTACCCTAAAATTTTCTGTATTCGTTACTTTCTTGAAAATGTTGCGAAACTGTCGATTTCAGGAATGAAAAAAAAAAAAACTTTCATTTGAAGTGAAGAGATCTTCCGGATGAAGAGGCAAGAAAGAATTCGACTGGGAGAAAATTTATTTTCGCCACAAGAGAGACGAAATACAAAAAGAAAAAGAGAAACAAACAAACAAACAAGCAAACAAAGTGAAGGAAAAAGTGAATTTTGTAAATATGAAAGTGTATTAGGTTCATTTATATTTTTAATTTTAGGGGATGGAACGTGTTAAAGGTTGTAAGAGCAATCGATCTCAAACATGTTGAAGAAATATGCTCACTTCTAAAAGTTAAGCAAGCAAGGAAAATGTTACTTTCTAGAATCCAACCTTAATTGGCAACATACAGGCACCGAAAAGAACCTGTTTCTCAAAATCTTATTTTATGAGGGCAAAGAGAGCCCTCCCCCATCATTTCCATCAGATTTTTTATCGGTCACTTTTTGCCCAGATCATGATTCAGGTCCTTTGAAGTTTTGGGAAGTTTAAGTTAAAAATAAGTTTTATCTCACCTCTCTCTTACCAAGCCCCTTTTCCGCTCGGATCCTATTGCAGTTATACTCCCTTCACACATCAGCCTCATACTCCAGTGTTCACATACCTACCACTATTTGTGGTTTAACCAGCTGGATGAGACCCTGAAGACAGCTCTGACTTTTTGATCCAGACCAGAAGTCGAGCAATCCCTGATCTAGCACCCCCACACGCGGACGCCCATATGGAGGACAAGTGGGGGCTCAAGTCCCTCCTTTGAAATTAGAAGTTCCTTACTTTTAGCACTTTTTTCTTTGCAAAAATGTAAAAACATTTCTTCTCCAGCAATTAGTGAATAAGTTATTAAAAATGTCAAATTTTAATAACTCTAATCTGTACTGAAATCCGTTTATATGGGGAAAATATCCTGCTAAACCATGGGGAAAATATCTGAGCCCACCCCTTAAAATTTTGCATATGGGCGCCCTTGCCCCCCAGAGGTATCTTTTTTTTTTTTTTTTTTGAGAACTTTGTGACCACGAGTACATTTAACGTCCCCCAGTCGCCTTTAATGAAGACAATGGACCTGCGACCGACTAGGATCGAATCCGAGACCCTTCGGTCATAAGTCCGATGCCTTACCGAGCAGGCCACCACGGAGTTGTACCCCCTAACCTTGCATAGAATATTACAATGGAGGAAATGTAAAATTCTATGCTACAAGCACTCAAACCTGTAAATCCGTAATTGGAGGAGAAGCTGCAAGTTACTGCAGAGCTAGAGGGAGCAATGTGTTTACTAATCCGTGATTAACTTTTGAAAGCGATTACAGTAAACCCTCGATTATTCACAGGTGGCTTAATCACAGTATTTCACAATTCTGAAGGGTTTTTTTTTCGGCGATCATTAACTGAATGCGAATTAACCCACCAATTTTAACGTAACATATGAAAAATCTTTTTTTAGAACTTCATATTTCTTTTTCCCCTCCATTCTAATGTCATCAAAACCTTCCGAGGTTACTAACCAAACTTGCTGATTTTTAGATCTACTCTATCAGTTAAAATCTGATTTTTAGGTACACCCTACACAAACTCCATGTGAAACGAGTGACCAGACCAGTAGTGTTTGAAATAATTCAGGTTCTCTATGCGTTTTTGGTGCATCCTAGCTCGATCTGATTCAGTTAATCTGTTTACTGAATTTGCTGGCGCATGTGTGTAATCCGTTTACAATAATAAGCAATTTTCATGTAACTTTTCTATATAATATTTTCACTTTTATCTATAGTAGAAATGCACGCGAGTGTTACTAATTTTTTATCAATATCGTTTTTTACCTATTCTGCAGATTAACTGCGAAATTCGCTAATCCACGGTTACAGTGCCACTCTATTAAGTGAATAATTGGGAGTTGACGGTATATATGACATATAAATACGGTATACAGAACATTTAACTTTTATGAGCATAATTTTAAAAGATAATATTTACAAGTTCAGAACTAAATGTAGATTTTCGATAGATATCAAGGTAAGATTGGTTTTCCTCTTTCTTTAAAAAATATGATTAGAGGAGATAGACTTGCTTATAACTACTAAATTTTACGGAAAATTGTGGAGATTCTAAGTGAATTGTTGATGTTAAGTCAATGATTCCTTATACTGAAGTTAATACATAACCTGTAGAAGATAATTGAGATTTTCTGAGAAATACTAAAAGAAAAAAGTTATCTATACAGTTTATTTAGGGTTATTTATGCCAGTCATTATAACTAGTATCTACAGCTTAAACAGATTTCTAACACACTTTGCAATACAGAAAATTATTTTAGTTTCTAGAGTATTTCGGTACAAAACTTCGTTTGCAGTATTATTGAGAACCTATGCAACTTAGATAATTGGTTACACGATCTGTACAATTTTTTTTCAATGCTTTTTAAATGTCTAAAACTCGGTAGAAAAATACGAAGACTGTAAATTAAGTAATACCACTTATTTAGGAACTTACAAATATAAATGTATTACATTGCTTCAATGTAATCCCCAGAAAAATTGTAAAACCTTTTGTCAAATGCAAGGCCGACGAGAGGTAATGTCAGCCTAGTCGGAAAATAGGTGCCCGTCTCTTTGGGGGCCCGGCACGGAATCGGAGTAGTAAACATTTGAAAGGTTTTATGGAAGGGGGGGGGGCAACAAACTAACAAGATACATGCCTTTGCTCTTGGTAGCCCTGATCAAATGTCGAGTAGTCGTTGGAGACCATTCGCAAGGTGTTTATTTGTTGATGTCAGCGACGGAGCGCCTTAATGCTCGGGGAACACACAGGCACAAACTTAGTATTTTGCCTGCTTATGGTAAGTTAACTTTCTATATAAAAGTGTTTTCAATGTAAATAAAAATTACAATCGATTCCACACAAAACTTTAATGGATCCATAAAGTTTGATTATGGAATATTTTGATCCTTATCCATATTAAACCAACACTGAAAAAAAGGAGTAAGGTTACAAGTATTCATGGATGTAACGTAACACGAATTCTGAAGTGTGTATACTGTAACAAATTTCGGAAACGTTTCTAGATATATCGGAAACGTTTCCGAAATAGTAGGAATCCTTCATCCAATAGCGAACTCCTCAATATTCAGAAAGCTTTTTGTTATTTCAAGATATCTAGAAGCGGAAGTGATGACGCAACGCTTCGAAACCTATTTCATCCTTCCAACACAGGCGTCAATGAGTCGGAAATAACGAGAACTTCTTTTTTTTCTTATCTATGTTTGCTGCAGTCAGCAACTGTTTAGCATTGGATTGCTTGTTATTTCATGTCTAGAGAGTAGTAAATTGTGTCGAAACTAATTTTACGCCTTTGCACTTTGGGCTGCTCTTGATTTTTTAGAAGATGTACGCAGCTATTAAGTTAGTTAATAACGATTTGCTTCTTTACAATTTCCGGTGCAACCGTGATTACATTTATATTGTGTGTTCAAGCGTGAATAGTTTCAACACCCGTTTTTATACTTAATGAAACGAAACCCTTTGGATTACTTATCCAGTTGTAATGGAGGTACTTAGATTTTCTTCCGCTCATGTTCACTTGTAAGTATTAATGAATATTTTAAAAAATGTTGTTATATACATCTATATTTTTGTTGATTTGCATTTGATGAGGCTCCAATTGTAACTGTTTTTGGGTTTATCGAATTAATTTAAAGTTATCCTACATACCTGTGAGCGCAGTGTACTATTTGTTGTAACCAACTGAAACTGATTAATTACGCAAAAGAAATAAGATTTATATTTGAAAAGCAATCACAGAAAAGTTATTTTGAAATACTTGGATTTTTTGAATGAAATACTTGGATACATACATTGGTTCAAAAAAAATCAATTGTTTAATTCATTAAAAATATGGTAATGCAAATGCTTTCTAATATTGTAATATGCTTCACAAAAAATGTGCCAGTATTATTTATCTTTTTTTATTATAATTTATTCATTTATTTAAAAATATTTATACCATTAGAAAATGGCCCAGTTATCTATTAGTAAGCTACATAGTTATGCAATTAATTCATGTGCTTATTCATTTTGTTAAATGTGGTTGACAATAAAAAATTCCTTGACATTAGTTTGTTCGGTAAATAACATTTCCTTCGTGGATATACTAGTTTAATATAGGACAGTCAGGAGGAATGAGCCAGAGGCAAAAATGGAACAGCTGCATTTACAAGCCGAAATAAAAAGAAATATTATTTCATGTCATTGTTTTAAAAGTAATCCTTTTTTAAATACTATGTTATTAATTAAATATACAATGTACATATGGGGAGAAGACGAGGGGCGTTCACCACGCAGACTGCCATTGACATTTTCAGGGATTGCTTTTTTTAAGGGGGGGGGGGCGCTTTATAGCATTTTATGGGTTCAGCATCACTCTTATGGTGTGGGGGGGGGATCTCGTATATATGAAATGGAGTAATCATGCAATAGAATTCAATGTTTTAACAAATAAAATATGTAATGCATTTTGCGCACACTGTAAAAATAAAATCTATTATATATTTATTATCACTGTAAAATATAATTATTATCACTGTAATAATTATATTTTACATAAAATTATATATTTATTATCACTGTAAAATAAAAATATATTATATATTTTGATAAAGTACTGGAAAAGGGCAAGAACAGAAGAATCACCCCGAATGGTTCCAACAGGAGGACTTGGTGTCATATTTAAATTCACCAATTTCTCTGTGTGCACTTTTCGGTACACTTTTTTCGTCAGAGAAATAGACTTGACGCGAAGGGAAGGTAAGTTCTGTCAAATTTTATCCGAAAATAAAAGCTATCAAGTTTGATACAAGATATGTTTTTAAGTTCTGCATTAAAAATACAATATGTTGATAATTTTGTCTTGAAAATATTGAGAGAAAAACTGAAGTTTAATATTGTTTAACAAACAATCCCACTTCTGAGAAAGTACTCCCCTTCCCTCCCCCGACGATTTTGTGATTATGAATGAAACTACTATATTATTTCATAAATTTTCAAAAATTTATAACTGTGCATATGTTATGCTGTTAACCATGCTATTTGTCATTAGAAATTCAGATAAAAAAAATCCACGAATGATTCTAAAATTGCTTGTTTCGTTACTCTTAGATATGAAAGAATTGAAACTGATATGGCATGCAATACTATTAAAAAAGAATTATTTTTTAGAAAAAATCACGGAAAAAAGATTCCGAAATTCTCAGAAACGTTTTTGAAAATTGTTTGGAGAATTCCGAAATACTCGGAAACGTTTTCGAAACTTTCATGAACCACAGCTGCACAGAATACTCAGAAACATTTCTGGAAATTACGGAAAGAGGATTCCGAAATACTCAGAAACGTTTCTGAAAATTACAGAAAGAGGATTCCAAAATACTCAGAAACATTTCTGGAAATTATAGAAAGAGGATTCCGAAATACTCAGACACGTTTCTGGACATTACAGAAAGAGGATTCCGAAATACTCAGACACGTTTCCGGACATTACAGAAAGAGAATTCCGAAATACTCAGAAACGTTTTTGAAAATTTCATGAACCGCAGCTGCACGATATACTCAGAAACGTTTCCGAATTTTTTTTACAGTGTAGCATCATTGCTTTAAAAACTCAAATTGTTGGTGGAACCTTGTACTATGGTTTCAGCAGAATTCAAAACACATGCGTAAACACCAGAATCGGTGCATTGTAAAAACGATTCACAAACGTTACTGGAAAATAATAGGCAGCTGATGTGCCCAATTTCTGCGAGTAACATATCTCGAAAAAACCAGGAACGTTTTCCGCTAAAACTCAGTAACATTCCTGAAATTTTCCTGGAAGCTTCCAGAAAAATTCAGAAATTTTTCTATTTAAAGTCAGTCGTGTCGCTGGAATTTTCGATTAGACTTACGTAGTTATAATGTAATAGCTTGGCACCTTCCTGCCTTATCAAGAAAGTTCCAAATGCAATATTGCACACATGGCCAAAGCTTAGACAGAATTGCAAGTAAGTATCGAGAATTTTACCATCCTGCAATTCCTGCAAAGCGACGTTGTCCATGGACTTATTCACTCCCTTTGGGAGCTTAGTCTTTCTGGATAGACCTTAATCGAATTGGAAGCTGATACTCTTTATAAATACGCTCAGTCAATCTTTAAACTGGAAGGTAACAATATTTTTCACAACAGTGGTAAGTGCAACTTGCAGGAATTCAGGAAACTTTCTGACAATGTTACTTGGTTTTTCCAGAAAGTGGATAAAAACCATTGAAATCCTGAAATGTTACATGGAAATACTCAGTAACGTTTCGGATTTTTTTTACAGTGTGCAGAGCAGTTAAACTCTTATTAGCGATGCAGAAACCGGCCTTGGTAGCCGGTAAAACGCTCTTGTTGTCCGTGAGATACGCGTTGAGGGTTCGGACACTACTCAGGTCATTTCCTCTCTTAGTGGAAAAAAAATGCTTTGTTTAAAATTAAAATAAATAATTATTGAAAACTAAAACACTTGGTGTATATTGGTTTGTTAAAAAGCATGAATTTGATAAATCGTTCAAGAAAGTCAGATGAAAGCTTAATTTTTGGTAATATGTAACCTTTCAAGTAATTTATCTGTAAGCATGTGGAAAATTGTGGTGTAACCTTACGCAGAAATATGTGCGACATTACGCTATAGTTACACTACCATGGTGTAACCTTCCACAAGCGATGTGTAATTTTATGGGGAGTGAGGTTACACATTTTTTTAGTGATCTCATAAATGATGAAATACATATTTGTCCATTTATTGTTATTAATAGAAATTGTGAAAGTGTATTAAGGTATCTACATTTTCTAAATGAATTGTACACTCACGTACCATATAAACTGCTCGCTGTTAGTTACACGACACATTAAATGAACTATATTAGAGCATTAAAGTGATAAACACGTCTTACAAAACAGTTTTTAGAAAATTGAACTAGTAGCATCATTCCCTCTCCCCAACATCTCAACAACCAAGTTCGTACGATGATATAATAGCTCCCAGAATCGAACACAAACAGGAAAAAGAATCCCATGAGATGCAAGGTTTATTTCGTCGGAGAAACATGTCGGTTGAAGATACTCGAAAACTAAAAAAGAAAACCAAGAACAATAAAAGCAATTGTTAGAGCAGTAAGAGAGAGAGAGAAAGGAGTTCTCTGAAATATCGACGGATTCTGCAACTGAAGGGTGGATATTAAGAACATCTTCTCATGTAGGAAAGTTTTAATTTTTGCACTAACGCTAACTATTCTATTGTTCATACCAGTGACTCTCAAAGGAGAACCGGAAATTGTTAGTGGGAAAGTTTGACTGCTCTTTGGAGTTTTTTACCTTTCTGCATTAAAAAAGAATAAATAAATCAAAATAAATATGATAATGATAATAATAACAATAATATTTATAATGATGATGATGTTTATAATAATAATGATAATAGCGATGATGATTATATTAATAATAATTATAAATGATAATTAATATTGATGATAATGATGATAATAATGTTGTTGTTGCTTTTAATCCTCTGCTGGTCTGACGGAGTCAGACAAGATGGAGCAAGTCATTGACCCTTAAGAAATCAAGGACCAATAATAATAATAAGGACGATAATAATATTAATAATAATAACAAAAAAGATGATAATAATGATAATAATAATTATAATGATATTATAATGATAATTATTAAGATAATAATATTAATAAAAAATAAAAAGTTGTTCAACGAAATAATAACATTTTATGCGTACATTTTTTTTTTTACTTTAATTTTGTAATTTGAAAATTTTCTGTGATTTATATCAAAGGATAATAATTACAATACATACATATCGCTACATTTAAATAATATAACGTAAGCCATAAAGCAATCTTACAGCACAATAATTAACTTATGTAATAGTGAGTTAGTACCAAGATGCAAAGATTTTTTAAAAAAAATTTTGCATCCAAAAAAACCAACTCAGTGCTTTTTGAAACATTTCCGAAATGTTTTACGGGTCCGCGGATCCAAAAAGTTTCAGAAACGCTGGTTTACACTATTTGACACCCATTCTAAGATCAGGGCCAATATGAGGGTTTAGATGCTAACCATTCCATTAGAAAAATGAAAGAAAATGTGAATTCAATTGAAAATTTAGTTTTGACATTTTATTACTTGTTTTAATATTTCATGCACTTCAGTGTTTTTTTTTTTTTTTTGTAATCTCCCCCCCCCCAACCCCCATAGCGGACTTTCTTCGCAGGAAGATTACGTCTTAAGCTTCAGGACTTACTTCTTAATAAACTTACACCTTACTTGCCACGCAATTTTTGCAAAGCTACAGTATCCAAAGACTACGCTTTGCACTCATTTGGGGCTAAGCCAGTTTGGAAGAGGCTGTAATTAAGCTGAAGATGAAACATTTAACACAAACACTGAGTGCACTTTGACACTGATGAGCAAACTTATTTTTCACAATAGTGAGAAGTCTGAATTCATGCAACTTGCAGCAATGCAAGAAGCGATTTTGTAAATATCTTGATACTCACAGGAATTGGTAGACAACCGTAAAACACTGGAACGTTGCCCGAAAATAACCTTCACCGCTTCGGGATTTTCTTGAAGTGAATCTTTCAGGGCACATATCTTACTCAAATTTCTAGAGACTTAAACACATGTAAATTGAAATACATTCTTAACAGAAAATAAGAACTATTTCTCCTAAAAAGTGAAATCACTGCATACAATGGTGACAAATCAAGTCAAATTCAGCAGTTAGCACAGCTGATATATGTTTTATATGTTGAGAATACAATGGTGACCGATTAAGTCAAATTCAGCAATTAGAAGGACAATATATGTTTTATATGTTGAGCATACAATGGTGACCGATCAAGTCAAATTCAACAATTAGCACAGCAAATATATGTTTTATATGTTGAGCATACAATAGTGAGCTATCAAGTCAAATTTAACAAATAACGCAGCAGATAAATATCTTATATGTTGAGCATACAATGGTGACTTATCCAAGTTATCTCCTCAAATTCAGCAATTTATCTTGCAGATCTATATTTTGCAATGCAATACCATTGTTTTATGATAAAAAAATTAATTTAATTCTCTTGTTGGGGGTCTTCTACCTAAGGAATATTGGCTACCTTTGGTTAATCTCCGTTATTTTAAGTATTTATTTCACACCTCTAGAATGAATGCTGTTTTCATCCAAAGTATTAATATTTTAGATTTTTTTTTCAGATTTAGCTATTTATAATAGTATTAAAAGTATAGTAAATGACCTTTTTGAAGAAGTAAAATTAAAAAAAAAAAAACTTAGGTACTTTTTTTTCTATAAGTGGCAATGAGAAAAAACATTCCACAACCACAACATTCCAAAACTTCTCTTTGATCTCTCTAGCAGTTACTCAGAGACGTTGTGAAAATCAATATCTTTCCGCTCGACTTACTTACCAGATCTCTTTCATTCATTTGAATTTGGATTCAAAAAAAAAAAATTCTAATGAATATGTAAATCTTTCCTTTGGAAAATTATTTCTTGTACTGAAAATATTCTAGGAGGCAGGGAAGTTGCTTCTTATGAATATTTTCGCTGATGTAAACATTCCATTCAGTAATTCGTGACATTGTATTTTAAAATATGTTGTGAGTTTATCGCTTTATTTAAAAAACGTACATTCATATAGAAAATAAGCAAAGTAAACTCTCTAAAAGTTAAAAATGATTTCGAGGTATTATCTTGACAAGAAAAATTTAACTATGAATATATATATCGTGTTTTCTTTTATTATTACTTTTTATGTGAGTTATTGCATAACTCTAAAGCAGTGGTACACAACTTTTTTTTTACCCGAGGGCCGTACCTCTTGCTAAGATGAACATCACGAACCAGAACGCATGTAAAATTAAAATAGAATCTTTTTTTATACATAAAAGGAGAAAGAAAACTCAGAAAAAGAAAGAAAAATACAAACCAAAAACTGTTGATATCATTACCACATGCTTATCCATCTGTGTTTCATAAACATATTTTCCAACTATTTGGCTTCGAATTCACAACAACCTTTCGTCATACCGAATAAAAACTACAGTAAAATCTGTCTACAACGATACTGTTGGGACTTAAAAAAATATTGTTACAGATAGGTAATCGATGCAGACAGTTGGATAACTCATGCTGAAATTTTCCTGGGACCAAGGAAAATATCGTTGTAGACAGGTTTATTGTTATAGACAGTATAGTTATACACGAGTTTCACTGTACTAGTTATTTTGGAAGGTTCTAGAATATATTGTTTAATTTGTAACATTGAACATAGCAACGGACCACATGGATTTGTTTGGCGTAGTTTGTCCACGACTTTTCTAGAGGGTACACCGAGAGAGTTGTAGAAGTGTTCAACCATTAAGTGATGTCTGTATCGACAAGGACTTCCTAAAATCTGCCTGACACGCTGGATTAAGAAGGATGTCAATTCATCAGTATATTGCATAAAATAATTTGTGCTAATTGACGATGCGTTGTGCAGCCATTTTCAAGTAAGGACCGGTGATCCATGTAGCTAGTTGTTATTTTCAGTGCTGCGAATCAAAAACGGTGCTCCGGTACCTTCTAAAACAGCCGAGCATGGTCCAATGGTATTAGAAACGATTGCTGTAGATTTGCAGCCAAACAGTCAGGAAACAATTTCTAAAAAACAAATGTCGTAATATAATGAATTTTATTTCCATCAGTTGCTCTTGTTGTGCGCTACATAAGGTTCAGGAAGCAAAGAAGTATTTAAAAAGCAACATAATAGTTTTTTGATTTAATGTCTTCATTGTTCAAAATATGAAATGAGTTTGAGAAAAACGAATGTACTGGAAGGCGGGTGTAAGTCAATGTAAAAGATTTGTTATTTTTTAAAATCTCTGAACAACTAAAAGTGTAAATATTTAGTTACATAAACTCCGTAAACCATGAATACTCAAGAATTGGAATTAAAACTATGAATGAAAAAACGTTATAAAAAGCTTTTATTTTTTCACCCGTAAGCTCTTTTTCTTCAATTTTATTGGGGGAGGTGGGCTAAAAAAAGGGTTCCTTGTAGCTTGGAAAAATAAAAAAAAAAAACATGTCTCCGGTTAGTGTTGGTATTAGCAGTGTCAAATATTTAAAATGTCATTTTGCTATCTCCGAAGGATGAAATTGCATCAGAAATCTAGACAGACCCTTTATCCGCCTAGTAATAATATCAAAATTTTCTAACTTTAGTTAATTTTCTTAAAAACTGATGATTGCGATTATATTTGATTTTATATACAACCTGTAGGTTCCCGTACACTAGCTCGAGGAAGATTTTGAATTATACGAGTACTGAACGCAGTTTACTGCTCACTGACTACGGGCACAGGGTAGCAAAATCATTTTCAAAAAACAATGCAAAATATTTCTCAAAAGCATCGGAACATATCCAGAAGCAGCTTAATTATAAAAATAACCAGTTATGTAACCCACAAAGAGTTTTATAAGGCATCATTATGGTTATAAATCCGTCATTTTTTCTTCATTTATTAAGATTTGCTTTTCTTTTCTTTTTTTTAACAATTTTTTCCTTTTTGTAGTTAATTGGGTAGTTAGATTCAAACAGGAAATTCTTTTGTTGTTTTATAAACAGTTGAAATTCCATTTAAAGTTTCATATTCGTAATTCTATCGAACCATTTTCAAGCCGCTCAACAGCCGCATGCGACTACCCAATCTTAGGTAAGGAGCAGGGTCTGGTTGTTTTTGCTGCACTGACACTACGCTTGCCATGAAACAGGTTTTACAAAAGAAATTTGCTTGAGACTTCACAGCAAAAATTGGGCATTCTTTAGTTGCAATATCTAATAAATGAAAAGACATTGAACAGAAAATTATTCATAAAGACTTTTAAAACTCTATGAAAGTAATATCATTACGATGAGGGACAAGCTAAGTGCAAACAGTAAATTTATACACTTATCGTTTAAAGTATAAACATTATTTTAAAATAATTTTTTATTAAAATACTTTTACTGTGGAATTATTTAATTCTTTTCGAAGGAATATTATTTTCAAACGCTAAAAGCTATAAGAAATTAAGATGTATTTTTGTGATGAAAAGTAAAAGATAATATTACAGTGTTTAACTGTACAAATTTGCAGGGAACTATAAACACGATTCTATAATTCTCAGAATATTTGTGCAGTTGAAAATTGAAATGTTATTTTTTACTTTCACACTTGCCTCGAGTATAAAACTAGGCAGCTTATTCCCACTCATTTCCGGCTAATACCTACAAATGAGTTTTCGCTGTATGCACCAAATTTAGTTTGAAATTAATGTAACATGTAAAATTCCCGCTTTTTTTTTCGGTTTACGTGTACGGACAAAATTGTAAAGTAAAAAACAAACGATTTTACAACGCCCTAAGAGCAATGAAAGATTTTATTCAGAACTAGTTAATCAGAAAATTGTGCCAAAATTTAAAAACCAAAACTCACTTAATTAAAAAAAGCAACATTAAAAAAAAAGTTTTTTGATAGAAAGCCAAAGTTACAATTCAATTAAGTTCACAGTACTTTTTGCATTAACAACACCGTTAAAAATATATTTTCTTAACGGATCTGCCATCAAAAAACACCTAGCTACCCTTCCATCTGTAACAGCTCGTAAATTAAGAAATAGGGTCACCCGGGGTAAAATGGGTATAAAAAACAGCATTTTTGATTTCAGTGACCCATAGCAGAAATATCATGAAATATAATTGTGTTTTTGTTCAATATTCTATTCATTGTGTATCTTAGGTCTAATTTGGACATAGTTTGTGTTAACTTTTTACTTTAAATTTAGTGTAAAGGGGTATACCTATTTTACCCCTGTGTATACCCGTTTTACCCCGTGCTTCGGGGTAAAATGGGCATACACCGGGGTAAAATGGGTATATGCTGTTTTAAGTTGAACTACACTGTAACTAATGGCGAAATTTTTTTTAATTGAGTATAATTGCATTGGAGGATAAAAACTTTAATCCAAAACAACCACAAAAAATGTTTACAGAACCAAATTTTTGGACAAAAGGCGCGTTGGCAAAGTCTTGCGGTTTGGCTGAGGTAGTATTTTTACAACTTTATGATTCCTGCACAACATCAACATGTCATCTTTCTTGGGGAGCACATAGGATAATTTGGCAGATGATTTTGTAGCAAACTTCTCAGTATATTCACCTTCAGCTGAGATTTCAGTGATGAAACCTATGAATTCCACAAATTTAACAACCGCCCTATCACCAATTGCTGGGATGAACAATTAGGAGAACCACTAATTTTCACTCCTACTTCATTAGATATTTTATCAATTATTGTTAATGTCTTTTTTTATATAATTTCTTTAATTTATGTGTATTTATTTATTTTTTCTGCTTTTGTTTGCCTCTTGCTTGTTCGTGTACAATCTTGCAGCCACCTGCTCTGTACTTAAAACTTCTCCCACCTTTGTTTGAACTTTTTTTTTTTTTTTTTTTGTAAATTTTTCATTTCCTTACCAGTGCTAAAAAGTGGCTGTGAACCAAGAGGTATAGCAGGAGGATTTAGTTATTCAGTACAACTTTGCTATGAGACATAAGGATTCTGTTGTGATTGTGCGTGAGGTTGTACTTAGACTATGCTCTGAGCATGGGAGGTTTGTAGTTTTAAAAGGAAATTAAAAAGACAGCGTATTAGCAATCAATACTTACTATGTTTTCTAATATATAGCAATGAACCATATACATGATAAACTTACAGTAAATCACTAACCTACAGTAATCATGAACTATATCAATAATAATCGAAAAATGTAATACCTTTAAGTAGTACTTGGTGTAAGTTATAGTAATTAAAATAAAACAAATAAATACAGAGTAATTATTTATAAAACTTTTTAAAAACATACTTTTAGCTTAAAAGATGAATAATATCTAACATTTGTCTTGCAAAGATAATTAAAGTTTTTTAATCTTCATGCATTCAATGTCTTTAACTCGAAAATGTTGGCTATACTCATTTTACCCCGTACAACTAAAAGTGCTATAAAATTTTTGTAAATATTAAAATTTACCTATTTTTTGAGTTTTTTGTTTGAAAAATTCATTTTCTATCAAATCCAAATAAAAAACTTCCAAAAATCTTCCTGTAAATTTTTTTAGAAAGAAGTTTATCACTCACTATAAACGCATTGTTTTGTTTTCTGAAAATTAAAACTTGCTAAGCCTGGTAAATGAGTTGCTAGATTTTTTTTTCCTCAAGTCAAAATGTTGCCTGATATGTAAACATTTTCATCATATTTTTTTATTTTCAAAAAATGTTGTCCAGTAGAATAAAATCAAGAAAAATGCAACTATACCCATTTTACCCCGGCTACCCATTTTACCCCGGGTCCCCCTATCAGTTGCTTTGTTTACGAAAGCATTTAATAAAGATTAATATTTTGTGGCAACGATGGGTACATGAAATAAAAGTGATCACGTGAGCTGAGGGAAATAAAATAAACAGAGACCTTATGTCTTCTTGAAGTGAGTGAAAAGTGGATTTGTTTTGGGAAAGGGAGCGGAGACCAGTAAGTTGTGCAGCAGAAAACAAATTATGGGCACAGTCATAAGGAAAATTAATGATAGCGGAAACCAAAATTATTATGGCACAAATATAACAAAATAAAATGATGAGGTTTTGAGTTATAACGTATTTTTTTTCTATACCTTACTTTCATAGTTGTGATTAACTATGACACGGCAACAACAATGCTCAAAAACTCAGAGTTAAAAGTATTTGCCATTTTGTCCCTTCACAGCATAGGAACAAAAGTAGTGTTCTATTAGATCCAAACAAAAGTATGGTGGGTAAGGAACCTAACTTCGTGCAAAGAAGTTTCGAAAGCAAGAACTTCGAAAATGAAGCACTCATAAACTTCAGAAATGCAGCTATCATATTCCTCCCGACTTTTCCCCATATATATATATATATATATATATATATATATATATATATATATATATATATATATATATATATATATATATATATATATATATATATATATTAAAACAAATTCTCTTCGCGTTGGTTATAAAATAATTAAATAATTGGTTGCTGTTAAAAAGGCATTTTCAATACTGTTGCAACAACGAAGAAGCTATAGAGGAACCATTGGTGAAAGACGTCAAAACAAGTAAGCCTTTCATTCCATTGTAAGTTCCAAAACAGAAGAAAACTTTGCCGGAAACTGTTCGACCCGCTTGGAAGCTCAATAGGCACTAAATCGTTCCACCACACATCCTATATTTGGCTTCGGAGAAGGGTGCCAGTAAAGACCCCACCCAACAGTCTCAAGGGAAATGCCATTACCGGCAGCTGCTAGCGATCTATTGATTTTGTCATCAAATGCATCGGCCTCGGCCCGGCATAACCCGTAACAGCGCGTGCACCCGAACAGCAGCGGGGGCGCAAAAAATGGGATATGCAGAGAGAGATGGATATGTCATTTGGAAAGACTTCCCGTTGGTGGGGGCGATTTTCACCATCATGTGAGGACGGCGGGGGATAAAACAAGCGATATTTATGTTTGCAAGAACGATAGCTGGAGTCTTCTTCCTCGTTCTGTTGCTGTTGGGGGTAGGTTATGAGTCTAATGGTAGTTATTTACCCATCTGGAACAAGCAACAAGTCTAAGGTAGTCATAATGGAATGATGGCTAGAGGGAATTGTTTAACGCTATAAGTTGTTGGGCATTTGCTTTTTAGTTGATTTTTAAATTTGTGAAGATTACATTGTTAAGTGTGGCCAGAGCGGATCTGATTTGTATGTGATCAATTGCAGCCTCGTCAAGAGATAGTTGCTCAAGCCACTCTGTTTTTCCGAATAGAATATTGTTTCGGTTTACTTTCCTCACACACGTAAAAGTGGTTTCTTCTGCAGAACAAAAAATAATTTTGCACATTTCAAGCGTTTTCGAAAACGAAAGCACTGTTAACGAGTGTACAACAATCAGGCATGTAAAGAACAATAGTGACAACCGCATGTGCAATAATGGTGACATTTATATCAGTATACAATACATGTACTTTCTTTAAGATATTTGCTTAATCTCAATTTTAGAAATCGTTTAATCTTTCACCAACTAAGATTCCTTTTAACAAAGCAAAACTACACACTTACGAACGCATTTTGAGGAGTTAAATCAATTTCTTGTGAAATGATTAGTAATTTAACAACATATTATTATTAGTCCTTAATTTACCATGATGGAATCATACAAGATGATCACAATGAAAGCTCCGATTTCAAAATGCTGTAAGAAATAAACTAAAAAAAAATAAATAAATAAATAAAAAACCGTCAGATAAAATTTTATTTCTAACCGATTATACTTAAAAAGGAGGGAAATGATGCGAGTTAGGAAAAAAGCTCCAAATTTCATTTCTTTGTGATTCTCTTTTACATGAATGGCGATAGCACGGTGAGAACTTTACTAACTCCTTCCAATAAAGGGCATGAAAAAAGCTGCGGTCGAATGCCTACCAAGGATCTGAACAATATTATTAAAAAATTCGAAGAGATAGTTTCTTCTGAAGTGAAATCTGTAACAAAGAGGAAATCAAGTGTTTTTACGTCAGAAGTTGTGACCACAGCATTACAGTAAGGAGATTTTTCTTTAAGGAGTCATACCTTTTCCTATTTCTTCAAGTTATTCAGTTCAAATTTAAAGTCATTCTAACCGGTGATCCATTTGCTAACGAATACTTTAATTTAACCACTCTATATCAATGTTGGGCCCTTTAGGAAAAACCCTAATACCATATCGTTTACCAAGTTTTAGTGACATAAAACGAACTAACTATCAAATCTTTTTTTTTTTTTAAACGCGACTATTCATCCGGAAAGTTTAAAAACTGAATTCTAAAATATTTGATTCTTCTTCAAAACCTTTTATTTTGTATTTAATTACATTTTAGGATCTTTTCCTTCAGCAGCTTTAGAATGGATTAGAATAATAAGCATTTTTCTTCATTTCATCTCGCATTGTTAGCGTGTCCGCCAATATGTCACTAATTAGTCCCATGAGCAAACCTTTTCAGAGTTAATGCTTCAGCAAATCTCAAAACGACCATCCTATTGGAGCTCAATCGCCATGAAACCCAGCAAAACCCACCAGGAGAGATTAATTTTCTTACAGAAATAAGATGAAAGAAATGCCTCTTCAGAAGAGAAAACGCGCAGTTATACTTCAATAATTTATCAAAACATTAACAACTGGAGGTTTTTTACTATTCTGTTGAATTGTGTGCAAATTCTTCTAGCTTTTCCTTATTCAAATATATAAAAATCAAAAGCCAAACTTAATGTGCAAATATGTACATTAAATTCTTAAATAAATCCGAGGAAGTGGATTGAACCAGCATTAAGCTTTACATGTCATTTTATTTGACGACAACATGATTTGTTTCAATATGAAAACGACCCCTTTATTAAAATGAACTCTTAAGCAACTGAACTGATGCCGTTGCAAATTTTTAACTTTCGTTTAAGAATAAAATGAATAAAAAAAGAGCAGTTAATGTCGTTACAGCTACCGGAGTTGTTCTTTCTTTGGGCAGAATCGTCTGCTCATAATCGGCAGTCATTACTAGCGGCAGGGGGTAGTCGGAAATGGAAGCCGAACGAATGAACTGCGCTCAATTACAGAGCGGTAATGGTCTAAATATTCATGAATTTATTGAAAGGCTTAGATTGGCTCAGTGGCGCTGATTGGGAATTGAACTTCCGGAGAGTTCCTAGAAGTACAGGTGGATGGATGAGGAGGGAAGACTTTCCCCGGACTCGAAATTTATGTTCATTTTATTTTGGTTCCTGAATGGAAGCCTGCATTTTATTGGTATTCCATTTTAGCAACTTCTCCATGGTTTGTTTGAATCACGGAGAAAAATGAAGTTTTCAAAAATGAGTACATTCATGTTTTCAAAATTTCTTGAAACATTCCGTTTCAAATATTAGTACCCATGTTTTCAAATAGTGTGCTGAATTATTTCATTCTCAAAAATGAGTACATAACTTATTTAATACTCAATTTTGACATTATTACAGATTCAAAAATAAGCACATACACCTCAAAAATGAGCACGTGTTGTTTTGGGAACTTGAATGTTCCAAATTTGAGTACCACATAGTCGGAGCCATTTTAACTCTGCGATACGTACAAATTTAAGTACATTTTCGTCATTTTTGAAATTGTTGTTTTTAGAGTGATGTAATATAGGTTTTTCAGTGGTTTGAAAACCCGTTTTGATAATGATGCGAAAACTTTGGGTGGCAAGACATGGGAGGGGGGAGCAAGTCTCTCAGGCAGCAAGGTTCGAAATTAGGACTGTGTCATTGGCACCTAGCTTTTTTTTCTTAGTGGGCAAAATGTCTGCTTAGACCTAATTTAAAAATAATTTAGTCGGACTACGCTTGGCTCAAATATAGGTCCTTGCTATTAGTCTACTATTGAATTCAAGCACTCTTAACTCATTAATGGTCTCTGTCATCATTATGTGATTTCCTCCCAATTAAAAACTATATTTTAAAAAACACGTCCCGGTCGTAAAAAAGTCAGGAGGTTATGTAATGTCAAGGAAGACATTTTCGCGAATGGCTAAGGTTTGGCTTCATTGCTGAGAAGCTAAAAACAGAAAGTTAACAAATCAAAGTAAAAAGGCAGGTTTGTATCTCGGGTTAAAAGCAGGTTGAATTCTATTGCCAACGGTAATGTCAAAATGTGACACGTGACAATGAAGAAAAATGGATTTTCGTGGAGCATCTCTTGTGATTTTTAAAGGAATTTACTCCCTCTCTCTACCAGTATACCTTTTTTAAAAGATTTAAGCAGTGTTTGTCAGACCGAAATGTTGATGTAGAAATGTTGATGAATACTTTGCTTGTGGATCTCCATTATACGGTTATAAAATATCGTGTGATAAAAAAATATTAAAACTTTTTTCTATTTTCTAGAATAACATTGTAAGAAGAAATTACAGGAATAGTCTATTATTAGGTAAGTACGAGTATTTAAGAAGCGACAAATTTAGACTCATAATTTCGAAACTGACAAGAACAAAAGAAGCAAACTAAATGGAACAACGGACGTTCACCTCAGCTGCCCAATTAAAAGATGTGCCGCCCTCCCGCTCCCTCCTTTAAATATTTTTTTTCAGCTATGTAACCGTTGTGAAAGAGTAAAATCTGTTACGTGTGTACGAAGAAAACTGAGCTTCTATAATAAACCCGCTATATAAAAATAAATCTGAAATATCGTGCGAAAATAGCTGTCGAAGCTCATTCATTACACTAAACCCAAGGAAATTAAAACTCAAACCGAAAGAAAATTCAAAGTGGTAACCTATTTTCTTCTCTCTGTTATGTTCTGTTATTTCAAAAATACGTTTTGCTGGGGAGTTCTCCCCTTGAAATTTCTTTACACATGGTTGGATTAATTTGAGAATTTAAACCAAAATTGGTAAAAAATTTTGTTGTTTTTGTTATTTTTGGCAATTTTAACCAAACTGTAGGATAAACCGGTTCCCCCAATACAGTGGCCTTTATACTAACTGATATAATAATAATAAAATGAATTGCTATAGCTGTCAATAATGGCAATACTTATCTCAAGTGGATGTAAGGAAAATGGTGAAACGTTTTTGTAGAGCCCTAAATTTCATGGAAAGCTTTGGAAATGTGTTTAAAAAATAAAATCAATGAGATTAAAACTTTTTCGTTCTAATAGATTCCAATTTAAATAAATGTGAAAGAACAAAAGAAGCTAAAATAACCGATAGAAGCTTGGAAATTGGTCCCTTCATCGATAAAATCAAAATTCTTCCACCCCCTCGACGTTTTGGAAAGCTAAACGCATTATCCCAAATGCAATTTCCCCCAGAGACCCTTCTGCTTTTGGAATTTCGGAGGATAAGGCTTAAGTTTTACGCCAGCAAAGAAAGGCAGTTTATCAGAATCATGGGGAAAAAATCGGAGATTTCGGTGAATCTAATCTCTCACATTTCTTCTTTGTTTAATTACGAAACAACTTAATTTTTCGGCTGCTGCTTTTTTTTTTTTTTTATTGCCCATCGCGGAATCTGGAAACCGTGGTGAGCATCGAAGCGTCGGCTTCGTTAATTAATTTAAGAGCTGCACTGCATGACAGATGGGAGAAAGTTTTTTTTCTTTCGGTTTTTTTCTTTTGCTCGATGGATACTTTGGAAAATGCGCGAAATGTTTGCTTTAAATTAAGAGAGACGATTTAGGAAAGAGAGCATATTTGCATCCTATATGCACATTTTACTTATTTCGCTCGATTAATTATGCTTAAAATTAAAACGTAATTTTAAGCAGTAAGAGCTGTAATTATAAACTTATCTGAAAACCTTGGCACGCTATCTTCTAAAGCGAAGTAATATTTTTCACCGTTTCAGGACGCCGCATTCGTAGAGAAACAGAATTTAAGATTCAACTAATGTTTCTTTTTTTTTTTTTTTTTTTCAACTCATAAGCAATGGCAGCAAAAGGTATTGAAAGACAAAAGTGAGACTAAATGTAACCCCATGTTTTTTTTTATTAATAAAATTATTTATGTATATAAATTTATAATGAGGTCGTTTCCAACATTTTAAAAGTATTTTTTTCTGAAAAAGCATGCTTAAAAACATAGGATCTGACCATTTTTTAAATAATTTATTTAAGTTTAATATTTTTAAAAAATTACTTAAATCGTTGCGCTTTTATTGTTTACACTTCTGTCGTGTGACATCACAAATGATGAAATGTCATTCAATGTTGCCATTCACAGAACAAAATATTTAATTCGCATCTTTACTCACGTGTACTGGCAACGATATGGTCGATAGCAAGCGTAGAGCGCAATTTTATTTCGCTGCTTGATTACCATAACGTGGAAACGTAGTAGAAAGATGCGCCAAACTGCATCATTTGTGACGTCATAAAGACCACGCGTTGTTTGAAAAATCGGACATAAAAAAAAATTATTAAAAAAAAAGTTGGGAAAATGAAAGTATTTTCTGGATTTATGTATTTTTTTTTCTTTTTGCTCATTCTATTCATTTTAATGACTAAAAGTAGTACTTTAGACTGAAGGAAACCGCCCCATTTTTTTCATTTTTACGCACTTCTAGAAAATCGTTTAACAGCATTTTTTTTCATTCATTTGGAGCAGATAATGATACATGCAAATGATATGAAATAAATTTTGAATGGAAGAAAATGATAGCTAACGTAATAAGCTATAAATTATCGTCATTAAGCCAGGGTTAAGGCAGAACAACAAGGATATGGCGAAATCCTGATTAAGACGGGTAGTCTGTAGATGTCATACGAACAGTCGGTATATGATTGTAGTACTTACTAGATGACGTCTTCTTGAATCGAAAGTCAAAATAAAATGAGCAATATGTAAAATTAAAAACAGATTCCAGATGAAAATATATGTGCGTTAGATACAGATATTTAGAAGACATTTTTCACTACTTGACAATTAATTCCTTTCAAAATAACTGATACGTAAACTTAAAATTCAGCCACTATTAATTTTTGCAATGATCCATAGAACAAAATAATTTAGAGAAGGAGGAAGCGTCATTTTCATTTGCATTCGCTGAAGTGTTTTTCTTAAAATTTTCCAAAAACAGAATGAGTTGCTTACTCATTTTTTTTCTCAGTACTCAACTCATTTTTATGCAATTTAAGTTGCATAAAAACGGGCATTAAAAATTATGTATTAATCTTTGAACTTTTGTAATTTATCCAGGGGCGTGTACAGAAATTTTGGGTCCCGTCACAAATGATTTTTACGGGTCCCCTTCCACATTGCTTACCTATACGTCCTTACATATATTTCACCTTTCATTCTCGGGCCCCATTCAGGCTCGGATCCGGACCAACTGGTCTACCCCCCCCCCCCCATCCTCTGCGCACGCCCCTGAATTTATCTGGTATTTGTAACAAGAACTCGTAAGTTAAAACATACCACAAATGGGAGCCCTATTTTCATTGGTATTTTATTAAACGTTGTTCTTAGAATTCACCGAAACTAAATTAAGTATTTCTACTCACTTTTTTCAATACTCGACAGACTTAAAATACACATAAATAGGCATCACAAATTTATACTATATTTATGGAAAAACGTTTAAAAAAGTGAACTGCATCCGAAGGTTAAATGACTTGAATAAAATCGAATATATTATTGTTCGAGCGCATTAGAAGACATTTCACAATCGATTAAAATTTTTGTCAAGTGAATCAATAATCAATTTTGTGCTGAACAAAATGCCTCAAAATCCGAAGTAAGTATTTTGACTTATTTCAAGTACCAATTAGCTCTATTTCTTTGTTTCTTTAAACGACAAATTTCAAAAATTATTTTGAATGAAATTTCAAAAATCCACATTAAAATAATATTTACTGCAGAAATAATAATGCACACCGTAGAAGTTTTCAAAACTAGTGCTAACTCCCAAATTTTAACCTGTTTTCTACAGTTGTAGATACTTTTATAAAATCTTTTATGTAGAAGTTTAATCATGTAGTGCTAAGCACAATTCGTATTTAATATTCTTACTTTACAAAATATTAAAGATAAAAAGCAACTGAAAGGAGTAATTGGCACTTAACTGAAAGACATAGTTCATGTATTGAATTAAAAATCCACGTATACGGTTACATATTCTAAGAGGCAATAATAACATAAAAACCATGAAAATTCATCATCTAAGAAAATGAATAAATAAAGCAGTGGTATTTTCAGTTGACTTACCGAACCTCCCAACTAAAAAACGACTTCAAAAAAACTGCAGATGAAAAGAAATTTTCGCGTATATTTGAAAAATACTGCAGTTGTTTTAATGAATGCAAAATGCTTTTATTTTATCTTTTTTTGCAATTGCAGTTATTTTGCAGATTTTTTCTATTGAAGCAAACTGAACCAACTATTTGATGACTTTAAAGTTTCAAACGCAACTTCATAAAAACTACACTTTTTTTGAAAGTAAAAAAAAGTTATATTTTTCTCGACTCTATGCTATATTGCTTCGGTGTTTTTAATTTTTCCCTTTTAGTAACATTATTTCATTTTTTAACTGAAAAAATAAGTTGTAATTTTAACTATTTATTCATTTGAGTTACGTGTTACAAAGCAACCACCTTCGAAATTCCAAAAATTGTATGTATGCAAGTAATGTATTTATCCATTTATGTGGATACTGTACCTCCGCCCCCAACCAAAACTATAGCAAACAAGCAAGACTATGACAGTTCTGACTATAACAGATTTAAAATGCTTAAAGTGGCATCATAGGCATACTGACGCCTAAACAATATTTTAATAATATTACATATTGATTAATTTAATTAATAATTTGGTATCAAATTCAACTAAAGTAATTTTGAGTTATTTAAGAACAAGTTTAAAGTCGTTAAAAAAAAAAAAAAAAAAAAAAAAAAAAAACCCTCCATTTTCTTTTTATTTTACCATAAAACTTTTCAGAAAGTTTTTTTTTTTTTTTACTTTTTGAATAACAATTCAAACAATCGTACTTTTTACAAAGTTGATTTTTAACTGAAGATATTCTAAAAGCTAATCCCTACCTTTCGAACTTAGAAGAACGTTGTCTATTATTTTGCTATACTTAAAATGTTTTGTGTATTTCTTGTAAATCTAATATGGGTCTCAAGAACGTTCTCCTTTTCCCATGAGAGAAGCTTGTAACGATTGCTATGGTTCTTCTGTTGCTACATCCTTAGTCCAGTTTTTAAAACTCACGTGCTTTGCATTCCTTTCTATTGTCCCTCATGTCAAAGTTAAATCTGTCGCATGCAGAACTTACGTACCCGCCCCGCCATTCTACAGGGATAGACTATACTAACACAGGTCTCTTATCGCTTCTCAGAAATTCCTTCAATAAACTTTTCCAGATGTTTTTATCGTTTTGCTGAAAAGATTTCAATTGTGAAGAAAAATTAGATCTTGTCTAAGCAGCCTTTAGTTTCGTGCTAGCTGGAGTTTCACAATAAAACACTGCTGTTTAATCCGGCTAGATTTAGCATTGAAATGATATGTTATGTGTTCGTCATTTTAAATAATTGACGTGATATCTGGAATGTCGTGAAATCCGGGTGTTGCAAAACGAGGTCTGACTGTATGACTCCTTAAAAAAGTACTATTAAGTAAATGTCATTAAAAAAAGAAAAAAGAAAGAAATGAAAGATGATAGCATTGAAACTTTTCATCTTTTTTTTAAATCTATTTTCTATTGTATTTATCTGTTCACATATTTTTATTATTTATTTATTTATATATTCTTATTATTTATTTATACATTCTTATTATTTATTTATAAATATTTGAGCAATCACGATTGATTTCACTTATATATTAATTTTTGCCGTGGCGTGACCTTAGCTCCTTTTATGCACTGGATGATTCATAGATAGCGAGTCACATGGTCGATTGCATTATATGACGATTGGATCTTATGCGAGCTGTTGTGACGTTTGAGATATTTGATCTCTTTCATGTTCCTTGATCACACGCTGCACCTAATAAAATTCATTAAAGCTAAATTATTGAGGATAAAATAAATGTGCATATCTGGCTTAAAACATAAATACATTACTTTTGGCATTGACACTTGTAAAGTTCTGCCATATTTATTGGCTATTGAATAATGTAAGTGAAAATATGGTTTTTAAAAATACCAATTTCAAGAAGGATTCGGATTTAAACTGAGTCAAGTTAGTCTCTTATGAAAAAAAACCAGGAATTTAAAATTAAATAAGAACAAATATCGCTTGAAACAATGTCCCGGAACCTAAATACAAACGCACCGAAACACCGCGGTCGGGGCCGAACTACTAGCCGCGCCGCGGGGTTCCCCAGATCCCCAGCAAAGAACTACGAAGGAAGGTATCCACTTTAGCCCTGAAAGCGCGCTGTATTTTGCTCCGCTTCGAAAACAAATTATTAGTGCAACTTGAAGTTTCATCGTTCAAAATCCCATGCGAAAGGACTGAAATATGACTCCGGTTTACAAAAAGGTAAGACACTTGAAAATTCACCTGTTATTATTTGAGTAATTAACTTTTATTTAATTAGTGCATAGCAGATTAGGGTTAGCTTAAAAATTTAATACCTTATTGGAAGTTTTTAATTTTTGTAATTTTTACTTTTTCACCGATTGACTTAAAACTTTGAGCAAACATTTATGTTATCAATATCCAGGCATGAAAAAAATTGTGTTATGATATCTCAATATTAACCAGGCTAATTAACTTAATTACTTTGCACCACGTGGTCGATTTGGACAAATTTCATGATTTTTTTATTCTTACAAATAGTTATATTTGTTATTGTGTCTCGAAACTTTTTGTACTACTTTCATAATCATAGCTATGTATTTTCTTTCAAAATTAGACTGTAAAATTTCCATTTTAATATCCTCAAATTAATAAAATCTTAATTTGTATTTCGGAGGAAGAGTTCAAGTTTTAGTTAGATGTTTTATAAAACGCACTAGGCACATCCATCTGTAATCAATTTATGCATTTGTATTAAAGAATTGTCTAAGCTTTAATTTTGAAGTGGTATTGGATTTCTATCGCATTAATTCCATTTGTTATTAATTGTTAACTAATGTTTTTAATTTGGTGGGTAACGTTTTTGCAGTCTTTTTTTAAAACTCAAGAAAAACTGTAGTTTTCATTTTATGAAATTCTGGTGGTAATTGAAACCAGAGAACTGGAGAAAATGAACTGCAATTGTATTGCAGTTAATCTGCAGATATATATATTTTTCAATTCTGGTGTTATTTGGAACTGAAAAACTGCAGTTCAGAAAAATTCAGTTAGACTGCAAAAAAACTGCTGTTTTTTTATTTTAAAATTATGGTGGTATTTGGAACTGAAAAACTGCAGTTCGAAAAGTTCAGTTTTTTTGAACCTCCGTATTGCAGTTCAACTGTAGATTAATGCTTTGTTGAACTGCAGTTGCTCGGTTCCAAATACCACCAGATTTTTTGCAGTTTAACTGCAGTCGATTTTTGACTGGGCTAGTACAATGAAAAATAATATCATCAGTGAACAACTTACCTAAAATAAGAAAAAAGAAATGATTGTTAAAAATTTAGAAAATATTTGAAATACATACTTCTAACAAATTACAGTAGAAATTAATAAATATAATTTCAATTTTAGAACATCGTATAATTTATGATCATCTAGAGCAAGAATTCTCAACCTCTGGTTCTGCCGGTTAGCAGAAAAATTTCACCGGAGCACGAAGTTTTTAACGGGTCTCTTAAAAGTTGTTTAAAATAATAATACTAATGACAATGTTTTAAGCAACATTTTGAAATTTTATGACTTCTTTTCATAAGTTTTCAATGTTTTTTTTTATTAATAGTAATAATTACTTATCTTTACACTTAAATAATTGTGTAAGCAGAGATATTCTTAAACGTTGTATCAGTGTAGGGTAGACCGGAGGGCACGTTTACGTGGATTTTTTCAATGAATTTTCTAAATTTTGTTTCGTTTTGTTTTTGTTTTATTTCAATGAATTTTCAAAATTGTCTAATTTTTTTATTTGTCTAAATTTTGTGTCATTTCCCACCGCCAGAGTGGGACATGACAGTCAACAAACCACTCCGTTCTTGATTGCAGCCAAGAGCTCGAGTCTAGTGACTACCACTTGTTTCCTAAGTTTGAGGAACACTTTGATGGGCAACGTTTCCGGAGCGACGACGAAATTAAAAAAAGGTGAAATGCTTCCTCAACGGGTTTGCGGTGGAATTCTGTCACATTTGATACAGAAGTTAGGGCATCGTCGACAATAATGCACAAAAACCGATGGCGATTACATATAAAAATAGAGAAACGCTTTTTCTTTCCAACGATGAAAATTACAATGAGAATAGACAGGGTTGTATATTTGTAAAATTGTTGGGAACCATACTTTTGAATCGACCTTCGTATTTGCACACGTATATGCTTTTAAAGGGTTGTAATCGGGGCTGCAGTGTCGGAGTCGGCCTGATTTTGGGGTAAAGAAGTCGAAGTCGTAGTCGGGAGTAGAAGATTTAAAATTTCACGAGTCGGAGTCGGTGCCTCTAAGTCTGCAACTGTGCCAGTGCTAGTGGAGTCAGAGTAGGATTGATTTTGAAGAAAAGGAGTTGGAATCGGAACCAAACGCTCTAAAATTCTCGGAGTCGGAGTCGATTATTTTTCCTCCGACTCCGCAGCCCTGGTTGCAAAGACGTTACCAAACAATTTAAAGCGCTTTTTCAACGAATTATGCTACTTGAGTTCTTATTACCTTAAATTTGAATGTGAAATACGTTAAACTTAATGATTTAATCCAACGTTTCTCTTCTTGACAACTACATCGCTATGGAGAGAAGATACACGCCCTTAAACATTGCGCATTAAAAAGAACAGGCTCTTGGATGGTAGCGATATCGATTACATTGAAAAAGACCCTTTCTTCCTCATGCGAGCTTCAACAGAACAAATTCTCCACACTTTCGAACTTCTATTAAGATAGCCATTGCGAGGAAGTTTGATAAAACATTCCATTCACTAAAAGCTCTGAAAAAGGGTTTTCTTGGACACAAAGCCGAAAAGGCAGTTACTTTGACGCGATAGCGTTTAGCTTTGGTCAGTTAGTGGTTAAATAATTATAAAATTGTGCAATAAGTTTGTTCAGATGTGTAAACTGAAAGAAACAAACAAAAAGTGTTTTTTCGGAAGAGAAGCTCCTAATTTCTGATGGGCATGAAAGGAAAAATAAGAATTTACAAAAAAGCAAACTTATTGCCTCCCCCCTTCTTTTTTGGTAGCTTCCCCTGTCATTTAAAAGTTTTGACCAGTAGGTTGACCGTAGTCGCTCGAAAATTTGAGAACTATCCAATCTACCATCTTTTAAGGAGTTCAGCTGCAATAAGAGTACATAATGTTTATAAACCCTATGAAAGCAGGAAGTAAAAGTCAGATTTAACTGTTTTAAAAACCAACAAAATATCATTGTTGAAACATTATGCAAACAGTAAGAAAAATGGTCAGATTTAACTGTTTTAAAAATCAATCTAAAAACCAACGTCAAAATCCTATGTAAACAGGAAGAAAAATAGTTAGATATACTTGATTCAAAAATCAATATAAACCCATCGTCAAATAGCTGTAAGAACTCCCATAAAAATTAGACACGATGAGCGACAAGTTCACAATCAGTCAAGTAATTTCTTCATTAAAATTATGTATATCAAAATAAATTTTCGACAAAAAGAATAAGGGGGAAAATATTTAGTGTAGGTTTTTCAATTTTTTGCTGGATTCCTTTCAATCAGACAGTCTCTAATCAAGTACTTCTTTTTTTTTCTTTCACAAATTAAAAAATATATATTTTTTTTTGTTGAGTTTGCCCTCCAACCGGTATTGTTTCAAATTAGTTTTTCAAAGAAAAAACTACATTAAAGAGGGAAAAATGAAAGAGAAATGCAGCGTTTTCCATAATAATTCCCAAAAAGAGCATTTAGTTCTGAGGTAACTTCTACCCAATTTCAATGAGTATCAGTAAAAACATATCGTTATTTTAACGATATCTTGACATAACTTGAGTGGCAAAAAATTAACAAAATAAATACGTATGGAACTTTCGTTTTTGTCAATATTTAAGCACTCTTGAATGCTGGTTCACTGGAGTATTTTTTCTTTCTGTCTTTGAACACACGCTATTAAAGCTTATTGTTCCGTTAAAACAGTGGTTAATCTACTATTCACCTTTTTTTTTCTCTTTTCAATGACCCATTTTCTAGTTTGTTGCAAAAAGTGAGAAAAAGGAAGAGAAATTAAGTTAGGAGATGCGCTCACTTTTTATGGAAATAAATGTAATTATCAAGAAGATGCGTGAGGAAAGCTTTATTTTATTTCTAGAACAAATTTCGAATATTAATTAGATCTGAAACCATTGACGCTTTTAAATATATATTGTACTTGCTTTCTGTATTTCTTAACACCTTCCGTATATTATTTCATTTCTGGTTAAACAAAAATGTATCTAAATCTAAAACTGTGCAGAAAATTGTATTTTTCGAAAGGAGTTCCTTGCAAATGTTTTTATTAAACTTGAGATACCAAAATATTACAATTTTGTTAATTATATACCGAGACTATTTTTATATGAGTTTTATGCATCCATAACTTTTACATGTGCTAAACACGCATCAGAATTTAAGACTTATCCAAACTGCAAGAGCAGTGTGTTTCAAAATATTTATGTCTCCTAGACACGAAGCGGTTAGTTGATTCAACTTTGTGGAAAGTAGCCAGTCAACCAGCTGACCTACGTTTTTCGTTGTGTTTCCCACGAAGCAGCTTATTTGAATCAACTTTTGTTCCAGAAAGCAGGGGTGACCATTAGGGTGGTTCAAAAATACATGTAAAAAAAGTTTATTTTAGATAACAGGACACTCCTCAATATTTTTAGACTTGTTTATTTATAGTAATCTCCTGGAAGAATTTTGGCTTCCTATTTCAACAGAGATTGCTGAACCCCTTCCCTCAAATTTCTTGAGCATGAAGAGAGGGGTTACAAAATACATTCAACTGGAAAAGCAATGCTACATATTATAATATACACGAGGAATATGCATATACATTGCAATAAAATAATTAACTACAAAAAATAAATAAAATAAATAAAACAGCTGGGGAAATTAAGTATTTCTAAATTTGTGACATTTTCTATGCTACGGCTAGTGTTAAATTGAGGGGTCATTGAGCACCCTCTTACAATTCTAGTAAGAAGCTAAAATTTTTACAGAATAATACTATTGGTAAGTCTAAAAAAAAGGAGGGGGGGGGGGTCCTGGACTCTAGCTGAAAAAAAGTTTTTTGAACCACCCTAGTGACCATGAAGCGGGGGGGGGGGGGGAGGGGTTATGGCGTAGACTGCGCCGTTAAAATTTTTAAGGGGGCTGTTTTGAGGGGCATTTTTTTCCTTTCTTGGGCGGCTCTTGCTTGGGGGGGGGGGGGGCTTCGCGATATTTAGGGGGGCAAGCCCTTGCTCTTAGAGGGCCAGGCCCCAATGTAGAAAGAAAATTGCAGATAAAAAAAATAATAATTTTGTGTGTCACACCACTGGACCAAGCCCAGTTAATTCAAAAGCTGCCCCACAACGCTGTTAAAACTGAACTGAGTTGACTCCACTAATTTACTCGTGTTTAGAGCGAACACTTGGTAATGTCCTTCTAGTTGATTTAACTCATCGGGATGAGAGTAGTAGCGGCACATTGTACAATGTGCCTGATCTTATTTTGTGACCTTGCATGTATGCATCGCTGGAACTGCTAGTTTTTTTTTTTTTTTTTTTCCTAACTCAAATAAACTAAAGAATATAAGGTGATACAAAGTTATCCTGATTGGCTCAAAGATATCTTGAATTACTGTAATCTAACACCTGAAAAATATTAAATAAAAAAATTACCTTTTGTATTTCCTGCAGCAATTTTTTTTTTAAATAAAAAGGTGCTTCGATATTAATTTTGTGATATAAATATATATACTAGAAAATCTCCCGTCAAACTATGACGGGGGAAAATTGCTTCTACATTTGAACGAAGCAATTGCCTGTTTGATGAAATTTTGGATGAAATTTTAACCTTAACTCCTGTGCATTAACTCTAAACTCCAGTTGACCACTTTTGTTAACCATTTTTCTTGCTTTCATTCTTATCTTGCCAGTTAAGTTACCGGATCCAGTTCAGCCTTGCCAAAATAAAGCATTTCCAGCATGTCAAACATTACCAAAAGATATTATCAAATTATCATGCAATGGTTGTCATTGCTGGTGACGTCAGGAGCGTTACTCGATCAGTGAATTCGCTATTATATGCATATGAGGTTATATAGTTTTAATTAAAAAAAATCCTTTCTTGAAAATGAAAAAAGGAAAAGTACCTAACAGCAACTCAGCGAACGGTTTATCGATAGAACTGCTTTCTTGTCATTTTTGAATGCAATTGAAATCTTTCTTCAATTTCAGCAGTTTTTAAAGGAATTTTACATATGTTTGTTACTCCTGACCACACACACACACAAAAAAAAAAAAAAAAAAAAACTAAGATACCGTCCTTTTCAGAGATCTTTATCCTTTTTTACATGATTTGCTTGTGAATAATTATTTCTACGACTATTTCTCCTTTTCTGTGTGACAGATCTTTGCATGGTTTTATACCTCATTTCAATTTTCTATAATTAGTTCCGATTAAATCCACGAGCATCTCAAATATTCATTTATGTTGAATTCTTACGTAGCCATTTCTTTTTTGATTTAACTTATGTTTCTCCACACTTTGAAGGGGGAGGGGGGGTGTTATATACTTTAACCTTTTATGGTAGTTGGGAGTTGTCATTTAGAGGTTTTAGTTAATGAAAAGTGTCTGTTCTATAGACACGGCTCTTAAAAGTTGTCCATTTAAAGCGATATGCCTCCACTACATATTAAAATGTTTGAAAAAAAAATGAATAAAATGTCATTAGTTAAACTATTGTCAGTTTTCTCTTCGATGCTGTTCACATTTAATATACAGCAGTTGGTTTATGTGAAAAAAGGTATCTCGTTTAACTTTCAACATGAAAACACAAAACAATATTTCTCGAAGAAGCAGTGGAATCAAGAAATAAACTGACTGATATTTTAGAAATCAATATCAGCTCCACCGCCGTGATAAAACCCTGCTAGAGGTCTCTCTCTTGATATATTTCTAACCGTTAAATCTTCTAGGCAGATGACACTGACAATAACTGGAAATCTTTGTTTTCTTCCCTCTTTCTAGTTTAGTATTGTGTCATCTTATTTGGCTTATAAGCCCAATTTTTCTTGACCTATTTTGAAAAAGAGAGAGAGAGAGTGAAAAGAACATTAAAGAATGGTAAAATGAAAGAGTATTCGATTAGCAAGTGCGGTAAACGTTCTTTATTATGGCATCATACTGTGAGAGATGTCAACCAAAGCAGACACTGCAAGGTATGTGGAGGACAGTTTGTTTAATGAGAAATGTAAGTTACTTTTAAGGTGAATGGGAAATTTTGAGTTGAACAATGAATGTTAGAATAGGGTTCGGTAAGTTAAAATATAGGAATTAATAAAACGAAAGAAAGAAGATGTGTGTTAGTGTGTGCTCGTATAAGCAACTATTTGTACATAGAGAGGGTTTTTTTATGGCAGAATTGGGTCATTTCCGAAATTTTAAAAGCATTTTTTTTTCTTAAAAAGCGTGTTTAAAAACATAGGATTTAACCACTTTTAAAATAATTTGACAAAGTTTAATACTTTTAAAAAAGTATTTTAATCGGCGCGCAGATTTAATTTTATTTTTTACGCATCTGCACATGACATTACCAGTGATTAATGCCATTAGCGCAGAGCGCAATATTTTTGGCATTAGATAAAGACGAAAATATTTTCTGCAATGATAGTAATGAATTTCATGTTTGCTTCAGAAAAGCCTTCATTCAAAATTATCATTATGATTTGCCTTTGCTATTACTTTTTCATGGCAACCTTTCTTTTTTAAACAACGCGTAAACATCCAACTTAATAACGGAATAGTGCGCCAAAGTACATCACTTGTGATGTCATTAAGACCACGCCTTATTTCTGACATTGGACATTAAAAGAAATAATTAAAACAAACTTCTGAGAAAATAAAAGTTTTTCCTGGCTTCATGGTTTTTTTATTTTCTTTCATTCAATCGTTTTCAATGACGAAAAGTAGTACTTTTGACTGAAGGAAACACACCCATTGTCTCACTTTTCATACAGGGACTTTGAATTTCAGAGCAGAAAATTGCAAATGTTTTGAAAAGGACATCAAAAAGATACCTCTATAAACTAGTCGAGAGCAAAATTTAGAAGTCATGTAAAGCTTCTTTCGCAGTTTATGAATAAAATCGGACAAAAGCAAACAATTACAAAGTTTGTCTTCTTGGATAACAACTATTTTTTTACCAGCTTCAAAAAGAAAAGAAGTTGTTATCAGGTCATACATTTTTTGTTTGTTTATCAGCTTGTAACGCCGCACTGGGTGACCGATTTGGATAGTTCGTTTTTTAATGGATAAGGGATGATATAACTCTGGTTCCACTATTTTGATTGACCATATTTTGTGCAAAAAAAAAGAGTTATGATGATAAATGGAAAAATTTTACGTAATTTTCCTATTAAAATGATTAAATAAAAAACCCTTTGTTAAAAAAAGTGGTTGCCATAAAACAGTAATATTAATAGTTATCATAATGAGAATTTTGAATGAAAGCTTCTCTGAAGCAAACATGAATTTCATTAAATTTCATATTGATACCTGTATCTTTATCGGTGCCATTAATAATTAGAGGGCCAAATAAGAATACATAGGATTGTTATTCCAAGCAACTTGTATTGCTATGAAATATAAAATTTGGAAAACCACTAATATCTAATAGGTTATAATAACATCAGTAGGCATTTAAATAACAGAAAGGAACAACGATTAGATTTTAGTGGTAGTGGATTAAAATTTTAGACGCGTCGACAGATTTTTTTTAACAACTAAAAACTGTACCGTATGACAAAGTAAACTGTTAAAAACATGTACTAGTAGATTAAATAATCTGTTCAAGAGACATATACCAATACACAAAGACGAACATTCTGGAAATAAGTCATTAAGTAAATGATGCGGTAAAAAACATGCTGTTCAATGAAATATTTGAAAAGCTATAAGTACAACGTAAGAAAATATTGACGCCGCATCAATCAAAAATGAAGTTACTTTTTCTTCCAATAAAACAACACTTTTGAAAAATCGAGCCCATACATCCCCTCTACAAGCACTTTACCCTGCAAATATTGTGGAATCATTTTGGTGAATATGCCATTGATTACCACTTTCAGTTAAACAAAATATGAAGTTTCTTTATAAACATACTTAAGACTCCTAAATAATATAAATCATTTTTGAAATTGTGGAAAACGTATAAAGGACTATTCTAAATCGCTTAGGAACGATAAACATGTAAAACAACATTTTTAACAGAAAAAAAATGGTTAGTTAATTGATGCTGAAGAAACATTTTTGCGTGATAACCCTACATTATGAAAAAACACGTAGTTTTTGAAGGAGTCCAAAAAGACTTACATCAACAATTTAACTATTTCCATCACTCTTAGGTGTTTCCAGTGGATAAAAACAAAAGGAAAAAAATCCAAGTGGGAACAACTTATTTATTTTCTAGAGTCATTAACTTCCCTTTCTTTACCTTTATCAGGTTAATCAAGTTCTCTTCGAACAAAACAGAAAAAGTAATAGTCCCCTAAAGAAGTTAAGTGTTTTCTTGCACTCGAAAAGGATGTGAACAACGCTCTTCCCGGGGAAAGTTTTAGAAGACTAAAATATATGTAGATAATTTGATTGTGAGGTACATCTTTAAGGAAATGAAATAAAACGTTGTTCGCGATTTTAATGTACTAGGTTTGAAAAACTAGTTTTTCACACTAAAAGACCAAAGGGGAAAGAATTAAGACACAAACTTACAAAGCAAATTTGTATAGCTTTACACAGATTTATTTTATGATTATATATTTAAGTGCATTTATGTTAAGGGGGTCCGGGACACATTTTGAATTTTTTTTTTATTATATACTTTAGAGTTTTGAATTTTTTTACACTGATTCACCATCTAATTAATAAGCAAAATCACAACATAAATATGGAAAAAAATTTATTTGATTCTAATTTTTTTTAATTGGATTATTTTAAATTGCTATAACTCAAAATATTGTTGATCAATTTTCAATTTTTTTTTCAAAAAAGTATGCACAAATATCTGAGCTTTAATTTTTATTCGGTGATTTTAAAAATATTTATTCAATAAAAAATAAAAAATGTTTAAAGAAAAATTTCGAAAAATTCGAAGATACTTTTTTTTAAATCATATTTTTTGCAGTAAACGTTTTTTTCCAAATTGCTGAATAAAAATGAAAGTAAACTGCTTGAAAAAGTCATGCTCCAAATTTCATTACTTTATCTTCTATGGTTCCTGACTTATAAGAGTTTGAATGCAAGAAATCGAGAAAAATTGCATCATGGAGAAAAACGCGTTTAAAAGTTTAAAGTTAAATACACATTAGTTAGGTGCGGGCAACAAAAAGAATTATATCTTTTGTTCTAATAAAGATAGAAACACGATTCAAATGTCCTTTTAAGTAGAAAAAACGGAGTAATTTTTTAAATGATAAAAATTTGGAAAATTTGACGATTTTTGTGTCCTGGACCCCTTAATGAGGAAAAAGACACCGTCAGTCAGTTTTTTTTTTTTTTTTTTTTTTTTTTTGAGGTAAGACTCAAGGGGGTAGGAAAGAGCACAGGATGTTAATCAAAAATTTTGCCGCAATAAAACTCTTGTACAAGGGTGTCCCTCGTATAACACGGTTAATTCTCCCGTGTCGTATTGAAACCGTGTTATACGAAACTTTTTTTTTAAATAACATTTTTACTTACTTTTAGTACTAATTATGTATGTGCATGAGAAAAATCAGGTTATAAGATGTATCGTGTTATATCGAATCCGTGTTATACGAGACTCAGAAATAATGTAAATCGATGGTTGTGTACCGTGTTATATCGAAACTAAGTTTCATAAAAACAAAGTGAAAATTTATTAGAGTTATCAACCATTAACGGAATGTACTAAACAAAAATGAAATTCCATCTTTTAATAAATATAACATTCGAGTTTTATCAAAACCATGAAGTGCTAAATTAAAGTTTTGTACCGTGTAATATCGAAACCATGTTGTAGAAGTACCGTGTTATACGAGGGACTCTTGTATTAGTGGCAAACTTTTATGTGCAAGGAATTTATTAACCACCGTCAGTCAGTTTTTTGGAGGTAAGACTTTCGTTTCAAGGGGGTAGGAAAGAGCACAAGATGTTACTAAAAAATTTTGTCGCAATAAAACTCTTGTACAAGGGTGTCACTCGTATAACACGGTTAATTCTTCCGTGTCGTATCGAAACCGTGTTATACGAGACTTTTTTTAAAATAACACTTACACTTACTTTTAGTACTAATTATGTATGTGCATGAGAAAAATCAGGTTATAAGATGTATCGTGTTATATCGAAACCATGTTCCGTGTTCTATCGAAACCGTGTTATACGAGACTTAGAAATAATGTAAATCAAGGGATGTGTACCGTGTTATATCGAAACTAAGTTTTATAAAATCAAAGTAAAAATTTATTAGAGTTATCAACCATTAACGGAATGTATTAAACAAAAATGAAATTCCATCTTTTATAAATATAACATTCGAGTTTTATCAAAACCATGAAGTATTAAATTCAAGTTTCGTACCGTGTAATATCGAAACCATGTTGTAGAAGTACCGTGTTATACGAGGGATTCTTGTATTAGCGGCGAAGTTTTATATGCATTGAGTTTATTGAGTCAGAATATTCATTAAAAAAACTACTTCAGGATAACACAGATTTGTTTCTGAAATTTATTTTGATTCTTATCTCAACTTTTTCCCCCAACGTTAAAACACTGCTGTACCTTTACCTTTCGCAGTTCTGAGAAGATTTAGAAGATTTTCAACTGCGAGTTAGGCACTGGCACATTCAGAATTTACCTCTTGGGGGTACAAAACCTGAACAAACGTAACTTGAACTCAAGATGGGAAAATTCAAATGTATGCCAGGGCTGGATGCAAGATAATTTTTTTGGTTTCATTTATTTATTTATTTATTTATTACTATTATTATTATTATTATTATTATTTTGCTTTGAACAAATTATTATATGGAAGGAGTTTTAGTCGATTAATTGGCTGAAAAAGGTTTTTTTTAACTAAAAATTTTTTTTTGCTTAGAACAAAAAACTATTGCTGAATATATTTATTACACCGAACTAATCGTTTCGAACCCTTCTGTCATGCCTCCAGTTGATTCATAATTTACTCCTTCTCATAGAAGATATATCATTTTTTTTGGGGGGGGGGGGAAATAGAAATTTACATAGGAAGTTTCAGGAAAAAATTCAAAACAAAACTGAAATTTAAAAAAAAAGCGACTTTTATGGAATTGAAACTATAAAAAAAGTGACTTTTAGGAACTTTAAACTAAAAAAGAGGTTTTATTTACTTGAAACCAAAAAAGGGACATTTTTGGACTTGAAACTAAAAAAAGAGATTTTTGGAGACTTGAAACTGAAAGAGGACTTTTAAGGAAAAAGGGCGCAATTTGGATCCCCTTATTTATTTTCGTCCATTTTACAAACATTTTACAATCCCATGTTATAAATTTGTTATAATCTGCTCCACTATGATACCTAGCTTAGCATTGCCTATTTCACATTTTATGAGGCATAACATTGGCGTTAAAGTTAAAACATACAGCATTTTCCCACACATTTATACCTTCAACACATTTCAGTGCTGCAGGAGGAATTCTTAGGAAACGGTGAAGAATCTTCCTCCTCTTTGGAAGGCAATTTTATTTTGCAACAACCACTCACAGCTTCGCAAATCATAAACCTTTCTCCTGAAAATTTCTCCGGATCAAGAAGACCATTACAGACATGGAGCCCATGATATCGATCTTTCCACTTCTGTAACTAAGGAAGGACAAGACCAATAACATGTCTTCAAATTTCTTTTTTTCCCCTTCAGTTTACAACTAAAATAAATGGAATATTGGATTTAACTAAATCATTTACTCATGCTTTGAAACGTCTTTGAAAACTACATATTTTTACGCAATTAAAGATTTTTTGTTTTATTTTGTCTAGCTTTGTTAAAACAAAGTGCTTCCTTTAGCTTTTTATATTATTTCTTTCTCATATAAGACATTTTTTAACACACTGTTTTTTAGGACTCGACCGATGCATCGGCCTGGCCGATGCATCGGCGCCGATGGTTCAACAATTTAGCCATCGGCATCGGCATCGGCGACCGATGCTAACTTGCAGGAAACATCGGCCCATCGGCCTTAAAAAACATCGAAAAGCCAATGGAATTGGCCGATGTTTTTGAAAAAAAGAAAAAAAAGAAGACTTTTCTTGTTTTACTTTTTAATACAAAGTAAAGGGAGTTATTATTTTCATATAAAATTTTTTACTTAAATTTCAGTATGAATTTCTATTTTAGTCACCCCTGAAAGAGTTTTTAATACTGCATTCAGGTACCGAACAAGTTAACTATTGCGTTGTTTCTTGCGGCTGAATGTACGTATGTATCTCTCATAAGTCATAACTCAAAAATGGTAAGCTGTAGAAAACTGAATTTTCGCATGCGGGGTGTGCGTACGTTCCAGTTAAGCACTTCCCATTTTGTTTTCGATCGGGTGTTCTAAAAAGCCTCTTTACTCATTTTCTGTGGCTATTAATTGCTTATTTCAATGGAAAACTAATATAGCGTCTCAGACTGACGATCATTTGGTGATATATTGCCGAATTGGAGACTATGGAAACAAATATGAGATGGCGAAACCGGTTTTGTTTCATTTTGTTAGATTCCCGCTGAACCGACGGTAATTTTTAATTTTTCGAATATTTGTAATATGAATCACAGTAATGCAGTCTTTTCTGTATCGCTTCGGTGGAACTACAAGTTTGGGGTCCGTCGAAATACATTTTGGGGCACTATTTCTCTATCACAGAAGTGTTAGAAGTAGAACATTTATCATAAGCATTTTTCTAACTCCTATACAGTGCCCCTACGCCTTTGGGGCCTCTCGCGCAATTGCAACATTTGCTATATTTTAATTTCGCCACTGCACGTCAAAACAAACTCGGGTGCAAGTTTTAAAAGGGTTTTTCTGCTCAATGTTTATGATTATTTTGAACTCTATTTTTCACGACTATTTTTTGTATTTCCGAGAACACTTGCGTGCCCCTCCTGCCACTCCCTTAATTTCTGAAATTAAACTCTAGTTGTACTTCTTAGTTGTTTAAAACTAACACCCTTCATAAAATTAGAGATTTTTTTTTTTTTTTTCAAATTTCATCTATTGTTTAGGAAGCATTTAGAGTATTACTGCAAGAAATTGATTAAAGACGTTTTGAATGGTGACATAATTCGGAAATTAAAGGTACTTAAGTATTTTTTCTTCATAAGTGCTGAAGTAGATTCAGAAACTCTTCCGAGGCGTTGGTGGTAGCGGTTTTGTACTAAAAAATTAGGCCGAAGTTGGGACCGAAGTTTAATGTTGTGAGTTACTCCAAAATCAGAGGGTGACCCCCCTAATCCACCCTCGTCGTTTCAAGCATTTCTTAAATATTTAGCAACTATTTATTTTGGTCAAGGAATGTCATTTTGCGTATTTCTTATACTTGTTTCACCTATATTTCGTAATGTGCCATCTTTTTTGCATCATTAATAGCGATCGATTTTTTTTCTGTTGCAAGCAACTATTTTTATGTATTTATATAAAATCAATGAATAAGTTATTTTCGTTTTCATAACATTTTTAATAATATGTTATAGAAAAGTTTCCAGGATTTTCTATTACGCAATTTTTTTAAATTTCAGAAAATTATTGTTAAATTGAAAAATTTAATTTGAATTTGTTTGTAGTGCTTCATTAAAGATTAAACAATCAAATTGTTCAATATTACGTGTGCAAACATCAGATCGAGTATTCCGTTATTAACTTGGTGTAAACATTGAGTTTATTTATTGTAGCTGCGTTTTAAGAACCTCGCTCTTTTCATGGCTATTTCTTTTTTCCGCAAAATTTATGTCACTGTTATAGCTTTTATGAAAAATGCAAACTTCTGCTACCTTTTTTGTTTAATTTGATGACAAAAAAAGTCTACGTGCAATCTTTCCACTTTAATTCCGTAATTTGTTGATGGTTTCATATTTTTATTCTTATTATTATTTTTTTTTTTTTGAATGATTAAAAAAAAATAATTCAATGTTTTTTAACTATGTTTAGTGAACCTAATCCATACGTTATTACAATATTACTGAAATCTTAGTTATATGTTCAATTAAAAAAAACAAATCAATTGGTTATAGATTGTACGTAGAACGATTCAAAAGTTCGGGGGACAAGCTGTATAAAACCTTACCCAGAATAGTTTACACTACCGAAACACATCCACCTTCAAAAACTCACCTTGAGGGACTATGTACTACTTCTGCCAGTGTTCATATAACTTTTGGAAACACTCCTGGAAGCCATTTTTTGCTACCTTCTGTGATGCAGCTTTATCTTCTCCTGACGGAAGAAAGCGGCGTCCATGCAAATGTCTTTTTGCTGGGAACAGGTAAAAGTCACACGGAGCTAAGTCCGACGAAACGTTATGTTAGTTGTTTGTCATATCAGAGTATTAACCAAATGAACCATGCATCCTCAACATGAAAATCGCCTTCTTCCCCACGATGAAATTAAAGCATCAACGCAAGAGACCTTACAGGAGGTTGCGATAAATGTCTTCCAGGAGTCCTTCCAAAAGCTATACGAACGTTGGCTAAAGTGCATAGTCGTTCAAGGTGACTTTTGTAGATAGATGTACTTCGGTAATGTGAACCATTCAGGGTAAGTTTTTATACAACTTGTCCTCGAATTTTTAGACACATACTACGTACGTATGAGTTTTCAACTTACTATTTCATAGCGTTTCTCAGTGACGCAAGTTTACGCGCATGAAGACATCACAAGAGAATTTGTGATAATTAACTACACACACAGAGAGACACATGTCTACGTCTATGCACAGGTCTACGCACACATAAGCCTACACATGCATGCGCGCCTACACACACACACACACACACACACAACTATACACACGTAACCGCCCGGGAGAAGGGGCAGGTTTGGGGAGACAGGAGCAGTTTCTAGAAACAATAACTCCAATGAGTAGGGTCCTGTCGCAACTCGTGATTGCGAAAAACATAATTTGAATTAGAAATATCAGAATTCAAATTAATTTTTTTTTTAACTTTTTTTTCTTGCCATCGGCCATCGAACATCTTTGAACAATCGGCCAACAATCGGCATCGGCCCATCGACCAAAAAATGCCATCGGTCGAGCCCTACTGTTTTTGTGTACTAATCAAATCCTCGTTATTCATTTTAGTTTTAAGAACGGCCTTTAAAGATATTTTCAGGGTTCCCTCCAGGTCTTGCCAATGACACCAGCAACGTTTATTAATATATTATTAATATTTTGATCCTTCGGTGTTTTTCCATGTCATCTGTAAAATGCTTTAATATACTTATTTATTTATTTATTTTGTTTCGTCCCGAGTGGTACATTTTAATATGAGGTGCGGCAGTCAGGGTATTTTTTTTTTTTAATTTTTGATTTAATATTAGTTTGGCAGTAATATTTTGTATATACTTGAATTACAAGTGACATCTGGTTCTTTTATATATCTAACCGAAAATATTGATTGTTGAAAAAACAAAAATAAAAGGGTTTAGATAGATGTGTTTACTATAACTTAATGCTTTGGAGCTGCATCACAATGGTTCTTAGTTGCACGGGGAAAAATTTACTACTTTGAGGATAAAATTCCAATATTAACAAAATTTAGTCAAAATCAGACAAAGTTTTCGACTTTTTGGACAGATTTCCAATATAAATAAAATTTGGTCAAAATCAGACACAACTTGTTGTTGCTCCAAGGTACGGAACTATAAGCAGACAAATTTATTTAAACATGGTTTCTTCTTACATTTTATTTTCATTCATGTTAATAATTATAAATCGCAAAAATAAAACGTAACAGCAAATTACACGTTATAAATGCACAAGTAGGAGAGGGTGGCACAAAGTGGGTAGGTCAAATTACACGTTATAAATGCACAAGTAGGAGAGGGTGGCACAAAGTGGGTAGGTTGCCCAAAGTGGGGTGGCCTTCTTATAGTCCCCCCATGGTGTGTGAGAGACGATACATGCATACGTCGTGTTTATATGAATACCTCCGTGTTTTAATGAGTCCCAACGAAGTAGCAGTGAAGCAGCATAGCGCAACCAGACTTAAAATTATAAAAAACGATACATTTATATATATTTTTTAAAATGAAATTTTGTAACTTGTGATTAGTCGAAGACCACCTTTTATTTTTTATTTTTATTGTCAATAATATTACGTTATTCTGACACCATCCACCTACAAACTACGATAGCCATTTCGTTTGTTTCTTTTTTAAATTTAAGGTTATAATTATTGAAATAAAAAACGTGCCTTTGGGCAAAGCGGTCGGACAAAGCGGGTATAGGATTTAATCATACATTTATTTATAATTTCTTGACTCATGTGCTGACTTAGATTTTCTATTTCAATAGGATAAGTATAACTTTAAAAAGCTATTTTTTAGGGTGGAAATTAATTAGTTTATTAATTTGATCAGTTATTTCTTAATGTTTAAAAAAAATGTGCTGACTTGAAATTGGATAAGTACAACTGTTTTATATATTTTTTTATAATGGCAGGTAGATAGTCAACAATTTTAATTATTTATACCTTCATATTTGATTGGCAAATGTACCAAATAACAATTAGTTGAGCTTACCCGCGTTGGGCTGCCTGGTAGGACAAATCGAATTTTTCGAATGTTTGTAAAGTTTGATAATAAATAAATATTGGGTTTGAAACAATACAAAAATAACTTTTTATTTTGAAGTTCAAGAGAACCCTGCTAGGAAATAAAACCGAAATTGTTACGATAAAAATCCAGAAACTACAATTTTCGAGTGTTCTTCGAACACCTACCCGCTTTGGGCCACCCTCCCCTATATTTCTAACGTTGTTTAATTTACTATTACTTTTTAGCACAAAATTATTTTTTTATTTACTAATGAAAAAAAAACTGAGAGAAACAATAACGTGTCCCAACAAGAAGGTATTTTCTGATCGTTCTACCGACTAAAAAAAAAGGAATTAAAGTAGAAAAGCTTTAAGAGAAAAAAATGCGGAAGGAAAGCATGAAATGCTGTGACATTTGCAAAAGATAATCCAGTGGACAAGTACCACTCGTGAGCATAATATAAATAAGTTTAAAAGAAAATGAAAAATTACTCTAAACAAAAGTAATATCAAATACAAATCACATCATGAAGATGAACAACTACCACCTTATTTTAAATTATGCTGTTCTTAGGAAACTTTTTCTTTATTGTTTAAGATCTTAGTGATAATATAGTTCTGGTTCGATTTTCCTCTTTTATCATTAATTTCTTCTTTGGTTACAACTATAAATAACTTATATATTACGAGTAAGTTACACTTCCTTTTCTGATATTTTTAGTTTTGCATAGTCTCACTCTTTCAAATACAGAATGTTTCTGAAAGAAAAATTGCTGAATCCAAAAAAAATAAGTAAACAGCTTATAACACAGGACTTAAAGCTGCTTAAATGCGTTTTCAAAAGATAACACTAAAATAAATGAAAAGCTTAGATCAGTAAAATTTTCAAGGAAACACTGAGCATAATTTAATCTGCTGTAACTAACTTGAATAAATTCTAAATTTCGTTTCCTAAAACTGCAATCATTTAACTGTTGCCCTTCGAATTGCTTAAAAAACGAAAAAAAGTAATAGGTCAAAACTGAAAGATAATAAATTTTACTATAAATATATTAACTCAATATTTTTTTAAATACTGTAGAAAGAACAAACTTTATAATTTTGGATGAATTTATTTTCTAATAACATATAAACGCAAACACAGTGCCACAAATACTGAATGACATAAAAATGGCCTGATCAATAATTCAAACAAATAAACAAAGATGAAAAATACAGTAATGCTGCAAGCAACAGCAGCAACTATGTTCAATAAAGAATTTTTTCTCATTTACGTGGCATCCACAAACATTCAGAAAAGTGTGGGGACGCCCGATCACAACTTATCCGAAAATAATTAATTCCCCTTCCATTCTGTACGAGAAATGACCACCTACCTCAACCCCAGTGAGCAAACTTCTTTCTCGCCCCAAAGCACGTCTTTTCCAGGTTCATTCACGAAGATTTGTTTGCTTCAGACAAAATGGCGCAAGACAGATGATTCTGCTGCTCTTAGAAAAACTCTTGCCATGTTTGTGAATACCGAACCGTATGTGTTCTAGAATAAATTTCGAATAACTTTTTGCGCGAAATAAAATTACCTAAGATGTCACTATAGTAAAAATAATTATTCACTCATGTGGATCTTAAGCACGTCCAGAATTTTAAGAATAAAAGTAAATATTCGATAATGCTCATCTAAGGATACGTCAAGTAAAGTGTGTCGTAGAAGAAAATGGGTACAAATTAATAGAAACTAATTGCAAGCACCCCAATTGCAGACAATACAAATAATTATTATTTACACATGATAAAAAACAACAACGAATGGTTGACACGCTTTGCATGAAACTAGCGAAAGAAACCTGATTTCTTCCAATGCTTTGTTTTATAACCTGTCACGTGACTTGGAGTCTTTGGTTCACATAAGAAAGTCTTCCCTCCCTCCATTTTATCTCTTCTCATGGAAAAAAAAGCAATGCTGCAAAAGAAAAACATTAAAACCGAAAAAAACCGTAGTTTAACCTAAAAGACTTGTCCTAACGATTATCCCAATAAGATCGACACAGCGAAAAGAGTAGGTATGTGGAAACGGCACCAGAAACTAATGAAATGTTTCTGGGCGTTCTTTTAAGAGAGAAAACGCAAAGAAACATTACGATAGCCAAGCTCTTTGATTCAGAATGGTTTTCTGACTTTTGTGAGCCTGGGTTACAGAGAAAGTTTCGGAGCAAATGTCCAGACGTGCGGAAGAGTTTTATTTCATTAAAAACGCAACAAAAAGATTGCTCTTAAATCTTCACCAGCTCTCAGAATTAGAGAAGCAACACGATAAAAAAGCATCGCTTTTAATTGTCTCATATTTCTCGTCTCTGTGTTTTGGGGCTAATGGCTTAGAATTAAGAGACGCTGCTAGCGTTGTACTGAAACAAATTTTTATTACTAGTTACAGTGATGGTATAAATGACATGACTCAATCTCGTCATTGCAGAATGGGGTTGTTTCCTTCAGTCAATAGTAGTACTTTTTGTCACTGCAATTGATAGAATAAGCAAAAAAAAAAAAAAAACATGGACTCAGAAAATACTTTCATTTTCCAAAACAGTTATTTTTTATTAATTTTTTAAAATGTCCGATTCTTCAAACAAGGCGTGGTCTTTATGACGTCACAAATGATGCACTATGACGCATCTTTCTACCGCATTTCCACATTATGATAATCAAGAAGCGAATTACATTTGCGCTCAACGCTTGCCATCAACCATATCGTTGCCAATACACGTGAGTAAAGATGCGAATTAAATATTTTGGACCATGAAAATGGCAACATTAAATGGCATTTCATCATTTGCGATGTCATCCGCAGAAGCGTTAAACGATAAACGAACACCGATTTAAGTAATTTTTTAAAAATATTAAACTTAAAGAAATAATTTCAAAATGGTCAGATTCTATGTTTTTAAGCATGCTCTTTCAGAAAAAAATACTTTTAAAATCTTGGAAATGACCCCATTGTTGCCATTATGGAACTAATATTTTACATTGGAAACGACTTTCGGATTTCCTCCTCTTTCACATTTTGTTAGCTGGATCGTTATTATTCAGTTTTTATGGGTTAGATTTGGGCAACGAAGAGTCTTAAATGTTGGGCTGTAAAGTCTTACTTCTAGAAACTGTTATGATTATAATTCTTCGTTAGAAAACTATTGTTATGTTCATTTGAAATAACTCATATCATCAGTTTTACAAATGAATGATATGATGTAAACTATTTTCGAATATTATCGAAATAAAAATTATCATTCCAGGTTCATTTCAGGAAGATACTGAATTTTAACGGGAAAATTTCCTGTTCATTGCCATATATGTCACTGGCAAAAATTAGACACATTGGGTGTCCATTATTTCTCACGAATGTTTAGGACGTTATTTACAGTGCTTTCAATAACTAGATTAAAAACTCATCTTCTCTTGGATATAAATCACGCCAATGTTCATTTTTACAATGCAATGCTAACATACGTTTTCAGAAATTGAAAGTTAGTACTTTTGCCTGTTAGGAACTAAATCTCTAGTTATTGAGGAAATTTATATAATCATATTCGTTTATTTTAGAGTTTGATACCACACTAGCTAACTTTATCGGCACCAGGAATAAATCATGCAGTAAAACTGTTTGAAAGAAGATGAATTTTTTTTCATCAAATGTAACAATAGAATAACTCACCATAATTTCCAAAATGGTATATTTTGAGAAGGATATTTCAAAAAGACCACTTACCTATAAGGAAGAAAGAAAAGAAGAGATTAGTGAAAGTTTATTAAAATGTTTATCAATTGTATATAAAAGAAATAAAGAAAAAATTTAACTATACTCAGTAAGTTACCGCCCTATAGCCAGAGCTAAGGCAGAAATACATGAAATACACCGCCAGCTCATTCAATTCCAGGCAAGGACTGCAGTTTCGTGCTTATTAGCACTAACTGGTTTAGAATTCTGTATTAGCTACCAGTTTGTTTGGCACTCTTGGCGTCCTTAAATGGTCTTCCACCTCCAGCTCAGTCACTCTTATGCCGGGCTGATGAGTGCTAATAAGCACGAAACTGCAGTCCTCGGCTGGAATCGTCTGAGCTGGCGGTGTATTTCTTGAACTATACTGTTTGAATGTAATTTTTTTTATGAATACTCTGCTGCTTGGTTTTAAATTAAAATTTTGCTTTTAGCTAAAACGAGCAGAAATTTTGTTTACAACCAAACCAAATATTCACATCCTTTTTTTTTTTTTCACAAGTGAAACATTTGGTCAAAGTCAACTGTTTAAATAAAATGTTCGACTTAAACCAAATTTGTGTTCAGTTCTGCTTTCAGTACAAATTAGGATCCTCGCACAAATGATGTCACGCTTTGAGGGGGGAAAGAAAATGTGGGTTTGTGACAAAGGGGGAACAAGAAGTGGGACATCATGCATTTTATTATAACACTAGTGATACCCGTACGGCTTTGTCCGTAGTAGAAAATTAAAAGGTCTTTTGATTTGCCTGTATATTTACAAATAATGTATGGTGGATTTCTCGCCAGTTGGCTTGCCCATGTTACGGTTCCAAGTTATGATAACTTGGTAATTTACTCGTCCATCTTATGATAATTTCGTTCGGGAAAATGTTCTTAAAATTGGAATAGAAAAAGAAAAAAATCGAATTTTCGAAAAATCGCTTCAAGGTGCACACCCCCATGCTACAAACAAATTTTGTGCCAAATCTCATGAAAATCGACCAAACGGTCTAGGTGCTATACGCGTCACAAAGATCCCGACAGAGAGAGATTCAGACTTTCAGCTTTATTATTAGTTTAGAATATGTTTGTGAAAAACAGTAACACGTGACAAGGGGAGGATATACGGTGAAGTGTGACACTTGTGACAAAGGAGGAGGATGGTCAATTTTTTGAAAAAAAATTGCGACATCATTTGTGGACAGCCCAAAACGCTTTAACGAAACAAATAACTTTAATGTTGTAATTAGGGTATGACCAATCGGTGTTGTAGTAAAAAACTTAAAGATGCAGCGAACTCAGAAATAAAATTTTTTGTAATATTCACAAAAAAAAAAAAAAAAAAAAAAAAAAAAAAAAAAACAGAAAAAATCTCGATTAATTGGAAATGTAAAAAGTTTAGGATAGTGCTAATTTTAGAAATGTTGCAAATATAATCGGTACCCATAACTTAAAAAAAAGAACATATTTTTAAAGAAATTCAGAATTTTTATCTATAATATAAGTTTACAAAAAAAAAACATTTATTCCCAACATATACACAATAGTGTAATGGTTTAAATAAATATTTAACCTATAAATAATGCAGATGGTAGTGCTGCCTTTAAGCTATCACACATAATACCCTTGCATCTGCCATGCAGTTTCTACTAACAATACCTGCAGATAGTTTTGTCAAAATAAAAGCTACTGAATCAAAAAAAGTTTCACATTTCTTTCAACGAAAGTCATTGCCATGTTTTGTATAATGTTTGGGCTAATTCATAATACTTTCAAAAGTATTCGTGTCTGTAAAATTATCACATAGATCGTCTGAAATAAAGAGACAACGCCCCACTTAAGAACTAAAACTAAAATGAGCTAGCTATTTTGCTTTTTGTATCGATTGCATGTAAAAGTCGATTAGGACAACCCCACTAACAGCAACTTGGCGATAAAAATAATTTTGCTGTCAGTGCCAATTATCATCATTATTTACTTTTCCAGACATTTTGCCTGATTTAAACAGCCTTGAATTTCATCGCATAAAGCGATGAAATTCAAGGGGCAGTTTTCAATAGATGCAGGAAATTCTTACACAGCAACTAACATTTTTGCGTGTTTATCATTACAACAATGTTGTTAAAAACATGCGAGAAATTACTGAATGTTTGACAGTATCACGTAGAGCACAAAAAAGACGTAAGGGGCCATTCATTAATTACGTAAGGGTCCCGATGAGGAAGGGGGCTTGGAAAAATCTCTACATACCCTTACTTGGGAGGGGGGGTTTTCCAAGTCGATATTTTATATTAGAAATCGCGCGGTCAAGTGGTTTGGCAATATTTCATTTGCGTGTGGAAAGTAAAAAACGATGAGCTGTTTTTTGCTTGCTTTACAAAAAATGAATACTGTATATGGTAAAAGAATCACACTGTGTATGGCGTGCTGTATTATTAAAAAGTATGACATCATATGCAAAAAAACACTAAAAAAACGTAATAGGATGAGCTGTTTTTTGTTTGCTTTACAAAAAAATGAATAGTGTATATAGTAAAAGAATCGCATTGGGTATGGCGAGCTGTATTTTTAATCAGTATGACATCATATGCAAAAAAAAAAAAAATCCAAAAAACAAATTCAGTATAGATTACAACTTTTTGGTAAATATTTCTTTACAGAAAGGTTTAATTTTAAAAAAAAAGTGAATTTAATAACGGTTCGAGGATTTTTTATTTTATTATTTTGAAAAACCAAATGGAATCTTACGTAAGACTAGGGGGCAGGGGGTTTGAAAACATTACATACCCTTGAAGGGGGGAGGAAAGTGTCAAAAATTGCCAAAATCATCCTTACGTAATTAATGAATGCCCCCTAAAAGTATACGCGAATTCTTAGTCACAACATAAAAACATTCCCCTTAAAGTACGCTTTCGAGTACCACTCCGAAAAAGTCGCAACACAGCAAACGGAAAGTAAAATGAAAAGAATCAAACACATATTCCGCTTCAGGTTTCGAGGAAACTTGCCTGAAAGATTACAGTTGTTATCCCTTCTAACTCAGTGTAACTGAGCCACTTTCTGTGAGTTGTTAATGGAGTACGTTCTTCGCTAATGGAGAGAGACATATATATTTTTCCCTGCAAGAGATGTCTTTTAAATAAAGAGACTCCCCGCTCTGCGTCCTCCTTTGATTAAGTGAATGGAGCATTCAGTTTGGATTCACTGACGCTTTCAACGCACTGGAATAGTTATGAATAATTATTAAAGATACAAAGCAAAACTTGGCAATAGTTAAAATGTATGAATAGCTAGTAATTTATTCAAAATAGTTCACGAGGGTGCAATGAATAATTCTTAGTGTAGCTTAAGCAAATGAAACTTCTCTTTAAAGTTTTTGAAAAATAAGCTTTAAAAAGAAGAGTTACTAAAATTATCGGAAATAATCGTAAATATTCGTTGGAAGAAACGAATAACCTGTAATGAAATTAACAGTACGTCCATGAATAGTCGAACCCATTCATTCGAATCACCTTTATCCGAAATTTTGGGTTAGCTAATGATAACTTTCAATCGTGATTTTATTTAAGCAAAAACTTGGCGTTTTATCGAGCGAATAAACAAAATTGTGAACGGACATATTTTACAAACAAAACAAAAAAGTGTCATATTTAACAAAAAATTACAATCAAACACAACAATCATAAATTTAATTATCAGTACTTTTAATCACTTAGAATTTTTTAAAATGTCATACAATTAGAAAATCAGCATTTATAGGGAGTTCATTAGTTACGGTTTCTGTGTACCAATTCCTTTCATAATTGCACGTGTTATAATATCGCAAAGAAATTCATATCATTACTGAACTTGCTCTAAATTTCAAGTTAGATAATTTTAAAGTGTTTTGAAAAAAAAAAAAAAAAAACAGAAAACGAATAAAGGAAACTGACAAAAAATATCAAATTGAGATAAATTCACTGCGAATTTCAAACTAAAGGGCTAACAGAAGCATAGTACAACGCGATCCTGATCACGAGGAAGTCGTTGAAATTAGCGTTAATCTTGGTAAAGAATCGTCTCTAAAAGAAAAATTACATCCGGCTAAAAATAAAAGAAAAACCTTACACACACACACACACGCAAATATTTAAAACTAGTATTTTCAACTGCATTAAATTTTTGAGCTTAAACGAGTTTCAGACGTAGTAAAAATTCAATAGAGGTATTATGTTTCTTACCATTATTGATTTTTATAAAAACACTTGTTCCTTCATTTTATAATTGTTGACATTAGATTTTTTTCAATTAATGCACATTTCACACAAAATTTGAAAATATGGCTACGAAACATGTATTTTTAAAAACCTTTCTGAAGAATTTCTACCGGTATTCCAGCTATCCCGTTTTAAAAGATACCGAATAACGGAATTGCATTTTTGTTTGGTATTCCAATCACTAAGTGCAAGTAGTAGACTCGGTTTTTGATACCGTAGGCAAAATAGTCTCCAAAACAATTATCAACTCACCCTTCTAAAAAAGTCATGGCTTCGCGAAATTACTTTCATCATTAAGCATTTGCTTTTTTTTTCAAACCATGATGTTTCATTAGAAACAAAAGTTAAACATTATCCACTTCCAAACTTGAAATAAAATGGGTTCATTATTTTCTTTGACATATTGTAGATTCTTTTTTTTTTCAATACAACGCAGTCTCTAGAAAAATGTATTGTTGGCCAGAAAATATTTAGGAAATGTTTTAGCTTCTCTTTTTCATTCATACTTCCGCTAGAGGGCCTTTTTTATTTTGCTGCTTAATGTTTTGTCTCAGAAAGTAACGGAGAGAATTTTTCAGAACTGGAATCATCCGTGGAAACTGAAAAGCTTTTTCCAAATAGGTTAAAAGAGAAAGTATTTGGGGAGAAAAATATTTTTGGAAAATATTTTCTTCTGCTTTCACGATTCTCTTGAAGAGAGTACTATTTTCTTTTTTTTTTCCCCTTCTTCTTCTTCTAAATTTTTATTAGTCATCTGAACTTTTGGGATGTGTGTGCTGTGCAGTCCATATGTATTTACGTAAAGGTAAAATGGCAACAAAAGGGAGTTTCGGGGATCAACCCCTTATCCATAACCTTTGACTTTAACATAAAAATTACCAATCCTAATATAGTAGTTTCTAGACATGTAAGGTCGGTTATGACCAACCTCTTCCAACCGTAGGCGCTAGTGATACATTGTTTGTATATGTTACCGTGAAGTCCCGAAATTAAAGAATGTGGACTTTCATTGGTGATTCACCAGACATACTTGGTCTTTCGCCATATCTTTGGTAAGTAATGCTGATATTCACCAGTGAATGTCGACAAGTAACAGATGCAACAGTTGCATTATTTTTAAAGATTAGGTGTCATGTATAAGGATTGTGGTTGTATAGGACCCGAGCAGGAAAGAGGGAAGCCCCGAGGCCTAGATCTGGAGATTATGAAGCCTTTTCCTCCCCCCCCCCCTATTCCTTCAACACACCATCCATCATTCTCACATTACCATGCAAATGATTTTAAAATTTAATGGCATAACGAGTCATTTTTTGGAAATAAAACTATTCGTCACATTTTAGTCCTAGTACGGGGCAAGGTAACGATTTCGTTCAAAACAAAATGAAACAAATATATTTGTAATGTCGCAGATTTTATCGTGCATAGTTAGTTTTTGCGAAATACCAAATAAAAAACATAGCAGTAAACAAAGCTGAGTTATTGAGAACTATGTTCTTCCATATCTGGTTGATTCAGATGTGACACTCAAGCATTATTGAGGGCATGACGGAAAAAAAGATTTTAGTGGTCCGAAAAATGTAAAATACAATGCTTGCAATTGATGAGTAATGTGCTCTGGAAATATTACCAAGACAAAATAATTTTCTCTGCAATTGATGCCGAGTTCGTCAGCTTTCCCCACCTCATACATATAATACTCGCTAAACGGCATGATAATTTGATAGTATTTTTTGGTAATGTTTGACATGCAGGGAAAAGCTTTATTTTAACGAGGCTGAACTGGATCCGGCATCTTAGTAGTTTTAGTGGTAAGACTTATTTTAGGAGAATGAAGAAACGAAAAAGTGGTGATCAATGAACGCTATCTACTGGAGTTAGGGTTACAATTTCAACTATCAAAATTTCACCAAACAGGCAATTACTTCGTTAAAATATAGAAACAATTTTCACCCGACAGTGAATGAACAACTCTGCTAACGTTTTGATTTGGCTAGTAGGGTCTCTCTCACTTCTTTTCTTACAAACCTTTGAATAAAGTTGTAATGCACTGCCTAAAACCTTAAATACGATATTCTTCATCTTGCCTCTTATTGTCATCATGCTCAAGGTTCCACTAATACCATAAGCTAATTTGAATCCCAGTTCTCAATTAACAAAGAAAATTTTTAAAAAAGAAACAAGTACTTAAAATTTTATTTTGTCTTCAGTAAACTTTAGCCTAAGAAATAGAAATTCTATGACAAAATTTCGGAAAGAACTGGGTACGCTGGGCCATGGGCCCCCTTGGAAAACATGGTAATCAAAACCTGTGTGAGTGGGAGGGGGGATTTTTAGAGCTAATTAGTGGCAGCCTGCAATCATTACGTAAACTTCACCAAAAACTTTTGACATAAATGACTTAGCAAAGTCAAACCCTGATCGATGTAATCTTTGTGCTGTCTGCTTCATTCGTCAGTTTAGCCTCTCAATCCCTGGGGAATTTTATCTCCCTTGAATGTTTAATTTCCATTTTATCTTCTACGTAGTATTTGTTTTTATGTTCTTATAGGAAACGTTTTACGATTATTCCTTTTTATGACAGCAAAGGAACATCGTAAAGTGGCACAAAATCGATAGAGAAACCTGAATTTTACCTTCCTCAGAGTTGAGTAAAGATGTTTCTCTTGCTGTTTAAATACAGTTTTGAGAATTTAATTAAATTCTGTGGGTTACGCGTTGTTCAGTTTTCAGTTCGATCGTCGGGCCTGTGGGTTGCATTTTGAGATCGATATCTCTAACCCTCTTTCTACAAATCTATCCTTTAATAACACTGGCGTGTGCTGTTTCGTGTTAGCGGCATCAAAGTATTAGTTCGGTAGTTAACGGAAATACTCACGCAATCAACTGCACGTGCGTTATAGTTATTTTTAAATCTTCACATTGAAAATTGAAATTGGGTGCTTTTGGGTTGATAATATCAATAAAAACTTCGTTTCAATCGTCGATTTATTTTAAAAGCAATAAAATGTGCGCAACGTAAATTTATTTGAAATTGGGTGCTTTTGGATTGATAATATCAATAAAAACTATGTTTCGGTCATCAATTTATTTTAAAAGCATTAAAATGTTTGTAACGGAAATTTATTTTTCTCTTGCTTTATTTTTAACTAATATTACGCAAAGCCAAAGAGTCAACAAAACTATGAAAGAGAGAGAAGAAGAAGAAGGAGCTGCATTTTGGAACGATGATTCATGTCAACGATACACACCAGTGATGATGACATGATATCACGTTTGTGACAAAATTGTTCTCTGAACAATTTCTATTTAGTTTTCTGCCCCTTGCAGAAATAGCACCTTCAGTTTTTTTTATTTTCACCCTACATTTTATAAAAATATTACCACAAAACTTTGTCCTTTCTGACAACGACCATACAGAAGATTGTTAAACTAATAACAACAAAATAAAATTAAAATATATATAGGCAAAAGTATTTTTCAGCATGTTGTTTAAGAAACAGGAATCACTATTTTTTTTCATTTCAAAAACTACCAAATTCCCCTTGGAATATCATTTTACAGATGAATACACGTAATTCAAGGCAAAAAAAAAAAAAAAAAAAAAAAAACTCTGAGTGCCAAAATATTATGACTACCTCTTCAACTTTTTGTTGAACCTCCTTTTACCTATAAAAGCGTCAGTTCTTCTTGACACGGATCGATTCCAAGAGATATTGATAGTTACGTATTTTTTCCGGTTAGCTGAACACTGTTCTCAATGTTCGTTGGCTTTTACAAAACTGGACACTCTTTGTTTCGCCCCAGCATTTTGTAGTCAATAACAGTCGCAAATTGCTCGTAAAGACACGGTTGTTGTTTTTTTAAAATAGAAATACAGGACTGTTTTTAGTTTCCTATGCACCTCAAGTGGCGTTCCGCTTCTTTTTCAAAACCATCTTTTAAAAAACAAATATATTATTCGCTCTACACCCGAATTTCACTATGTCTTCATTAAACATGAAAATTTGGTATTTTCAAGCAATCTGGGTGAGTTTTTCTGGTTCAGTCCAAAATCTCACCAAACTTCTTCATATGTGGCTATATCCGAGCCCTCATCGTTCAGCAGTCACAATATCTTCACTGAATGCCATTGGTGTGCTGCTGACATGGTCTTTCCTGCTCACGTCTTACCTCGTTTGAACGTAACAAAAGATAAGACCCTCTGAGATTCGCTGATTTTCCTAGACTTCCACCAAATTTTTAGGTTTATGGAAATTGTCCAGCTCAGCTAGGCAATCTGAGATTAGTAACAATAACAAGAATGAAATCTTCGCCTTTGTGTGTAAAATGCATTGTAGCGTGGTGATCTGTCATTTTGTTTCAAGTCCCTTCCCATCTACCTTGGACTCACAACATATAAATTTGTGACATAACGTAGATCATGGACCTTCACTATAAAACTATATTTGGTAAGAAACGACACATGTAGACATTTTTATGACCACCCACAGATAAAAAACAACTGTGTTTGCACGGTTAAAACGTTACAAAGATTCAATCTTCAGACTGTGCTGGGATAAGAACTCGGAAAAAAAAAACTCTACAACGATCATAAAAAAGCTCGATCAAGTAAAATCCCGTGTTTTAGAGAGATAAACTTTGTAGACTGACGTAAGCTCATAAAGTTGCGATTTTCTGTTTATTAGTTTATTTGTATGCAGAAGCCTATTCCACATCGAGCCTTCTGAGCTTAATTCTTTAAAAAATAATTTCAATTTTTTACCAGGGTTGAAAGAGGGCGCGTCCCATTCTTTGCATGCGCCAGAAAAAAGTTTTTCCTCTCTTCTGTAAAATTATCATAATGTGACTTACGTCCTTCTGGCTCTGAGGTACAGTACCATCTCTGGTATTGTGACAGTGCATGGCCCCACTAGATGGCGCTGAAGCTTAACGGGCCTTGACAATTTATGACTTTTCTGTGTTAAACCGTTGGAGTTCATGCATCCACCAATCAATGTTAACATTTAAAAGTTTGCTTGTTTTTGATTGGACGTCGCCAATTTTGACCACAAAAGGAGCTGAACGGGACCCCTACATCCACCAATCAATGGCAACGTAATGGAAACAGGGGTTCCCTGTAGCGTCCTCTTTGTTGCTATGAGTTTCAGCGATTGTCACGGCCTATGAGAATTATGTGGGGCCATAGACAGTGATATAGCTAATGTAGTAAACTGCTAAAAATGAAGACATCATTCCTGTATAATTTTCAAGTAACGTTCTTCTGTAAGTAATAAATACTTACATCATAAAACCATTTTACAGTACGTAGCAGAAACAAAGTAGCAAAAACAAAATTACACTCGAAAACGGGAAAGTAAAATTCATGCACAGGTTCGGGTTTAGAACCTAGAAAAACGTGTATGATATTTATTTTGCATGTTTGTACGTTATGATCTATTTCTACCATATTTATTCTTTCGGTATTGCCATTTTGTAGTCTTTTTTCGCAGAAAGTAATGAAATTACAATCTATCGGAATCTACTGTAAATTTATGTTTTCGAGAATGTATAGTTTTGATTGAAATATTTCTTCCAGAATTATCACACGCCGGAAATAACACAAAATTTTTTTCAAGAGTAGTAAATTCTTACCAAGAACATGTGGCTGTTTCGAAAAGAAGGAATATTTTAACTTTTTTTCGCGTTTGGAACAAAAACATTTCTGTCCGTGTGAAGAGAAATGTAACTGAATTTGAATTTTTAGAAAACGCTCGTGTTTTTGAGTTTAGCAAAAAATATATACATTTTGTGGCCTGGATTTGATATTCTGGTCGTCTCAAGTTCTTTTATTTTTCCCTTAAGCTAGCAATTTCCCTAGAAAACAGCTTTTGAACACATGCCATGTTATTTTATTTTCTATCTTCCTTGTAAATATTTTCATTCCAGAGCTTTAAAGTGATTTACTAAATACTAAACGTAGCCTTATTGACCAGAAAAATACTTTGGGCCATTCCACCGTTAAGTGCGGGACAGAAAGACGCTTAAATTTCATTAACATTTTGTTATATCTTTTAATAATTTCACTAACCAGGGATAAGTAATTTTTTTGAGCAATCACATTGCTTATTGTTCTCATTTGACTGTTTTTGGCGTTCCTATGATTTTATTCCCCCCCCCCGCCTCACTCTGCAGCACAACCGTCGACCAGCCTCACGATGCTGCTCCTCTAGCGAAAACCGTCTCCAGGTTGCATCCATATTCTACACACGCACATACACACCTGCACATACACACACACATACCTACACACACATACACACATGCACATACACACACACATACCTACACGCACACATACATATACACCTACACACACATGCACGCATACCCACACACTCACGCCTGCAGACAGACACAAGCACACATGCCTACATACACACACACACACACACTTGTGATTGCGAAAAACATAATTTGAATTCCAGATGCCAAAATTCAAATTAATTTTTTTTTAATCTTTACATTTGATACAAAAATACTCCTGACACAGTAATATTTTTATTAAACAATTTTGTTATTTAAAAATTATTTTTTTCGCATGAATCACGTGCGGGGACATCCATCCGCTTGTTGCTCGCTTATGAATTTGTTAATATTTTTTCTTTGTTAATACATAAACGTTAAAATAAATTGTAGATTTTGAGAGCAAAATGTTCCAAAGTAAAAGAAACATATCTGATTTGTTGTGAAATAATAATTTAAACCGTTGAGAAACAATTATGTGATGGCCATCCCGTTGAAAGCGCTCATTTTGTCCCGCATGTTGCGGTTCCAATCTTTACTAATAATAAAGCTGGAAGTTTCTCTGTCTGGATCTCTCTTTGTCCGGATCTCTGTAACGCGCATAGCGCCTAGACAGTTAGACCGATTTTTATGAAATTTGGCACAAAATTAGTTTGTAGCACGGGAATGTGCACCTCGAAGTGATTTTTCGAAAATTTGATTTTGATCTTTTTCCTAATCCAATTTCGTTTTCTTTTCCAATTTTAAGAACATTTTCCCAGAGCAAAATTATCATAAGATGGACGAGTAAAGTACCAAGTTTACATAACATGGAACCGTAACATGTACAAGCCGATTGGTGAGGAATTCACCCTACATTATTTGTAAATATAAAAGCCAACCAAATTTTTTACTACGGGCAAAGCCGTGCGGGTTCCACTAGTATTTCATAAAAAAGGAAATCATTTTAAAAGGTAATGACTTGCTAAGAAGTCACACATACGTTTGTGATTTCTTAAGCAACAAAACTTGGTTCATTTCTCTTTTAAATTATGTTTTTAAATACAATACTTGAAGCGTCACGTACGGGACAAAATTACCATTTTCTGTTGAATGGCTCTTTTATGCATAAAATTATACTGAGTAAATTAGACAGTGAGAAGAAAAATGATGTGTGTGAACATTAGTTTTGTGCAAGACTGCAAAGTTCAAATCATAGACAGGCTTTCGTTGAAATATTTTTCTAAACCATGCTGTATAGAAGCACCATCCAGTGCAAGTACAGTGAAATCCTGTTACAACGAATGTCAAGGGACGATAAATTTTATCCGCTGTAACGGGAATTTCGTTGTAGTGGATTTCAAGTAATGCAATACAGATTAAAATGGGACTGAAAGTTTATTTCTTTGAAACGGATATTTCATTGCATTGGTATTCGTTGTAACAGGATTTCACTGAATAATCATTTTTTGTCCCAAAACAGATGAGAGCTTTTCTGCTGCCATTTGTACTAGTCATCTCAAAAATTTTAGTTATTGGCATTTACGTCCCATTGCTGCTAGGTGCTTTAAATATAAACCAAGAAGTTTAAATTGTATTAAGTTCGAAAAGCATTTTTGGAGTTTTGAGAAAAGTCGAATGCTTGAGTTATAAACTTTAGTTATGAGTTACTTTAAATGTTAAACAGATATGATTCTATTCAATTATTTAAATACTAGAAAATAGCCCGTTAAGATATGACAGGTGAAAATTGCATCAACATTTGAACGAAGTAATTGCTTGTTTGGTGATATTTAGATAGTTGAAATTTTAACCCAAACTCCAGTGGATTAACCCTAAACTCCAGTAAATAGCGTTCATTGTTGAGCCCTTTTTCGTTTCTTCATTTTCCTAAAATGACAAACTTACCAGTAAAATAGCAAAGTGTTTGGACCCAGTTTAGCCTCATCAAAATAAAGCATTTCTCTGTACGTCAAACATTACCAAAAAATATTATCAAATTATCCTGTCGTGGCGCGAGTTTCATTGTTGATGACGTCAGGAGCGTTACTCGATCATTGGCTATTATATAGATATGAGGATTATGAGAATCGGAGAAGTAATGTCTCTGTTTTAAAAACCTAGGTTTTAACAAGTTTTATTGTTAATCATTGATGTATTTACGATTGTTAACTTATTGCTTCTTAGATAGTTTTTTTTTTATTATTTTAATCTCGAAGTCATAAAAATCAATCGGTTTTCGATCAAGATATCAGGCGATGGATTTTTGCATATCAACCGACATCAATTTTTTACATTTCATCAATAATGTATTTACCCTTGCTATCAACAACCTTTGGGTTCTAATGGTGGGTGAGTTTATTCCGGCGATTCTCAACAGATAAAAAATCGTGATTCTGAAACATTATTAAACCGCACTGTTTAAGACGAACATTGAAAAAACGTTAGTAATGGCTTAAATGGACGTTGAAATAAAACGGACATTCAATATGAAAGGAGTTCAGGGTGAGAAACACATCTTTACTAATAATAAAGCGGAAAGTCTCTCTGTCTGGATGTCTGGATGTTTGTAGGATGTCTGTGACGCGCATAGCGCCTAGACCGTTCGGCCGATTTTCATGAAATTTGGCACAAAGTTAGTTTGTAGCATGGGGTGTGAACCTCGAAGCGATTTTTCGAAAATTCGATTTAATTATTTTTCTGTTTCAATTTTAAGAACATTTTCCGAAGCAAAATTATCATAAGATGGACGGGTAAATTACGAAATTATCATGACGTGAAATGGGAGAGCGAATGAACATAGCCAACTGGCGAGAAATTCGTCATCCATTATTTGTAAATATACAGGCGAACCGAATGACCTTTTAATTTTCAACTATTGGCAAAGCCGTGTGTGCACCACTAGAATTAAATAAAGTAATTTAATGTAACTTTGAACCATACGTGTTTTCTTTGTACCACTTTACATTCTTTAGTATATCTGACGTCGAAGTACATTGTGTGCCAAATGCTGCACTTCCAAATGCTGCTGGATAGAGCTATGCGTGTAACAGACATCCAGAGACACAGAATTTCTGCTTTATTATTAGTGAAGAAAAATAAGTTGGCAATTCTGTAGACAGCTGATTACATAATCTAACAAGGGCCGTGGTAGCCCGATCGGTAGAGTGTCGGATTCGGGGCCGGAGGGTCCTGAGTTCGAACCTCGATGGTCGAAGACCCTCCGTCGTCATTAAAGGGGACTGGGCGACGTTAAATACGCTCGTGGTCTCAATGTCCTCCAAGTGAAACGATACCTCTGGGGGTGATAGCACCAGGTAGCTATTAGCTCCTGGACTAGTCCTAAATTCTCATTAACTGTTCGATCCGGTGATGGTGCGGCCATCTATCGGTATATAAAATAATGGAGGCAAGGCACTTAGTATGCAGTCCTCGACATAAATACAGTTGTTGTCGGTAGAGACTCGGAATCGAGCAGCTCTGAAGTTCGTTTGCAAGCTACTCTTGAATGCTAATTTTAAGTAGTTGAAATATCTTATCCTACAATGTAATATTTTACGCAACATGATTAATTATCGAGATCTAATGTTGCTAGGAAATAAAAAGGGGACAATTTAAATATTTGTAAAATTTATTACTCTGTTGAAAAAGTTATTACCATAACTATAAATTGTGTATTCGTTTTTTTATTTTTATTTTTAAAGAACATGAAATTAAACCCAAGCATTTTTAACTTTAAGCTAAACTTACAGCTCAATGAAGAATCTCAAGTGAAAAATTAAATTCGATTGAACATTTTTCTAACACACCTTCTTAAAAATAAGTTTAATAACTAAAATTTAAACAATTATCAAAATACATTAAACAATTAAGAATAAGAGGAAATAATTTGGAATTTAAAAGTTCATGATTTCAAAATCACTTATAATGCAAACACTCAGTATGAAAGAAGTAAAATAGATAAGTGCTTTAAATAACACGAGAAAAGAATTAATGCTGCAGCTGCGATCTTTTATGACTTTTAGAAAAGCATTAACGGCTTTAAAAATCTCTTTAAAAGATAATAATGTTTAAAATGTTTCAAGTGCTTTTTAAATGCTACGAAAACATTGAGTTCCTTTTTTGTTCATCTACTTTCTATTACTTAAGAAAAGATAGATGAAGATCTTATTTTTTAACAGCAAGAATGGCTATACATGGTAATAGTGTATGTAAATTCTAATTTTTACACAGCATGTATCACTTTAAATGGTAATAGGCGCAGTAATTTCTCATTTTGAACAGAAATTATCGCTAATGCATGGTAAGAATGTCCGTAAGTTTTTATTTTTTAACAGAAAGTATCGCTATATGTTGTAATACTGCCTGTAAATTTTGTGCAGACATTGCAAAAGAAAAATCTTTTCTTCAGTACGCAAATCGAGCAGTGTAAACTCACGGAATGTATTTCGTTACCAATTTGACTCCAAAGTACGTAGTTCGTCAAGAATATTTCCGGTGGAGAAAAAATGTCTGTCGTTTCGGGTGTGGTTCTCCTTCGAGTTGTAAAAAGATTCTTAAAAAAAATTGCTTGAAGTTGACTACTTTGTCAGGAGTTAGAACAACTATTTTACGAATACGTACTTTTTGTTTAGCAATTGTTGCATAAAGACTGTTTATACTCACTAAAGTGATTAAAAATTTTGCAAGCTTCAAACCATTAGAATATTTCTTGCGATCAAATGATAACGTGCAAGAAGTATCTTAAACATTTTATCGAATGTAACAGCGTAAGGTTCAGAAATTAATTCCGAAAAGAAAAAGGGAGAGGGGGTAAGCACACATCCTTTTACATGAAATACACCGCCAGCTCAGTCAATTCAAGCCGAGGACATGCAGTTTCGTGCTTATTTGCACTAACTGGTTTAGAATTCTGTATTAGCTACCAGTTTGTTTGGCACTCTTGGCTTCCTTAAATGGTCTTCCACCTCCAGCTCAGTCACTCTTATGCCGGGCTGATGAGTGCTAATAAGCACGAAACTGCACTCCTCGGCTGGAATCGTCTGAGCTGGCGGTGTATTTCTTGAACTATACTGTTTGAATGGAATTTTTTTTTATGAATACTCTGCTGCTTGGTTTTAAATTAAAATTTTGCTTTTAGCTAAAACGAGCAGAAATTTTGTTTACAACCAAACCAAATATTCACATCCTTTTTTTTTTTCACAAACGAAACATTTGGTCAAAGTCAACTGTTTAAATAAAATGTTCGACTTAAACCAAATTTGTGTTCAGTTCTGCTTTCAATACAAATTAGGATCCTCGCACAAATGATGTCACGCTTTGAGGGGGGAAAGAAAATGTGGGTTTGTGACAAAGGGGGAACAAGAAGTGGGACATCACGAATTTTATTATAACACTAATGATACCCGTACGGCTTTGTCCGTAGTAGAAAATTAAAAGGTCTTTTGGTTTGCCTGTATATTTACAAATAATGTATGGTGGATTTCTCGCCAATTGGCTTGCCCATGTTACGGTTCCAAGTTATCATAACTTGGTAATTTACTCGTCCATCTTATGATAATTTCGTTCGGGAAAATGTTATTAAAATTGGAATAGAAAAAGGAAAAAAGACTGTTTATACTCATTAAAGTGATTAAAAATTTTGCAAGCTTCAAACCATTAGAATATTTCTTGCGATCAAATGATAACGTGCAAGAAGTATCTTAAACATTTTATCGAATGTAACAGTGTAAGGTTCAGAAATTAATTCCAAAAAGAAAAAGGGAGAGGGGGTAAGCACACATCCTTTTACATGAAATACACCGCCAGCTCAGTCAATTCAAGCCGAGGACATGCAGTTTCGTGCTTATTTGCACTCATCAGCCCGGCATAGGAGTGACTGAGCTGGAGGTGGAAAACCTCTTAAGGAAGCCAAGAGTGCCAAACAAACTGGTAGCTAATACAGAATTAGCATTGACCAGACGAGTGACCGAAACAATGGTTCGGTTCAACTCGAATATTGAAGGCAAGGCAGGTATATTCAGTAAGTTACCGCCCTATAGCCAGGGCTAAGGCAGAAATACATGAAATACACCGCTAGCTCAGTCAATTCCAGCTGATGACATCAGTTTCGTCTCTCTTGGCTTTACTTAACTCTTGGCTTCCTTAAGAGGTTTTCCACTTCCAGCTCAGTAACTCCTATGCCGGGCTGATGAGTGCTAATAAGCACGAAACAGCTGTCCTCGGCTGGAATTGACTGAGCTGGCGGTGTATTTCATGTATTTCTGCCTTAGCCCTCGCTATAGGTCGGTAACTTACTGAATACACATCCTTTTGCTCTTGGTCGTCGAGATAAATTCTGGAGAGAACAGAATGTCTACCATTTCTATTCTGCTTTTTCGATCGAGTTGGTGAAAAAAAAAACTGTTTCGCCTTAACTACTTTAAAATGAATTAGAATAATTGTATATCACATTAAATAGAATTTTCAATGCTGTCAACCGTAGCACAGGAAATGTTTTATGCTTAGTAAAATGATTATGACGTTGAAAGTAACAAACCACAATCATAGGGCGATCCTCGAAACAATGTCCCGTGCGTAAAGCTAAATTTCTTATTTTTTCCAGCTAACCAAAGCCTTCAGAAAATAATGCTGTTGTAGAATACTACATGATTTAATATACTATCAAATCATAACAGTTAATACCATATTTAATCAATAGTTACTTGCATAAAATAAAAAAAACTTAGCGTTACGCACGGGACATTTTTTTCGAGATAGCCCAACTACTTGCCATCAAACGATAATACGCAAAAAAGCACCTTAAATATTTTATCGAATGTCACAATGCAATGCTCAGAAATGAATTCCAAAGGAAGGGGGTGAGCACACATCCTTTTTCTCTTTTCTAAAGAGAAGGATTCTGGTGGGAAAAAGGATATCTATCGTTCCTGGTGTGTTTTTCCCTCGAGTTGCATAATGAAGCGGAGAAAAGAACGCGGAATCCGGATGAAAACGAGATGAACGGAGGCTCTAGAGGAAACAAGAGAAGGTGTGAGGAGTATGATACCCATTTTAAATTACAATTGAATCGGAGTACATTTTGGTTAGCAGCCGCAAATCTTTTCCGATTGCCCGGAATAAGGAGGGCAATGAAAAATTACTTTGCAAAGAGAGAGAATGTGAACTCGAAGCGAATTCTGATTGTTCGGTAGGATAAAGGAAATCGAATATATTTTCAGGGATTATTGCGAAAAAACTAATTTCTTTTTTTTCAGTTCCTTTTTTTTTCGTTTTCGATAGTGTAGTCTTTTATACAACAAACCAAGATTGTAATTAAGGTTGAACCTTTGTGCTTGAAAAGTAAAAATAAGCAATAACAACGTATAATTGCACAAAACTGCAGATTGCTGCAGACACAAGTTTCTGGGTTGCAAGGAACTCCTTTTTATAAAACTAGATACAGCTTCAATTTTTCTAGTAGAACCAAAGTGCTGTGATGAACCGAAACTTTGCATGAGATTTGCAGAATAGGATGGCTCTGTCAATCACAACACATCATGTTAACTTGATAAAAAACAAAACCTTTTGATTTGCTTGCTTTTAAGAGATGAATTTTTCAGTGAAGTTTCTCAGTTTTTTAATAAAAATTCGAAGTAGAGAAATGAAAAGTCGTTCACTACATTAAAAAAAAATGAAAACTTCATTTAACTTTAACGATGGCATTAAAGACAACAACAACGCTCAATTAAAAAAAAAAAAATAAGTGACCAAACTCATCATTGACGAAATACGAACTTAAAGTATTTTTATAGATGTGACAACAGTGATAAAATAAAATGAAATCCGCGGTGAGAAACATTGTTACAGGTTATTTTTTCAAACTCTTTAAAGGTGAAAATCACGAATTTTTCTACCTAAAAGGAGACAACAAGAATATATTGGTGGAACTTAATTCCCAAAGAAAGGCAATGGTGTAATTTAACTCATAAGAAGAAACGATGACTTACTCTTTCTATACAGGCTGATAATGATATTTAGTTGCCAAAAACAAGGTGGTTGCAAAGATGAACTCCTAAATTAGTGACGAATGTTCAAGTTTTGTTTTTAAGAGAGAAGGATGGAGAAGTTTAAGTTCTACAAAGTATAGACTGAAATTTAATTCCTAGAAGAAGAATGTATTGAAATTCAGTTGAAAGATGATTACAAGATATAGATCCTCAGAGCAAGTTTCTATGAAAAGTAGAATTTAAAGTTAGGCGGGAGAGGATAAGAAGAGTTAGTACTCAAAGAAGATGATGGATAAATATATGTCCTGTAGGAAGAAGATAGTTCAATTTACATAGGGGAAGATGATAAAGTTTAGTTCCTAAACGTAGGCCGTGATGGAACTTCATGGTTAAAAGAGGAGAATAAAAAATCACTCAGGAATAACATATTAAGGTTTGTTTCTAAAAGGTACGATGACGCAACTTACTTTTGGATTAATTAAGAATTAAGAAACTTAGTTAATATAAAAGGGTGAGGACAAAATTAGAAGAATGAAGAAATTTAACTCCAGAAAAAAATAACAATGTTGAAAGACTGAACTGAAATTTAGTTTATGAAAAAAAAATATGCTATAATAAAACACGTTCCTAAAAAATGCAATTAATAAGCTTACGACCAAACGGCACGACCTTGAGGGTCACTGATTTGGACGAAATTCTAGATATAGGTCTCTTCTCACTAGATATGAGCCCAGATAAAGCGGTTTGACTGCATAGGTCTTAGTTTGACTGCGAAGAGGGTTCAAAGTTGTTAGTTTGGCCCAAGAAATGCAATGGCGTTTCCATTAGAATTTCAGACGTCGGCACATTGTTCTTCCTCCCAGCACATTGACCTTTTTTGTTAGCACAACGAGTGGAAGGGAAAACACCTATTTATTAATGGGCATTATTTAAGCTACTTTAAAAGTCGGAACAATCTTTTTTTTCTTTTTAATGTGCCACGTGCAATAAATCAGAGCTTTTTCTCTTGTCCCAATTTTTTCTTGCCATTCTTGATTATTGATAGCAGACGATAAATATCCAGTTAAAGTAAATGTTTTTTATTAGCGATAAATATGTTTTACTCGAAGATGATTACTATAAAAAGAAAGTATAATTAGTTTCATTTGGAAACGATAAAATATCCTGTAACTATGTTATTTTGGTATTCATGTTATTGAAATTAAAAGTAGTATCCAATTTAAATTTGACACTTGTTTATTAAAAATTAATATTCAACGTAATTAATTCAGAGGCATACAAATGGCTCATACTGCAGTACAATAGCAGACAAACAGGTAAAAATGATAGTTCTAAAGGAAACTTCGTTGCATTTCTAGGTTCAAGTTATCAACTTTGGACCCCCGTTGCAGTCGAACTAGGGCCTATGCAATCAAACCGCTTTAACTGGGTTCACACCTAGTGGGAATTGACCTATATCTAGAATTTTGCCCAAATCCGTGACCCTCAAGGTCGTGCCGTTTGGTAGTTAGTTTCGACGCATGGATTGACAATGTTAATCACCTATTAGAATCAAGACATTTGTGTAAAAAGATGAATTTAACAGTAGGGGTCTTTATTAATCTTAACTCTTAAAACAAAAGGTATGCAAAAGCCCAAATGGCTAAAAGTAAAACATTTTAAATACAGGGTTAACATAAAATCATATACTCGTTTAAAAAAGTTATATTTCAAAAACTATTCCACTTAGCAATATAAATAATACATAAAAATAAAGAAAAACTGTGAAAGTTTTTTTTTTTTTCACTCACAAATGTTCAATGTGTGCGCCTTTCGTAACACGGCATCTTAAACATACATTTTTGAGTGTTTCACTTTCAATTTTTCGTAATGCTACTCTATGTGCTCTTTCAGTTCTTGCAATGTTGTAGGCAGTGGTAGTGTATAAACACTATCTTTGACGAAACTAGATAAAAACATCACATGGGGTTAGGTTTGGGGATCTGGCCAACGTATAAAGGGAAAATCACCACCACGGCCTTGCGGAACGTCAGTGGCGCAGAGAATTGGGGGGGGGGGGAAACACCACCCAAAGGTCTTGGTTTTAACATTGTTGCCTGGGGGCAGCAATAATACAGTAGTTAATACAGGTGTAAGGACTGTTGTGACCAAAAAAAACCCCTCCGTAAGGAATTTCTGACCGCGCTTGTGCGGAACCTGCACGTTTAAGTATTTACGTGAGTTCAAAAAACCTAGGACAGTTTATCTTTATTTTTATGTATCATTTATAGTGGCAAGTGTAACAGTTTATGAAATATAAATTTTTAAAACCGGGATATTCTTTTATGCTAACCCTGTATTGCATGATCTATTCAACATATATTTTCAACGCACTGTTAAAGCTTCATTTCATTTTTACTGAAAATGTTTGTTTCCTTAAGAGCTTGCAAATAGCAAACTTTTAAACCATGGCCGCGTGGGAAGTTAATAAATATTATAACTGCCAGATAAAAAAGTCTTTTCATAAGTGATTTAAATGTAAGACCTCGTGAAAACACATAAGCTTTTGAAAAATATCTAGAATAACTCAAACTCGTGTGTCAAAGTATATAAAATATTGCAGTCACTTTGCAAAGTGTGAATGCTTTAAACTGCAGACTTTTCGTGACAACATTTTAAATATTGTATGATCTGTTCAATATATATTTTCAACGCACTGTTAAAGCTCCATTTCATTTTTACTGAAAATGTTTGTTTCCTTAAGAGCTTACAAATACCAGCAAATTTAACCATGCTTTTGAAAAATATCTAGAATAACTCAGACTCATGTGTCAAAGTATATAAAATATTGCAGTCACTTTGCAAAGTGTGAATGCTTTAAACTGCAGACTTTTCGTGGTGAATGAAATTTCTGTATTTCCAGTCATCCAAAACTTTACATTTCTGGTAATTTATACCTCAACAAAGGGGTTACGTCGCAAAAACACCAAGTATAAAAGTCCTAAAATACCTGAAAAGAGACACATAATAGAAACTTTTTTTCTTTGATAAAGTGAGTTTCGACTTTCATATAAAAATACTTTTTTTTTTCTCGAATTCACTCTCTTTCTCTCTTAGCACGTTCTGATTTATGAGAGCGGTGATTTACGGTGCTATCTTTTTTTAAAAGGCAGGCACATCGACGTTATAGGGGCAAATAAATGGTTTTCTAGTGAACGTCAATCTAAAATTTCTCGTTCGCAGCAGAGGAAAAAAAATCCTTCATCGGCCCTAATGCATTCTATTTTTGGAAAGTTTTCTATTACAACTATTTTACAAAGAAATTTTGTGGGAGGATATTTCATCAAACGTTAGAAAATATTAGCACATTTCGTTGGCTCACTTATAGAATTGAATTTAAAAAGAAAAACCCTCTCATGTGTTCGATTACTTGATCTAACTTCATAAATTCTTTGAAAAATCAACTTCTAAGATGAAAAGTTAATTAAAACAGCAAAAAATTTACCAAAAATAATACATGTTTAATTCAGACTTATTACGATAAAAATAATACTAATAATAATAATAATAATAATAATAATAATAATAATGAATAAGTAATGAATAAATAAGTAATGAATAAATACCTTTGTGCTGAAAATTAAAATAATCAGTTATCCAACGTTTTGAAGCACAAAAATGCAAATTAATGCAGACACGTGTTTCAGTGTTACAAGGAACACCTTTTTCAATGCAAAGAAGTATAAGCTTCTGGATGAAAAGTCACCCGAGAAAAGCAACATGGTAGAAGAGGAGACAATAAAAATACCAAAAAATAGAAATTTAACAAAACAAATAAGATAAAATGACACCGGTGGAACCGAAATTTATTACATAATTCCATTAGGACAAAAACCGTTCAGTAATAAATTTCCAAGAAAACCCATTAACAATACAAATAATCCAAAAATGAAACCACTCTGAATAAATTAGCAATAAATTTACCGACTGGAAAACTATGTATGGAAACAATGTAACAAATGGAGAAATGCAGAAAAAAACAGAGTGAAGGACAAACAAAATGGAATTAGTTGATCACAAAACGAATTAAGAAAGCAAAAAATGAAAAAACAAAAGTAAGAGATGTACGACATTTAATAAAAATAATAGAAAAAATAAACCAATTGAAAAAAAAAGGAGTCCACACAGACGAAAAATACGGAATTGCAGTAAGATCGTTAACTAAATTAGATCGGTTCTACATGATGTGAGAAGATTCCCAAAGTGTTGAGCAATACCGGATTTATTCAGCTGTTGTTTTTTCACATAGCTTAGATATTCTTTTAAGCTAAATTTCAAAAAACGGCTTGTCTGTCCGATGTATCCCAGTTCGCAATTGGAAACCATTTTATAGATCCCACAACAATTAAGAGGGTGAATAGAATCTTTAAGAGAAGAGAACGAAAGTTTATCAATGGGGGAAAACACCACTTGGAATTGAAATCGCTTCAGAATCTTTTTCATCCAGAAGCTCATACTTCTTTGGATTGAAAAAGGTGTTCTTTGTAACACCAAAACACGTGTCGGCAGTGATTTGCATTTTTGTGCTTCAAAATCTTGGATAACTGATTATTTTAATAATAATAATGTTAGTGTTAGTGAAAACATTAAACGCCTCTTAAACCCGAAAAATAATGGCCTACATTTAACTAAGTTATCTGAAAATACTTAATACGTATATTAAAATTTACAGAAGTGACAAATTTTCAATATATTTTCTATTGTCAATATTTAATTTTGCACTCTATTATTGTAGCAATTTTATCTAAAATTCATCTATCCTTATACACTCACCTGTTTGCGTTTTTTTTTTTTTTTTTTTTTTTTTTTTTTTTTTTTTTTTTTTTTTTTGCGGTATATGAGCATTTTAATCAGATTGGGACTCAACTGGCGAAATTATTCATAAAACGAGTGCCCTTGTGTGTTAAGGTGTGTTAAGGGACGATAAAGGCACCCCGATGAGAGGACACTGTGTCCTCCCAAAAATTTTCCTTATTTGGAAAATTTCGTCTGAGTATTCAAAAAAATTATCTTCACTTGGTTCATTTTAATTTTGTTTAAAAAAGCAACTCCTAGTTATTTCGTAAGTTTTTGGGTTATTTTCTACATGTGACTTTTTATATGTTTATTTTTAATATTATTATTAATTAAAATAATGTTTTTAACTGTGTTGCGAAAACTATTTTTTATAGCTACTCGTAAAATTTCAAAAAAAAAAAAATAATAATAATGCGATTTTTTAATGCGGTCCTCATCTACCGCAAAAAATAGTTAAATAAATAATTTTAAAAAAAACAAGTTTTAGTGAAAAAAAATCATAAAATTTTTTAAACGTCTCACTTGAAAGTTATCTATCTTCACTTAAAATTACAGTTCAAGATTGTTTCAGTTTTGAGTAAGGATATTTGAGAAGAAAAATAGTAATTTAATTGAATTGAAAAACCAATATAAATAAAGCACAGATCAACAAGAAAATACAGCGATTACAAAGTCAATTTTATTGATAAAATGTAGCAAACTAATTTGAAGGCTGTAATTAAACTAATGTGGGTTACGCTGTAATGTGGGAAGGCTGTAATGTGGGTTACGCTTTTAAACTTATGACTTAACTTAAATCAAAAATATGTTCGAAAACCTGCATGTATAAAAGGTTTAAAATGCCCAAAACCCACAAATATATGCTTGCTTAAACTCAGACTTAAAATTAATTTGTTAAACTTATTGACAAAACTAACTTTACAATTACTATACTTTTCATTGATTTTGGCAACAATTTAAAAGTGGAAGTATTTTAACTTGACAATTTCTTTTACTAATCATTGTTTTTGGCAACATTAAAAAAAACTACGCCATTTCCGTCGCACAAAAACCAGATCTGAACTTTAAAAGCCCTCGCATAAAAAGTTTCGCTTCAAAAATATCCCTCATCCTTTTTTTTTTGCGAGATCTCTCTATTCCAAAGTACTCATATAACCACATGCTACAATATTACAAGCCCTCAGAAGAAAGTTTTATATCATACATCTTTGTCGGGTGAAAACTTTTTGCGAAAAAAACCAACAAGAAGAAAGATTGATTGCTAAGTGGGGAATGAATGAGGCAAGCTTGACACTTTTAAGACACAAGACGCAACAGGCAATATCCTACATCCTATCAATCTTTTTGAAATGTACTAAAGTACAAGCAGTCCCGTTTACGAAATTGTGAGAATATTAAAACGGTAATCATAGAATACAACCAACACTGTAAAAAAAAAAATGCGTAAGGTTATTAGCATTAATGAGCGTAACGTTACATGAATTCTGAAGTGTGTATCATCATTGTTTAAAAAAACTCAAATTGTTGGCGGAACTTCGCACGATGGTTCCACTACACTGTTAAAAATTCAGAAAACTTTTATGGTAAATATTACTGAGTGTTTACAGTACAGAAAAACATTACTATAAATTGTACCGAGAAAAATAAACGATTGCAGCGCCAATTGATACACCACGTGACTTACAGTGCAAAGCACATAAGACCGTATTTCCCCTCTCTCGACGTGTCCTAACTCGTATGGTGGGAAGCAAAGCCGCATGCCAATCCGTAGGTCCCAAGATCGAACCTGCTATTCACATTTTGCGTTTTTTCAGCTATCGTTTATTCTACCATAACATTTTACAGTAAAAGAGGCTTTTACAGTAAAAGTTACTGGCAACATGGATGCCAGTAACTTTCACCGTAAAATTTCAGGATTTTTTTTAACAGTAGAATTCAAAGGGTATGCGTAAAAAATCAGAATCGGTGCAGAGCAGGTAAACTCTTATTATCAGAATGCACACCGACCTTGGTAGCCGAGCGGCAGAAGCTATTGCTTTGCGAGTCAGTGAGTTTCGCGTTGCATGTTCTGACACCATTCAGGTCATCTCCTCTCTTGATGCAATAAAATGTCTTGTTTGTATATTAAAATAAATAAATATTGTATATTAAAATATTGGTTATTAAAAAAGTATGAACTTTTAAATCGTTCAAGAGGTCAGATGAAAGTTTAATTTTTGTTTCAAGCAATTTCTATGTAAGCATACAGAAAATTCTGGTGTAACCTTACGCAGAAATGAGTGAGACGTTACGCTATAGTTACATTACCATGGTGTAACCTTCCACAAGCGATGTGTAACTTTACACCAGTTATATCTGGTAAGTTACTCCAGAGTAGTGGAGGCAGCCAAGCTGCCTCCGAATTTATGGAGTGAGGTTGCACAAAATTATTTACAGTCAACAATTGTTTCAGCTCCAATCGCAAGAAAACGAAACATTTACACTCACTACTGACGCATTTTTTTTATACAAATATGTTTTACTTCAACCGCTGAATCGTAAGTTCTTAAATCAAACTACCCCAAACCACACTATCAATCGATGCTGGATCAAATATGTCTCTAACTTGTAGGACAGAATATGATCTACTACGTGTGGTTTTTAACATACTTCACTGAAATGGTTTTAGTTCTTGAAATTATCTTAACTGCAATTGCTTATTTTTCAGGCGTACATAATAAGTATTTGTACATACATAAGTAAGAATAAAGAAGAGTGGTTCAAATATAGCAGATAAACGTTTTTTTAAACCAATATTTAACCTAATTTTAAAAAAACGCATCCAACTACACTAACGACCTTTCAAACTTGACATACAAAGAGACATCACTCAAATTTTATTCAAAATGAATTTAAGGTGGAACAAAACTTATCCATGGTATTTCGAAATTAATTAAAATGACGCATAAATGAAAGACAATGATTTATGTGGAACTATAATGTCTGCACTGCTGTATTTTTTCCTGCTTTTTTCGTCATACACGCAGAGTTCTGCTTTTGATCTGCTGTTCCTCAACGAAATTCGCTGCTCTTAAAAAAAAAAAAAAAAAGTTTGCAACTATGTAGTTTAAAACGTATGTCTTCACATAAAAATTGAGTTGTTTCCGATTTTTCAAAAAAATGAAAAATCATGGCGAAAACATGGGGTGAATGACTTTTTTCTAATTTTAACTTATTTTATCTCTTAAAAAACAATCTTAAAAGACATTCAGTCACTTATTTCATTTCGGTTGCTGACGTCACAATGAAGAAGTTGCTAGGGCTACTAGCACTTAGTTTCAAGACGGTGGTAAACTTCGTGAAATAAAAATTTTATTTAACTGAAATATTCGTCCTGCTAATAACTGCTTGCAGTGGAAAATCACCAAGCCGAACACTCTCGGATTCAAGATGGCTTTCTTCACTTGTGACGTCACAAGATGAAACGTCTCGTTTTGGAAATCCGACAGTTAAAAAAAATAATGAAAAATTAAATGTTAAGAGACAAAAGTATTTTTGGTTCCATGTTATTATTTGTAATTTATAATTTAATTATTTATTTATTCATTCATATAATTTATTTATTTATATAATTTATTTATTTATATATTTTATTTATTTATTTTATTTATTTATTTATTTATTTATTTATTTATTTGCTAATTCTATCAGCTTATCTAATAAAAGTAGCATTTTTGACTGAAGGAAACTCCTACATAAAATTTAATAAACTATTTCAAAACGAATACAAGTTTTAATAAAATTTCAGTAGTGTTATGAAGAAGGCATAGAAAAATCATCTTATTTCGCAGGAATCTACAGTAATCAATAACGAAGATTAACGATGTAGCCGCCGATTACTCTCCAAAGGAATCTGATGAAACGATACAAAAATGAAAAGTGTCTCTTTCTTTATTTGTCGAAAGCCCTGATGAAGTTAACTCGTCTTTTTAATTTATTCACACATTTATCGATTCTCACAATGTGGAATTTTCATCGACGATGAAACGGTATCGATTTCTGTATCCCTCGGAGTCTTTCTTTATTGGGTTTAGGAAAGGAAAGACGCCGCCTGGGGGGCAGGGGGAGGAAAACAGCGAGAAAGAGAAAAAGGGAGCCCGAGAAGGGCAAACATTTGCCCGGAATTGCTATCACTCGGGTATTGAATAGCTGTCTGCCGATAGACTAAGTGCATCAGACGGCAGACAGAAATGGTTCCCGACTTTTCAAACATGTAGCAACACATAATCACACTTTCCAACTTCTTTCCGTTTCTAATGGGAAAGAGTGGATTAAGTTTTCATTGGAAATCACCTGATAGAGAATTCGATTCGACAACGGATGTAGGTAGATAAGTACGCATTAGGTGTAATGTCACTTTCGGGAGTGTGGTAGATATTAAAGAGACTAAGGGCACTAATAATAATCTTTTATTCATTAAATTTAATAGATCACAGATTATAATTACCATATAAAGTAGCAAATTAAGACTGCCATTTAAGTTACACATTCATAATTAGTTCTTAAGCCAGTATTAAGCGAGTGACGGGATTTTAAACAATTATGATTACAATTTTTTAATGTAATAATTTAAGAAGAATAATATGATATGACAATGGTACATAAAGTGAAATGAGTTGGTATGCTACTTAAAATAGGACTGGAAAATAAAGTTTTATTTTAGCTTTCCTTATGAAAACAACTGCGAAAATTATTCAAAGTAACTATTACGAGTCCACAGAGATCTAAAGAGAGAAACTATTACGCACAAAAATGTTAAGAAATAATGTAAAGATTGTTCCTTATTTTTAAATGTTCTTGACTTTAACAGACTGCAATGAGATCTATTACGATCCTTTGGAACTAATATCACGAAGCGTAACGGCAAAAAAAAAAAAAAAAAAAAAAAAACTTTGAAATGCTTCTGACACTATTCTTGCAGACCCATACGTAAAATGACCCCCGAAATTCTAATATGACCACCATTTCCCGTCAGCACCCCCCCCCCCCCCATTAATTGGCAATATCACTTCAGTTTTTTTTTTTTTTTCAGTTTTCTATAGTTTTAGCCATTATTTTTTATTAGGAAGGGAAGGGAGAATTATATTAATCACATCAACTTTTTCTGAGGGGCTAGAGAGGTGCAAAGTTCAAAAGTATAAGTATTTGTAGCAAAGCTTAGAGATTCATGAGGGTACCCCTCCTAAAATACTTTTAAAAGCATCAAAAACAATCTTTATTTTCAAGGGGTTTGTTTCGGAATTTTTCCATTATTTTTCGTTGAAAAATTTGAGTATTCGACTCACGTCCGAAAAAAAAAATCTCGTACTAAACTAAAAAACATCTAGGGGACACTATAGTTGAATTATATAATTAAAGTTGGCTAAGTAACTTAAACTGACCGTTTTTTGGCCTAACAAAAAGCTGTCAACTATGCATCTTATTATAAAAGATGTGTTTTGCCAAATATTTTTTTCAAACTACAGCACTTTTTTTATGAAATACGCCATCCCTTTGTGTACATTTAACAATGTTAAATTTAACAAATTATGGGATGACCCAAATGGATAAACATTCAATTTTCACCGTAAAAAACGATTCAGAAACGTTCCTGGAATAGAATGGCAGCTGATGTGCCCAATTTCAGCCAGTAACATGTCTTGCAAAAATCTGGGACGTTTTCCGATAAAAGTCAGTAACCATTCTGACATAGTGGGAAATCTTCAATGTTAAAGCCAGTCATATCTCGAGAACCTTCTAGAAAAATCAAGGAGATTTAATGCAATTGATTGATTTACCAAGAAAGCTCCAGAAGCATTAGAGCAATCATGGTCAAAGCTAATCGAGAATTGCAAGCAAGAACAAAACACATTCCTAGGCCTGGCAATCCCTGACTCGCAAAGCTGCAGCTATCCAGTGACATATTTGATACCATTGGGAGCTTAGTCAATCCGAACGAACCTTAATCAAGCTATAGCCGATACACTTAATAAACACGCTCAGTCAATCTGGTAGTAAAAAATATTTTTTACACCAGTGAAAAGTCTGCAATCGTGCATCTTTTGTCAATTCAGGAAACTTTTTTGCGAAGATACTTGATTTTACGGGGAAATAGGCGAAATCCTCTTAAATCCCGAAACGTTCCACGGAAATAACCAGTAACGTTTCGGATTTGTTTTAGTGTTAGTACCAACTACAGCACTGCTTTACTTGCAAGCAATAATAAACTATCGTATCAGGTTGGTCGAATGTGTTAAAACCAAAAGCTCAGAGTCCCCCCTCCCCCAAGCCCCACCACGCCAACTCCAAGAAAAAAAAACAACCTACAGTGATGGCCAAATTATTAGACTAAGACTGTTTTAAAAGCAAATTCTTTATTGATTACAAAACTATAGACACATTAACGAACAGTAAAATAATTATCTAATATTTAGTATGCATTCCCTTGCTCTTGATGAGCATTTTAAGTCTTTTCGGCATACTTTTCACAAGGTTTACACCATTTCTTAACTTTTTTAAAAAGGAGGTAAAAAATTGTTTATACTCACTACTATATATACTCACATACACATACTCACTAATTACCTCAAATTAACTTTAAATATAACAGAACACACTAATAAAAAGAACTAGTGAACTGTTTAAGCTGATTGAGGTTATGTTCCTGGTACGTAGATAAACAAAGAACATAAACGAAGCAGACAGTGCTGCCACCTAACATTAAATTATGCTAAAATAATAATCAGTGTACAGTATGTACTGTGCTTTAACAGTAAAATAAATAATATTTTTGCACAAATAGTGTACAAAAAACAAAAACTCTTTAGTCTAATAATTTGGCCAGCACTGTAGTTACAACCTCTTTCCTCATGAATCCTTTTTTGGACTTCCTGCTTTATTTCCGGTGTTTTGACAAATTGCCCATCAACTATCCACCCCAAGTCGGACGAAAATTTCCGACAGGCACCTCGGGCGTTATGAGAACTCGGACACTATTAGTATAACGCGCGGGAGCAGTGAGAGAAAATAAAATGAGCGCACCCCGTAGAAGCGCGTGGGCGTGATTTATGGACATATTTATGAGTCGTGAGGGAAACATCATTCATTTACAACTCCCTGCCTACGCGACTCGGATATGGGGATCGAACACTCAGGATCAGACGATGCGAAAAATTGCATTCGAATTAGAGTATTTGTGTTTATGATGTTTATGTATTTACCTTTCTGGAAATCGCTTCAAGTCAGTGGTGCCCAACTTTTTTTCTACTCGACGGCTGTACATCTTATTAAAATGATTCTCGCGGGACAGAACACATAAAATTTCTTTTTTTTTAATTCTAAATAACATGGGAAAATATGGAAGAAGGAAAAATATCAAGGCCCATTACTGTTGTTATCAAAAAAAAAATCCATTATTTAATAATTCATTTCTCCAATAAATAATCATTTATCCAATAAATAAAAATCCATTTATTTTTCAGAAACCATTGAATATTTGGCTCAAAATTTGTTCATTGTCCTTAATCATGTTTTTCAAGTTGTAACATTAAACAAACATGGATCAGCTTCGAGGGCCGGAAGTGGTCCACAAGCCGTAGGTTGGGTACCACTGTTTTGAGGGTTGTTTCTGTAGTATAGCGAAAAATACTTTAAGGAGATTCGATTACGATTTGAATAGCTCAGAAAAGGAAAACAAGGGACAATATTGCAACAAGTATAAAAAGTTAACATTTTTGCTGAAAAGGGAAGCAGAAAAATTTATGTTAGGTGCATAAAAATAATAAAACATGCAGACACAAGTAGCCAAGTCATCCTATTACAAGTTACAAAACAAAGCAAAAAGTTACGCTCTTCTGATTTTTTTTTTAAATTAGAAAACTCTTTTTGCAGAGTGACTGAAAAAAAAATGATGACAAAAATATGATTTTTGATCACCACGTGATCGCCACCTCAAAAAAAAAAAAAAAAGACCTTAGGGGTTGTCGACAAATGATATAACGCTTTGAGGGGTGCGTGGGTTCGTAACAATGTGACAGAGAGGGGGGGAAGGGGAGGGCATAAGGGAAAGGGAGGGGAAAACAAAAAGAGTGACATCACACGGTTTTTTTAATAAAAAAATGAAAAGGAAAAGGGAGAAAGTGAAGTGTGACACTTTGAGCCAAAGGAGGGTGGGGAGAAGGATGCAGTTGAAAAAAGGGATACCTTCTAGGGACAGCCCCTTAATGTGTATAAAATACATTAAGTAATGGAAGAAATCCGTTCTATTGAAGTCTAGATGCAGTTTGTATGAATTATTTAACTTCAATTATATTACTTACTTCATATATTACTTACATGTATAGCACTTATACTAATTTTTTAAACCAATAGTTTGTCGTTGCTATCAGTTTATGTTTCTTAATGTTTTATTCTAGCATACGTAAAAAAAAAAAAAAACACCGATTGTCAAGCATCTGTGATGACTGATTAGTTGAAGGTTCTATTCGAACTGAATGCTAGGGGATGGAAACAAGTAGCTGAAAAAAGTCCCTACTCCAGAATCGCGAGACCCAGTTTATGAATTTGAGGCTGCAGAGGATAAGGTGCATAGTATTCTACTAGGCTTGGGCATTGCAAACCATTTCGAGTCACAGAATGTTTATGTTTCAAAATTTATTTAACCATATTATAACTGAGATTTGCTTGGGGCAAATTAGTTTTGAATTCAAATAGTGCAGATAGACGAAATGAATCCGTATTTCTAAAAGTTGTAATTTCGCATGCATTCCGAGCTACCCTTTAAGGCTGCTCTGCTTATGAGTTCACTTTTTTACATTTAGTTTAGAAAAATCTCAACTCAGAGGGTAATTGCGCATAAAATTTTCGAACTTAAGGATATTTAAACATTAAAACTTTTTCATGGTCCAAAATATTTCCAAAATCTTTTGACAGTTAAAGGTCCTGCCAACCTATCAAGCAGTATGTATAGAACTCGGTCCTATAGAGGACGACAAACCTTGAAAACTAACCTTATTTGATACATGTAACTTTCTGACTCCGCTCCTAAACTCAGAGAATTGTTTATAACTAGATTTAGTTTTATTTTAACTTTTATATTCTATTGCTTTTATGGCAAACATTTGAAGAAGATCCCTGTGACGACAAATTGCAAAAAAAAAAAAAGCGTCAGCACAAATAATATGATTGTAGTCCAATGTCAAACGATAAACACAAGTTTAAATTTTAAAAGAGGCAAAATTTGTCAATGAAGCGGAAACTCAACAGGGGACAATTGTTTGCCACCGCGGCAGAAAATCAACGGAAACAGTTCTATAAAACCAAGATTGGTTGATGAAAACCAGGGACGCAAATTAACTTTTATTGACATACCCGGTTAAGCTGGAAAACTGAATTAGTTCAACCCTTGCCAAAAATTGATCAACAGGCTTTTGCGATTGCTTTCTTTGGAACTGCCGTGCGATAAAAAACTGATCATTCCACATTTAAACTAATTTGAAGATCTCTTCCAGAAAGACTCTGTATGTTATAAAATTAAAAATCGGACAAATAAGAGAACTTCTTCAAGGCGTTATCCCATAATGTAGGTCGAATGTTCGATGCACCATGTTCAGCTACAGAAAGCGTGGATAGAACCCTAAAAAGCCAAAAAGGTTCAGAAGACCAAAAAGGTCAAGGCTAAAAAGATTGGCCAATAGGTTTCGTCTCCTTTTAGGAGCCTTTCACAATCTGTGTGTCAGAAGAACAGATATAACAGCCCGTCTAGGAGATGGTACTAAGCATTATTAGCGTCTTCAAGTAAGTAACGAGAAAATATCTGTAAAAAAAATATCTTATCAAAGTAGATGAGTTAGGAAATTATCTCTAAATGATTTGAGTACTGTTCTTACAGCACACCAGCACCAGATTAATTGGCTTATATTCCTTACATTCCCGTGGTCCTTGTATGTTTCTTTTCCAATTACAGTAATTACAATTTCCAACTAAAATTTCTTATGTCATCACCATGATAAAACGTACAACTTTACAATACGTAGTACAACATTATATTCGGGCGTTACAAACATTTTTATGAGAATTATATGTTGATCTCTCTTGAGCAAGAAATGAGGTAACTTAATTTGTTTCAAAGCTCATAAAAACGAAAAATGCTGCTTATTATTAAATTTTCTGCATAATATTCATTTAAGATATGTTTTTTTTTTTCTTTTAAATCCGAACAATGTTTGGACGGGCCACTATGCTTTACAATCGCAATTTTTCAGTATGAGCAAGAGTGCTTTTTTTAAGGAACATTGATATTTATGCGAAATAAAAACTTTCCAAAAGATATTCCAGAATGTTTTTTTGCCTTTTTAAATGCAAAGGTTTAAAAAAATATATTTCAGAAAAAGATTAGAGAACTTTAATTTATCAGACGTTCGTTTTTTTAGAATATGGACGGATATTTTCTGTATTGACAAAAACTGTGCTGAGAAAAAGTTATTGCCATTTGGTACGATTCGGGAATTTTTAAAGGAACGTGTTTCTTTTTAAAATAAACATTGCCTTTTCGATTTTTAAGGAAATTTATTTAAAAAACGAGAAGAGTGTGTTCTAGTTTGAAACAAAAGAAAATAGTTTTAGTTTCGGAAATCATGTTTTTTAATAGTTATGCGTAAAATTACTGACAAGAACTACTGAATAAAATTCAGTTGATTAAATTTGCAAATACAAAGACAGAGAAGGAAATAAAATTTAGAATATATTTACTTTTGAGTCCTGAAGTTTTCTTTCTATTACAAAATCGTCAATTTTACTCATTTGCTGCTGATTTTTACAATGGCACCATTTAGTGGTGAAGGTTACTATTAGAGATTACAAAAACATGGCTGCTAAAAATAGATTCTTAGAAATTAGCAGTGGCCCAAGATACAACACTCTCCCCTACAATTAAAAATGTCGGGGAAGGAGTGGGGCAATGTTTTCTTCGCCCAGCCCCCCCCCCTTCCGAAGTCAAAATCGAACCCTCCAAACAGTGAATGAACGTACTTATTTATTTCTAGCTATTTTGAACGGAATCCATCCGGTTCCTGTACTCTTTAAAAATCTTCTCATTTTGGCGGAAGGAATCCCTAAAGGTATTTCTAAAGCATATTGTGTATGCAGGACACTCTCCGATATTATTCGCGGATCTTCCTTTACAGGAAGAGCGCGTCTCCTGGACGGAGGGCCGGGGGGTGGAGGGGGGGGTCTCGGATTTTTCCGAAAGAAAGGAGAACCTAGTGCAAAAGGAGATTTGTGTCACGGACCATTATGTTGCTAAAGCCACCGAATAAATGGATTTTTATGCAGTTGCGCTCTGGGAGAAACATTTTCCACAAGATAAAGTCATTTCGAATTTCATTTGTTAGTTCTGCTGCAGACTTTTCGGGAACGCCGAATAACTTAAATTATACTTTCTACAAATAAATCAGATTTGGATATTTTTTTACGAACAAACTCATCAGGGAGCCACACGAACAGTGTAATAATAAGAGGAAAAAAACAATAAATAAGTAGCAATAAGTAGCACGGTGAAACGTGTTTTTGAAACCTAAATCATTTGTCTTCGGCACCCGTTTATCGAAATATCAAGTCTTGCGGGCAACATTTTAAGAAAAATTGCCAATTTTAGGGAGAAATTGAAATTTCTAGAAACGGGGGATCAGATTGTCGATATCTTTGAATGTCAACAAACCTAAAGCGACATTTTAAGTGTCCATTTCTAACTAATTTGGCGACTTTAAAAAAAAAGTCACCAGACTTGGTTTATATCTCGGTACCAGGAAGATCAGGGCAAATGCTTTATGCTTCGAAAACAATGTTAAAATATGCTATTTTTATAGATTTTTATTGATTTATTGAGCAATCACAAATTGCTTATTGCTTTCATTTGACTGTTTTGATGTCATATGATTTTATCTTCCCCCCGCCTCTCTCTGCAACACCACCATCATCCATATGTATGACGTCACGTTTCTCGATTTGAATTCAAAGGACTGAGAACGTGACATTTGTTCAAAAATGTCAGGCTCTCATAGAGACAAAAAAATTTCGGAAGTTTTGCGAGAGATACTTCAATAGAGGTTTAGTTTATAGATTAAAAAACACAAACGAAAAGTTTTTGCTATAATATGAGCGGGTTATAATGTAAGAGCTGCAAGTCAAAACTTTATCAATTTCAGTTCAGCATGTATTTTTGTTCTTTGTTTTGTCTGCAAAGTGTACCAAATGAGAAAACTAAAAAAATCCATCAAAACACATCTAGCATCCAGCCTATGGCATTAATTTGAATTTTGACGTCTTGAACTCAAATAATACTCACGAATAACACCTCCTTCATTGTGCTTTTTGTTTCTACAAATGGCTCCAAACGTAATCATAATTTAAAAAAAAACCTAATTTTAATTCAATGTGTCATAATTCAAATTACTGTCAGGGCCTGGATGCTAGAACTTGTGCGCTAAGTGCTGGATGTTGCGTGCTGGATACTAGATGTTGTGTACTGGATGCTGGACGTTCTACTTGGACGTTATCTAAAAATAGATTCTTTTGATTCGAGAGGGTCGGATATAAATAAAAAAGATTTCAGAGGACATTGGCGAAGATTGGGAGGAGGCTGCTTCCGCCACCACCCAATATTAGAAGCACCTCAAGTGGAGGCCGGTGAACCTCAAAAAGGAAATGACAACATTGTTCAAGTGAAGATAATAAGCAATCGTGATTAGATTTAAAAAAAAGCATATTGGCCACTTGGAATTTACAAAATTTGTCCACTGAATTCTGAACTGCTATTCAGCTAAGAATAACAGTGGTGTCAGTCATTTTCTTTGTCACTAATCGGAACAGCAGTCAACATTTTCTGTTACATTTCAATCCATAACAGCCCTACTTCGCGTTTATTTTACTTATTTTCAATAAACTCATCATAAATGCAGAATGATAGTGGAGTAAGTCATTCAAAGTTAATTCAAATTAAATTACAAATAATTTTTCGTAAATGTTTTTTTATTTATTTTTTTTATTTTTAAAATTGAAAACTTCTCGTGTACCACAAAGTACGCCACGAGTCTTACAGAAGACTCGTAAGAAGACTCGAGTAAGTAGAAAAAACAAAACCAGAAGTTCCAACCAAAAAATGCTTAAAAATTAAAATTCATAACAAAATTAAAAAAGGACTCATAAAAAAATGAACTATCACATATAAAAAATCTTGCTGTTGAAGTTGAAATCAACGCCATCCTGATTATTTTGCAGATCTTTTTAGAAGACCTTCATTTACCCGAAATAAAGTTAGAATGACTTATACAATTCTCATTCTAATGTGGAGAAATGGAAAAGCGGATTGAAAGTAGCTAACTTACCTGCAAGCAGGAAAAGCTCTTGATTTTTTGCTACTCAGGCACTGAGCCATATTTGAGTTTTTGTTTCCCATTTTATTCCAGTTTATATGAATTTTCCAATATGTATCACCTAAGTACCATTAGAGCACAGTTTAAATTCCAAGCACTTGAAGAAAAGTTGGACGATATTACTTTATAAAGAACACTTTTAGGGCAAAGCATCTTGAATCTTTTTGATCTGCCATTTTTAAAATTTCACAAACTAGGTAGTTCCATACAGTTCATATGAGTGAAAACAGCACATACTACCACAAACTTCACAGGTTTTCAATCGTCTCAGTAAAATCCCAAGAACAACTTCCAGTTGAATATCAAAACATGTTTTACAATTTGAGAGAATTATAAACACTTTTCAAAGGAAAAATTCCTGCCTATAACTGAAAAATTTCCGCACAGATTAAATTTCATGAAAACTTTTGGCATTTAACTTTTTGTAACACCGAAGAACTTTTTGCAACACTTTATGCTTGTTGTTTAACAATATGGTTCATAGATTCAACTAATGGAAGTACAATTTGGATTTATCACTAAAAAATCTTAAAATTCATCTTTCCAAATTCAAGATCAAATAATTCAGTTTGATTCAATAGTTAGATAAATTTCTAATTTTTAATTTGGGGAAAAGTTAATGCTTCAGATTATTTGCGTACTTATTAAAGCGCATGTATTTTCTTTTATACTTCAATACAGATAGATAAAAATTTATTATTCGGATAACATTCATTGTTAAAAGGTAAAAAAATTTACAGTGGAATATTTTCATTACATTGACATAAATTCTATACTTGTTTAAAGAAATGATTTTTTTTTCGTCGACTTTCTTGTTAAATATGAAATTTTCTTTGGGGGACGGGGTTAAATACTTGATAAAATTTAAAATTTCAATGTTGTGTGCAACAAAAATTTGAAGAGTGAAAAAGCAAAAGAAATATTCTAAACTTTTTATAAATTTATTTTAATGCCGTCTTAAAACAAATGATCTTTTTTACTGCTTCACGTAGGGATTGTTTCTTCCAAACGGTTTTTCATTTTCCCCAAGAGACCACTGGATTTTAAAAACTGACCCAGGTTCTCGGATTTTCTGACTGCTGCATGAGAATTCCAAATAATGTATCTCCCGCAAGTTATGTTCCGTACTAAATCATGCTTTCTCCTATTTTCACATTGGTGTCAAAATTTGAAAAGGTTTTAAACATAAGTCCTCGTTGATTTCTTATTTGAGAGGACGTAACTTGACAAATTAAAAACTACCCAGATTATTTAACTGTTGAACAGAAAATTTCTTACTCATTTCTAAAATTATTTTTAAGAGAGTAATTAGATTGCATTTCATGACCTCTATTTCACGTATTTATTAGAAATATGGCACTCTGTAATTCCATAATATTTTAATTTAAATAATTACGAGCGTATGTTTACTAAATTAGTATGTTCTACAATTGCATATATTTTGAATGGTGCAGCTATGATAGCTATTGTTCGGAGAAAAAGCTCTGTGTAAGTAATCATTATAAATTAGCCTTTGAAAATAATATATTGAAACAATTAAACAAAGTAAATCTACCAAATTCAATACTAATTATTCTTAAAAATATCTCATGAGCATCCAAAAATTCTACTATTTCTTCTGCAATTATTTTTTCAATCTTTAAAACATTCTGAATATTTTTGCAAGCTTTAAGAAGAGAAAATAAAATTGTGTTTTGACGATTGATAATGGTTTATATTTTCAAAATACTAATTGTGAGTAATCCTTAATAGAGAAGTATAGAAAAAGTAAATAAATTTTGCAAAATTTGCTACTGTTAAATTATTGTGCTGTAATCATAAGTTACGATAATAAATATGTTTCAGTATACTAACTTAAAATTTTTATAATCATATCTGCGTATTATAATACATCGAATACAACTTTTTAATCACCAGCTGAATGTAAGAATGATACAAACTTCAACTACAATATAAAAAAACATTAAAGTATTGTGCAAGGTATGCGATATTACTGAATAAAAAGAACATTGGGATTTTTTGATGAGGAATAATGAATTATCTTTGTTGTCAAACTCGGGAAAAAAAGCTAATTCGATGGTTTTGAATTGATCACGATAATTTAGTTTTGTTCTAATTAATGGAGTTTTCTGGTGATTTAATGCAGTTTGACTATTTTAAGATAAAGTTATTTGAATGTATTACGTTAAGATAGATGCTCCAGGTAAATGTTTTGAACTAAATTCGACACGTTATATCAACACTGACAGCATTCAAATATTGCACAAGTCGTTTAAAGGCATAAAAGAAATATTAGGCACTTCCTTTTATTTTAAGTAGTAAAATTAAATAAAGTAGTTGAAATTATAAGAAAGTTTTAAAAGATAATGTAAAACAGTATAACTATCGTTAAATCTATCAAAAATGTTTTTAAAAAATCATTATTTTAAAAATATTGAGTCAAACGGTACTAAACTTGCTCAAAGACAAGTATACTCAAAAATGTTGCAGCTTTTAACATATTTTGTAAAAAAAAAATAATAGAAAAAAGATTATGTAACGATGTCCTTTTAGCGAAGAATATTCAAGCATATTCAGTCATTTGTTTATAAACATCTGTTATTCCATGGCTGATGTTAAGAAAATAGAATTATATGTGTGGCGCTATATATAAACGATAAACAATTTATTTCTAAGTATCCCTAGCGAAAATAACTGTAACCTTAATTCATTGAAAACTTCACTGATGTCCGATTCAAAATTCAAAATGACTTATGAAAATTAAACCACGGAGCTGGAATCACCATCCAAATATCACTCACAATCGTTGCCAAAGGGAAAACATGAAATAACAATCACTTGTTTTGTAATGCACTTATGCCACCGTGTTATTTTGCGAAACTTATCCAAACGTCCGCTTAGAAGCATACAAATGCAGCGGGATAGGTACTCCACCCCATGGTAAACACTACAACACAGGTTTCCCTCTCCGAGATCAACTTCGAACTGCGCTAGGAGACTGTATGCATCTTTTTCGGTTAGATCCCGCTAGGTGGCGCTGCTTTTACTTTTTAAAAAGAGAATCCTTTTCTTTGGTGGTGTAATTCCATTTTTCATGGCTTTCAACTGCAACAGGGTCGACTTTTCACCCACCTATCTCGATATTCAGCCACTTTTTTTTTAATATACTTTCTGCAAAATACTTTGATCGATTCTTTCTTTATTCTCATCCATGAAAGAAACTGACAAATCCGTAGGGCTCCATGAACTGATCATTGACAGCAATAAATTTTTAAGCGTGTCGAAAACAGATATAAAATTTAATCCTTTTGAAAAATGAAAAGGTAGACAGCAGAAAATTCTTTGAAAAGAGACCTTGTCATTATTTTGAAAAGAGAGTTGGATTATGAGCGAAAAAACGCATTAAATCTTCTGTATTGAAGTTATTTCTCCATTTTTATCCACCAGACTTCAAATAAGTAAAAGAAATTGTCCCTATCCAAAAAAGGGACTAAAATCTATGTATAAAACTGCTACTTTCCCTTCATTATTATTATTATTATTTTTATTTTTATTTATTTTTTTTTTCAGTTTATTAGCTGCTAAAGCTTTCAATTAATCTGACAGTTTTGTGGTTTGTGGTTACTAATAAAATAGCATTTTCAGTTTAAAAAATTAAACAGTATTAGTAACAAAATTTATTTTAAGTATTAAACTAATTAGACAGCATTGTGGCTACTAATAAGATACCATTTTTAGTAGTAACAATAAAATTGTATTAGTAGTGACTTCATTTAATTATTTAGCTAATTTAATTAGCTGTTACTGTTGGCGGTCACAATTAATAATTTCTTATGTACACAAGCAAGTAGGTGTGAAAAGTAAGCAAAAAAAAAATATAAAGCTGAAAAAATTACAAATATTGTTAAAAGAAAAATAAGTAAAATATCCCAACAGCAAAGGGCAAATCATAAGAAACGGAAAACTCTTAAAAGGAAAACGAAAAGATAATGATTATGGAGCAATTCTAATGATTTAAAATAATTTCTCTAAGGATAAACTGATGCCTAAAGTTTTTAAAAAATTCAACTAAATAAAAAGTCTAAGAATAAAAGACGAAGTTCAAAAATTATGAAATTTTTCGATAACTGGGAGAAGAAGGCGAAAACCATAACTGAGAAATATACTCTAACGACTAAGAACATTTTTCCTTTAACTGAGAGAGAACTTCTAACTGTTAAGTAATATATTATAAGGCTTAACAGCAAAACTTGTGTATATAAAAAATAATTTCATAATCAGAGATGCAGCAAGGGGTTTTTTTCGAACGTTAAAATCCTCTTCGACATTTTTAAAAGAGGGAAATTCATTTTAGGGGACTGAAATATACGAAAACAGTGAAGACCTTAATCCTGATTATTATTATCGAAAAAACATTATAAAGCTACTTTGATAAAGTTTCTAACAACGATGAAGAAGATGGAAACATATTCACACTATTCTGATACTTTATATGTAGAATAACATTTTGTGTTTAAAAAGAATAACAAAGCATTCCAGTGTAAAACTTTTAAAACTTCCAATTTCTTTTTTACTCCCATTTTCCACGATGCATTTTTTTTTTAAATTTAAAACGTAAAGTTTGAAAATACACTTCATGTAATTTTTTACGTGTATTTCCGACTTTCAATGCGTCAAATATGCTTGCAGAAAATTTTAAAAAGATTCTCTGATCATAAACAATTTAACATCCATCTAACTTAAAAAGAACGATCTGTGAACTAAGGGAAAATTTCTAATGACGAAGGAATTGGTCGAATAGGTGAGGAAATTTCCTTAATCTTAGTTTATATTTATTTTAATAATCAAATAATACATTTTTGTCAAGTCCTACTTATGTTCATTTTATGATTTCCGTTATTCTAGAATTAACTTTCCATTTCCCTCCCTCAATCAGCACCAAGCGAACCATTTAATTCATTTGCTCAGGTTTGCTCAGGTTCTATTTATATAAGCGTAATACGACTTCCGCACTACAGCGGTTTATTCCAATTTCGTGAAATAATAGTATTTTCATAGAAAAGGTTAAGTTTATTTTACATTCTTCTCATTCATACAGCTTAAATACGCATTGATTTAGTGATTTGCCAATTTAATATGCTCAATTAAAGCCTAGAAGAATAGATAAAATGGTCTTCTGGTTTATCTTGAATTTCACTCAAACTGTCTTTTGAAATGCTGTAACGATGCATTGTTGGTTAGGCATTCAGTTCCCATGCATGCTGTCATTTTAGATTTTTAACGCCATTATGTATATTTTATTACATAGTAACATTAATAATAACCAAAGTAATACATATCGTTGCGTGCCTCTTTTTGTATATTGTAAATTTAGCTCCTTCTTGATAACAAACTAGTTTTATGAATCTCGTTTCAGGACGGCAACTTTTTAAAGCATTTCTTCTTTCACGGTTATTTACACCTTTTTACCCATTTTCCGTTCACTTGTTTATACCTTTGTTTAAGGGGATGACTTTGCACTAATTCTTCAGACTTTTTGTCTCGTTAATTTTGTTGAAGTATGTCAATAGTGAACTAAGTTTAAACAATTATTTTAAAGACAGCTAAACAATGTTGTCAAAACTCTCGTTTCCATTATTAATTTCTAAGCGACGTTGCTTCTACGATGTTAGTTTTTCTAGAACAGCTCTTATTTCATGTTGGTAAGTTTATGCATACGTATCCTCTTTTTTGCAACCAGTTTTGCTCACGCGTATGCATTTTTTATCTTCAAAATTATTTTAGCTTGTCTTGTTGTCATCCTCATTCTTTTAAGTACTAATAAATTGTAGCGTATACCATATTTTGGTCAGAGATATTTACTATTGTTATTAGCGAATGATAATTACATTGAAATTAAAATAAATACGGAAACCTACTTTTGAATATTCAGACATCGAGCTTTTTGAAATTAATTTTTCGTATCCATGTTCTAAAAGCAATAATTCAAAACTTTTTGACCAATACATTCGCTGCTCTAGAACTTTTACCCGCCACCGTGAGGTGATTTAAGAAATTTACCCAAAAAGGTAAAACATTCCGTTCCTTCTTTGAAGTAAAACATTCCATTCCTTCTTTGAGGTAAAACATTCCACTCCTTCTTTGAGGTAAAACATAGGCTTCAGGCAGTTTAAGAAATTAATGTAATTTTGAAAGAATAAGAAAGAGAAACTACATAACTACGGAGAAAAATTAGAGTTGTTCCTTGTGCTTAAAAGAAGGCTATAAATTATTGAATGTGCTTGTCCTACCTCTTTCAGCAGCCATTATGCAGAGACAACAGAGATTCCTCTAATTTATTTGAATTTCGAACAGTTATAAATTAACAAGAAAACGTTTGGCAGACGATAAGTAAAAATGCAGAACTAGAATAATTCCAGTTAATGTATTTAGTTTTCTTTCTTTTTTTTTCTTTTTTTTTGATAAAATGTGTTTTAATCAGCAGACAATACTTCTCCCAATACAGCAATAAGCTACAACAGCATTCTGTGCATTTTATCCGTATAGCTTCCTCTTAAAACTCATTATTATTAAACGAAACTATTTGCAAATATTCCAACGAAAAGCTCAAAGCAAGAAGATTAACAGAAATATTACTCCTTCCATAACAGATGGCCGGAAGGAGAGCTACATTCTAACAATACTGACCACGGAAAGGGATTATGAGCTACAGAAAAGAAGGCAGACGATAATGGAAATGGCGAGGAAAGTAGACACGAAACGCGGACAGTTTTGTCAAAAGAAAAGATGAAAAGAGCTCCCTCGTGGCATTATTTTTTTTTCTTTCCAAACGCAGCGAGAGTCAACTAGCTCTTCCGAAAGAAACAAGGGATAGGAGAAGAAAGATTTTCAGATTTCTTCCCCTTCGAGCCAATATGCCAAAGTTCTTAAGCCAGCATGATAAATTGTGTAATAATCACGTCATACATATTCTTTTTGCATAATTTGTATAATGAGTTAACTGTCTTGGCAAGACATTATTTGGGTAAAATGAATAATCTATCTAAGTGAAGCTTACGTTGTTAGAACATTGTGTGAAATAGGCAATTTGAAAGTTGCAATTGAGTCAGGGGTGCTCCGATGGGAGGTCATGGAAAAACACTGTAACCTCCCAAAAATTCCCTTACTCCACAAATTTTGTTCGACGACTCGGCAAAAACAACATCATTCGGCAAACGTCGAGCATTCCATTTGGAAAAATATCATTATTCAGCAAAAAGTTTGAGTTCTATTCGGCAGAATGAGAATTTACGCCGCTCCAAAAATTTAACATTTGGGCGCCCCTGAGTCAAGTCTACTAGAATACTGTTATAGTATTGCAGTAATACTGTTACTACTTTACCCCTATAATTACTGTTGTTACTATCAAGGTTTTCAAACTGATTTTAGTTTTATCGGTTTTTTGTAGGATATTAAGTTACAAAGAAATCGTGTATGCATATAGAATTTATTTATTTATTTGAACAATAAAAAAAAAAAAAAAACTCGGAAAAGTTTGCTAATAAAGAGCCAATATTTTAAGAGCCTTAGAAAATACTAAACGGAAAAAATGGGATTAAAAAAACAGCACTAAAAAAAGCTATAACGAGCATCGTTTTTATAGATAAATTGATCCGTTTAATTGTTACCCAAGTCCATCCATGTACTTATCCAACTACCAAAAAAATAAATAAATAAAAGGAAGTAAAAGCATCTTCTAAATAGAAAATAGCTTAAAACATTGACGAAACAAAATGATGGTGTGGTTGTGGCCTCTACGACGAGAGAAAGTATTTTCTACTTTATTAACAATGCATCATCGTAACAACTAACACGATAATCGAAAGTGAGGAGCATTATCTGTAAAGTAGTTTTCATTACATCGTTACTCTAGTGATGCAGAAAACAACTTTCAGGGATAACGTGTTAGTGTTCTCTTAACGGCGAGGAATTCACTTCAGGTACAAAAATTACCGAAATCGTTTCTTCTATGAATAAATCGAAAAAATAAAATCGAAAAGTATTTTATCACGTATTTATTTTTATTTGTTTTTTATTTATTTATTTATTTATTTATTTATTTTTTTTTTGTAAGTTCTTAGGACAAAAAGTTCAAAACAAAAAGGTATTCAGTAATGCAAAAAATCTCTGAAATTATTTTTGGATTATTTCGTTTAAGTATTCTATTCAAACAGATAATAATGCAAAAAATATTTAAATTTGTATTTGATCTATTACATCGCTCAAAAATGTTACGTGCATTAAAAAGATACCAGTTTTACACGTCACACACACACATGAAGCGTCATATATTACATATATACGTTGTCTTGCATCTATGTGCATAGATATTCACATCTGTTATGCCAGAAATGTTCAACAATTATAAAATAGAAAATTGCTAAAAATAATTGACACAAGCCTCAAAATTACACTATTTTTTCTGTTAGTATTTTTGAATTAATAATGTAAAATACTTATTGTTACTAACTGCGGTTAAACTTCCCAAATAAAAGCACTTTGCATACAGAATTATTGCACTGTTTTGTAATTTACTATTATTTATTTATTTATTTCTGTATCATTGTTGCTACATACTGCTGTTAGAAATTTAAGCTGTTTCTATTCAAAGTGAATTCGTACAGACTCTATACAAACATTTTCCCAAAGACTTTATATCTTAAGAGACTCTGAAGTAAATACTCAAACTGTACAGGACATCTATTGGGCCATAGCAACTAAATTTAGCAGTACACTAAACAAATTCAACCCACAAAATTAAAAATTAATGTTAATATTTGATTCAGGTTTTAAACTCACTTCTCAATTTACTGATATTTTTTTAAGTACTTGCTCGAATTTTGTTTCAATCAGTTGGGATTGCTGCAAATAATTTTTACTTAAGTTAAACAAAATTTTTAATTTAACAGCATTTAAGTTTTGCATGTTTCTATGCTATTAAATCTTTTTTTCTCTTTCACTAAAGAGAATAAGATCTTCAGATAAGTAAACAATTTTTTGTGGCAATGATTTATGATATAATATGAAAAAATGTTTCATCAATATCCAGCTCATTAACTTTGCATAATAATAAATTATCTTTTAAAGGTAATGTTGAGGATAGAAATATTTTTATTGAATTGAAAATTTTTATCGCTCAAAGTTTTTTTTTCTTCCGAAAAACGATATTTATTCTTTACCAGAATAATTTCTTTGATGTTTCTTTCTTCTTTAATTAGAGATGCAAAGAAAAAAAAATCAATATTTATTTGAGTATTTTTTTCAACTAATAAAACTATGTCGGCATCAAATACAACGGTATTAAATCGAAACATATCTTCTTTTGATTTGATTTGTTTTATGTTTCTATAACAAACTTTAGGATTTTTTTTTTCCATTTTATAGTTAAAACATCTAACTCGAGTTCTTGACGACGATGCAGGTAAATGTTATGCAGTAGATCAATTTAAGGTTAAACAACATACTTTGTTCAAAGGTTAATGATTTATTATCTGTCAAAAGAATTCCGTGTTCTACATGGATGAAAGCAAATTGCACATTTTTTCACGAAAAAAATGCATTACTTTCAACTTTAGGAAGGTCAGTTCTTTTTACAAGCTCCAAAAGGCTGGCTTAGTTCTTATATGAGGCCAATGGTACAAATAATTTTGACCCCAGTTTCTACTAGATGAAGGCACCTGGGCTCTTTTCGATGCGCAAATGCACTAGGGATATAGTTTTGCCAAACGAATACCCAAGGAATCTTTTACTTGCCGCATAACCATACGACATGGGCTCTGACGATTTTCTTTATCATGAAAATCCGCCGCGGGTCAGAGCCCGGGATCAAGGCGTAGAAAGCCAACGCTTTACCAACCCGCCACGCAGTCGACGCAAGCGTAGCACATGAAACTTCATGGCAATAACAGCAAAGATAGGGGAGGGGGAATCTAACCTAATACTCATATCGAGTAACTTTCAGCCCTGCCAGTTTACTTTGCACCGTTACAAATTTGTTAGTCTGTTTGACTTATAAAAAAAAATAGGCCAAGTGCTGCACTTTAATGTCAAAGTTCTGAAATAAGTTTTCTCCTCGATTTTCTACAATAGTTATAATCCCCAAAGCTGGATACTTCACTATGTTCTGCAACGTAAAATCATTTTACCAAGATTGTTCTGCAAGTACTTCAAGCATTATATACACAAGCAACAAACGAACGTGACCTTTTTCACAAATCGGGAGCCCTAAACTAAAATTGTTTCTTTCCGGAAGTTTTTTTTTTTTTTTTTTCAGTTTTTAAAACTTTACTGTTGCTATGCATTTCTGTGGGACCTTAACCGATTGAGATTCTCCAAAAATGTTTTATATGCATAGAAAGAGCAAAGACACAAAATTTTTTACAAATCCAAAGCTATGTGTCAAACCACTTTTTTTGGTTAATTTTACTTGGCATGAAGGAGCAATAAAAACAATGTTAATTAATAAATAAATTACTAAAATAATAAATAAAATGAGTCAAGTGAGAGTAGAATATAATACAACACTTCAAAACTTTCTAAATATTTGAAATATTTTCAGGATGCAAAAGAATTGAAAGCTCAAACAAAACATGCAATTTTCGGCGATGGACGTGTTTTAATGTTGGCATGTTTCCAAAACATACGTTTATAGAGGAAATTGGAGTGGTAAAGATCGACTGAGAAAAATAAGGAAAAGGGGAACCAAAAAAGCAAGAAAAATCAGTATCTTTTCGGACTAAGAATATGAAACTTCTGCATACAATCTGCAGAAACTGCCGATTTTCTACAAATATTTTCCAACTCAAGATAGAATTTTGCAAATTTTGCAGGTTTCTTTAAGATCAAAGTAAATCTAAAGTTCTTGCTGATGACTTTCGAATTCAACAGTTTTCGCGAGCTTTCTGCCGAATTATCGTAATTTCTGAGAATTTTGGATTTTCTTCTAATTTAAAAAAAAAATCTTTAGAATTTGTGCAAAATTATATCTTCAGTTGGAAGATTTTTGCAGAAAATCTGCATTTTCTGCAGAAATTTCACAGGAATCTGTAGAATTTCTGCAGAAAATTTGTCTCAGTTTTCCTCTCACATTTTAACAGAATTGATCTGCAGCTCAGGCATCTGTTCTGCGACGTACGTCGCAAATTTAGTAGTATTCTGCTTTGGAGGTAATAATAAAAATAATAATACAATTAGTTAGGGATACTCTTTCTACATCATGATATTTTATGCAATGTTATAAGTAAGAGAACATTTTTGTTGTCGTGAATACGAGAGCAAATAAGCCATACGTCAAAAAACATGTTTTACTACGCTCTTTCGATTGTCGCATATTAAGATTTTGTTAAGATTTACATCATCGTATGGTTTCCTGGTTGGAACATAACGAGTTTGGAACGGAATGCAGAGGAAGGTGTCGTTTATAAAAAAAGTTGGAACGTGGTGGATAGAGAACTAAGAATTAAAGAAAACGGAACTTCGGAACCGTCCATAAACGATGTTACGCCTTTTTTTCGAAAAAATTTAATGCTCCCCCCCCCCGTGTTTTAAAGTGTCTCACTTCGCTTCCCCCCCCCATCCTTGTCACATGTCATGCGGCTTTTCATAAGAATATTGCAATAACAAAATAGGTGATGTCATATTTCCTGTTACCCGTTGTCACAAACTGTCTTTCTTAAATTTCAAATTTGTCGAGGTCACAAATTCCGCCAAGTGAATCAATACCATTGAGGGTGCCGGACCAGGGATTTCTCGACTTCTGGTCTTGTTCAAAAAAAAGGAACTTCAGGGTCTCATCCAACCGGTAAAACCCCAAATAGTACGGGGTACCTAGGAGTGAGATGAGATGATGTCGCAAACTCACAGTTGCACGAATCACATCCTCCGTAAAGCGTTACATCATATGTGTACAACCCCTCTTCTATTTGTTTAAATATCAGAGGTCATTGTGGCATCCACGGTGCCACCGATTTTGCGGTGTACAAGGCATGGTATATTGCGGTTCTATTCGGGGTGTCTCGAACTTTAATTTTTGGGAGGGCAGAAAGTCTCAATTTGCCAAATAGAACACCAAATTTTGCCCAATGATGATAATTTTGCCGAGTTGAACTCCAAATGTCGCCAAATGATGATAATTTTGCAGAATCGTCCGGAAAATTTCGGGAGGTCAGAGTGACCTCTCATCGGAGCGCCACTGGTTCAACCATATTACCTATTTACATAGAACACAACGTTATTTGGGAACGATCTTAACAAGCGTTTATAAGGATGATTCATTCCGCAACATCTCGACCCAATCCACAATCGTCCATCAAGTAGAAAGCCCGTTTGCAGACCGCATAACCAACTCATTTGCCACACGTAATGCAGCTCGTGCAGAGGGGACAAGCAGATCGTGCTAAAGACTTTGATCCATAGACCCCGCATTCGAAATGGGGGCAGTGACGTCCCATCGATAACGCTCAGATTAGATTGGAACAGAGGAAGGGCGAGATTCGAAACATTAGGCGCATATCAATAAGTGGCCATGTGATTTGTTAGCATTTGCAGACTGTTAACATTCCATGCAATGGGAATCTAAATAGCTGGACCATGGACGTTTTCCCTGTAGCCATCCGTTGTTTGGCATGGATTGGAAAATGATACTTACAATTACTACCACAAATGCCAGGGATTCTTGTGAATTTTACTTAATAAATTGTTAAATATTTAAAGTGGTAATGCAACGCATGAAATTCTCCCAAAAGCATTTTGAGTGTCAATAAAGTGAAATTAACCTACTTTGCTGTTAATGAACAACGTGTAGATATATGTGATTAAATTTTAAAAAAGGTAATTGAGAACAAATTATTGATAATTTTTAAGAGTTAAATTTTGAAAAGATTGATTTTGATTTGAATAAACAAAAAAACATATTCATGATTGCAAAACTATGTTTAATAAAAATAAAAATTTAAGGAGAAATTCACAACTTAGTAGTTTACTATGTTTTACATTTCAAAAAAATTTGTATTAAAATTTTAATTCAAATTTGCCTTTTTTTAATTCTTCCATTAGTACCATTATTCTTCGGTATTTTTTTTTTTTTTTACTTTCATGATTTTTTGGATTTTTCGAGAAGCTCGTTTGCTATTCTAGTTTTTTTTTTTTTCTTTTTTTTTTAAATTCCTTACGCAACATTTTATATGTTACAAAAAAATTCTTTTTTTTTTTTTTAAATTTTGATGACTATATTTTTCTACTTTTTCAGTACTAACATTGGAGCACAAAAGAAACCAAACTAACTTAAACTGATGATCAATTTTAAGCAGTAGATCTATGATTTTTTGAAGGAGGTTTTTTTTAAATATTTTACAACAAATATTTAAAGGGCGATTTCATCACATATTCTGGTTAAAACTAAAACATTTTTTTGATACAATATGTTTATGTAGTTTTGTATGATACGTGACAGACGGAGGGGGAAGGCGAGGTTAAATGAAGCGAGACAATTTACATAGGAAGAAAGGAGCAGGAGGTCAAATGTATCGAAACAAATGTGACATTTCTAGCATTAAAAACATTAAGCTGAGGAATGTCTTTACTAAACGGAGTGCTTTTAACATTATTACAAATTGATTGCAGTAGGGTTTTTTTTTTTTTTTTGTAAGGAGATTATTTATTCATCCCCTACCCGATAAAGAGGGGCTGATAGTATCATATTGCTGCGTTTTATTTCAAAAACCTTTAGCGGGAGCTAACAAAATTAGCCCTACATTGTAGGGGAAGGTCGTTTAGTATCAGACAGCGGGTAGTATCGGACAAGGGCTACTTCTTAATTCCGCCGCCAGGGACAGCACGTACTGGGTCAACATAGTGTGCCGTATTGGGGGAAGGAAGCCACAGACGCCATATTGGTTCAAATCAACAGTTCGTTCCTGTGTGCAAAGCTAGTTGCTTGTTTGTTGAGAGAATTGCAGTGCACGAAATTAACTTCTGGGGCATATATTTATACACATAGAGTAAGTTATATTGTTTCATTGTTATACCTTTAGATTGATAGTATATTAATCTAAGTATTATGAGCTATAAAAGTGTCTAGCTTAAGTAATAACCTAGTGGTGGTTAAACAACTGTAGCTTTACAGTCGGGTTGTATCGGACAAAGTTATTGGCACCAAAATAAAATACTGACGGTGTTTTTCTTTGTCCAACACGTTGAAATGGAAAAATCACGGCATAAATGAGATGAAACAAATATGAAAGAAGCCATTGAAAAAGCCGGACTTGTTGGAAAAAGTTTTAAAATTTAGCAGAGGAGAAAAAAAGATTTAGAGAAGAGAAGCGCCAAAAAAAAAAAAAAAAAAAAAAAAACGAAATAGGGGAAATTCCCAAACCAAAGAAAGAAAGAAAAAATAGTTCAACCTAAAAGGAAAAACAAAGAAAACACTAAAAGAAAGTTAAAGTATGATGATGAGCCGCAGGAAAACGAAGAGCTGACTCACTACATAACTTGTAATGAGACATTTGAAGACGATTGGATCATATGCCAAACCTCTAAGTGTTGGGCACATGAAAAATGTACTGAGCTACAACCGGACAGTCTTTACTACACATATGATTTGTGTTCCAAAGTTTAAAATGAATTTGTTTCAGTTAGGGGGCCTAAAACAACCATAGGCTATATTTTTCAACTTTAATAAAAAAAAAAATATTACTTATTTTCATTTTTAGACTTGCATCCTATTCTAAGTAACCAACTACTTTGTTCGTTTCATTTTTTGCACATTAAAATTTATTTCTGAACTATTAGTTTTTATTTCAACATTTTAATGTTTTGTCCGATACAACCCTCCAAAATTTAAAATTGGCCAAAAATAGAGTTTGACAAAAATTTGTTTAAAAAATACGACTCCATGTTTTTCTAACCAAAGTTTACAATTTATGGTAGGTAACTTAGTACAGCATAATTTAGTGTAAAAACTAATTCTTTACAAATAAAACAAAAAGTGTTATGATTGAAATGGCTTAGGTGTCCGATACTTCCCGACCTTCCCCTATTTAATATCCACTACAAAGGCAGAAAACATTTGAATGTCTCTGTTATATCGCGTGAAAATACTTTTACGAGACATCGGGGACACAATAGATATCACAGTTTTCGCCTACAATAATTTTTAAGGTGTTATCCTCCTTCTGATGCTGTTCGGTTAAACCTACTTCTACAAATACTATGACTCATTAACGAGAATGCCAATGGTAACTAGCATTATAATAAATTAAGAAATATAGTAACTTATTGATAAACTTATTTTTAACAACTCATTAACTTTTCATGCAAAGTTTTGAAGAAAAGTGTTCCAGACAATAATACATATTATTTATGATAAATATGATTTCTTTTGGCTATCGTTTATTTTCAATGTATTTGATATTTTAAATTTATGTATATAAACGATTTTATAATAAAATGTAGGACATTTTAAACTTACTTTATTGTAAAAGTAGAAGAAATGGGGAAAAAAAAGTAGCATAAGCCAGTTGTGAGATATACGTATGTGATATGTGATCTGAGATCAGCTCAAACAGGACAGATAAAATCGTATATTTAAACATGAATTAGTAAAAAAATCGATTTAAATAAGTCTGGGTAATTTAATTAAGCAGCATTCCCAAATATTTCATTGCCGGCAAACTATCAGTGGAGCGATCATTGCATTTCGATCAAGTTTTTCAAATAACGCTGAAAATTAGAAACGAAGTGTAACTACGTTACACTAAAATATGTTGCCATAAAAAGAATTGTTGAAAATTCGCGGGTTTTTCAAATTTATATTTGTAACAGATTTCGGTTAAAAAATGATATCAATGTTTCGGACACATCGATATTTTATCATCGGTGTTTGTATTTTTTAAACACAAATGTTTTTTTTATGTGTATGTTTTATATTTGAACAAAGAAATTTATATTTGTACAAAGATCTCGGATATTTATACACATGAGAATAATTACTACAAGATTGACAGCAAATATCCAACGTTGTTTAGCACAAATAAACAGATTACAGAATACACGTGTTTCGTAGTTTCAAGAACCCCTTCTTCAATTCAAAGGTGTGAGCTTCTAGATGTAAAGACACACAGTAAAATCAATGAAAATGGACAGCAGGCAGCTAAAATATCAATTAACAAAAGCAAAACAAGACAAAATAGAACTCGAAGTCAAAATTTATTGCATGATTCCCTTTCAGGGAAAACCGTTAAGCAATAAATTTCAGTAAAACGACCCATAAAATTCATTTTACCATCAAAATGAAACTGCTTATTAATAAATTAGCAATAAATTTATGTCCGAAAAAATTTTCCTACGAATCAACTGCCACATTTAGCGAAAGGAATAATAAACATAATTCAGGAAAACAGAAAGAAGTCGGAAAACAACAAAAAGTTAAACAAGTACAAAATAAAACATGAAATGGAAACGTAAAGACAGAAAAAAGTACCAAATTAAGACATTACAATCAGGGGCGGCATTTCACCATTTCATTTGGGGGGTCGAGTTTCTTAAATATGTATAACCCCAAAGCGAAACCATACACACATTAGCTAACAAGAAGTTGTCATAAAATCGGTTTAATATGAATAAAATTAGTGTTTAGAAACAATTAAAATTTTAATTCATTGTCTGAAAAGTTATCATACAAAACATCTTGCTACTAAAGTTTTTATACCTTTTGGAGAAGTTATAATGCTTGATTTTTGGAATTCGGAAGAGCAGGGAATCATGTTACTAATGTATCAGTGCTCAATGTTGTGCTGTTTTACCAGTTCAGCTGAATGGAAAAAGTTTTTTTTCCTCTTTGCGCTTCGAAAATATTTCTCTAACTTCCTGAGACATTAAAAAAAATCTTTCTCTACTAGCTGAGCTGTTTGTAATAGTAAAAAAATAATTGAAGTATTACAAAGTTATGTATGAAAACACTTTTTATATCTTGCTCTTCAAAATCACCCAGGCTACTTTAAAAACTGTGAGGGGCTTAAACTTTTCATGATTGAATAATCTAGTCATGTCGGCGCTCTCAGCTTCAATGAGATATCATCTGCCTCCAGCTCTGTTATTCACTATTCCAGACTGATGAGTCCATAACAAGGGCGAAACTGCAGTCTCTGGATGTGAAAACTATTCTGTCGGTATATATTGCTTGTAATTTTTCTTGCCTCATGCTAAAAATTTTACTCACAGTTGAAACATTTTATTTTTTGTTTTCAAAATCCAATCCAATCATATAATAATCCCAGCCTATCATACAGAAAAATAATTATCATCAAATCTTGTGTTAATTTCATTTGAAACTGAATCTATTACTTCATACAAAATATTCAAAAACCAATGTTTAACTTCACATCATCATGTGAATTTTTGCCACTTTTTTTTTTTTTTTTTTTTTTTTGCGCCTCTTTAAAATTGACTCGGAGGAAGAATTTTTTGGAAAAACTTCACGATTGATTGAAATATACATCTATAAAAAATCTATTTTCAGTTTCAATTGTAGATTCAACTGTGGTAGTATGGTGCACAGATCAATTGTAGATTGAACTGTGGTTTGAATAGTCGAGTAGCGGATTGAAGATATAAATTTTGATAGAGTATAAAGCATTTTTCAAAAACCTTTTCCCGATGCAAACAAAGTGGATAAAAATTCAAACGAAGTCATACATAGTAAAGGGCATGAGCTTTTTCACCATTGAAAGAATCGTTTTGCAATCATTCTTCCAGTCGTCAAATCACTGCTTTGAAGTTATAGAGAAATGTTTTTATCGTTTTAACGCTTGAAGATTATCTTGTGTCACTCCGCGATTGCATAGTTATAGAGCCCCATAAAAGGTATTTGGTTGATATGTCTTTTTTTTATTCAAAAAGCACATGCATTTTTAAGAAGTTTCCATGAAAGCATAATAATGTATTGAGCAGCTGAAACGTGTTTCGAGCAGAAGAAAGCGATGAACACTCATTAAATAAATATACACTTAAAAATGAGAGTAAAAGTGAATGTAAAATATCAAGGAATTTTTTTGTGAAAACCATGCAGCCACACAACTTTTCACGAGCCTTGGAGATACCATCGTTACACTGGGCACACTTGTGTGAAATATTTAGCCTATATGAGGCAATGTCTTCTTTCGTTAAAATTAACCATTGTTCTCTGTCAGTTGTCTATGTTGTGAAAAAGCCGAAAATACTTCATAAATTTCTAAGTCATCATCCAAATAACGAAAAACACTTTTTCTAGTCTGAGAATGTCTCGAGTTTCATCAAATAGTTGCTGAGAACCAGCGTGATTTCCTTTCATGAACATTGATTTCCGACTTACATAAATTGAATTCACCCACTTTCTATCATTCTGCTCAAAAAATTTGGGGGTGCGACCGCCCCCTCTTGACCCCCCTATTTGCCGCCCCTGATTACAATTATCACCCACAACACAACGGAGAAAAAATATGGGATCAAAGAAGAGGGCGAAAAAAGACTACCAATTAATGAATTGGTAGCCTTTTTCTGCCGTACTGCAGAAAAATACGGAATAGCTTTAAGATCGCTAACTAGATTAGAACGATTCTTCAGAATCTGGAAAGACTCCCAAAAATAAAAATCTGATGAATTTGGGCATTTCTGGACAATTTTAAATTAGTTGAAATCAAAAGAGTGATTTGAGTCTCAGCAGTGTTGAGCAAGACTAGACTTATTGAATTGTTGTTTTCTCACATAACTCTTATGCTCTTTTAAATGAAATTTTAAAGAACGGTGGGTCTGTCTAATATAGGCAATTTCTTGTCATTCCACTGCACAAAGGTATTTATTTATTGCTTAATTACTCAGACTGTTACAACAAGTTTCAGATGCACTTGAAAATAGCGTAACTGTTGCCTCATCATTCGCGTTAAGCAAGAAACTTACGCAAGAATTTTCAAAAATAAAAGATCAAGAGTTTTTAAGAACTTTCCTTTGAAAAAAGTGCAATTTTACCTCATTAATTCCAAAGCAAAGTTTTCGGTTACTAGAAGTCCGATATCGATGCCAATTTTTGTTTAAAAAAATTTAAAACACGCAAAGTTTAACGTAAATCCTGAAGCATTTATCAAATAGGAATTAGTTTTCACCCTAGAACTAAATTCAGCTTTAATCACAGGAAAGAATTAGTCGAACTTAGATAAAAACATAAAAAACAAAAAACAAGAAAAAAAAGCTAATTGCAGATGTTTTACGTTCTATTAATTACTTACATGTTCAAACCTTTGAACTAAAAATAACTTTTAAAAAAGAAGTAACTACCGCACCCTACGTTCTTTGCTATGGCAACAGTTGCCTAACATTGCTATTTCATTTTCTACAAAAATCAAACAGATCGTGAAAAATGTAACGAGGGTAAGAGAGAAATGGTCATCCGTAAGTCATAATCAAGCTTTTATATATGATCATAATAGATTACCTTCAGATTACCAAAGAAAAAAAAATATTGAAGAAAACAAAAAGCCTCGTTTTTAGTTGATTAGTTCAAGAAACTAATAATTATGCAAGAAAGATTATTACAAACATAGAAAATCAAAATTTGAATTAAAATATAATAACCTTTTTTTGAATCAATTGAAATCAAACTGACATAATTAAGAGTTTATAAGAGATTATTATTAAGAGATATGATAATTGCATTTAAATACATATTACATTTCAAGTCATATATTTCTAAACAACTTCTTTGATATGTTATGGCAATATAAAAGCAATTTGTTTCTCGCTCGAAAACTTTCGCAGCTAAGCTTACGAATGATTTGTGGAGTTCGACATGCCAAAATTATTGAATATAGTACTGAAAACAACTATATTGAAAATAATTAAAGTTCTGGGCAATACGAAATATCTGCTTTTTTTATATGCACTGCTAACACATCTCAGTTAAAAACTAAAGAAAAGCAAAGATGAAATTAACTGTTCAGCTGAAGTTTAATCCCTACTGCGAAAGCATTGCTTGCAAAAGTCCAGAGATCATTCAACTCTACATGAAGTTCAAGAGCAATCGTTCAAGTTAACTTTTAGCAATGCCGGATAACTCTGCACCCTGGCCAGTCATTCCAATTTTTTCCGGGGGAAGAGGGTTCAAAGGGTATATACTTTTATCGAAAAACAACAAAAACAGTACCCACATATACGTAAATACATCAATATCTCACAACAGGGGTCAATGATAATATGTTTATCAATAAATACTATGCTTTTTTATTGTCTTTACTTCAGAAAAAAAAACTTCATCAAAACTTCTTAACAAATCAAACAATAAAAAAACTTCTTAACAAGTTCATCCACTGAAATTATTATTTTCAAACATACTTTTACGAAGTCGTTTCCCAGAAAAATCTTATAGTTCAAAACGATCCTCAGAGACCACAAAGAGTTCCAAAAGTACAAAAATTGGAAGAATGATGTTATAATTACTTCAAAAAACTCCGTAGCTGACCGCCTTGTTTGTGATTAAAGAACTTTGGCTCTAACGGGGAGGCCCGGGTTCGAATACTGGCTTGGTCATGGATGTACTTTCTCTCTCCTGCCCTTGTCCTTACTTTGGGTAAATGCGTTGTTATGCTGGGAATGGTAGCCTACCCTATAAATGAGTCCTTATGGCATACGTGTGTACTGTGGAAGTCGGACTTTACACCAAATTGCGGTGCAGTTTAAAAAGTGAAGCAGCGCACCTCAAATTGCAAGCCTATAGTCGGCACAAGACAACAACAAAGAGATCCTAAAGTCGACAATGCTTGAATATCATTGTTGGGCAAATCCATTTCAACAAGTTTAGCATTTGTAGGGCAAAAAAACCTACAGAGACACAAACTATAAGTTATACTCTTGTTTCATTACATGAAGAATGGGAACTCTACTTCTATATAATGCAATTAACTTTTGAAGGTATCCAGCAACAATATTCAAATAGTATTTTTTGTTTCAAAAAATTTGTTTCAAAAAAATATTTTTTAAATACTTTTTCTAGAAATACTCGAAATGCAATTGCATTAGAGAGAAGTAGAGCCCATGTCCTTCGTACAATTTACGCAACGGAACAAGAATCTGACGGATTTTCAGTCTTTGTAGGGCATTCTGTGCAACAATGATGCGACTGTTGCTTAGAAATAGATCTGGTATATTTAAAAAAAAAGCTGAAACAAAATGTTTTTTTTTTAAATAAAAAAAAAACACTTTTAAAAACGTTGAAACTCCTTTTAGTTAAAACATGTGTATCGAATAAAAAAACAAAGTAAATGCAAATGAGAAAAAAAGATAGAGAAAATGAGCTACTTTAAGAGTACGACAAGACCCCCTTCACCAGTACACAAAGTTCAGCGGGAAATTTGAATCGAACATAAAAGAGCATTTTCTGATACAATTAAGTGTAATCTTTCCGAATCTTTATTTTAATCATTCTCATATATATATAATAGCGAATAATCTCGTAACGCTGCCGTCATAAACAATGAAATTCGCGACACGGCATGATAATTTAATAATATTTTTTGACAATGTTTGACATGCAAGGAAAGGCTTTATTATGACAAGGCTGAACTGGATCCGATGACTTAACTATTTTACGCTATCTTCTGGAGTTTAGGGATAATCCACAAGAGTTAGGATTGAATTTTCAACCATCAAAATATCACCAAACAGGAAATTCATGTGTTCAAATGTAGAGGCAATTTTTACCCGTCATACCTTGAAGGGCGATTTTCTATTTTTATAACACTTTCCCAACCAATTTACACCGATATGCTATTTTTGCATTTCATATATGGAATTTTAAAATTTGACCTTTAATTCTTATATATCTGTACCTCAGAGCCGGAAGGACGTAAGTCACAATATGGCAATTTTACACGAGAGAGGAAAAAAAATTTTCTGCAGCATTCAAAGAATGAAAGGCGCCCTGTTTTAACCTTCGTAAAAAAATTGAAAAAGATTTTTTTTTAAGAATTACGTTCGCATAACTCGATGCGGAATAGGCTTACAATGCACTAATAAACGGAAAATCGTAATCTTTGGACTTACGTCAAGTTATGGCTCTGAGGTACAATAGAAGAAATAGTTATGTATCGTGTAAAGAGTCAACTTCATGAAAAACGTTCTTAAAAAAGAAAATTTTGCACGTATTGCAGGTGTGATTATACGGTCACACCCGATACACGTACAGATTTTTGTTTTTAATACATTTTTTTTAAACGTTTTATTTAATGTCACACCTAATGATATAATTTAAAATATAAACCGTTTTAAAAACCAGTAGAAATGTCACACCCAGATTTTAAATTTATGAAGCATAATATGCATCATACTTCAAGCAGTTTCTTTTCTTTTTTTTTCTTTTTTTAAATTTTTTTTAATGTGCAGCAACTTTTCACACAATTGTATCTTTTTTAAGTGGGTCCCCCCTAGGCACATTTTGAAAACAAAAACTTTTAAACTGTTTCAAGTTTTGACATTTTTTGCACAGATTCACCATCTTTTTAATAAGCAAAATCACAACATAAATATTTTTTAAAAAATTATTTAAATTTCATTTTTTTTTCAAATGGGGTTGCTTTAAATCGCTAAAACTCAAAATATTCTTGGTCAGTTTTCAAATTTTCCGAAGAAATGTATTCACAAATATCTAAGCTTTAATTTTTATTCGGCAATTTAAAAACTATTAACTAAATTTAGAAAAAAAATTGAAAATATCTGAAGAAAAATTTTGAAAAAATCAACTTTAAAAAAAATTAATTTAAAACAAACGTTTTTTTTTAATTTGACGAATAAAAATTAAAGTACACTGTTTGAAAAAGGTATGCTCCAAATTTGATTACTTTATCTTTATCAGTTCTTAACTTAAAAGAGTTTGAATGCAGTAAATTGAAAAAAAATTCATCATGGAGAAAAACGCGTTTAAACTTTTAAAGTTACATATAATACTAGTAATTCCCGCACGGCTTTGCCCGTAGTTGAAAATTAAAAAGTCATTTGGTTCGCCTGTATATTTACAAATAATGGATGACGAATTTCTCACCAATTTGCTATGTTCATTTTCTCGCCAATGTTACGGTTCCACATTGGGATAATTTTCTCGGTAAAATTTTCTTAAAATCGGAATAGAAAAAGAACAAAATAGAATTTTCGAAAAATCGCTTCGAGGTGCACACCCCCATGCTACAAACTAACTTTGTGCCAAATTTCATGAAAATTGGCCGAACGGTCTAGGCGCTGTGCGCATCACAGACATCCAGACAGACGGAGATCCAGATATCCAGACAGAGAGACTTTCAGCTTTATTATTAGCAGGGTTGGCAAAAACCCGGGTTTTTTTTTAAAAGCCCATGGACCCATGATTTTTTGGGTTTTTTTTAAATAAAACCCAAAAAAAAACCAACTAAAGTTGGGTTTTTTAAAAGAAATGTGGGTTTTTTTGTCTTTTTTTTAAGGAAAATGTGGGATACTTATAGCATATTGTAGCGCAAGTATATGGACAAAGTGCAAAAATTGTCTTCGGTTAAAAAAAGCTGGGAAACTAGTTGAAATTCAGCGTTTTCACAAGAAAAGTACGAATGGTGAAGTTTCTGATTTTTTAATTTTCATTATTACCAACAGTTAGGGCGAAGTTACTTCTCGAGTGATAAAATCTATTGTTCGTTTTTAATTACTACATTTTTTTTTTTTTTTGCATTTTACTTTATTGTATTTCATTTTGTTCTGCAAAACTACTGTAAAACCTCAAGTAGTTTAAATCCCTTTTTACTGAATTCCAGCTTAATCAAAACATTTCTTTGAATTTTATGTTGGTTGTTTTTCTATTTTTGTGTACAGAGTGAGAAATATTAAACTTTTTCGTAAGATAATGAAAGTACTGTACATGTTCTGTTTTCTATCAACCATTTGAAAAATCTGTTTATTTCTAAAAAATATACCTTGTGTTTATTCGCGATTTGTGACGTGTTGGTTAGCAGAAAATAATTCAAATGAAAGCCTTTTAACTAGATTAGTTTCCTCTGTACAATCTACATATATTGAGAAAATCAGACGTGACGGGACTTGGTCAAGATAATTTGAGTTATTTTTTGACCAGTTAAAGAAAAAAAGTTAAAGACATTTATTTAAAATCTTTGAAGTATTTTTTTAATGCCGTTAAGAGTTAAGAAATACTATTAAAGTTCAAAATTTATTTTTTATATTCATTGTCTGTGGTGAAGAACAAATAAAAAAGAAGTTTAAATTGTAAAAGTATTTAAATTAATTAATTTTTTTAAAAACTTCTCAGAAAATTTTAAAAAACCCAAAAGTGGGCTAAATAATGGGTTTTTTTAAATGAGTTTTTTCAAAAAAAACCATTGGGTCCAACCCAATTGGGTCCAATTCGGCCAACCCTGATTATTAGTAAAGATAAAGACTAGTTAAATGCAGGCAACAAAAAAATTATATATCTTTCGTTTTAAGTAAGATAGAAACAAGATTTAAACGTCCTTTTAAGCAGAAAACAAACAGAGAAAGTTTTTAATGATTAAAAAAATTCAAAATTTGACAATTTTTGTGCCCCGTATACCCCATTAATTGCTGAAAATATTCTAAAAATAGAACTTCTTAAACACCGATATTATCAATGTGCAGTTCTACCATATTCATTCCGACAATAACAAAAGAGTTCCACCTCTAGTATTTTACTTTGGGAATACTTGTTTCCGAACATGTTCCAAAAATTGATCTTTGCCATTTTCCCTTCATTAATAAACATTCGATCTCCGGTCAGTCCCTTTCATGCCTCGTCCTCATCACTCACGCAAGGAATCTTCTTCCGCAATCCATCAACTCCAACTACCTACCCCCTATCCCCATCCCTCCCTAGACACAATGACGGAAAAATCTACGGGGCTCAAATAAAAATAAAGCACGGACAATAATTCGCGCTTCAACGACCGCACAAAAAACGTCGCATTACGTTAATATATATTCTGGAGTAAAAAGAGACACATAGATACATTTTAAGTCATTGTTTATCGAGCTGTCTTCTCCAGTTGTCACTTCTATTTAGGTTGCAAAAATTTTAACAGCGCCTATTATTCAACTTTCTTCCAAGTTCGGAACAACTATACTAATAATAAAGCTGAAAGTATCTGTGTCTGGATGTCCGGAGGATGTCAGTAGGATGTCTGGATCTCTGTGACGCGCATAGCGCCTAGACCGTTCGGCCGATTTTCATGAAATTAGCCACAAAGTTAGTTTGTAGCGTGGGAGTGTGCACCTCGAAGCGATTTTTCGAAAATTCGATTTTGTTCTTTTTCTATTCCAATTTCAAGATCAAAATTATCATAAGATGGACGAGCAAATTACGAAATTATCATAACGTGGAACTGTGACATGGGTACAAGCCAATTGGCGAGAAAATTCACCATACATTATTTCTAAATGTACAGGCGAATCAAAACACCTTTTGTTTTTTTCTATTACAGGCAAAGCCGTGCGGGTACCACCAGTACTAATAATAAAGCTGAAAGTTTATATGTCAGTTACGCGCATAGCGCCTAAACCGTTCGGCCGATTTTCATGAAATTTCGTAAAAAAATTAGTTTGTAGCATGAGGGTGTGCACCTCGAAACGATTTTTCGAAAATTCTATTTTGTTTTGCTTCTATTCCAATTTTAAGAACATTTTACAGAACAAATTATCATAACATGAGCGAGAAAATTTCCATAGCGTGGACGAGCAAATTACCATAACGTGGACGAGCAAATTACCATAACAAGGGTGAGCAAATGAACATAGCCAATTGGCGAGAAGTTCATCATCCATTATTTGTAAATATGCAGGCGAACTAAATGACCTTTTAATTTTCTACTGTGGGCAAAACCGTGCGATTTCCGCTAGTAAATAAATAAAGTAAAATAAAACTTTACGTGTATGTGCTTCACGAATTTAATATAAAATTAACAAGAAGCATGAAAGTATGCTTATGAAATGGAAAAATATATGTCGAGCGTTATGTCTGACTACATAGACACCTCCCCCTCTCACTTATTTTTTCAGGTAATTATTCGATTCGAAAAACATTCTTTTGTTATAAAATTCTTCGCCCTAACACTGCAGCACCAGGTTACATTTTGAAACTTTCCGGCTTTACTTTTTGATAGCTCGAAGAAGAAAGGAAAAAAGGAAAAGTGAAATTTTAAAAAAAGATGAAAAAGAGAAAGGAAAAGAAAATCTCTCGAAAAACTGTTTATGAAAAACACTTTTGACGTAAACGTAAAGCATATATTTTTTTTAAACAAGAAAAAAAAAAGGTTTTCCATTGAAGTAAACAAGAATTTGTAAACAGTTTTAAAATATCTAACAATAACATACCTTCTGCTTGAAAAATTCAAATCTGTTTATCGGAAATACCAAAGATCAATCTATTAATTAAAAAAAAAATCTATTTGAAAAAAAAGAGACTTTTGATCGTTTTTTGGTTGGTCGATACAGAACCATTTGATCTAGTGTATTATCCATTGTCACTGCCTCTTAAAATATTTTCTCAGAAACATTTTTATGTCGCAGTAAATATTTATGCTCTTAAGTGTAAAACTGAGACAAATATTGAAAATCTTTCAAATGTTATTGTTAGTTCTAATTTTTGACATTGCGCCAAAACTAATAGCTACTCAGCTTACTCGTAAAATGGCAGCACAAGTTGATTTCTGGTTTTTAACTCTTGCTAGAGACAAATATATTAAAACAATACTGAGCGAAGTTGAAAGAAAACTTTCTTTAAAAAAGTGCTGGGGAACTAAATTCTGACCTTTTTCTATGAAAGTGATTTCTTTAATGATTACATACAGCATTTCATTTGACGATTTAGTTTTTGCTACATGCGAATTTTCAGATACTTATTGAACAGGAACACCTGTCCCGTTTTTTAGAACTTTCTGAAGCACACTTTTCGGAACAGTTTTCAAAACACTTCTGAGAACACTTTCTAAAATACTCAGCACACTTTTCAACCCTTTTAGGATTGCGTTTGAGAGCATTTTTTGATCAACATATGTCTCTTCGTTCAAAACACTTGGTAGCACACCTTTTTGAACTGTTTTCAAAACACTTCTGAGAACACTTTTCAGAAGATAGTTTTATATGTATTTAAGAATACTTTGTTGGTTCAGCTCACTTTTAACACTTTTAGGAACGCTTTTGGGAACACTTTGCAATCACTAACACATGTCTCTTGTATCAGAACACTTAAAACACAATTTTCAGGACCCTATTTATAGCACTACTTTTTAGATTACATCACTAGTTTTTGTCTTTACTGCAATCACGCTGAGCAGCTGGCAACCACCGCCGGGTAATGAACGGTCTTAGACCAAGGAAAGCCATCCTTTTTGCAGAATATGTGGCACGAACCGACAACGATTCCTTGAAATTAAATTTCTAGAGTATCATATTGATAGAGTATTGACTGGCAGTTACGACTAGTGACGACTAAACTTTATCTTTAGTAAAAAGCATCAGTGAAAAATAAAAACGTAATGAATAAATTTATTAAACATTAAATTATAAAATATATGCAACACATGGGAGGACATGTTATGATATTACTGTTTTTCTTTCTTCTGACTAGACCATCAAAACAAGCAACTGTTTTTTTTTTCACTGCTAATATTAACCGACACCAATTGACAACGATTCATTGCAATAAAATTTCTAGTAGTATCATATTGAGAGCTTGTATCGACTGGTAGTTAAGAGTAGTGATCACCGCACTATTCGTAAGCATCAGTTAAAAATGAAAACTTAATGAATAAACTAATTAAATTGTTAAATTAAAAAATAGATAGTTTAAATCATCCATACGTGTGTGCGCATATGTTTATGATAATACTTAATAGGCAAAACGAACAACAGCTTTTTTTTTCGGTAGTATTAACCGAATTCATATGCATATACAGCAGCAGAGAAATTACTTCACTATAAGATCATCTCTTCTACAGCATATGCATTTAATGCATTTTCATACCCTTTTTATTATTTCTGATCTCTCCATACTGCATTTCGTCCTTCCCCAACCTTTCACGGACTGTCTTTTCAGTTCCATCGTCAAACTTAATTACGCGCCGCGCTCTCCGACGATATTAATTCACCCGCTGCAGTCCGTTATTTGACAGAGCTTGCCTAAAACGCGGGAAGCAGATTCAATTTGCGGTTTGGGGCACGCGAGGATATTAATTGCGAATTAGGGGCTCCGATTAGAGCGACCATCAACGACAGATTCGACGTCCTCTTTGGAAACAGGGAAAGATACGAATAAGCAGACACCCTGTTAATTAATTAACGAGGAGATCGATAATGTTCCACGCTTCTAAGATAATACAGAAAAAAAGCCATCGACATAAAATTAAGATTGTTTCACATAAGCTTAATATGGTGGTGAAGGAGTTAGGTCCACATAAAAAGTAATCTAAAAATTGATCATTTCTTCTCAAATTAGTTGCTATTTTAGGATACTTTTGTACTGATTATTGGTACTGACGATGATTTTATTATTTTGTTTGAATATTTTTCGGATATTTCAAGTTGCTATGCAGGAGTGCTCCGAATTTAAATTTTTGGAGGGCAAAAATTCTCAACTTTCCGAATGGAACTCCAAATTTTGCCGAATGATGATAACTTTGCCGAATACAAAGCCAAATTCTGCCGATGATGATAATTTTACCGAAAATTATCATTGAATCTTTGGGTGGTCACAGTGGCTTCCCCCTGTTGATCTTTAGTATTAGTTATAAGTTAAAAATAAAAACTTAATGAACAAATTAATCAATTTAGACTAGAAAATAAAAAACTAGATTTTTTATGTGGTATCCATACGTGTGCGTTGTGAGTATATGTTTATAACATTACTCTTTCAATTCGGACTTGTATATGTTTATAACATTACTTCTTCAATTCGGCGGAAATTCTCAATTTGCTGAACGGAACTCCATATTTTGCTGAATGGTGATATTTAGCCGAATGGATCTCCCAGTTTTGCTGAAAGATGATAACTTTGCCGAATGGAACTCCAAGTTTGCTGAAGAATGATTACTTTACCGAATGGAACTCCACATTTTGCCGCATGATGATAATTTTGCCGAATAAAACTCCAAATTTTGCTGAACGATGATAAGTTTGCAGAATGGAACTCCAAATGTTGCTGAATCACGATAATTTTGCCGAATAGATCTTCAAATTTTGCTGAACGATAATAAGTTTGCAGAATGGAACTCCAAATGTTGCTGAATTATGATAATTTTGCCGAATTAAACTCCAAATTTTTTTCGAACAATAATAGTTTTGTCGAATCACCAGAAAAAATTTGCCGATAAGGAAATTTTTGGAAGATTACAGTGACCTCCCATCGGGGCACCCCTGCTGCTATGCTTCAATTAACAACATTTGCTTACCAAGCAAACCCTCCTTTCCTCCTTACGTTAGAACCAAATCAGTTGCAAAAATTCTGAGTTCACACACTCTTGAACAACGTCCTAGAATTTAAAGACTCTACCACTAGTGTACCAGAAAGACGAGTTTGTTTTTTAATAAATTCACCATTTATTAGCTAGAAGATGGAGTTGTGCAAATATACTGATCAAATAGTACATAGTCAAATGTCCTTGCATGGAGTATGTTGTACAGAGTTATCCCAGCTGGGGTACATCAACAAATTAGATTTATTTAGTTATTTATTTATTTATTTTTTTTAAATTCATTCCAATGTAACATAAACAACGCAAAGGAAAAAAGCTAAGCATTAGCAGGTAAAGTAGCGGAAAAAGAAGAAGATTAATCGTGATTCATAAAACTTCAGCTTGAATCGACCACCACGCGTTTTCTTATACTTAAGTAAAACATATTGAAATAATGAGCATATTGAATTGATTTGTTCCAAAGAAAATATATTGCTTTTAAACATTTTACGCTAGATTTAGTTTACATCATCAACTTTACTTATCCTCATCATTCTTTAGATTAGACAATCAGTTTTAAAAACCATCATCTGACGTTTAGATTGTATACGTCAAGAATACAAAAGTATTCTTCATCCAATATTATCGTATCTAAGTTTAAAAAAAAAATGTGTATTTTAGCATTGAGCTTTTATTTTTTGGCGGGAAAAAAAGCATGCATGGGTTTTTCTTTCTTTCTTTTTTTTCGATTTATGTTTATTAAAGAAAACATTTTTTTTCAGAGCCCGAATTCCGATATCGTAACGTCAATTCTGAGATGAGGCATTGTAAACTGCTTTCGTTTAAAGAAAAGAAATTTTGGAAACCATAGCATCATTTATTTTCGGTATTTTCAATCCTTGTACATGCCAGAATTTGCGAAGACATATCGTTTGCAGAAAAGAGAATTTTATAAATGATCGATTTTTAAGGCATTACATTCGGTAGAATTCATATGAATAGTGATTTTTGGAAGTTGTCCATCTCAAGAAATATTTATATGATATTTTTTTAATGGTCCCCTTCACAGAAACTATTTCTTTTAACTTAAAAAAGCTAGTTCACCTCGGTCGTGAGACAAAACGCTGATGTAAATGCTCTTTCAAACAGGGTTGTAAAATCGGAGCCAGACTGATTATAGGTTAAAAGAGTCGGAGTCTGTCATTTTTCCTTCGACTCCGCAGCCCTGCTCTAAAAGGCGCTATAAATATGTGCTTTCAATAGAGATGAGTCATTCTCAAGAAAATAGTATACTTAATGCCCAACGTTTTTATTTTTTTAAAGTTAATTTTAAGAATTGCCACCAATTTATTATTTTTACTTTCTTCTATACCTAATATATGTATACGTAGAAGAAAGTGTTAGATTAGCGAAAATTCTTGAATTTCGAATTCTGACGGATTTGTACGTTTTGAGGTGAGCTGAGTCCATGTTGACCATTTTTGGAAAATGTATGTCTGTATGTCCATCTGTATATCTGTGTGTAGTTTTATTTTGGCAATCCTGTATTTTTTAATGGTAATCTTATACAACTAAACATATTCCTACTCTTTGTTTAAGCATGCAAAGGAAAAAACATTCTTTTCGCAGGCGTTGGTGCTAAAAATTAAACGCTAATGAATTGGGGTTCCAATTTCCCAATGATCGAAATCTTCCGGTTTTTGCGAAACGCATAATTTTGTAGTAGCGATTATACGTTAGATCCCAGAATTCATCAGATGGATGTAGGAGAAAGTTTCGGGATGAATACCGTGTGCTAATTTTAACTGTATTCTGCATTTATTATAGTGCAATCAAATATCAAGGGTTTGTATATCAGTAATTTAGGAAGGATTTTAAAATATCTTGACCACTATGTTACACAAGGAGCTATCCTTCAAAAAATAATTCAAATATAAGGAAAAGATATAATTACAGAAAAAATACAAATGGAACAATGATTCTTAAAGTTTTTCTGTTAGCAATTCAAAGAAAAAATAACTTTTTTATTTAATCAATACGAATATAATTCAGGGCGCATTTAATATCACAAACTGACGATTAAAAAAAATGAAGAAAAAAATGCAAAATTCATAGCTAAGTGTTAAAGTTATACGACAGTCTGACCAAGGATTACATTAAAAGGCAAATATCCGGTTTACAAGCGGAAATGGACGCGTCTATTAGTTTTCAGGGATGTCAGCTTTTGCAGATATGTATTTGCTAGCTTCGAAATTAAGCATAATCATATTCAAATGAGCCAACACGCGCATCAAATTTTTACTTTTACCCCTCATTCAGATCTACTCGTATTAACAGGATGTTTGCCAATTCCATATAACCCGTGGGCAGACTGTACTAGGCTACTTAAAAATATTCTGAGATTCAATGGAATTCTTTATTTTATTTTCGAAGTAGATGTAACAGAAGGGACAATATGAGCCAAGAAAAAAATTAGTAAAACTCTTTAAAGGATCCCCCCCCCCATACACACACATGCAAACAAGTTTTAGTGTCAAAATTATTTTAACGTCAAAGATATAATTTACCACTTCCTTTAAATTGTCATTACATTTTCCCACGGTCTAAAATCACATTTAATTACTAATGATTTGAATCTTGGAAACCAAAAATTCTTCTTGTTGCAAAACAAAGTATTTTTAAATCTTTCATAAATTACTTGCATACAAACCAATGATACTTGCTTATACAAAACGAAATGACAGATCGATAAAAAAAAAGGATTATTTCGTCGTCATTATTAAAATTGATAAATAAAATCACATGAGTCAGACGGGGTTTGTACTGTTTTCTCGAGAATGTCCCAGAAACCCATCATTTTCATTGGATACCACTTATATACATTGGATAACAGTTTGAAATTTATTAATTTTAAATGAGAGTCAAGCACGTAATGCTGCCGTGTGGAGGTAAAGCACAGTATCTGCAAAAATGAGATTTTGAGATGTTTGAAAAAACCTGTTTTAGATTCCGTACTAACGATGGGAAAATGTTAGAATTCGACGGGGTTTTTTTTTTTTTTTTTTTCCAGCCTAAACCAAATAAGCAAGCTTTTATAATAATGCTGAAGTAAAGGCTGCGCAAGATTTTCCGCAAATTGTTGGCAGCAATAAAAAAAACACAATTTGACAGCTGAGAGTTTAGGGTTAGTATAAAAATGGAGTGAGGCACTCTAGATCGTGTGATTTAATATCATCAGATTTCTTATTTTGGGGTTATTTGAAGTCAAAGATCGATGTCAAAAAGCCCACAATCACCTGTGTATTACCGTGCTGCGATATCGAACACCAATAACAGTAACTGCTTGACCAGCCTCAACTTATATTATTTTTGAAATGATTGCTCAATAATGAAAACGCATTATTGCATCGCTCCCTTTTTAATAACCCTAAACTCTCAGCTGTCAAATTGTTCTTTTTTGAGGGTTAACAACAACTTACTGCAAAAATGGCTGCAAATTCTAATCTTGCGTAAATTTTGGTACACCCTTTACAATAGATTACAAAAATGCTACAAAATGAAAAATGGAAAATTTGCATATAATGCGCATTACATTTTCACGGCAGAGTAATGCTTTATATTAGAGGCTTTTCGTAATTAATGTCACTTTTTTTCAACATCTTCCCCATTTCTCACAAAGTATCGCACTTTACCGTATCCCCTCTTTCGCATGTCACGCTGTTTTTCATGTTTCATAAGCATATTCTTAAAAATTATTTCTTGTTTCTCCCTCTCCCCCTTTGTCACAAGTTGTCACAATTTCATGAACCCCTCCCCCTCAAAACGCGTATCATTTGTGGACAACCCCTTATAGCTGCTTCCAGTTTCAAAGTTGTTTCAGTTTCTTTTGCGGATTACGAGGGCAAATATACCATGAGATCAATATATTCATTTCTCATTTTAAAACTATTCATTCCAGAGACTTAACTGGCAAATTCTCATTAGTTCGCGGTCTCTGCAGATGAAGGCAGCGATTAGTTTTGAATGAAGATGGGGGCATTTGTGATGGTAATTCTACGCGCCTCAAGTTGTCAGAAAGGGATAACCGAATTAACCTTTAAAGGAAAGGTTCATTTGCATGCGCAAAATCGTCGCTTAATGTTGCGATTCGAATCATGGCAGAAACACATTCCTGGCAGCATTTCTAGAGCTGATATGAATTTTCTTCCATTAGTTTTGTATTGGTAATGAGACGTAAGGAGCAACACAATCGGCGATATTGAACTTGCCCATATCACAGTCAGAAATACATTCTGGAGGGTTTTTTTTTTTTTTTTTTAATGAAAAATACCTATTAGAGGTTTTTTTTTTTTAAATATCAAAAACACCTTCTGGAGGGTTTTTTTTTTGATCAAACAAGCCTTTTTATCTACATAAACTAGGGTATTAGAATTTGCATTTATGTTAAAACCAATGACTCTGGGGGGTTTTACATCCCCCCCCCGCTCCCTCCCCCCTTCGCTGAACCATTGGAACTTCTTAACCAAGTCAATGAATAAACTGCAATTGTGGTGAAATATCATGAACTATACCGTCAGTAGAAAATGGCGTAACGGTTGCGATGCAACGTAGCGAAATTACACAAAATGGCACGTTATTAAACTTGGGATATGTTTGATATCCCTGTAGGATATTTCAAGCATTGAAAATCGGACTAACTCCTGAAAAACCTATTCAACCGAGCTTTCACTTTGTATTTAAGATAAAAATTTAGCGTCACGGAAAAAGAAAAATATCGTCAACCGGGAAAACTTTGCCAATTGTGTCATCTTTGCCGATTTTTTAAAAGGATAATTGGCGCTCTATGAAGTTCCAAAACCAGCCAATAGATGCGGTATTTAATAATTTTCAAACTTGGTAGAGTACCAAATTTCATCTATTTCAAAAACTGGCAAAGTGTTCCACGTAGCAAAGTTGTTCCGGTGAAGGTAATTGGAGGTTTTAAAAAAATTTTCTTAAATGTCACATTTTTTTTAAAAGAAAAATGTTAAATATATACTTGATGAAAATCTAAATAATACTCATATATTCTTTCCCTGCTAACCATTTCAACCTTAGAAAGTTCTATTTATATATTTATTGTTAATGGAATTGATAGTTATGGTTTTAACTGTTGTACAAGATACTTAACTGTCTTTACAAAGCAAGCAATTGCTACTAAAGCGAAGTATTTGTAACACGACACAATTCATTACTCATTAAAATTTCGAAATATTGTGTGTGAAAACAATCTTTTAAAATAATTTTCAATCTTCAAGGGAAAAAGTTCAGCGTACCTTGCTTTTTAGATGCTGAAACAATACAAAAAGCAGAATTGCACGCCAATGGTTTGTGTTATATTTGGTTTAGTTTCTTTAAAATATGATTTCTTCCGTCAAAGTACTCAATTATATCTCCTTGAAGAACATTTTTTCAGGAGGGGGGGGGGGGGGGGGTAAGGAAAATGTTCTACCTGATACCTCAACCTAAAGAGGCAACCCAAGTCACATCCCAAAAGCACATTATGAAGTTTTCGAAACAAATTCAAGCACCGGCCCCAAACTAAACGCTTTCGACATGCTCAATGTCTCAAAGTAACACAAACTTGATACATCGATTGAGTAGCCAAGTCACGTGGCTTTCCGCATCGATCAGTACACCCCCCTCTTCCTTTTGATCCCTCGGGGGAGAGAAATGAACCCCCACAGGAAGGTACTTAAATCTCAGGCCTAAGGCGTAGCGATGTCTTATTACAGTTTGGCAACACCTCGATCTTAATCAGGGTCTTAAGATGAAAGACACAGGAAGTGTTTCCAAGGAGAAGAGGGTGCCTTTTATACCGGAAACGAAGGTCAACAACAAATATCCACCTCCACTGGCGTAATCAAACATTAAGCTGGATAGGGGAAAAGATGAATCAATCCATTTGTACCCAATTCCGACACTAACATTTCTAGTTACTCATCATTTTTTTTATTGTTCCATATTATATGAAAATATGATTGCAAAGAGAAAAATGTCTAGTTCATGTGAATAATTGGGGGAACATGTTGCTAATTTTAGACACCAAATAAAGAACTCTTTGCATTGTTTTAGAGAAACATATTCAACTTTTCGTTCAAGAATTTTAGAAGAGACGTGTAAAACAATTATGAGTAGATTGACTAATACTCTGAATAATATATCATAATATAGCCTAGACATTTGACTTAGATAAGCGTTTCTTAATTTGTTTGATAAGTTGAACTCTTTTAATGTTCAATCTTTTGGTGGAATCACTTCTTTTTTTTTTAAATCAAAAATAAAGTTAAATGCACCGTTTTGGATTTTTTTTTTTTTTTTTGCCATAAAAACAAAAATCACTTTAAATAATATTTGTCGACTTCAAAAATTAATTTCAAAATTTGAGCAAAATTCCTTAAAACAACTTCAAACAACACAGTCAAACAAAATTTTAAAGTTAATATTTTACAGAGATAAGTAACTGATACGGCAGATATACTAAATATCAGGTTTTTATGGGTGAAATTTGAGGTACCATATCAGGTATAGCACCAGGTCTAATGCAGCATTTATTTTTTGCTGGACATAAGTTGAGAATTCCATTCCGAACGCGATGTGTAATTGCAAATGGTACTAGAACAATAGGGCCTTTCGTCAAAACTCAGAGTATTCATTTTTAGCAGTACAAAAACTGTGAGCTTCCAAAAATTTCCGTATTCGGCAAATTTTGTCTGAAGAATCGACAAAATTATCCTTATTTGGCAAAGTTCGGAATTCTATTCTATATTATATCCATCATTCGTCAAAATTTGAAGTTCCATTCTGTAAATTGAAAATTTCGAAAAATTCCCCCCCCCCCCCCAAAATGAGTTTACAGCACCCTTGTTCTGCGGACCACAATCCAAGAAACGCTGACTTTGAGGAACAAAATGTCTGGTGTGCAATTCCGGTTTCTAGAGACTTTCTCCTTCAGCTGGCTGGATAAAAATTTTCCCAGCAACTTTCGAAGCTGAAATTTATGCATGCACAAAAAGATTTTGTAAACAATGCAGTGATCCAGTTTAATAAAAATGTCTTCGCTCGAAAGCTTCTTTTCGCAACCTAATAAACGCGATCGATCCCCGTGCGACACAGAAATTCGATTCCCGATAATAATGGTAATAAAAAAAACGCACTCTCTTCTTCCGGACTCTTGAAGAATTTTTATCCAACGCGGCATTTATTTGCGAAAAAGACGAGGAGACCGTTCTTCGTCGGCAGGGGAAGTCCTTTGGAAAGATTTCTTAATAAGAGAATTATTTTTATTCCACTCAATTTCAATTGGAACGGAATTTCGGAATTCCTTGGAATCCAATTACATCCGTTTCTTTAGTTGCGCCCTAAGTAGTTCTTTCGTTTTGTGGACTCTGGAATAAAAATTCAAGAATCGTGCACACTAGCAACTAACAAAATAATAGTTTGTAGATATTATAGGTTATATATGATGAACTTCAGTGTGATGAGTCACCAACTTTTAATGTTTAATGTATTCATAAACAAAAATTTCGATGATGCTAGAAAGACTGCTTTTTAGGTGCTGGTTCGTGCCCAGGCCTGGATCTATGGATTATGAACCCCCCTCCCCTTGCAACGAATTCTGTAGGGCCCTTCCCAGAGGCCAGCAGTGCACATTTGCAACATTAATAAGTCTTAGTGTGCTACATTTTTCTCTTTTCTTTTCTTTTTTTCCCAATTTCTTGGGCCGTTGGGCCTTTTAATGACGTGTCCCACAGCCCGCACTGTGGAAGTCCGGGCCTATTTAAGCCTAAACAGCAATACTGAAATAAACATACAAGAACTGTGTACAGCAACAACTGGCTAAATATTTTGAAGCCTTTGGGTAACAGATGAGGAACTCTTATGAGATGAGTCAGAAAATTGTAATTAGGGGGAGAAGTGGGTACAGTGAGACATGGAGAATAGTGATACAACAGCAATTTCTTTTTCCGCTTGGATATTTCCAGCCTGGTAAAACTATTAGAAAGTCAAGTTGACATATTGTGAACAATATTATAGGAAAAAGGTTTGCTTTTAAGTATCATGTAAGAAAAATAACTATGGTATCATAGTTCGAACCATCGAAGTAAAATATCTCTATTGTTTGTTGCACTGTTTCTAAACCGTTAGATAAACGTTACAGATCAGTGTTGTTAATTTTTCATTAGCCTATTAACTAACGTTCATTTTACAGTGTTGGCCAAATTATTAGACTGAAGAGTTTTTTTTTTTTTTGTACACTATTTGTACTAAAATACTATTTATTTTACTGTTAAAGCACAGTACATACTGTACACTGATTATTATTTTAGCATAATTTAATGTTAGGTGGCAGCACTGTCTGCTTCGTTTATGTTCTTTGTTTATCTACGTACCAGGAACATAACCTCAATCAGCTTAAAACAGTCCACCAGTTCTTTTTATTAGTGTGTTCTGTTATATTTAAAGTTAATTTGAGGTAATTTGTGAGTATGTGTATGTGAGTATATATAATAGTGAGTATAAACAATTGTTTACCTATCCTTTTTTAAAAAGTTAAGAAATGGTATAAACCTTGTGAAAAGTATGCCAAAAAGACTTAAAATGCTCATCAAGAACAAGGGAATGCATACTAAATATTAGATAATTATTTTACTGTTCGTTAATGTGTCTATAGTTATGTAATTAATAAAAAATTTGCTTTTAGAATAATTTGGCCAGCACTGTAGCAGTAGATTGATGTTGTTAATTTTCTTTGTATGAGAATGACAGCTATTGAGTTTGTATTTTCCAATAAAGGAACCGTGAAACAGGAACAGTCCATTAATTCGTGGCTCACTGCTCAAAGGGGACATTTACATTAAAAGAGGAGGAATTATACATCGAATTAACTTTAATTACAATAATTTATTGATATACAAAATAATAAAATAAGTTTGAAAGCCCTGCACCAACATAAGAGATGCTTAAACGGAATTATGACTTTTATAGCTATGTAATATCACATAAGAATCTCCATCTCGTACTTATTCTATTTAATTTTTTTTTTTTATTGTTTCATTGCAATATGCTTAGTACAATAAAACCTGTGAAGTTGAACCACTTGTAAGTTGACCACCTGTCTAAGTTGATCGCTTTTTTTGCACGGAATTAGCCCTTGTCATATAAATCAGCCTTTGTAAGTTGACCACCTATTTAAGTTCACCACTAAATTAGTGCACCGCAAGTGGTCAACTTAAACAGGTTTCACTGTAATATTTTTTCACATTTCAAAATTCCAACCTGCCCTAGAAAAAAGGAAGTCAGGTAAGCTATTTTGGAGATTTTCTGGAACAGACAGGAAAGAAACTGTTTTTACTGATACAGAAAGGCTATGTATCGTTGCAGGTTCTCATTTCTGTCACTCTGCAGTTAGCAAAGCTAATGAACAAATGTTACAAGCAAACACACCCAGGAAGCACACGTAACATTTAAACGTTTTAAAATGGATGTCACAACTTTGACAATTATTCTTAAACGGTTATGAAACGAAGTGTGGGCGAATGAGCAAACTCGTACTTGAAACTAAAAAATAGTAAAATTCATATTTTACTCACCAAAATATTCCTCAATATTAATAATTCGAAGAAACTTACCTAAAAAAGATAAAAATATATAATGAGAAATAAAGCAAAACCAATATGTAAACAAAAACAACACATTTCTGAAATGTTTTTACTCTTTTTTTTTTTTTTTTTTTAAGCTTATTTATAGTTCGCACTTTTTAAGTTGATTTTTTATTTTTAGTATTTGTTTACTAATTTGTTTATTTATTTATTTTTTAAAAATCAAAATCTGTTTCGGATTAAAGTCTAATCTGAACACACATTTATACGCAATTTACTTTACAGTTTTCAAGTTCTAAAAAAAAATAGTTAGCTTTTTTCTTGACAATAATTAAGATTCAATGGTCAATAATATGGGAAAAAGCATTATTTATAAATACTTTGCATTCGATAACTTTTGAGGTAAATTTAAAAATTATGTACATATGTACCATAATATTTAATGGGTTAAGCCAAAACTCAATAGTTTTCAAATATTTTATATTTATCAATAAAAAAGCGTTTTTTCGCTGCATTCAAGATATTTGTGCGCGATCTTCACAATCTTAATTTGTAGACTTTTATCACTGATTTTTCCTAAATTAAAATTGTTCAAAACATTGTAAACGATTCCCCACTGTCATGTGAAACATTTTATACAGCGTTCACTAATTTTTAATTTATAATTATAGTTGTGGAATTTCAATCTTTTGCTGATGCATTCGATCTGTGATGTTTTCGTAGAAAACTCAAAACGAAAAGATTACAAAAAAAAAAAAAAAAAAAAAACTGTCATTATAAAATAAATGGATTAGAAAAAGAAACAAAAAATATAAATATGGTACTCATTATATATATATATATATATATATATATATATATATATATATATATATAATATATATATATATATATATATATATATATATATATATATATATATATATATATGTGTGTGTGTGTGTGTGTGTGTGTATATATATATATGCACACACACACACACAAACATGTGAATAAAGAAAAGTATTTTAACAATAACATGGGTACCTCTATTTTTGTTTTTGTTTTTTTTGAAAAAACGAGCATGATAAAGATTGCTTTTATCATAATCGTTCATGAGCCGTTGCAAATTAATGACCAAAATTTATTTATTTCAAACAAAATGACCAAAAAATTTGTTTTTCCCCCACAATCTCAAATCTTAAATTTAAATTATTCATTTTTCGTTTCTCGCTAAACTACTTCTCATGGCGCCATCTGTTATTTATGACTTATATTAAACAAATTGCAAAATAACGTTTCCGAATTACAAATAAGAAAAACAAATTGAAATATTTCAAAAATTACTATCAACAGAGAGACACAATAACTATCGTGCATTCTACTTGTTATTTAGCTGACAATTACAACTGGTTTTATATCTTTACTACTAAAATTGACACGAAGCATTTAGTAATAAAAATATATAAATGTAATTACAGACAGTTTTAAACATGATATAAAATATTAATTTAAAGTAAATATTATAAACAAAAACTTAATATGTTTTTTTATTTCTTTAACGCTGATGTTTAAATGATAAAATTCTAAACCACGTATTGTGGCGGAGAGCCTTGAAGGTTTCGCAAAAGTAGACTGAGTGAGTGAATTTTGTGGGAATGGTCAAATTTAGGTTTTTTTTTTTTTTTCCCCACGTTGTTTGTATATTTTTGAGTATATTGATGATGTGGAATAACATTTAGTTTAGAAGTAACTATACTTCTAAACTAATATGGGAAACATGTAGTTTAGAAGTAACTATACTCATATTCACCAGGCCAAGAAAATCAATATCTAATTATTGGAATGTTAAGAGAAACAATCGGAACTTAATGGATTAAGATAAATAAATAAATAAATAAAACTTTTTTTGGTGAAGAGGTTGAATAATTTAATTATTATTTGAACGCGACATTAAAATACAGACTTAATTCATTTTATTGCACTTTAGTTGTGACTAGGAGCGTCAACATCATTTTATGAAATAATTACTGTATAATATTGGAAATTTTAAGAAAAAAAGCAGGATAGTTTGCCTTTTTGGAAAATTCAGTTCAGTTCATGCTTAAATATTTTAAATCCTTTTAGATATAGACATACTTTTCTCTATTACTGATTATCTTTTCTCTGATCTCTTTCTCTTTATCTTTCTCTCATTTGTAACATTTTAAAACCTGAGGGGAAACCAGAGTTATTAGAAAGTACTTTAGCTACTATTGCTACTACTAATAATAATATTAGCAATAATTATAAAAATAGTAAATTTATAACTTAAAGAGATACATCTAACTGGGGAATACTGTGAAAAACTATTCGGCACTCTTAGCAAATTTTTTCCTAGCTTAGAAAGTAATTTGCATGACAAAAACTTACATCGTATCGCCATAAATTTCTATTACATACTCTTTCTTGGAGTGTTATTTTAAATCACATTACAAACTTTAAAGGGTAAAAATATTTGGTTCTTGTGCGAGAAATGGTTGCATAGATGGCGCCACGTAATAAAGCCAGAAGCCAAGAAGATTTACTAGATTTCGAGATTACATAAAAACTAGTAAATGTTTTAAATAAAATACAGAATTGAGGATGAAATTAAAACAAAATCCTTTCAATATTGAAAAATTACAAGAAACGTTGAACTCACTAAAGCATTTCTAAGATTTATCATTTTTCACAATATTTATTTTCACAAGTAAAACTGCGATTGCTTCACTGAAGTAAACAAACCGGGGGACGTCCTTATACATTTTTTACTAAAATCTGATCAAAAATGAAACACAAAACTGTCAATAGTACATTGCAAAGATAATTAGATAATATGTGAAATGTCTCTTGTTATGTCTCGGCTCTCATGCCTTTAGCACATTATTTCATTAATTATTGTTGTCGGGAAGAGGGGGGAGAGGGCAAAGGGTGTAATGCAATGCATTAATTTCAGTAAATAAGGACTTTACTGTATACGGCTTTACTGCAAGAAACGTTAAAGAAAAGAGAGAGAGAGAGCGATGAATTTAGATTCGTCGATGATGTCAACTTGTCATCGTTCAGATTAACGCACTAGAATAGAAAGTGAATTTCGATTCAGATTATTCGATGATGTCAAACATGTCAACGCTCAGGTTAACGCACTAGAGTAGAAAGTGTGATGTCAATCGCACAGAATGACACAATATAATTAGTCTGACAAATGATGAACCAGACAACTTATTTATTTTAGTAGACCGTCATGTCCGAAACTACAGAAACTTTTTTTTGACGTATGTAATTAACATTTTCATCGATGATTTTTTTTCAAAACATTTTTACACATTTCTCAGTAATGCATTATTACTATTTTTGAGCAATATCAGCAATATATGTGGAATTACGAAATAAATGAATACCCTTGTGATAAATGGTAAAACTTAATTAAACTATATGAGAGCACGAACTTGTTTAAAAAATTGTGAACGATACGACTTTATTCCATTTGATTCATTTTTACGGGGAGGGTCCTAGGGTACGCATCAATGCATGTTACATCAAAAAACAACAACAAACGTACCCACGGTTCACATATATGTAAATACATTGAATTTTTTTTAAGTGGAATGGATGTATATGGAATAGTTCTGTTTTCGAATCAACCTCTGCAGCAGCAATGAAAAATACAAATAAGCTACTCCTTAAAAACGAAAACGTAATGTCTTCAGAATCATACAGAAACGTACATACAGAGAAAAAAAATAACTATGTAAGATTCTAAAACAAAAATATAGTAGCAAAAATTGCAACAGTGAATAATGTGAATTAAGAAATCATTATAATTTAATTTTAAGCATCTAAATTGATCTAATAAGAGACAAATTATTGTAATAAAAACAAATAAACTACAACAATAAATAACTGTACTACAATAAAAATTATATGTAGTAAAAACATGTTAATTGATTAAGTAGGGAAAAGTGGGGGTAAAACCGGTACCCTAAGGTTTGCAGGCTTTCAGAAATCACAGTTTTAGCATAAAGGAACAAAATTTTGCAAAAGTATGCAGTAGTTATCTATTAATGCAACCACAGTTTCAAAAACATAATTGTTTGGTTGTTTTAAATTTTATTTATTTATTTATTTATTTATTTATTTATTTTTTGTAAAAAAAAGTCATTTTACCCGGTTTACCCCACTAGTGGTATAATCGGACCACTCAAACAGAATTTTCTTCACAGAAACGAAAGAAGCGAGTCTATTGCTTTCTAATTTAATGGCCACTGCTTTTTCATCAAGGTGGAAGGTAGTTCCTCCCTTGTCCACGCAATTGCTGCGCTTACAGGGGCTAGAAGGGAGTACCCGGTTTGCTCCCGACTTCCCGGTTTTACCCCACTTTTCCCTACTGAAAGAAGAAAAAATAATCCCACTACGGTTGAAAGTCACTTTGTAAAATAAGAAGCAACAACGTCAAAAAGCACAAATTGCAGATTACTGCAGGCACGTGCTTCGGCGTTACAAGGAACACCTTTTTCAATGCAAAAGGCGTTTCCTTGTAACGCCGAAACATATGCCGGCACAAATCTGCAATTTGTGCATTTTGACGTTGCTATTTCTTATTTTAATCTTTAGCACAAAGGTATTTATTAATCTTATAGTTACTTCGATTTTAATTTTAAAGCAAGCTAGTCATACTTCTCCTATTCGCACTATCATCAGATATATTGAGAAAGTAAAAGCTGAAAAAATGTTTAGTGTCGTAGAATTGCGTTTAGGATAAAACGAATATTCAATATTGTTAAAAATAGAACTTCAAGGAATTTTAGAAGACGAAATAATAAGTATATGATGATTGATGAGTGTTACGCAATTTTCTTGACTTCGAAAAAGTGTCAGAGGGCACAGAGCAACAAAGGATCTTCTTCTTTTTTATTGAATCGGGTTTTAAAAATCAGTAGCTGACAGCATAATTTTGAACTAATTTCATTGAAACGTGTGCTATTGAGGAAAAATACATCATAACGTTATTTGAATGAAAAAAATAATTTTTTTTTTATTATTTCGATATGTAGTGAAAGTTCGACAAATTGTTGTCGATAATAGCTTTTTTTCTTTTTCTTTTTTTTTTTTTTTTTGAATAAAACATCACAGCGCAAAGTTATCAAAAACAGGATATAAAATATCATGTTAGAGATATTCGTCAACAGTTATCGCTTCAGAAAATTATCTGTACATGCAAAAAGCACAAATTTCTTTCTGTTTAATACAACTAAGTTTCAAGATCGAAGCCCGAATAATTTGACAAATATCATAAATAAACCACTGGTGTAAAAGAAAAATCTGCAGTTTTTTAGTGCTTGGGTCATCTTTTGCACTGCGTAGCTCTGAAAGTTTTTTGCACGATATTTAAAGAAGTATTGGAATTCTAGACGAGCGTTCCTAAACCTTTTTTGATCCGTGGACTGGCTAGAACTTTTGAAAGAAATTCGTGGACGATAGTCTTTTTTTTTTCTTTGCAAAAAAAAAAAAAAAACCCTACGACTCAGGGACCATTAAACACTTGCGAAAACATTTTGATTACAGCTGACAGTTTTTTCTTTTCTTTAAAAAACTAATAAATGCTTTTTTTTTAAATATAAGTAAAACCTTTCTTTGTGTTAAATAACTGTTATAAAAAATATTTAAAGTCTTTAAATAAATTAAGTAATATTCTAATAATATTGTAATAAACATTGCCGAAAATCATAGAAAACTGCGAAAATTATTCGTGACATCGTATAAAATGTCTTATAGAATGATTATGATGGTGTTTTCTTTCTTTGTTTTATACAATTGAAACAGTTACCGTAAGGGACGTACGCATACATATAAAGCTGAAATGTAAACATAAGAAAACGCTTGAATGCGCTAATTTGATTCTTTTGGGGTGTCTTCACCAGCTAATGGTTGATTTTAACTTTTAAAAAAAAAAGGTTAATTCGACACAAGTATCATTTATTACCAAACACAACTCGTAAGCGTTACAGATAAAAATAACTGATTTGTGAAGTTGTATGTTACGCTATCGAACACTCGGATTTGAAAAAAAAAATGATGATGATGATGCATTAGAATACATCATTGTAGCATGTAAAAAATAGTTTCAAAAAATTACAACGTTAATTCGGTAATATATTGAAGCAAAACTGATTGTTGTGACCAACATAAATTTACAAATTTTATATAGATATTATAAATTTCCTACAATAAATATACTTTGACATTAAGAACTTGGTTTTACATTCATTAAAAAAACTTTCTGTACGTCTCTAATCTTTAAAGCATTACAAAAATTGAACAAAATGTTTGTAATAATCACATCCGCCCTGATTAGCGGTAAACTAAATTTTAGTTCTTGAAATCACCTTAGTATTTCCACCTATTAGAGACAAGTTGAGCAAAATGGGCTAATTGAAATGTTGAAAAATAGAGACAATTGCCGAAACCGTCCACCAAAACTCACTGCGGAAAAGATATAAGCTTTTGCGTATGTTGCAGATATGCAACTGGGTAACATACAGGGGTAACAAAATTAGGTGTCCCACAAATGACTAAAATCAGAATTATAATTATTAACCATTTCCCTATAAGTACTAAGAATTTTAAACTATATTCACAAAATATATTTATATTTCTGTTCTTAATGTCAAAGAGAAAAATAGTGATCGATAAATACAGCGATTTTCGACAGCAACTGGCGACGGTGATAGCTGTTTGTCATTTCGAAAGGCATCTTGCCGTAAAAATGTCAAACAAATGATATCAAGAAGACGTTCCCTGCATTTTTGGTTAAAATGATTTAACTCTCTATTATGTTTTTCTCTCAAAAAACGCTTCGCTTTTTAGCTCAGCACTAAAAAGAAGATTTATGTGTCTGCGATATTCACAATAAATCATGGAGTTCGCTAAGTCACATTCAAACAATAGTCGATTCAACATAAAAATACTTGATGTATAACTTTATTTGAAAATGTATCTTTGAGGAATCTTTTTAATTTCAAAAGTTTTGTTCAAACTGATATCACAAACACTGAAAAATTGTTAATATTTGAAGAATTGTTTAGGTTTCAAAATTTTTTTGTTTAAACTGATATCTTAAGCACTGAAAAATTGTTTAAAAACAATAAGAAACAGAAGATGAAGATAAATGCATTATTTTAATTGTTTTTTATTAAAATCAAATCAAATTAAAAGCAAAACTGTTTATAAAAGATTTTTTTTTAAATATTTTGAACCTAATGTTCAAAACACCAAAAGAAGTCTAGAAATTTTGTCTAAAAAGGTTTTAAACCAATCGAATTCATCTTTGAAAATTACAACCAGCCTGAAGTATAATAAAAGTATTCTCAAATTTTAAAAATATACATTAATCAAAGATTATTTTCTACCTAGAAATGTTTATTAAAAGAATTCGGGTGTAATTCCACGCAGAGATCAAAAATTAGTTTACTTCCTAAAATTATAATATCAAGCTTAGTAATCACTCTTTGAGGTCAACTTAGAGTACTTCACTTAATCAAAGAAGTTGCTTAAACATCATTGAAAGTTAGATGCATTCTTCACCTTAAAACTGTAATAATTATTACTCCAAAACATGAAAAGGTCAGGAACGTTCCTTAAAGGGTTATTTGTAATAAAAATAACTATTCTAAGATCAACTTAAATCTGGTAATTGTTGAACGATTATCTTTACTAATAATAAAGCTGAAAGTTTCTCTGTCCGGATCTCTGTCTGTCAAGATGTCTCTCTGTCCGGATCTCTGTCTGTCGGGATCTCTGTGACGCGCATAACGCCTAGACCGTTAGGCCGATTTTCATGAAATTTTTCACAAAGTTTGTTTGCAGCATGGGGATGTGCACCTCGAAGCGATTTTTTGAAAATTCGATGTGGTTTTTTTTCTATTCCAATCTTAAGAACAAAATTATCATAAAATAGACGAGTAAATTACGAAATTATCATAACGTGGAATCGTAACATGGGCACAAGCCAATTAGCGAGATACGAAATTATCATAACGTGGAACCGTAACATAGGTACAAGCCAATTGCCGAGAAAATTTCCCATACATTATTTGTAAATATTCAGGCGAACCAAAAGATCTTTTAATTTTTCTATTACGAGCAAAGCATTGCAGGTACCACTAGTTTAAAATAAAAAACTTTTTTACACGTATAACATTAGATGATTTTTTTAAGACTAACTAACTCAAATTTATAGAATCGACTGCTTGAAGGCCGTCTTAAAAACAAAATCAAATATATAAACTTGAATTATTATTTCTATTTTAATCAAAAAACTGAAAATTGGGCGTATTTAGCTCGCTTAACATTGTTTTTTCCTGGTAAAAGAAAAACACTTATTCTTAGATCAGCCCAAAGCTAAATTCAATTGCAATATAGTGTTTAAAATTGAGATCCCACCTCCCTTTTTTTTTGGGGGGGGGGGGCAATCACAATTGCTTATTTTTCTCACTTGACTGTTTTGATGTCATATGATTTTATTTTCCCCTCGCCACCCTCTGCAGCACCACCGTCCACGGCCGCCTCACGATGCTGCTCCTCTAGCGAAAGCCGTCTCCAGGTTGCGTCCATATCCTACACACACACGCATACATTACACACACCTACACACACACACGCATACATTACACACACCTACACACATACATACGCACACACATACATGCACACACCTACACATACGCACACTAACACATACGCACAACTGCCCACACATAAACATACCCCCCCACACAAACACACACATTTACCCACACACATGCCTACACACACATACACGTACCCCACACAAACAAACACGCACGCCTACATACACACACACTCGTGATTGCGAAAACATAATTTGAATTCAAGATGTCAAATTTCAAGTTATTTTTTTTTTCTTTTTGGATTATTAAACCTTTTTCAAATCATCATTCAAATTTTAAATTGATTGTTTGAAGACCAGCTTGAAAATTATCTTAAATTCAGAAGCTTGCATTTTTATTTATATTGAAATAGAGACTGGAACTTGAGCAAATTTAGCTCGTTTATTACTTAGGTACATCAAACTTGCCGTAAAGAAAAGCATTAATATAAGGGGCGAGAGATCGTTTTGATTCGAATCACGTCGTTCGATTGAAGTGAAGAGATTGCAATATAAACACGTAATATCTAAACTTGTTTCCCACTCTAAAAATGATCGCCGAGGTGTTTTCATTTTATTTTTCTTGTGTACTTTTCCCACTGTCCCAATTTCTGGTTACTATTCAAGATGTGTAACTTCGTTTTCTTCTTTTGCTTTCCGGCGATTCTCCTGCAGTCTCGTAACGACCACAAGGTTCCCATCAACTGGAAAGATGGCCAAATTCCGTGATCAGGTGTAGTTGAATTGGGGGTTGGAAAATAAAACGACGAAATTTGCAAATTTTCGGTGACGTGAGGCCGTTTCGAAATTTTAAAAGTATTTTTTTCTGAAAAAGCATGCCTAAAAACATATTATCAGATTATTTTTTAAATAACATGAAAAAGTTTTATATTAAAAAAGATATTTTAATCGTTTTCAGATTCAATCTTATTTTTTACGCTTCTGCACATGTCATCACAAGTGATGAAATGCCACTCGCTGATGCCATTAGCACAGCGTTATATTTCATTCGCATCTTTAGTCACATGTACCGGAAACGATATGGTTGAGAGCAAGCGTAGAGCGCAATATTTAATTCGTTTCTAAATTATCATAACGTGGAAACGCGGTAGACAGCATGCGTAAGCATTCAGTGCGCCAGTGGGTTTCGTGCCAAAGTACATCCCTTGTGACGTCATAAAGACCACGCATTGTTTGAAAAATTGGACATTTTAAAAAATTAATTAAAAATTAAATGTTGGAAAAATGTTGGTATTTTCTGGGTCCAGGTTATTATTATTATTATTTTTTTTTATTTAAAAAAAAATTATTTTTTTTGTTTATTCTATCAACTTTTGACTAAAAGTAGAACTTTTGACTGATGAAACAACCCCATTATTTAAGAACAGTCACTTTTCGTCAAATGAAATGACTAAATAATTGATCGTATGTAAAATTCACATTCACGCTTGACACTGTTTCTTGCAGAGGGGGACAACGGTCCTTAAGGTCTGCCATTTCAAAATTTAAAAGGATCAGAATTTGATGACACATTTTCTTTCTAATTTTATACCAATCAGTAACTTTAAAAGCATCAGAAAATGCTATTTATTTAAGAAGATAGTAAAATTTCTCTATAACAGAAGTATCATTGTTGCATAAAGTACCCTGCAAAGACTAAAACTATTATGTTCTTCAAACTAAAATTTTTGTAACGGGAAGAATTCTTGATTTTCCGAATGAAATTCCAATTTAACCGAATGATAAATTACAAACATGCACACATATCATGTATCACCGTTAAAGTATATAATGCAGTTATTTTATAGAATACCTAGTTATTCCATGAAATAACTGATCGTGTCCGTTAAAGTGTGTAATATGTTATTAATTTGACACTTTAACTAGTTATTCTATGAAATAACTCGGTATTCTATAAATTAACTAATGACAGACAGTTAAAGTGTAAAATAAACAAATTATTTAAAATGAAATAACTAGGTATTCTACAAATAAACTAATGATAGATAATCAAAATGAGAAAGAAGCAATATATCTAATTTATGCAGCATATAAATGGTATTTATGGAAACGTACCGTAAAATCATTTGTTACAACAAAGATTACTATTGACACTTGGAATTACAAAGAACATTATTTCTAAAACAAAAACAGTTTTTGTTGACACACTGGGTTTTAGGGGGCACGAACATTTTTTAAATCCCTGACCAGTACCTCAACTTTAAGCTGTAGTGCAAGATATATGATATAGATTATTTTCCACTTTAACGGGCTGCAGATCGTTATTCTATGAAATAACTAGATAAACCAAACGGATTTCATACTTTAACGGTGACATATACATAACATCTAATGAGAACGAACATTAGACATCATAAAAAAATAATTCAAAAAAAAGGAGAAAGAATATCAATGTTGAAATTTTGTCTCCAAATTTTCCGAATCATCGGTAAAAATTTGTCAAACAAGGAAATTTTTGGAAAATCAGTGTGACCTCTCGTGACTTCCTATGGGGGATAGTTTCGTTTTATTGCTTAGACGTTATTAAGAACATGAACTATTCCACTTCTGTGCAATGCGATAAAATTTTGAATATTTCCATCAACAAGAATTAAATAACTTCATTTGCTTAGCAACGGAAGTATCTCATAAGATACGTCCGTTACTAAGGCAGAAAAATATTATTTAAATAATGGTTTTGAAAATCTTCAAAGCTTAATCTTTACTAATAATAAAGCTGAAAGTCTCTCTACCTGGATCTCTCTCTGTCTGGATATCTGTCAGGATCTCTGTGGTGCGCATAGCGCCTAGACTGTTCGGCCGATTTTCATGAAATTTCAGAATTAGTTTATAGCATGGGGGTGTGTACCTCGAAGCGATTTTTCAAAAATTCGATTTTGTCCTTTCTCTATTCCAATTTTAAGAAAATTTTACCGAGCAAATTATCTCAACGTGGAAAAGTAAATCACCAAATTATCATAACGTGGAACCGTAACATGAGCTAGCAAACGAACATACCCAATTACATCATCCATTATTTGTAAATATACATGAGAACCAAATGGTCTTTTAATTTTCTACTACGGGCAAAGCCATGCGGGTACCACTAGTTACGTTACATAAAATTCGAGTCCATGTTCTTCCTGAAGTACATGCAATGAAACACATCTCACATGTTTGAAGTCTTTGAAGGGGTTTTTTGGGCAAAAAATGATAAATTTACTAAAATGGAGAATCCCAGTAAGACATATAAATAACCATTCATAGAAAAATATTTGACGGAACGCACAAATAATTAGTTTTTTTTTTTTTTTGGTCATATGTAGACTTCAATTTGTATATTTTGTAACCACATAATGATGATCGGAAGAAAATAGTTAGTATACTTTACAGTTGAGGGTGTGAGATACAAGAAATAAGTGGCAAAAATAAAAAGTTGGAAATAACTAGCACAAATAAATCGATAATTACAGAAAGGGCATAAGTCCAACTAATGCAACTTTTCAGGAATCATTAAAAAGTGGTTGCTTCATTCTGAAATTAACTAAATTCTACAAAAAATTTTATTACTAGTCTAGTCACAAGTAGAATCATTACCTCACCTTAAATTACCTTTCATTTTGTCGCTGAAATTATTATTATTTTTTTATTTGGACTTATGTCATTTCTGCAATAAATATCCTGAAAGACTAGTTTAGAGTGATGAAAATGTAAATCAAGTGAAACAGATTTGTTTTAAAGTGATTTATGATTATAAAAAATAATATAAGTAAGTGACAAAAATATTTAGTGAAGTCCGTATTCACAAATTCATTATCTTAAGAAAATAGATCGTGTATTTTCCTCTTTCTCTCGTCTTGTTTTAGTGAAATAATAAAGTCTGGTGCAAAAAAATAAAATTAAAAAAAAATACAAACACTAACAAACTGAGATAAAAAACCAAAATTTTACGTGTGTATAAAACTATATTCATATTCACAAATACATTCTTTATGGACCTTTTTTTTCTATCGTTCTCTTTTCTAGTTTTTTGTTCCAAGTTCGATGTACATATTAGTATGACTACGTTCAAAATTGCACTGAATAATCATCTTGATATTTGTTATTTCTACCGACGATATGAAAATTTTCCCTTTATACCTAATATTGACAAAGGTATTTCTGCCGATAAGCATTACTTTGCAATATTCTCTTGAAAACAGTCTACAAAACAGCTAGCCTGAAACCACTCTTTTGATGTTCTATCGAATGTTTAAACATCATGGATGTTGATATTTGTCGCCCAGTGGAATCTTTTTTCAAAATCTTAATTTGGGAGATAAGTCCTTAAAAAAATGAGGGGCACCTGTTTCAGCAGTTACAGATTTCATTGTTTTCAACAGATGTGACGGTGAATCTTGATGTAATTTCAGAATTTCACATGGTAATAATCTGTCATATTTGTTTAACATTTGTTTTGCTGCCCTAAAATCCCGGTCGCCAAAGGACAAACAAATATCCTCTCAGAGGAAAGTTATCAGCAATCTTGTTAAATTTCTTCAGTGTTATTTCTAGAAAACGTGCAGTGTTGTTCTTATTTTGACCAGCGTATATCTCACTGAAAGCATACAGTTTTTTCGCAGTTCCTAGAGTAATGTTAGTAAAACCCGGAGAAATTAGGGAATTTCATCCCGATTTCGTGATTTAGAATCTCCCCCTAACCCACCAAACTGTCAAATCTTCCATTACCGAAATGATGCTAGATCAACGAAGTCATTGGTTTTTACTTAATTACGGCAAAAAATCTGCTTCTTCTATGATCTTGCCATTGCTTCTTATTATTTCTTCCTTCGCGTTTCGTGCAGAAAGGGCAAAAAATCGGGACTTAGGCCCTTTCTGCTCTAAACGAAAAATGTGACCCCTAAATAAAGCGGTTTGTTGTACAAGGATTGACCTCTCTGCTACCCTAGTCGATGTCTCTACATCCAAATATGGCAAAACCACAGCAAACCCAATTTTGAAAAAAAATGTGACTTATGCTTTTTCAGAAATTATCGATTCAAATAGCTGGATAAGCTCTTAGTTGATTTGGAGCAAGAGATGGTACTAGTAGCCCTGATAGGTGCTACTAAAACAGCATGACTTAGACTTTTAACTCCTTTTACTCAAAAATTTGAAAATATCCATTTACATCCCTTTGCTTCTCACTGCCTTGAAGTTTGAAATTTTAAAGTTTATAAGGAATAAGTAGTTGATTTATAACACACTTAGCTTCTGAAAATGCAGCATGTGTAACAAACTGTGCAATTGGCAGGTGCTGCTGTACAACATGATTTAGAACAACTTTTCAGCGAACGCCTATAACAGAGGTTTGAACTGTGCACGCGTTTTACTCAAAACATTTAAAGTCCCTTTCTTTCTCACTGACTTAACTGTACTGAGTTCGCAGTTGGCTGTGCTACTTTTCCCCATTGTCTAGCGATATAGCTATTGATGACGATGCATAAAGTTGTGAATTGGAATGTTCGTTTAATGTTGAAATTTCTGTAAGTGTGAATATTTAATACAAGTACTAAATTTACGACCACTAGAAGGCCCTGGGCCTATCTAGGCTGGTCATAGTGGAAATCTCAAGTCTGAAGAGCATTTTTATAATTTATTATTTCGTAATATAATTGCAATAATAATTAGTGTGTCGGTCGAATATGAATACATTAATTATAAAAATCAAGCAATTATGGGAATGGCGTTCGCTTGCACGTATACATATGTTAAAATTTAACTGAAAACCCAGATTAGCTAATCCTACTGATAATTCCAAGACCATATTTGTAATTAATTGTTTTATAAAAATGACTCCAGTAATAAAAAATGTATCGAACAAAGATCACAAATATTTTTGCAATAACAAATAAAACATTTGTAGAAATGGCGTTTCCACGCACTAAGGTGCATCTTTTTAAAATTTACAGTGACTAGAATTTTTTGAGACATTTTCCGTCTAGTCGAATCCTAAGCAGTTTCGGTAAAAACATCGTGAAGTGTTGTTATCTGAGAAAACAGTAGCAGAACTGTTTAAAAAAAAAACACAGCCTTAGAAAACAAATTTGAGGGAAAGCAAAATTGATTATGGTTTTTCATATAAGACTTCCAATTATATATTTTGTAGCCAAATAATATATTCTCAGAAGGACATACATATGCAAAAAATACTTTTTTTACTGAACAAAATCTTCAGAATTTCCCTGTGAATTAAGAAGTAAAATGTATTGAAAGTACATTCATCAAGTCCCATAAAAATGCTATTTCTCTTCATTTGTGAGACATTAAAAAAAACTCACTGACTGGATTAATTTTTAGATACAAAGGATGCATTGAATGAGAATTAAAGTCACTCACTTTTGGTAACTTAAGAATATGAGCGATTCTAAGAACTCGAGATAAAAAAAATCTGATCATTATATTTCGCAAAGGAAGCTCCTTTCAAAGAATTAAGAATAATGGAACTTTCCCTTTTTAACCAATGGAGAAAGTGACCTCAACACTTTGTCTGAAGGACAGGAAGTGAGATCCTTTTTCCATTGACAGACTGACCGAAAGTAAGAAAAAGAGTTGCTGATTTTTCCATTCTTCTTCTTAATGCATTATTGAAAGTAAAAAGATGCGACTGGAACTTCCAAACTTCTGTTCATTTTTTTGTTTGTTTCTTCCATCCTTTTGTTGCAATGGTAACGGGAATAAAAACTCCTTACGATTATTTTTAAAAATTGGTCATTGTTTTTTGTATTGGGTTTCAGGAGATTTTGATAGATCGTACATCTATGTTGGTGAAAGCATCAGTTTTGTGACGATCTTTAACAGCCACTTCTCCCTTTCTCGTGCTCCTAAATTAGCCTGCTAACCACAGACTACCCTCTAATATTTTTAAATTTTCATGTCCAGATAACATTACGTAATTTCATTAAAAATAATATGAAAATTGACTCAAAGAAATTGGATAATAAACTGTTACCTATATCTTAAGTTGATATTATAAAAGTGAAAAAAAAAAAACCTGACGGAGGAATTGGTAGTATTAAAAATAATGATTATGATCATTAGTCGGCTGAGCCGAATAATCGGTCAATTTGCTTATCGACGCACCCCTATTTTTTTCACTCCAAGGTCTTCCGTACCTACCGCTCTTTAACAGATGGATGGGACCCTGAAGACAGCTGTGACTTTTTGATCCAGACCAGATGCTAAGCAATTCCCTGTCCAGCGCCTCCAGAGGTATCGTTTCACTTGGAGGACTTAGTGAGTACTAGCATGTTTAACATCCCCCAGTCACCATTAATGAAGACGGTGGATCTAAGATCGGCTAGGTCGAACTCGGGACCATCCGATCACAAGTCTGATGCCTTACCGATCAGGCCACCATGGTCCACGCCATCCTTACTCTGAAACATTTCATTTCCATTTAGCTCGTGAATAAATACTTTAATTAAAAAGCAGTGTTGTTCAACGTTACTGTAAACGCACAAATTTAATGATCAGAATTATATAAGATGGAAAGATATGAAATATTGCACGATAGCATTTCTTATATGGTGCACGAATAATCATGGCTGTGATAGTGAAAGATGTACTATTGATGTGTGGAACTGAGACACGAGTATAACTAACTAAATAAATAAATAAATCAAATAAATAAATAAATCTGAAGATTCGAAGTTCAAAGACAGTACTGCATAATCTTGAAAAACTTAATGTTTCGTACATGACCGAGAAAATGTAATAACTATAAAAACGTGAAGGAAGTTGTACACATCGAGGGGAAACTGCAGCCATCTAAGGAAATTCAGGAATTCTATGGCTAACAGCGTGAGCCACAATGAAGGAGAAACACAGCAAGCAGTTACAATATTAAGGGGTTTTCATACAAAAAGCAGTTTGTTTTCATACACAAAAAACATGAGAAAACAGACATTTCAAAGAAAAATGGTAAGTTATTGTCCAAAATGTAAGCATTATTCAGCGGTTTAGTATAAAAAGCAGGATTACATTCTAAAACTTTTTTTTAAATAATTTAATTCTTATTGATAGATAATATCATGCTACAAAATGGAATGCGTCCGGCACAACCAGGTGAAAAAGTGTTGTGAGAAAACGATTTACCTTAAAACACAGCCAAATTTATGAACGTTTTTGTTTTTCTTAAAAAACTTTAAAAAGTGGATAGAGTTGTTTTTTTTTTTTTATACTAAACTCCTCTATTGATGTTTATGTGAAAATTTAAGAAAATCTAAATCATATTGGAGGTAAACATGATATGCGAGTGTTATACCATTAGAGAGCAATACAAAAGAAGGATATTAATAGCTATTTCTACCCAAAGAAGCAGTTCGAGGGAAAACAGTGAAAAATAATAGTTTATACTTCAGTTTAAAATACATATAAAAAGTTTATTTGGCAGTTTAATAGGTGCGGTTAACACGCATGCTGCCGAATAATGCGGCCTCACAGAATTCCAACAGAGGCGGATTTTTTTTTTTTTTTTTTTTTTTTTTTTTCAGTTCTGGAAAGGAGTTTGGTGGGGGCGGAAAAATAGCAATTTGCCTCCCAAGCATATCCCACACATGCTGAATAGGATTACGACCAGAACGGTGTGTAAGCCAAGCATTGCACTCGCTGGACATTGTCAAGTAGCCACCAGTAACATTCATAAACCAGATACAGAACGTTTATACATCATAAATTTGAGTATGAGGGATCGGTAACTACCGGTCCTCCATACTCAAACTGAAATATGGAGGACCTGTCTCTTATGTTTCAATTCTATTTACTTCAGAGCTACTGGTCTTGTCTTCTACTCATGTAGGTGCTTCCTGCCTTGTTTTCATAAAGTATTTTCATTTTACTGGTGCAACTCTCTGTCTATTTACGTCACAGTATTTTCACTTGCACTGGGGTCATCAACGAGGATCGCATGGTGACAAGGTGTGCTATCATCCACGAATATGAATCCAGGACCGGCAGTATCTGGGAACACTAAAGAATGATTTCAAGAACTTCGTCTTCGTTCCTTTTAGCCGTAACAGATCCCGCGCCAATGAGGTAGAGGTCTGTATAGCCATCAGGATTGGGCTTGCCCATACAATAAATCTTTTAGAAGGCAAATGATGTATTTCCAGGGGTGGGGGGTTCAGTTTTAAATAGAAATTTGCATTCCATTCATCAAAACAGGAGATAAATCGCATCTTTACACTTCCTTTTCGCACAGTTGCAGCACGTTCTTTTTGTGCTAAGTCATGGAGTGGCCTTGTCATCGGTTACAATTGTGTTCCTGGTGCTTTTTGTGCAGCTGCGACTGCCACTTTTTAACCGACTTCAAAAAGGAGGCGGTTATCAGTTCATACCATATGTATGTTTTTTTTTTTTTTGTTTGTTTGTTTGTCCACTCACAGCGTCTCACCTAGTGAACCGATTTTGATGATTCTTTTTTTTAATGGATAGGGGATGGCTCAACTTAGGTCCCGTTACTTTGCTTGACCATATTTGTCCTTTAGAAAAAAAGTTATGGGCAAAAAACAACAAATTTCATGCAATTTCCCTATTAAATGATTAAATATAAAACCCATTGTTATGAAAGTTTGGTGCCATACGACAGTAACATTAATAGTAATTGTAGTGATAATTTTGAATGAAGGCTTCTCTGAAGCAAGCATCAAGTTTCTTCAGGGGGATATTTCGATAATCGGGAATCTGGCGCTGTCGTCTCGTTTTTGGCATAAATAATTTGATTTTGGTAACACTGCTGATTTATAGTAAGCCTATGTGAATTACCGAAATCTTCCCTTCTTCAGTGCTATTGCTCCATAGTGGGGGTAAACCTAACCTGGAAGCGAGGTGATGCAGTGATTAGGATCTGCTTAGCCTTCACAATGCTACCATTTGGTTTGCCTCAACTACACAGTAGTATTTTTATCGTTATCATCTACGCAAATAACAGATGATCAGGGATAAGTAAGAAAATACAGGATTGCATAACAAGCAACTTGTATGCTGTGAAATGGAAACTAGTTAGGGAAAACGTAATACTTAAATGGTTATTATTAAATTAACTACACATGAATTACAGAGAGGAACAAAGAGAAGTTTTTAGTGCCAATCGTCTAAATTTTAATGCGTGTTTATAGTTTTTTTTTTTAGTATGGAGCATTTTCATGAAAAAAATAAGGCGAAGTTTCGTGATGGTAACTTCTTACTATTTCTGAAATACCTACATTTACACTAAAAAGAATGAAATAAAAAAATTTTGAAAAAAAAAATAGAACCGACTTCAAAATTGCTCTAAAAAGTGAAAAATAATTTTATTCTTTAAACACCATCGATAAGGCTTTTCAACATAATTTTTGAAGTTGGCGCAAAAACGATAGATAAAGTCATTCACAGCCGTAACTCAACTATAAATTTAACCAGGCCCAGTTTCTTCACTATCACATACATTATGCATTGATGACAGCATATTTGAATAACGATATAAATCTTTCATTCGTAACTTTGGATGCTTTTCTGAAAAAAATATGAACGAAGCATGGTTACACTGGATTTTAAGTTTTGTTTTTGCGCCAACTTCAAAAACTATGTTTAAAAGCATTATTGATGGTGTTTAAAGAATAAAATTATTTTTCACTTTTTAGAGCAATTTTGAAGTCGGTTCTATTTTTTTTTTCAAAATTTTTTTATACACTTTCAACTGGACACGAATGCCACCGTGCTCATCTCTTCCGTTTTAATATCGTTGACTCACCTTTGTATATTTTATGTTCAACTGGACAAACTATAATTACTACTCACATAGACGAATGTCCTGCACTATGATATTGTAACTCTATTGTAGAAAAATCTTGGAGAGCACATAGTCTTATGACATAAGTCAACAGCCTGGCATTTGATAAATAAAATCTTTCTGTTTTTCTCCAACTTTAAACGAATTCCACATTCTAAGTATCGAAAAACGACGAGAATCAGCAGGCACAGTAAATGAGGACTCATCAGTGGACAACACATTGACAAACTGTTAAAAACTCCAGCGCTGATGCGTCAAACTCCAGTTCAGACGAGCCCATTTATGTGCAGACCTGAGATGAATGAAAATGGCTAGTTGTCTGGCATACAGACCAGCATGATTGAGCTCTTATAAACAGTTTGCTTCTAAACTAGCACTTCTACGGAGCACCGTAAACTGTGTCCTCTGGCACAACTGTCCCTCTGATGCCGAACAGTTATTGTCAAATATGTATCGAACTCTTGGTAAACAACTGGTAGAAAGTAAAACGAAGAACCTAGTTGAATTTTAAGTTTGATGTGTAAATACATTCAAAGCTTCTATCAGTATATGAGGTAATGAGAGGCAAAGGAATGTAAGGGGACTTTTTAAAGTTTTGAACAAAATGCGTTTCAAGTTCCGGTTCTCGATAAGGTTTTCATTGAGTTTTTTCCAAATTATGCTACATAGCAAAACGTATCAGGACTACTAGAACTCTTTCCCTAACGCAGATGAGAGGTTCTGTTACTATCTGCACTGATTATCTCCAAATTTTTAATTTTATCACGTTATATCCCTTCGCATCTTACTGCCTCATATGTTGTTCAGTATCCATCTATCGATATCAATTGCAATTTTTGCGAAGGGAAAAGAAACAGAAGAATATGGAAGTAGAAAGAAAAACTTTACCACACGCTACAGACTACGAGTGTTCTGCAATGACATCACAAATAATGATTCATTGAATATAAAAATAATCAAAGCAATTAGCTTCTTTTTGAAAGGAGATTCATATCAAGCGTTTACTACTAATGAAACGACCTTGTGTCCGAAACAATGATACATTCCAGTCACCTTGAGCTAAACAATAAATACAAAATGTATGCTACGAGAAAAAGCACTGGTCATTATTTTCTTCGGACTAACAATACTCTTAACAATGAAGTCAAAATGGCATTCGAAGTATTTCTACTCTCAACATTTATTTTAATGACGTGTCACTAGGGTTGACATTCAAATGTATTGCTAAAAAGGGGGTATATTGTGGAAAGAGAGAGAGAGAGAAGAGGGGTGAAGTGTATTTTACTAATTCCTATTAACAACATATTATTGATTTTATGCAAACTAGAACAACGTAATGACTTGATTGTTATTATTTCTGACAAAGAGATGAAAATGAAGTGTATTATTCATACATTTAGCATTGAGTTCATTCACCCGAGTTTGTTTGTATTTGCCTGTCTTTACGATAATCTTTAGATAATGCCATTTATTATTCAAACTAGCGGTAACCGCACGGCTTTGCCCGTAGTTGAAAATCAAAAGGTCATCTGGTTTGTCTGTATATTTACAAATAATGGATAACGAATTTCCTGCCAATATGCTATGTCAATTTGCTCGTCCATGTTATGGTTATTCGCTCGGTGCAGAGGAATTACGTCCAGCAATGGTGGTAAAAATAAAATCCTAGAAAAAGAACAAAATCGAATTTTTGAAAACTCTCTTCGAGGTGCGCACCCCCATGATACAAACTAATGTTGTGCCAAATTTCATAAAAATCGAACGAACAGTCTGGGCACTATGCGTGTCACAGTGATCCAGACATCAAACAGAGAGAGATACAGACAGAGAGACTTTCAGCTTTATTATCAGTTATAATAAAGATGAAGATCTTTCGTCGAAAAACTCCAGCTTTTGGCAGTGACTGATGCTTCTGTGTCATCATCAGTTGTTACTTTTATGGCAAGATATAAAAGTATCGATTTGTCTTCAAGTAAAATAATGCAGCTATTGAAAAGTCGTGGTATCACGGAGCAATTAAGCAGAAACTTTAAAAAAATATATTAATCGTAAAAATAAAAGATGACACTTCTTGCCTCTCTTAATATAGGTCCAGATGCAGTGCAAAATCTATCATGACTAAAAACTACGAATTAAATCTTTTATTGTAAAAAATGAAATGCATTTTAGGGGAATATTTTCTTGGAAATCAGGCAATTCACTCCTCTTCTATCAGGTTAAATGCCCCCATTTGAGGAGAAAAAAAAATGCTATACAAAGCTAAAAATATTTAAAGTTCACTAAATTAAAGCAAATAAATACAAATTATAATATGAGCAATGAAACGAAAAATCCAAATCAATTTTATTCTAGCAAAAGAAAAATGTAAAAGGTTTCAAACTACGTTAAAAAGTGTCATTTTTACCTTTCACTTTGCTATAAAGCTTGTAATTATCTCTGTAAAAATTTCCTGAAAATGATTGTAGTGTAAACGTAAAACTACTTTATACACAAAATTCTCTTGAAACTATCGACACAGGCGCACTTTGACGCTGAAATCGTGAAATGCAGTCACTGGGCCATTTTACAGAGCGGGGCGTGATACCCCGACTCTTACTCTATCTTTAAACCAAAACTGAAATTTAAACTGCACTCATAAAAATATTCCTTAAAATTTACGGTAAAAGTGCTGGAAGCCATGTTTCCAGTATTTTTTACCGTAAAATCTTATTTTACTGCAAAATTTTATGGTACAAAAAACAAGAACGATGTGGTTGTTTGCGCTTAGATATTATGTATTTCCACTAGGGTCTGTCCATAAATGATGTCACACTTTTTCCAACGTTTCATATCACCTCCCTCCCCCCTTTGTCAGAAGATGTCACTCCTAACCTTACCCACTCCTCCTTTTGTCAAAAAGTGTCCCACCTCACCTTACCCATTCCGCCCTTTGTCACAAAGTGTCACTCCTCACCTTACCCATTCCCCTCTTTGACACATGTCACGCGATTTCTCATGAACATATTCGAAACAAAAAGTGCTTGATGTCACACTTCTTGATTCCTCCTCCCTCTCCCTTGTCACCCCTCTATCCCCTCAGAGCGTGACATCATTCAGGATAGCCATTGCTGTTAAAAATTCAGGAAACTTATGGTAAACACTGTACCGAAAAAAAAATAAACGATTTCAGTGCCAATTGATACACCACGTGAATTACAAGCACATAGTACCGTATTTCCCCTCTCTCAATGAGTCCCAACTCCAATGGTGGGCAGTAAAGCGGTATGCTAATTAAAAGGTCCCGAGATCGAACCTGCTGCTTGCGTTTTTTAACTTTCAATCATTCCACTGTAAAATTTTACAGTAAAATAGGATTTTACGGTAAAGGTTACTGGCAACAAGGATGCCAGTAACTTTTACCGTAAAACTTCAGGATTTTTTTTTAAGTGTACCCATTCCCCCTTCGTCACATATTACACTATCTTTCATTAACATATTCTTATAAAAAAAATGTGCGTGGTGTCACACTTCTTGTGTCCCCCTCCCGTCCCTTTGTCACAATTTCACGAAATCCCTTACCCCCATAAAGAGTGACATCATTTGTGGATAGCCCTTCAGCTAACATTTTTAGTTGATATTGCTGAAAGAGATAGGGAAGTTTACAGAACTAATGTTGATACAGCTCAATTCCTTAAATTTAGTTTAACTACTATACAATGGATGAATTAATCCATTAACTTAAACGGCATCAACTAATGATTTGAATCGCACGCTTAATGCCAAGATTTCTCATCAAAGATGCAACAAACCGGTTGAAGCGTTCATAGCACGCCATGTTGAAGTTTATTCATAGTTGAATCCGGGATAATTTGCATACAGCAGATGTTTCTAGTTAAATCTTTAACTTGTAGCTTCCAAGCAACAATATGAAACTTTCATTGGTTTTCATGCATTAGTACGCTATTTCCAACCACTGTTTAAAAGTTGTTCGCTCAAGTAAATTAAAACAAATACGAACACCGTATTTATGAAGTCTTGGCAGAAGGCATTATGAATATACCATTGAAAAAGTTTATCAAAGACATCTTTCGCGAGTTTATTATTCAAATGCAGCTTATTCTCTGTATATTATTTGCCTTTTGATGTGTTTTCTGGTGCATTTTGCTATGAGCTAATATGAACAGTGAGTATGCTTAACATTCTAAGTTAACTAATGCTACTGGCAACAGAAGCAATCATTTATGTTGATTTGATCAAAAAGTGTTTTCTTTTTTTTTATGATTTTTGTTGCTTCATATTATTCAACATCACAATTTAGAATAAATTGTTCTCTTCTGAAGAAGGTATTGAAATTGAAGTTTTTAAACTACATTAAGAAGTTTATTTCATACTTATTTACGAATTTTAAGTAATACTGATGAAACTAGTTGGATTACTTCCTAACAGACTGTTATTTTTTACTTGATGACTTTTCTAGTTTTGGGATTGGAAAGTGTAAACAAACTCTTAATACTTGGAAATGGACACTCTACTTTATGTGACACTTCTAGAATCCTCGAAAGTGACCTTAAAAGCGATTTGTACTTATTTGTCTAAAAATAGCTATATAACATGCCATATAACATGCTCTTGAAAAGAATATATTTTTTCTGAAGTTTACTGTGCTCATAAAATATCAACATTTTAGGTTACAAATTATCAGTTGAGTTAAAACAATTAAACTTTATGGAATGAGCAGGAAATTAAAAAGAAAAAATTGAAATTTGAAATAAAGTAGTGCACAAATATGTTTAAGATCTGCCAATTTTTCATTTTCACTTGTTTCTGTATTTTTGTCAGCTATTGTACTTAAGCTTTATTGTACAAGAATACAATTTTTACAATAACAATTTTGAAGTAACAGGTTACACATACACCGAAACACAGTTCTATAATGTAATTTTAGATTGCAGTCATTTCGTTATTTTTCTTATATATTGAAATAATCATCTCTGGAATTGTGATTTTCTCTTCATATCGACATTTATTCTGTTTAAAGAAACTATTTTTTAATATGATAAAATCAAAACAAGACATGCTTTAAATTAAAACCTGCAATTTTACGTTTGCGTCCATAAAAGGAACAAAACAACGTTTTGAATTTTCCGCGAAAAATCCTTCATGAGAAAAGTTTTTACATTCTTCACGCATGAACTACTAATATTTGTTTGTCAAGGAAATATAGGTTAATATTTTCGAAAGAAAATAATATCATTCTCAAAAACATGTTTAACGATTCTTGAGTTTTGACGAGAGGAAATCAAAAGACATCAAAAACTAATTTGAAATACGGTAAAGCACCGCTTATACGTTTTTGAAGGGACTGTATAAAAAAAGCGTATGAATGAAGAAACGTATAATTTGTATACGTTAATATGTATATGACTCTGCAGAGACCAATTTAAAAAACGTATAAAAGAAGCGTATAAAGGGAGCTTCACTGTATTCTATAACATCCCGCTACTAAAAATCGAGGTAAAATTCGAGGTATTTCGAATATTCCATGAAAAATGATTCATAAAATTTGCAAAAATTTCTTCAAGCGTGAAAGAGTAACTACTAATGTCTGTTTATCAAGAAAAATGGAAATTCCAAACGTCAAGCAACTATATTTTTATACCCTTTCAAAAATATTTGCAATACAGTAAAAATACTACTTAAAGAGCCTTCTGATAAAAGTTTATGCTTTCTTTATGTCGCGTGGGAAGTCGTTAGGATCCTTCTGTTACTGTGGCAGCACTTGATAATGATGCCTCATTCGAACTTCCTTCGTTCACGATCAACCTCGCAGAGAAAGGATCATAAAGATGTTTACGCCTATCAGTGACTTCTTTTCTGTTACCGCGGTTACAACAGCGAGAAATAGCATTTGAAAAATACAATAGTTCATGACAGAGTGGGGTGCTTTATGAATGGAAAGGACACATGAAAGTCGAAATGCATATGCATTTAATAATACTTGTCATCGCTTCCATTGCCAATAAATTATTCATCTTTCTCGAAGTTAGCGAGAATTGTTTGCCTTGACCTATAACAGAAAACTTTCAAGGGATAAAGGCAAAAACTTTATTTCCAAACTACAATACTTTTACGATTTGTGCTGTGACTTATGACCCAGGGCCGGATTTAAACTTAACGGGGCCCTAAGCAAGAACAGATACAAAGGAGGGGCGATGGGGGGGGGGGTTCGCCCTCCCTTCAGGGATCCTGCCCCAGCAACTTTTTCTGAAGTGAGATCCTAAAATGAAAGTGTTAGCCATCTTTGATCAGACGTTAAAGGAAGAAATGGGATTTGAATCTCCCTATCAGAAACTTTTTGCAGTTGAAGTTTCAAAAAAGCAATTTTGTCAATTATAGGTGATGTTAGGAGGAGTTTGGGGGCCTTCCCTCGGTTATTTTTCAACATTTAACATTCAAATACGCAATCGTAGACATCTCAAGTAGTGTTTAGAAAAGGAATGGGTTCAGTGACTTTCTTCCGACCTCCGGTTATTTTAGAAAACTGAAATTCCGAAAGATGCAACTTTGGACGAATTTCGATGATCTTAGGGGGAGGGAGTTTCGAAATATTCCCTCGAAAATAGCTTGAAGTTGACTTTCTAAAAAGCAAATTTAGAATACCTCTATCAACGGAAAAGGAAGTAAATTCGTGTGGGGACATTCTTTGATAAATATATGTATTTTTGTTGTTTTAAGAAAAGTCATCTATGCCTCCCCCCCCCCACAGTGTAGGTGTAAATAATATACGTAAGAAGAGGTAGGGTAAAAAAAAAAAAAACAATTGCCCCTTCCTTGAAAAATTTCTGGATCCGCCCTCGACCCTAAGCTATTTAAGGTATGGGGTTTCCTTTTGTATTCCGGAATAACTTTTTCTGTCGGCGGCTAGAGAGGTCATGTTTAGTAGTTTTTTTCGCCCAAGATATTTGTCTCTTTGCTCTCATACATAAAGTTTTCTTTTGATTATTTTGTTCATTTTTTACTGTTTCGCTTGCTGTCCTTTTTTTGGGAATGATATCAAGAGATCAATGCTGAGCCTCCTGTAAATGGGGTATAGAATATCCCCAATTTTAGGGGGTCTGAGCTTTTATTAACCGTACTACCCAGATTATCTGGCGTTTTTGTTTATCCGGATTACCATTGGTCTCAGTTAGTCCGAATAAACAAGTTTTTACTGAACTTAATGACAGAAACTATTGAGTCAACTAAATTGTATATTATTTCATTATTATTTATTGTTCAAGCATTGATGAAGCTATCAGGTTCTGCGTTACCATTCTGCATGATCAAAAAAAAAAAAACATTGATCCAGGAATTGTGACGTAAACAGAGTAAATTTTTGTTGTTAGTTAACTGGCGTTTAAGGTCATTCTAAGTCTATGTAAAGAAATTATTTATTTTTGAAAAATTAACATAACAAAATAATTTGTAATTTATCTCGACTCCTATATTTTGTATTCATTAATGCAGAATCAGTATGCTCCTAGGCAGCATTATTCAATTGATTAAGACTGGATGAGATTAAATCGTAATGAATTGTGACGTATGCTAATTGATATATAACATTAATTGAAACTGTGATACTGAAACAGATTTTAATTCAGTCATTAAATTACTTAAAATAGCCACTTAATAATTGAGACATTCAATTAAATGAAATTACAATTCATGCCAGATCCAATTATTGCCATGAATTGACGATTATTGACCAGTCTCCATGCAGGTATTTTCCAACTATGTTCGATAGAAGAAATCAAATTCAAACTCAACAACAAATTTGCTGGAAACAACTAATTTAATCAACGTCTATACCAAAAATTTATATTTTGCATTACGTGTTTTCTGGTTTTAAGCAAGAATGCTTCTCAGATGCTTCAGGCTAATTTAAGATTAAATTGATTAAACCAGACTGAATCAAGTATTGCGCTATTTATACTTTTCGCTCTGGTCCGATATTACATCAGGTATCCAACGCATGATCATGGGACTCATGCTACAGGACTTCATGGATTCCACTCTATGGATGTTGAGGACAGGCCACATTTTTTTTACTATTTACGACACTTAACAGGACATGACAGAACAGATTTTGGTTAGTCCTTAGTTGAAAAGTCAGGATGCCTTCCATATTGCATCAGGTTTGTGTGGCTAGATGAGTCACGTGCTTTCAACCAGATCAACTGACCGCTGGAACTAATGAACAGAAATAAGCAATGATCTACCATTTTTTAAATTGTACCATTTTAACAGGGTTCATACCCTTTAGGCAGAAAAAAATTCAAGCACTTTTCAAGTACTTTTCAAGGTAAAAAATTTTGTTTTCAAGGCAATATCATAAATTTGTACTAAAAATATTGTATGCAGATTTCATTTACTACAAACACATAGAAATAAGGCAATAATACAAAAAAGTATAGGAAAACAAAATTGCTTTTTCTACAATGAGAGACACTTTGGTGAAAAATCTACTGCGTTGAAAGTTTTTCTGAAAATGTTTGAAAAGTTTGGTCATAAAGAGAAGCAGATACCAAGAGGTTTAATTTTGAGGTTTTTCAAAGGTTGCAGCAGTCAGAGGTTTGTATATTTTCTAGAATCAGCAAATTAATACTTTTAAAAAAAACCTTTCATAAGTGCTTTTAACTTTTATGGGAAGAAACTAAAATAGAGAGGAGTTTTTGAAGTCACTCCCCCCCCCCCGGTTTCAACATTTATTTCCAATATCTATACAGTGGTTTATTACAATATAAGGGCGGTTAGGACAAAACACTACCCAGAAAGTTATTTCAGTTTGCACTATTAAGTTCTAAAAATATTAGGTTTGCAAATCATTTATAAGTATGCAAATCAATTATTCGTATGTATTTATTAGCTGTTCAGCCAATAAGGCATTTCAACTGTCCTCGAGTAAATTTAAAAAATAGGAAGTAAGAAAAGTTTATGAAAGTCCACAGTACAGTCTCTACACCTCAAAATATACAAAAGCAGCTTAAGCAGAGATAAATAATCTGAATGCAAACTTGGGCCTATTCAGCTTTCATTGATTAACTTGCAATAGACAATAAATGTGCAAGTTCAGATTTATAGAGCCATATTTCGAAATTGAAAAGATTCACAAGAAGTTGACATATATTAGAGACGTACCGAGTACTCAGTAACTACTCGGTACTCGGGCTACTCGGTCAATTTGCCGAGTACTCGGTACTCGGCCAATACCGAGTAGTTGCAAAAAATTGTATATTGTCTAAGGCAGATACTAAAATTCATAAAAAAAGGAGCAAGCGTTATATTCTGAAATCATTTACAATTAAAATTTATAAGTCAAATTTAAATTTTGAGAATAATGAAGTTTGTAATGCTTCAATGGAATAAATCTTTATTTTAATGTCCCCAAAGTTAAAACTTATTTATTAAAAATTATGCAAAAAAGATAAGTATAGAAAATATGGAATTTTTATATTAAACATGAATTTTTGCTACAAACAAAAATTAGTTATAAAAAATGTAAAAATACCTTTGCTTAAAAAATAAAACAACCTTAAAAGTACAGTGCAGGAACACTGCAGATATGTGTTTTGGCGTTACAAGGAATTCCTTTTTCAATGCACAAAATGGGAGCTCGTAGATTTAAAGGCATCCGACAAAAGTCGGATTTTTTCGTCGAATGTCTTTACATTTTTCACATGTTATGCACTGAAAAAGACGTTCCTTGTAACGGGGGGGGGGCAGAAACACGTGTCTGCAGTGTTCCTGCACATTTGTTTTATCAGCTTTTAAAAATTATTTATGTTTGGCGGACTAGAACTATTAATTGATTGGTGTTTTAATTCCAACTTCATTAATCATACCTTTTATTTATTTTTAATTTAAAAAATATTTTTTTTTTGTAAAATTTTTGACACTAACAAAATTGTTTATATAATGCGTAGTTAAATTTCAGCAGGAATTTAGTTTTAAAAACTATTATATAGACAAGGAGGTCTGTACTACTATTCCAGTAAGTTCAAAATTCGTCACATGTGTGTCGGTGTTTCTTCTTAAAACATAATTAGTATTTGGTAACTCGACCGAGTAGTGAAAGGCCGAGTACTCGGTAACTCGGTACTCGGCCGAGTAGTGAAAGGCCGAGTACTCGGTACTCGGCCAAAGTGCTACTCGATACGTCTCTAACATATATTATGACAAAAGTAGTTTTATTTTGAGAAAAAATGGGTTATTGTTGAAATTAGAATTTAAATTTAGAAAGGCAATAATATTCAGGTGTAATTGTGATTTGTGAGTTCATAAAAATTTACCTGAAAGTTTCAAAGAGCAAAATGGGGCTGGGGGGGGGGAATAATTTTTAAAACTAAGACCCCTTTTACTTGAATATACATATGTACAAACATAGCTTTTGCTATGCATACAATTCATAAAATAGTTTATTAAGTCAAAATATTCTGCATAGAAATACCATGTCCAGTGCCTGTTGATAACCAGCAACAGGCACTGGGCCTAGCTAGGCTGGTACTGGTCAATTTATTAGATCCAAATGAAGATGAATGACCCTCCTTAAGCTATCTACCCCTTTGCTGATTAAAGCCTCTTTCAGTAAGCTCCAAGTACCCACAACCTTAATAAAGTAGTAATTTTGAACATTTGAGGAAAAGGAGAAAATTGGAGATAAAAGCATAAAAATGAACACTACTGGATTTCAAGTGAATAATCATAACACAACCACCCCTGTTATACACCTTATTTATTTTAGCAGATATAAAAAAATGATGTACTTATTAATAAAATTATATAAATCAACTTTATGTTTAAAATACAAACTTTAAGTTAATTTGTTAGGTGCTCAACTGCTGAAATTTAATTTTTTTTTTTAAAAATCTGTTATGACCAAAAATTAGGTAAAGATAATCATTCAAAATTGCAAAAATAAATAAGCAAATAATTAAACAAGACCAAGGTAATAAATTCTTTAACTCTTTAGTTATTAAAATAAAAAATAAAATAAGCTAATCTGATGTAGCAGTGTCAAAATAACTACTAATTGCCAAAAATATAAAAATATTTACAAAATGCAAACGGATTGAAATCTCAAACAAGGGAAGCAAATTTTCGCGAATTAAGTTTAATGTTGTCATGTTTCCCATAAAATAAACTTATATTTTACTGAAATTAAGCATAAAATATGCTAATCTACGGTAGCAAATATGAAAATAACATCTGATTAGTGAATATATTTAAATATTTGCAAGATGCAAAAAGATTGAAATTTCAAACACGAGAAGCAATTTTTTCGCAAAGTCAGAGTTCGTTCGACGTGGCATGTTTCCCATGAAATAAATTTGTTTTTTTATTAAAATTAAACAAAAAATATACTAATCTAAGGTAGCATATGCAAAACTAACATTTGATTAGCCAAAATATTTAAATATTTGCAGGATGCAAAAAGATTGAAATTTCAAACACAAGAGCAATTTTCCGCGAAACCCGAGTAAGTTCAATGTTGTCATGGTTTCCAAATTAATTTCTTTGTTAATTAATGAAATCAAACAAAAAATAAACTAATCTAAGGTACCATATGTCAAAATATCTTTCGGTTGTAAAAAACATCAAAATATTTACAAGATGCAAAAGGATTGAAATCCCAAACACGGAAGCAATTTTTCGCGATGTTGCATACTGAACACAAAGCTCAGAAAATTGCATTGGTGAAATACTTTTTTAAAACTTCTAAGCACAATTCGTTGATTTTTGAGAGAATTTTAGCACTAAGAAACTTTTTCAAGGTTTTAAAACTTTTTCAAGGTTTTCAAGCACTTGAAAATGAGCTTTTTTTTTCAAGCACTTTTCAAGGTTTTTCAAGGGCGTACGAACCCTGTTTAATATTTTTTATTTGGGTTATATGTGTGCATGCATTTCGATTAGAATCAGGAAGTACTGGTTTCGAATTGCTGCTTTGAGAAACTATGAGGTGAAATAATTTTTCAAAAATAGCTAAACTTCTCATAATGATAAGAGTTTTCAAAGTTATCTTTTCTTAATATGAAAATTCAGTGTGACCACACATGGAAGTCATTGGTCCTTAGATCAGGAATTAGTAAATGGAGTGAACTAGTCCAATCATTGGCTAAGCAAAAGCTTGAGCAAAGAGTTCAAGTCACGTGACTCAACGATGACGAATGGTTGACACGTGTTGCGTGAAACCAGCGAAGAGTCCTGATTTCTTCCTGTGCTTTTCTTCAAAATCTATTACGTGACTTGGGGTCTTTCCTTCACGAATGAAAGTCTTCACTCCCTCCATTTTATTTCCTCTCAATGATTGAAACTATAAGGGTAAATATGGCTGTTGAAAATATCAATGCTTTTTGCGTTATACGTCAAGGCATAAATAATGTGAAGGATTTAAAAGGAGTTCATTGAAATGGTATTTGATTTTATGTCAAGGTAGAATCTATCACATTGGATAACTATATTCTTAAAACTAATTTTGGATCTCTAGTTAGTTAGATGTAGTTTCTTATGTTAAATACACCATAAAGTTAGATTATGGGACATTCTTATTGGAATTTTAATTCAGAAAAGAGAGGAGGAAGCGCATGGAGTGAGCATTTGTTAAAGTCTGTTGCCGGGTTATGCCGCAGGCAGGGGGGCCCCAAACTTAAGTTTTTGGAAGAGGGCGAATTCTCAACTTGCCGAATGAAACTTCAAATTTTACCGAATGAAAAAATACAATCACGCACACATACCTGCATCTAATACGAAAATAAATCACAAAAATGAAAAAAAGCAATTCTTCCACTGATGAATCTGACTGAATGTGCAGAATAAAGTTTTTTTTTTTTGGAAGATGAAAGTAACCGCCCATCGGGGCAGCCTTGGTCTCGGTACTGTCTCATTTTTTCCCATTGGCACACAAAAATAAGTTTCAACCACATTTTTACTTCCTTTTACAAAAAAGGAAGTATCGTATTCGCGAAAACTTTTTAACCCAAAATTCGGCCTTAATTTCCATTTTGTTTACCCCCCAATTAATGTTGAGTTTTTTTTTTCAACCCGACCACACCCGGATAAGTGCGTTAGAACGTATGTACGTATGTATGTATGTGCTTATATGCGTATGTATGTCGCATAACTCAAGAACGGTATGTCCTGGAAAATTGAAATTTGGTACGTAGAATCCCTTTTTGACTGCATTCGGATTTTCCAAAGGGGGTCTTATACACCTTTTTGGGAGGAAATCAATGTTAATTTCAATGCAAACTCAAGTGGTGTTCTAATTTATGCATGGCAATTTTTAGTCAAGCTTTTGTTCGCCAAGTTTTGTTGCTAACTTGGCGACAAATTTGGCGATTTTATTTATTTTAAATCTAGTTTCAATTTCTCCATTGTCGGTGATATTTAGAGAGTTATTGAGTTACATTAAAATTGCCAATAATGGGGAAATAACTTTTAATTGGTGTAAAAGGAAGTCATGTGATGCACAAATCAGCTCGATTTTTCTTTATCCAGGGTTTTTTCTTTATCCGGTTCAGCCCGTACCCCATTGATGTAGTACCCCAACCTCCCCTCAAGAGGAGCCACGGTGAGGGAAGTAGTACGCGTCAACGTCTTCCGCCAAAATTGGTCCAATTTAACCCTATTCCATTTAAAATAAGAAGCAAAAAAGTTCTGATGTCACATCCTCAAAGTATGTCCTCCACGAAAAGGTTTTCTTTCATTTTCATTTCCTGTCCGATCCATCTCCTATTAAAGAATCCACAAAAGCAATGATTCAGGAAGACCGATCGTCCATTTGTCTGTGTCAAGTGGTCCGTTGTTTAAAATTGAATAACTCGATGAAAGGAAGGATAAACGATTCTACGACTGGCTTTGTGGCGGCTGGCATTCATCACTCGTCCATTCTGGCCTCTAATGTTCTTGCAAATGAAGAAAAAAGCCAGCGTTTCCATTTAAGAGCATCTGTCTGCACTTGTTGACGTAGCTACCAGACAATTGCATACGTAGTCCTGCGTTGGGACGGCTAAAATTGGAATCCGGTTTTCTAGTAAACTATAATTGAGCTTGAAGTAGAGTCGTAATCGCAATTTTCCCCTGGAGTAAAAAGGTTTGTTTAAAATAGTCCTTGCATGTAATATTGATTTGAACAAACTAAGTTTGGCAATATGACTTAAAACCAACGGTTCTGAAAGGTGTTTAAGTCCCTATAGATACATAATTAAATTTACTTAATGAATAGACAACTGGCTAGGTTGGATAAATCAGTAGTGAAACGGCACAGAAATAAAAATAATCCGTGGAGGTGGGTAGCCTAGTGGATACGACATTGAACTCTGAATCAAATCTCGAGTTCGATGCACAACACCATCAAGAACCCGCCGAGTACATACGGAGTAATTGCTCGTTAAATCCATGGATCCGACAGGATTGTAGTCAGTCGCTAGCAGAGGGTGCAGAATAGTGGATAGTTTTCCTCACCTTCAGAATCGTGCCTAAATTGTGTTTGTGGTATTGTCGTCTATTGAAACCAAAATCGGACTCTCCCCATTCGAGGGATTCTCAGTCACAGGAATCATTCTTCTTCTTTCGAAAATCCTAACTCATTACTCGAGAGGGGCTTGGATCTCCCCAGTGCCAGATTACGGTATGGGCACATAGGGCACGGGCCCAGGGCACCAACTTTAGGGGGCACCAAATCTAAAAATTTTGATGTTGGACTCATTCCATATCGCACTATAGCAAGACGTAAATATTATATCTAGAAAATGAAAAACCCCGTAAAAATTTAATCTCTTTCGCAAATTCCAACACCACTCCAAGTTCGTTCTATATTTACAACACTTTTTAAAGTTATACTATAGATAATTTTGATATTAATGGCTTTTTCTAACACGCAAAGTTTGACGACATCCTATACTATCATGTTTAATAATCCTAATACTATGTTGCTTCTATTTTTGGAATATAAGGTATCACCAAATTTAGTACAGATATGTTAACACGCAAGTATCTAGATATTTTACTGTTTCTGCATATAAAGTAAGCTCAGGGTTGCACCAAATAAACTTCGTGCCCAGTATTTTCAAAAACTTTAGTCGGGCTCTGGATCTCCCAAATGGAATACCACAATACATAATCGTATATAGATTTAAAAATAACCCGCAGATTATAAATATGAAAATATCTGAAAAAAATTGGAGCTATATCAATCCATAAATAAAGAATTAAATAAATTGGTTAGTTTAGGAAAACAATTTATTGATACACACAGCAAGCTCACGAGTCACATGGATTGCCGATGGCGTTTTTCAATATCGCTTTTTCTTCCCCAATTTTGTTGATCTTTAACAGAGAAGTGTAAAAGAAAAAAGGAAGAAAAGTTCAGAAATAGCAAAGATTTAGTGAAAAGAAATTCCAATCTAGAAAAAAAAAAATCAGCTTGGATAAACTTTTAATGACTACAATAATCTGAAAAATGAACCAGTACTTTGATGCTTATAAATTATCGGGGAAAACCTTCTTAATCGCGTACGGACATCTCATAGATGGAGATTTCTATCTCTGCGTGCCCTTGGCGAAAACAATTCTCTGCTTCCTCTTGGGAGAGCTTGATATTGCAATCGGCTCATGAACGGTATTTCGGCAACGGTGATTCGCTTAGGAAGATATTGTGAAAAAATGCCGTGCATGGATTCCGATGGTGTGTTCCAGAAACAATGAGTCATTCTGTGTAAATAATTTAGAAATGATATTGCGGTGGGAGAGTTTTGTTGTTTTCACTAACGAATGACGAACGAAATTATTGAGTACGTTTTCTTATAGGTCGCTCTTTGAAAAGTACTGGTTATCTCAAAATGAAAATAGGGAACAGAAAGAGCAAGATATTTTTTGTGGTTATGCTTCTTTTAGAGCTACCCAGAATCTAATTTTAACATGCAACTGGTGCCGGTTGGAGTAATGTACAGCAAAACCTGTAAAGGTGACCACCCTTGTAAGTTGACCGATATTTTCAGGCATAGAATTAGATCTCGTCATATAATTCAACCTGTATAAGTTGACCACCTGCTTAAGTTGACCACTAAAGAATGCACCGCAGGCAGTCAACTTACACAGGTTTCACTGTAGTAAGTTTATGAGTTTAAACAAGATGTAAAGTAGTCAGAAGGAAATGAATGCAAGTGGACTTTTAATTTTTGAGCAAAACATGTGCAAAATTTGAAACCTAGGTATGATATTATTGAAAAGTTTTTCTAAGCCATGCTGCATAGCAGCAGCTACTGGACTGCTAGTACCATTTTTTTGCCCCAAAACGGATGAGAGTTTCTTCTACCATATTGGAATTTTTAATTCTGTCAGTTACACGCTTTTACCTCTGTGTGCTTGATATGGCAAACACAGATCTCCGTTGAAATTTGAATGTCTTGTAGACTGTCCGTCAAAATGGCAAAGACGGAATGCAGTTTATTGATTACAACTACTATACAAGTTAAATTGTTTCAGCACGATAATCTATGCACCCGTTCTGAATTAAAAACATGAAGTAGGGGAATGTGGGGCAAAGTGAAATTATTAAGATGACTGAGTTTTTTTTCAAAAGGAACAAATCGTAAATTGGTTTTGAAAATTACAGTATACAAAGAAAGAACATTGTATTTTATAATAAAACTTGCGTTAAAAAAGTATTTTTAATTTTTGGCAGTAAATTTGAGTCTTCAAAAAAAGGTGGAAATTTTCCCCTTTTTTTCATGGGGCAAAGTTAAAAATAAAATATTTTTCTACTGAAATATTTTCCATTCACTTATAAAACGTATTTTTGATAAAAAGAATGAGTAAATAAAAGGTTGAATGAACAGATGAGAAGATAATGAATGAATAAACGAGTAATTAAAGGAATAAATCAATTAATATATGAAGAAAAATAAATGAGCGAGTAAAATAATGAATACATAAGAAAATAAGTGAATGAATGAATTAATAAGTGAATTTCTAATTGAAGGAATGCAAATGACTTAATTAATAAATGAAATCGTAAGTGATTTTTATTAAATGAATGAGCGAGTAAAAAAAACAAACTATTTCACTTTGCCCCATCCACTTTGTCCCGTATGTACTTGACTAATTGTACAATTTACTTAAAATACAAATAAGCTTGATATGAACTAAATTAATACTGCATTGAATATTAGGAGGTCTCAATTAAAATTTGAAATGTTAAAAACAATAACTTTATCATTTTATAGTAACAAAAATAACTTTTGACTTACAACTAGGGATTGCAATACCGGTATACCGAATACCGGTTTTCGAGCCATTTTGCTATTTCAGAGTACCGGCATTTACTGAGGTAAAATACCGGTATTTTCGGTATTAGATGAAAATAAGAAACAGTTTCAATCTAAGAATTTTTAATTTAACTAATCAAGTATCAACTTATATTTTAAACATACATTTCTTTTTCCATGCTACAGAACCAAAATAAATCTATTGATGTAAAATTTTGGCTTCTAAAGCACAAACTGATAGAATATTATTAAGCAAAATTAGCAGCAAGATTGCAAAATTATATTTTCATTACTAAATGGTGAGATGAATTGCAATTTTTGTGCGTCTTTGTGCACCATTATTTATTTTTATTATTCCTCCGATCACTCACTTTCTCTTTTTTGAAAGTTAATTTCGAGTGTAATTTTGGTTTTATGAATAATTTATTCTAACCGTCAAATGCAGTGATATTTTATGATATTTTTTTTAAATATTTATCTCAATTGTACTGAATTTGTATTAAAATACTTTTTCTTGTTAGTAAATCAATTGGTAATTTTTTGTCACTGGTATTGGTTTGTTATCTTGTATAATATTTAGAAATTATGTATACGTAGTGCCTTGAAAATTTGCATAGATGATACGCATAATCATTTAACACATATTTGCAGATATTTACATAATTATAAATTGTAAAGAATTTTAAAAAGAAAGCGAAAGAGGAACTAATTTCTAACTAAGATCAAATTTTGTCAAGTTTATCTTAAATTTCAAACCAAAGATCTAATAATAAAACCAAATGGAAACTTCTCCTGCTCAAGGGAAAATGTTAGTATTGAAAAAGTATATCGTCTGTCGAAAAAAAAATGACAACAAACTATAATTCTAAAATAATAATAATGATCATAATAGTACAAAAGAAACCCATATACAAGAGGAGTTTCCCAAAAATAACACGCAGGATACCGAAGGATTTGAAGATAAAGGACTTCTAGACAGTTAGACGAGGTGTATCGCGCATTCTTAACAGTAGCACCTACCTGTGTGAATTCAGAAAGAGTATTTTCTACTGTTGTAAGGTTGAGCACTAAATGAGTTCCAGGTTTGGAGAGAATTCAAAAGAAGCATTATGTGTTTTTCTCTTATTGTGTTTTTATAATGACATTTGTTCTCTTATTTTATATTTGTTCACAATACGTTTCCGTAAGTATTACAATTTTTGTACAAAATCATGAAATGTGGCAACGAAACAATATGCGTTCAAGCATGTTTTGAGAAATTTCAAATACCGGTATTAATACCGGTATTCCGGTATCACATTTTGAAAATACCGAATACCGGTATTGAATTTTTGGTTCGGTATTGCAATCCCTACTTACAACAAAATATTACAATATGAGTATCATTTTTTAAAAATTACCTGTATTACCAAATACTTTAACCTTCGGCGGTGTTTTTTTCCTGACTGAAATAGACTACATATGATACTACTTAGTGAAAGTAATACCAGATAGGTGGAGCTAAAAGCAGATAAAATATTTCACCATTTCACTTTGCCCCGCTATTTCACTTTGCCCCATGTTCCCCTACTTCGAAACATAAATTTATTACCACAAATGCAGATCATTTAACCACCAAACACGTACCAGCAGGGGCAGAGCGAGTATCGATGGCTTTTTTACAGAAACCTTTGACTTTATTTCATAATGCAAATTTCACTATTGTAACGATTGTCATGCCCCTCCTCCCCCCACTCCAATAAAAATTCCTGCTAAGCTTTGAGTACCAGACATGTTCATCAAAGACGAGCGATTTTGCTTTTTACCATATAAGCAGCAAAAAGCTAGTATAATAGCTTTTGGTAATGGGATAAAGTACACGGTCCAATGCATGCACTCCAAAAGGCTATTTGTATTTCAATTTCAAGAGTGTGATTTCAATGCAAAACATTAATGTAAATGCATTTCTCCTAATATTAAGTGTGTGATTTGTTAATTAGTCTTTTAACTGGCAATAATTCATTAAAAAATACAGACAGACCCGTCACTTAAATTTGTTTCTAGTGAGGGTAAAGAGCGCATATTCATTGCATATTGTATTGAAAAACAAAAAAAAAAAAAAAAAATCCGTGCCCACATTTATGGAATATATTTTTACAAAGTCAAGAGGGTCTCTTCTTAAACCCCACCCCTAAAGAACAGGCCATGATACAGACAAATAAACTCCATGATTTGTATTCGTCCTCTAAGTTCAAATTGGAATTTAATTTTTAACTATTACAGTTATTGCACGCGTATTGTTTTCAGAGCTGATTGTTCCAAAAAGTGCCTTAAAAAGCCCTTACATACCGGTCATGTGTATGATTCAACTGGGGCGCTCCAGTGGAAGGTCACCGTAACCTTCCAAAAATTTCCTTATTTGGCAATTTTTGTCTGACTATTCGCAAAAATTGTCATCATTCGGCAAAATTAGGAGTTCCATTTGATAAAATTATAATCATTCGCCGAAATTTGGAGTTACATTCGGCAAATTGAGAATATCCGTCTTCCTAAAAATTTGAGTTCGGGCCTCGATTATTTTTATGCTTACATATTCCCCCTGTACTCAGCGTAAGATATTATTCGCAACTCCAATAAACAATAGGGGGCGCTGCAGTCATAGTCTAATCGCGGATGAAAAAGGTAAAACAAACGCACGCCGTAACCTGTAACTTGCTTTGAGACTTAATGAATGACAGTAATTTTTCATCGTGTTTGTGGGAAGTTTTTTTTATATTCTTCTGAAATTACATTACACCATAAACTGTCTGAAGCCTTGTAATTTACCCCAAAGAAAACACGTGGAATGGAATGTTTTACCTTTTTCTTTAGTTTTGTTAGTCACCGCAAGGTAGCGTATTCGAGCTCTTGAGTTGCGAATTGCACGTGTCAAGGACATTTAGAGAATAAGTTTCAATGCATGCCAGAAATATGTGTGAAATAATTTACCAATAGCATTAAATTAAGCGAAAATATCGTTAATGTGCGCCGGCAAAGCCGAAGTTCAAGCATGAGAAAGCCCATCTTTTTCGCTATGCCGTTCCAAATATGTAAAGAAGGCAATGAAATTCAGCTCATTCCGATGCCTGCAGCCATCCGCAGCAGCTGTTTAGACTCGTTAAGCGCAGAGCACTTCCCAAATTCATTAAAAGCAAAGAGCACAAGGAAAAATTACAACTCACCGAGGAGCACTAACGAAGAAAATTCCACTGCATTAAAAGGATGAAGAATGTTTCATCGGAGGTTCATCAAAATTAACAGACGATGTTTTTAATACGCTTCAAAACCAGCTCAAATTATACAGTGATAAGCCGATGATAATTTTAATTCATTTAAAATAGGTAAAATGCAGAATGTTTGATGGGTGATGCATTTATTGTGTTCATAATTTTCCGAAAAATAATAACTAGTCGATTTCCACTTACAAAGAACATGCCACTGAACTTCAAGATGAAAGACAGATGAAGAATGTTTAATCGGAGATTCGTCAAAGCTAGCAGACGATGTTTTTAATGTGTTTCACAATATCTCAAATTATACGGTAATAAACCGATGATAATTTTAAAGCATTTAAAATAGATAAAATGCAGAATGATTGATGGCTGACACATTTATTGTGTTTCAAAATGACACATTTCAAAACAATAATAGACCGATAATTATTAAACTGTATTAAAAATAGATAAACTGCAGAACTATGAATATGGATGATGCATTTATGTGTTTTAAAGGTTATAGATCATCGAAGCACTAGAACTCGCCGATTTCCATATACGAAGAAAAGTCCACTCTTTTTAGGAGAGACGAAGAATGTTCAGTCGGAAGTTCATTAGAATTTACCCATGGTGCATTAAATACGTGTCGAAACCGATCAGCTACACAGCGAGAAACCTATGACTATTTTAGTGCGGGAAGAACGATTAATGGACGACAAAAAAAAAACAATTAAGTTCACTCAGGTCAACTAACGAAGAAAATTCCGTTACATTTTGAGGAAAGATGAAGAAAGTGTAATTAGTTGTTCATTAAAATTAACAGGTCATATTTTGATTACGTTTCAAAACAGCTAAAATACTCAATGATAAATCGATGGCAATTTTACTGTATTCAAAATAGATGAAAAGCAGAACGATTAAAATAGATGATACATTTATTGTGTTTCAATGGTTATAAATCATCGAAACACTAAAACTCGCCGATTTCCATTTCCGAAGAAAATTCCGCTGTATTTAGAAGATATGAAGAATGTTCAATCGGAAGTTCATTAAAGTTCAATACGTTTGGAAGGAATGATAGTAGAGAGTGAAAAATTTTACTTTTTGAATAAAACCATGGATTTGTGTTCTTTTATGAAAATCTACTACGAGTGATAGTATGAGAGATTTATTATTAATTACTAAATGCTCTAATTTTTAAAACACATAAAAAACAATTACCAGAAATAACGCCCTCGAGTAATTTGACAAAAAGTGCAATTTAACTCAAATTTGTGCTTTTTAACGTTCTTGCTTATGCTTTACACAAAACAAATTCTAAATTATTTGTACTGTGGTGTAATGCCAAATAATGCAAGGTCTATTAAGAAAATTATGAAATAGAAAGCGGGATAGTTTTTTCCTAGCGATTCCCCTAATAGTTTCTACTGAATTTCGTTAGAATTATTTCAGTACTAATCGAAATAATAATATTAAAAAAGCATAAAGTTAAAAACCCGAAGCACTAAGAAAGCTTTTGGGAAAATAAATTAGCGTACAAAGAAACAAGTCTGCCAAAACACGAGTTTTCCCGCAAGATCTTGAGCTTCAATTGCGATCTTGGAATCTCAGAGTTTTGTTTAAATCTCTTGAGTTTTGGACTTGATAATTAAAAAAAGTACAACTTAATACATGTTTTAGCGATAAAACATAACATTTTCGCTAAAATGTAATTTATTGACTGAGCAATCTGTAATAGAGGGTTAAAAGCTCTTTTATTATACTTGGCCTGATTGTCACGGAAAAAGCTGAGGCTGAAAAATCTTTTGATTATGTCTCAGTAACTAGACTACTTAGAGACTTAGGGATTTCACCAAAAGATTTGCTTAATCTTAAGGGTACAACTTAACGCTGAAAAATTTAAATTCTGAAATAAAATTATTATTTTGGTTAGGACAGAAAACAGTAAATATCATGTAATTTCGGCATTAAATGTTTAAATACAAAACCCATTGTTACAAATATTCGTTGCCTTACAATAGTAATATTAAGAGTAGGATCATAAGGAAAATTTTGAATGATGGCTTCTCTGGAGCAAGCATGAAATTTATTCACTATCATTGCTCTCGTAAGATTTTTAACCTCATCAATGCCAATATTGATAACGGTTTAAGTCAAGAGACGTCTGAGGATTTTCATCATGAGTAACTTGCATGTTGTGAAACATAAATTAGTTTGGGAAACCTTTAATATCTAAATGGTTCTAATTAAATTAGCACACAAAAAAAAATCCCAGAGAAGAACAAGTATCAATTTTTAGTGCCAATTACTTAAAGTTTTAGACACATGTGCAACCTTTTTTTTTCCTTTTAGTATAGAGTATTTACATGTAAAAATAAAATGAAGTTTCGTAATAGTAACATTATTCTATTTCTGAAATACATTTACACTAAAAAGAATAGCAGAACTTTTTAAAAAATACTAAGCACTTTTCATAATGCACACAAAAGGACAAAATAACTTTTTTGGGTCAGAAGTGGCAATTTAAGTATTCCTGTAATTTTCAACTATTCCAAGAAAATGACACCACAAACGAAAAAAAGCGCGGCTTAAGTCATTTCAAACCAAATTTTCACATCAAGAAAAATATGCATGATCCAACACTCAAATTTTTTGACTGAAAGCTAAATACCGATAAAAGAGAAATTCTCTACATTTGAGTTGCACTTTTCTTCGTTTGTAGTGTCATTTTATCGGAATAATTGAAAACTACAGGAATATTTCAATTGTCCTTTCTGAACCAGAAAAGTTAATTTCTGTCCCTTTGAGTTCATTGTATATTTTTTAAACAATTTTTTGGTTTTATCCATGAGAAGCCAGAATTATGAGCGTGATTATTTAAGTCAAAGCTAACTCTCTCTCAGTAGCGTAACTATGGGGTCTAAGCGCCCCCAACAAACTAAACAAATTGTGCCCCCCCCCTCCAGGTTCGCCTACATGGGAAGTCACTGGAGGTCATTATGATTTCCAAAAAAAAAAAATTTTTTTGGAACATTTTGATTAGTTGATTCGACAAACAGGAGGCAACATAGTAATTTTTTTCTTACTTTCTTTTTTTAGAATTGTTTTCCATGATGCCCAATGTTCCTTCTCAGTAGATGTTATGTATGCGTCTCTAGCTCGTTTTCTTGCACTTTTTTTTTTCTTTTTTTTTTAAAGCATTTTTCAAATTCCATGATTAAAAAAAAAGAAAAAACTTTTTTTTTAAATCAGTTGAAATGCCGCCTCCCTGACCGCTGCGCCCCTGGCGAGAGCCACTCCTGCCAACCCCTAGTTACAAGGGCGCCCATATGCAAAATTGTAAGGGGGGGAGGGCTCAGATATTTTCCCCATGGGTTAGGAGGGTATTTTCTCCAATGGAAACCGATTTCAGGACAGATTAGAGTCATTAAAATATTTCATTTTTAAAAACTTATTTATTAATGGCTGAAGAATAAATTTTTTTATATTTTTGCAAAGAAAAAAGTACCAAAACCAAGGAAGTCCTAATTTCAAAGGGGGGGGGGGCTCGAGCCCCCACCCCTTGCCCCCTTATATGGGCGCCCTTGCCTAGTTAGGCTACTGCTCTCTCTACCCACTAAGTATTTACATGAATTCAATTAGAATAAGGTTTTCATTTTCATTTTATCTGGATAAAACTTCTTTAAAAAACTACTTTTTAATATATAAAGAAAATAAATCCACATATATACCTTCATATCTGTATGCTAATACTTTTCTACACCCTTGCACGTTTAAAGTCCTTTCGAAATGTTTGCAAACTGTTACTAGATTTATGTACTAGAAAGTATGCTGAATGAAATGATAGGTCACAATTAGGGCTTTGTGGGGAAAAAAATGAGGCTGAGGTTGATATTTCTATGGAATGACCCTGAACGTAAATGAATCCTTATTTCTTTTCGTAAACTCGGTTGCATCGAAGTTTGAGATCTATCGATTTTTTTATGTTGTCTCACGAAAAACGTAATATTTCGATGGAATACTATAATTTTGCAGATATTTTATAGCAAAAAATAAAATAATAAAATAAAGGGCAATTACACGACGAGATGAAAGGGGGGAAAATAACACAAATGAAACTTAATAAACGAGCTAATGTGTGCATCACATGACTTCCTTTTACTCCAATTTAATGATAACAGTGTCCCGGAGTAAGCAAAGAAACACTTTAAATGTTTTCACCCCAAGTTTGTTGCGAATCGAAGCAAAGAAAGTGTTTTATAATGTGATTCAATAGTTAACTCTCTAAATATGGCCAAATTGAAACCGGATTTTAAAAAAAACGGCAAATTTGTCGCCAAGTTTTCGAAATAACTTGGCGACCAAAAGCTTGGCGATATATTGCCAAGTGTTTGGCAAATTATAACAGCACTTGAGTTTGCATTGTAATTTTAAAATTGATTTCACCCCAAAAAGGTGTAAAAGACCCCTTTGGAATATCTGAATGTAACCAAAAGAGAAGGTGCACAACTAGACCCCATTGAGAGTCTACGTACCGAATTTCAACTTTCTAGGATATACCATTTTTGAGTTCTACTAGATACATACGCACATACGTACATACACACATACATACGTACATACGGACGTCGCGAGAAAACTCGTTGTAATTAACTCGGGGATAGTCAAAATGGACACTTCGGGTGTCTGTACGTTTTTAGGCATCTATCCACGTGCGGCCCGGTTGAAAAAAAATTCAATATTCATTCGGATTCGAGCAAAATGGAAATTAATGTCGATTTTGGAGTGAAAATTTTTTTGCGAATACAACATTTCCTTTTTTGTAAAAGGAAGTAAAAATAACAGCTAACATTGATTTGTAAATAACAAATTTCAAGTGTTTAAACAAGTTAGTAAATCAGAGTTACAGTTGAATGCGGTTTTGGAATGCCAAAAATATATAAATAGTAAGGAAGTTAAGATAATTGAAAGTTGTGACTAAGACACTCAAATATTTCATCAAAAAAAAAAAAAAAAAAAACTTCGCAAGTGCAATTCTGGAAAAGAAGGCAACGCTTGAAAACAGTTTTGAAAATATTTTCTCCACCAAAAAAAGAGGAAGAAAAATACAAGAAGAGTCATAGAGTTCCAAGGAATTCACGACAGACGACTTCGGTGGGAGGAGGGGGTGCATAAGCTCCAGCTAATCATCTCGTTTTGATGTAGGGGAGCTTTCTTGCTTAGATTCGAATTGGGGAAGTCAAGATGATTACGTTCCGATTCGATTTAATTGAGACACGGTGTGGGCGGGGCTTTGCAGACGATGACTCATTCCATTCCGAGAGCGATGAGAGGGGAGATCTAAGGCCATTTTTCTTTTTCCTTCTTTTTTCCTCTTGCTTTTCTTTTCTGCCCAGTGGATCCGAGTTGCTAAGAGATGGATAGGTTGCAGAAGTATATAGAAGTTGCAATGATTTTATTCTATCGATTAAAGCTTTACGTTTGCTGGTTGCATTTCCAACAGAACGAAGTTTTTTTTAGACAGTTTCTAACACCACAAACATCAGACAAAATAAAGTGTCCCAAAGTTGACATCAAAAAAATTTCCTGAAGCGGAAATTTTTGAATAAAACAAATATTCAAAGCAGCATGAATTTCCTGAAACAACTTATAATGAGCTTTTAAATTATGTTACAGAATTGATATATAATTTTTTTTCTCAAGATGTCAGCTATAGGAACTGGGCGGTCACTCCAAGCTCGTCAGCTTGCGAGATCGAGATTCTCGCTCACGTAATTGGTTGTGACGTAAAAATGTCGCAAAGTAGTATTCTAATCTACTCGAACTTAGCTTGCGGCTAGATTCGAGTAGATTAGAATGCTACTTTGCGACACTTCTAAGTCACAACCGATCACGTGAGCGAGAATCTCGATCTCGCAAGCTGACGAGCTTGGAATGATCACCCTGTTTTTTGAGTGCCATCATCGAAGAAATTAAAAGATGACACTCAAAATTACATTAGGAGCTGTCCATAAATGGTGTCACACTTTGCTTCATCAAATTTGACCCGCACTCTCCTTTTATCACAAAATGACACACTTCCACTCACTCCCTTCCCACTCCTTGTAACATGCAACGCAGTATTAGCAGGGGCGTGCACAGACATTTTGGGGCCCGTCACTAATGACTTTTACGGGCCCCCTCCATATTGTCTACCCCCATATTTCATCCCTCGTGTAAAAATATGGGGGCTCCTTCAGGCTCGGGCCCGGGACAAGAAGTGCCCCCCCCCCCCCCGGAGCACGCCCCTGTGTATTACGTAAGCTCATTGCCTACGTAAATGATGCTATAAAAATGCGTGATATCACACTTCTTGTTACCGCTTTCCCCCAGGGGCGAACACAAAAATTTTGGGGTTCGTCACAAATGACTTTTACGGGCTCCCTTTATATTTTTCACTCCTACATACCTGCATCTATTTCACTCTCAGGCTTCCTTAACGCTCGGACCCGGGCCAACAGGTGTCCTTATCCCCCTCCCCTCAGAGCGTGACATCATCGGCCCCCTAATCCTATCGTTAAAAATACTCAGTTTCACTCGGAAAAATGAAATCAAACAAAAACTATGAATACAAAAATCCCAATTGTTTTTTATCTAACAATTATGACATTTTAGTGACGATTTTCAACATATATAATGGTAGAAAGTTTTTATGAAATTTGATGCACAGGGTTTACTTGAAAACTAGAGAATGGACGTAACATTTTACCAGTTTAAATATAGGGTAGACCGCGGCACGTTTACGCAGTGCCTTTATTTCAAAACGAACTATAACTGGAGAGTCAACAGTCATAATATATTGATGTTGCTCCTTAGCAAATATCCTCACAAGTTTTTGAGCATCAGTCGAGCTTCGGTCTAGCATGCAGAAAGAATAATCTGTTTTCTACCAAGTCGAGTAAATTTTGAGTTGAATGTTTTGAAGCTTGCTGTGAATAAATAATACTTAGCTAAGAAAGAACAAGTAATAAACTATAAAAATTAGCGGAATTTTATCTTTTTTTGAGAATTGTATTTGCATGAACTGAAATATTATTAAATTTTTTTGCACGTTAAAAAAAAATCCAAACTTGACGACGGGGCAAGTTTACGCGTTAACATCTAAATACCTTTATACGCACGTTCTTACTGTGTCTTACTTCTAAACGTGCCCTGACGCTATTTTCGCTCCGAACTGTCTCAAAACCTTATAGTATTTCCAGGCTATTTAGTTTTGACAATCAACATTCAATTTTTAATTGAGTTATAAATTCGTATCTCCTAGCTTACAATCATGTAGTGTTGTTTTCATGTCCGTTCAGCTTTTACTTTATACACTATTTAGTCTGTAATAAATTGGCGTTGTTTTAATGATGGTAAGACATTATGTTCAAAACGCTAACAGAACCACGTTAGGTGTCAAAATAAATATGCATAAACGTGCGCCGCGTCCGGGGCAAGTTTACGCAACCGACTGGGACTTAAAAATGACTTTTTTAACGGTTAAAAACACAAACGGAACAACAACTGAACATATCAATTTCGACTTCATTAACTGCTTTATAAAACTGCAAGGTCTAAAATTTCCTAAGTTAAGTCATAAAATTTAGAATTCTTTGAATAAAAATCCACGTAAACTTGCCCCGGTCTACCCTACATTTCTAAAACTCCAATGAAATTCAGTGTTGTGATGAAAGTTATAGATGAAGACAATTTTAATCTAATGGAAAAACTACGTTGTTTTTTTGATCATGTGCTTGTTGTTACAGAACGATAACTTCCTACGACTGGAAAAGATAATGTTTGATTCTCTCAGGTAAAATCTTCTGCGAATTTGCGCAAGCGTCAAGAGTTCTCTGATTTTATTAAAATAAGGGTGATAGAACTAACAATGTGTGGAAGAACAAAGAGGGGCGCTTTGAAACCGTTTTAAACGAAAGGAATACATGTTGGAAGTATAAAGTGACGTTGAAAACAGTTAAAGATATAGAAAAGGCTAGCGTCTAATTGAAAACTTCAAAAAATGTCTATCTCAGCATCGTCATTTCAAAAATGTCCATGGGAGTACGCACTCAACGCAGATTGCATATTATATCGAGAAACAACAAAACCACAACTAGTCGCTAACGCGCATGGAAATACCTTGATTTCTGGGGTTAGTAACCCCCCCCCCCCCCCCGAACCCTCCGTCCGAAAATGATGGGCATGGAGCTTCCACAACCATCGTCCATTTTAAAAAAGGAAATCGTTCGGGAGTGCTAGGAGTGGCTTTTATGTATATTTGTTTCACGCTGTATTTTCCCTGCTGCCACATTTTTTTGTGATATGATTTTTTATTCTTCTACAGTATTAAACAAAACAACACACAAAAAAAAATAAGGACACGAAATTTATCATTGTGATAGACGTCTGTAATCATTGCTTACTGATTTAAATCGCGATGCATCGCTAAAAATATTCTGTGATAATAATTCATACAGTACCCTCTCTCTGTGTTCTCAAAAGGTCATAATAATGACAGATTATGCCTAGAGAAGTCCCTTGTTGACTTGCGTAGGTTCAGTAGGGATTGGCTAGTCTGCTAACAAGGGATTATACTCCTAATTAGCTCAAAATTGGATCCTGAGAGGGAGAATGCAGGGTGCTCCGTAGGTGAGGCAACAAGTGTTTCGTCAAGTCGCATCGCCCACACTTTGTTTTCTTTATCAGCGATTATCTCATGCTCAGAAAGTAAAAATGTTTTGATGAAAGGCTTGGCCAAAAGTAAGCGGATACGATAAAAGCCTGGAATGTCAAAAGCTGCCAGCTAAATTAATTCTTTTAAAATATTGTTGTGCAATTTTTTCAAGATAATTGAATGATATGAAAACAATGAGATGAAACACAAAACATGTATGATTTTGTTTCTACATGTCGTAATTAAACAATACAATGTAAATAATGAAAGCGAGGTTAATGAAGTTTTTAGTTTGTAATAACTTACAAATTTAGTGCAAAATGAATTTTTTTTGCTCGTTTATATTTTTAGCATGAAAAAGAAAAACCCAAGGCTACTGCGCCCATAACAGTCTTTCTGACCAAGGGCCCTGGAGTGTTAGGCAGATGTTCCGATTAGGTGGTCAGTCGAGCGTGGAACCCCCAGGGTTTAGTTCCCAAGCACGCTTAGCACTCATTTTATTGACCCACTGAAGGGATGAACGGCTGAGTCGACCATGCCCGACTCGAGGATAGAACCAGGACCTGTGGCGAGGAAGCGCGAAGAGCTACCAAGAAACCACTGAGTTCCTTCTTAGCACAAAGGTATGGTTTTATTCCTTGCAATCTAAAATTTTTGTATGGAGAGAGAAGTTTCTCTCACAAATAAAGTGTACGAAAAATTTTGTTCACTATTCTCTGATTAACTAATTATCTTTTGATTTTATCTCTTGTAGTATCAAAAACTCTACTTAAAAAAATATAGTCACTGTCAAAAAATTCCATAGTATTCTGGTTGGAAGAATAATTTCTTGATTTTCGAAAGAATTCTCAACGTTGTGAATAAATTAAAATTTTTCGATATAGACACAAATAAATTTAAAGCTGCAAACAGAAGGACATCATGACCAAAGTCACTTGAAAAACAGCCAGTGCATCATTAAAGCAACAGCCTTTAAAAATCCCTCATCGACAAATTTTCCTAATCTGCTGCCAACGAATAATTCAACGAACAAGAAGTGCTCGTAACAATATTACCAAACGTGGTACACAAACATCAACTACGCACATATTCCATAGATCTCATAGCATAATCAACAAATCATTCTCTTTTGATTGAAAGTCATTTTCAATGATGAAATAAATGATAGCCAATGAAAAGACTCGAGAGCGCGTTGTTAAATTATGTTGAACCAATGACGTGAACTAAATGTAATTTTCGTGGCTGTTGAAATCAACATAAGACGCCAAAGTTTCAACTGGTGATAGTGAATTTATCAAAAAGATGCCCAATCTCCCAATGGCTACTCGAAATGAAAAGTTCAACCGGAAGTGACTAAGCACAGTTAGCACTCATGTGCTTGAAACAGTCAGCATCTCCTCAACCAGGGAAGCACTATCCAATCAAGTTTAGAGCACATTAAACTTCAAAGAAAAGCTTGATTAGTTAAAAATTTTCAGCTAAACGGCTTTTAAACCGTTAACCAGAAATGGGGTATCATCTGCAAAGGAGGAGAATGTTTTTTTTTTTTTAATGCAAGATAACTACTCAAAAATCTTCTCTTTTTTTGTGGTTATAACTTCTCGTTTTAAAAGTGCTAATAAATAATATTTTAAAGAGGAAGAGTTATGTAATTTTGATTCAGGTTACTTTTGGTTCATATGAAACTGGATTTGAGCATTAGGCTTTCCTACTTCTCCGAATAAGCTCAATTGAAACCATGAATACAATAAACACTCATTAATCCAAGTTCTAATAAACCGGACTTCGCTTCATCCGGACTGCCATTTAGATGCACATACAGTACAAGGCGTGTTGGTCCAGTACATAATAGGTATGCGCATACTACCTTTATTTTCTCTTATACAGTTTCATGTGTCATTTTCTTGAATTCAAAATACAATTTTTAATGTGTACAGTACTTTTTTATGTACTTTGGCTCAATTTATCGGGTTATTTCATTTAATCTGGAATTTCATTAATGCGGGCGACGTTAATCCCCTATAAGCCTGGATTAATGACGTTTTACTATTGTTGTTTTCATGTGCCAGCTAAGCTGGCAATTTGGGATGCGCTATTTCATTTTTCAAACTGTGCTGTAAGTTGGTTCGAAGTCCGACTCCCACAGTACGCACATACCACTGGAACAAGAACCAATTTATACAACAGGAAACCATTTAACATTACAACAACACATTCACCCAAAGAAGGACAAAAGCAGAAGAGATAAATTGCATTCATATCCGAGTCGGACTCGAACCCAGGAACTCCCCATCTGCAGTTGCACTACTCTGACCACTAAGACGGTCGGCACATTTTATTGTATTATATGTTGTACTTTTATAATCGTGACAATGAAAAGAAACTTCAAAATTTACAATGAAGAAAAACAAAATTTCGCTTCTTGTTATTACATCTATCTGCTAATAAAAACGAACAATAACTGCTTCATATGTATTTGTGTGTGAGAGAATCTTGATAAATTGGAGAATGTGTCTTACAATGGCTTCTGCAAAAAAAAAAAAAAAAAAACCTAGACATTGCAACCAATGGCAAAGCGAAATGGGGGGGGGGGCTCTAATCCCTTGATTTTTTGCATGTATTTCCAATACCAACACAGTAGTTTACCTGTAAGAAATGTTATGATCTATATGAGGTAAATTCTGGCTGCTCTAGGAATTTCAATGCATTCCCTCAAAAAGTTTTTTTTTTTCCTTTTTAATCTTTTATAATAATTTGAATGCGCAATTTGAAATTTCTACACAATTTTATTACCTCAACAATGGTTGTCAATTATATACATTTGTCAATTATTATACTACGTTTGTCCATTAGAAGGGAAAAGGTCTACGTTTATCAATTACAGTCTTTAAAACATAACAAGGTGAAAAAACTGACTACTGTCGACCTGCCGGGTCGTAAGACCCTGGTCTACCTGCACATTAAAAGCAAAACGTGACTCGCCAGTTGAAAAAATCGATATTTCTCTTGCAGATCATTTACAGGTGGTTTCATTCCAGCCTTCCGGTGGTATCTTTAAAAATAACAGACCCACCTGTGGAATGTGATGAGACCCATCGGGGGCCCCGAGAGTGTGTCACGAAAGCACATCGTCTGCGTCGTCCGGAGAGTGTTCACCTTGAGTCGGTGTCGGGGTCAACGCACCCCACACACTCGACAGGTAGGCACACAAAAAAGAACCCAAGGTCAGTCGCGGAGAATCCCGTCGTCGCCTCTCTCTCTCTCTTCGCGAGCGCGGGAACTGTTTCGTCGATTCCTAAGGAAGGGGATGCCCAAGATCAATATAACGTTGCTGGATTTGGAGTCAGAAAATAATCAGTCGTGAAAGTAGGGAAGGGGTCGTGAGGGAGGCCTCCAGAAGAGGAAAAATAGGTGGTGTTGAGTTGTATGAATTTTCCCTCCAAATGAAAAAAAAAATAAATAACGGTATTATAGAGTGAGGAGGAAGTTGGGAGTAGCGCTTCGATAATCCAGTTTAACAAAAGATGGGGATGATTCGGATAAAGGATAATCTGGTTCATCGAAAATGATTTTTTCAATTAGTAAAACGTTTTTTTTTTTTTTTTTTTCAGAAAATATACATTTGCAGTGAAATAAATGTATTTTTTTCTATTTACAATTCATACAAAAAATATTAACACTCCTTCAATTATATCCAGAAATTTAAGTAAGTTAAATAAAACCATACTGTACCTTGCGTTAATGTTTAAACTTGTTTCCAATGAATGAAATATAATCCATTGATAACTTTCAAAATAAATTAAAAATAAATAAATTTTAATTTTTACAATCTTTAGAAAATCAGTCCTTGTTATCTGTAGATTTGCATTGACGAAGACTTTTTGTATTGTTGTTTTTATATTTTCTTATGTATAACTTTTGAATCGCTGGTTCCAATTCTGTAACTAACGCGATTTCGCGAAGATTCACTGGCTAAAAACAACATTTATACAATATAAAGCAGATTTCTTAAAAAATGAAGTCCCTTTCTGACTTTTCACGAGTAACTTGAAAATAAAATATTTACTTTCACTCATAAACATAAAAAACAGACATTCAGGATAACTTTGATCCACAACTTCTCTATTTTTAACTTCTCCACTTAAAAAAAAAATGCAGTTACTGCATTTTTTTGCTTAAAACTGAAAAAAATACTTTAAGTATAACTTATTTTTCAAGAACATAATGAAACTATAAATATCATTTTAACTGAATTATTAATTTTGTTCAAAGATATCCTGGCATTGAAGTTTAATTTTGAACCATATTAGGAGAAATTTCATATAAAAAAATTATGTTACTTGAAGTAGTGCAACTTTAAGAGAGAAAAACAAAGCGTCTAAATCAGTGAATCCCAACATGTGGGCAATCGCATACGAAGGTGCGATTTGGATCCTCAAGGGGGTGATATAACAATAAAAAGGCAGCGAGTATCGAAACTGAAAACAAAACCGAAAGTAAAGAGTTCAAACAAGGAATCACTGGTTAAAAAATAAACAAAGTTCAGGAGTTTCTTCCTCACACCTAAGTTGCATCTTTAGAGCAAGAATTAGTAAATGGAGAGAGCAAGTCCAATCATAAGGCTTAGCAATTGCTGAGGCAAGGACTCTATGTCACGTGACTCACCAACGACGAATGATTGACACGTTTTGCATGAAATGCTAATTTCTTCCAGTTCTATGCTTTAAAATATATCGCCTGACCTGAAGAAAGTCTTCAGTCCCTAAGGAATTATTTAATTATTAATCTAAAAACTTATGAATTAAAAAAAAAAAATTTTGTCTTTAGATTTAACATAACTAGTGCTTTTAACCCCTCTCCAATTGAAAAAAATAATAAAAATTTCATTAAAAAAATGTTCTTCTGTTTTTAAAAAGTCATCCTAAGATCTTGGTTAAGTATTTCCCTTCAAATACCCATCAGTTCGTTTTAGAAAATAAAGGGGGAAAATCGTAAAAAATTTACTTTTATTTATTTATTTTTTTAGTTATTGAGGGATTGAAAAAAAATACTTTGTTATATACTGTCAGTTTTCTACAAATTAAAGTAAATAATTACATCCTCAATAATTATTCACCAACGACAACTTATGTTTTTTTTTTTTTTTTCAAGGAAGAAGGGGTTATTGCTTCTTGCTACATGAGGGGAATTTGTCACTTACATAAATGAAAATGAAGCGTATTGAAAACTTTTTTTTAAATGTGAAGTCTAGAAACAGTTGAATGGGAAATCAGATATTTCTGTGTTTTTCCTCACTACTAATAAAAAAGCTGGTTTTGAACTACGAGTATGTAACTTCTATGTTTATTTATTTTTGATAGAACAAATTGCGTTTCAAATTGTAAAGAAATCCAACCTCTGAAAACAGTTACTATATGGATGCACACTATGCTTTTTACTGGTGCATAAATTATTTTTTTCCAGCATTGTTCAAGTAACTGTGATGGTGGTACTTGAAATGTTGCAATTTCTAAACTGAAATATAGTAGACCCTCGTTTTATGCGAGGTTACATTCCATGGAAATGTCGCGTAAATCAAAATTAAAAATTGAAAATTGAAATATTAAATTGAGACCTAATAATAGTGATAAAATAGGGCTAAGGTTCCATAGATGGGAAAAAAAATATTTCATTCTAGTGATGATCGATATATATGCACGACATGCATAAAAAAAAAACAAATTAATTTTGTGTTTATAAAAATTAGCTGACTATGATAGTATTTTGGCAGCCATTAAGAATTTTTCTCTGTAGTTCTTTTCAGAGCATTAACGCATCTGTTATCACTTGCGCCATTTCCATGATAGAATCTTCCTTCACTAACAGATCAGAAATCATTTGCAGTTGTCAAGGTATGGCTCAAAATTTTCAATGTGAATGTTTTTGGTATTGTGTCATGAATGTTGGTATCCTAGTTGGTTTTGACCTCCTTTGTCACTCCTAAAAGCTCTTCTTCCAGTGAGTTCTGAACTGTGTGAGTCTAATAACTTTACTTCCAGAAAGAGCTCTGGAACTCTGGAACCAATCGCATAAAATGTCTCAGTGACCCAAGCTCGATTATTAGCAAGCCAAAATACAGTTTATTACGTGTAATCTGCAATCTTTAGGAGTTTGGATTTTGAAAGAGGGGAAAATTTTATCTGTTTGCATACCACATCCGAGTAAAACCGAAACTCACCCGCGTAATACAAAATAAAGGTGTCAAATCTTAAGGGGTCTAAGGACCTTTAACCTTCAAAAATTTCGATTTTCTAGAAAAAAAATATATATGTTATGTACAATTTAATTCTGAACAATTTGATACCTTATTTATTACCATACGCCAAAAACTTTTCAAGTTATCGTAAAAATGCGTAAACTTTCCCAATAGAGATTTATGTTAACAGCAGCTGTTTAAGCCTCTTTGTCTCAGGTGCCGGTTTCTTCGGTTTTCTCGTTTTGCGCGCACGATATCTCAGAATGTTTCTTATATATTTTTGTAAAACTTTTCATGCATGTTTATCTGGTATATTTTTATGATCTGAACCTAAATTTTAACTTAAAATGAAAGTTAATCTTTAAAAAAATATATTTTTGCACAAAATTTTGGAAATTTTCGATATTAACTTATAAAATTTCAAAAAAATAAATAAATAAATAAATAATTAAAAAACAAATAAATAAATTTAGGTTCAGGTCATAAATATAAACCAGATAAATATACATTTAAAGTTTTACGGAAATATATAGGAAAATTTCTGAGATATCATGCGTGCAAAACGAGAAAACCGAAGAAACCGGCACCTGAGAAAAAGACGCTTAAACAGCTGCTGTTAACATAAATCTCTATGGGGAGAGTTCACGCATTTTTACGATAACTTGAAAAGTTTTTTGTGTATGGTAATAAATATGGTATCAAACTGTTCAGAATTAAAATATGCATAGCATATATTTTTTCTGGAAAGTCGAAAATTTTGAAGGTTTAAGGTCCTTAGACCCCAAACCGCGTATAATCGAAGCCGCGTAAAATAAACCAGCGCAAAACGAGGGTCTACTGTATTGATGCTTAAAGTAAGAAGTCTTAAAATCCCCAATATTAGCTGAAAACATAAAAATCAAATCAAAAAGATAATAAGTAGAACAAATGACGAAATGAGAGAAAAACAAACGTCTGAACCGTCGGATAATCGGACAGTCGACTATCCAGTTTGAGTTCATACAAATAATCTGGCGCTCGAATGAAACTCTGTTACATCCTTATTTAAATGTAATACAATGAACAAATATAAATTGTTTTCGTTAGTAGAAATTCATACAATAGGAGAAACAATCATTTAGCACCTATCATATAGAAAGAATAGCCAGAGAAAGTAACGATTATTTCTGTGGTGCTAGAAAACAAACAAAGAAGCAATCAATTACTAAGTACAATGGCATCTAAACAGTGTCCACAAAACATAAAGAATAAAATGAATACTCAGTCCACGGAGAAGCACGTAGGAAGAAAAAGTCAATTAGACGATAAGTTGTATGTTTTGATGTACTTTTATTGTTACTGATGTTGAAAAAATTCAAGTGCGTAGTAAATATTCTTCAATGATACTAAAGGTGACTATTTGGTTACATTGCAGTCTAATCCTCAAGTCAATAAAAGTTTGCTTCAAAACTGCTGTCATTTTGACATCAATGAAATTCAGTTTAACGAATGTCAATCGATTTACTTGTGGTTTACGTGAAAAAGACGTTACTTTAGAACCGGTGTTTTACCAAAAATGTGCACAGTGCATAGTATATTTATTATTACTCTATTTTCTCCGTGAAAAAATTCAAATTAAGATTATTTTTATCTAAAAAGCTCAATATCTTCTTCGCAGACACATAGACTATATAAATAGCATTGGAGCTACAAAAAAAAATCCATGTTTCAAAAATAAAGAGTTTAAATCTGTCATCAAAGTAAAAAAAACTTGGATAGTAGTTGGGCACTAGTGGCTGCAATCATCTTAGGGGAGTTAGTTATATTTTGACCTCCTGAGACGTTAAGGACCAGAGAACTTTGTTAACTAAGTTCAAGATTGTTTCATGAATTATCAAAAATGAATAATTTAGAAATTTTATTTATTTAATTTATTCTTTTTTCATGCTATGCAGCAACAAAAATCTTTATTTTAGTAAAACAGAACATAATTGTTAAAAAAAATTCGTAATCTTGTTCTGAAAACCCTGCAAGTGTCAAAAGTGTACCTCTGAGCTTATACGATCCTTAAAGAGTTAATATGCTGAACTTTGATGTGATAATTTTTAAAATGTATATTTACATCAAATTTTTTTTATTATAGTTTTACGGAGATAACACTAGAGATACGATGTAAGGTTGTCAGTTGCACGCTGTTTAAAACTTTGATTACTATTTCCTTGATGGTTACGTTAATAGACTATTCTCAATGATTGAATCTGAAACGTGTCCGATTCTGAATGGTGATAAAAATTTGCAGCTGGAACGACGCGTTCAAAATCTCTAATCTGGTTATTGGTCTAGCTTTTTAAAAACAAAAAACTCAGGCGTGTTAAAAATAAAATTTTCTTGTAATATATATATATATATATATATATATATATATATATATATATATATATATATATATATATATATATATATATATATATATATATATATATATATATATATATATATATTAGGGTGGTCTTTATTTATATGGGAATTTTTTTTTTTTCGAAATTCAACAAATGACGCCCCCTAGTTTTATGACACTATAATAAAAGTAATATGTGCGAAATTTGAATTCGATGGGTCAATAATAACACGTGCACCTAGGATGTTGAACTTTAACATTTTTGATAATTTTCTCACAAATCTCCGAGTTTACTTCAAACCCTGTACATCGTTTCTCCTAGGTTTGCAAAATATTTTTACACTGCACACATCAGCTCGTTTCTAATTGCATATGCTTCAGGCAAGGGTGGTAAAAACTAACAGTTTTATTGTTGAAAGTCACACTGCTATGCTCTTTATAAATCGCTATTGATGTTAAATACTGTATCAAACAAATTAAAGTCATATCTTAGTTTAAATTTCTATATAGTCTGTCATTTTTGGGGGCCCCTGGAGCTAGAGGGCTCCTAAGCCAGGCTTCATGGGCCTATGGGTAAATCAGGCAAGATATTTGAAGCCATTTTAGTTAGCTTGTTCTTTTATCATTAACTTCTACTTCGTAACGGACCACATTGGGTTCCAGATTCCTTTTTGGTTTAATGGTCCCTCTCACTCTCCTAACGGGCAAAGGGGGTGTTGACGCCCATTTAAGAACCATTCTTTTAGTTAAGTGAATAAAGAAAAGCATTTTACATCCTGTTTTCCGCTTTGCAATAAATCCTCCCGAAAGAGACAAACAATAGGATGTCGAGCCTCCCAAAAGCTGTGGATGCATCGGCCCATGCTCACATAATGGTTACCATGACGTCACTTCTGAACAGGTATCCCACGTGAGTCCGGTGACTCAATTGTGAGAACACACACACACCACCCCGTCATTCATTCACTCCTTCCCACGGATTGCTGGAAAGTTCGTCGGGCGGAAAGAAGTGACAACTCATATCACGGAAGTGATTCTTGCCCTCCAATGTATATTCGTTTGATGCATCGTGGTAACGAAAACGGCACGTTTTAATTATTCCGTGAAAGATGCGTGGAAAAGAATAGAGAATAAAGAGACTTAGGATTGAGTTTAGCCTATAGTTAGAAGTATTAGGGAGAGAGGAGAAGATAATAAGATTCTTTTTTCAAACAGATTTTTTTTATCAAGTTATATTTTTAACTAATGATGCAGTCACCCTGTTTGCTCCCTAGCAAACAAATTTTCTACCTCTGATCAATAAGAATAAATTAGTTTTCGAGCAAAATATCTGGAGATCGCATTTTAGATATCAACCAAATTTTCCCGTTTTTGTCACTTAAAAAGTGCTGTATGATTAGAACAAAGAGAAATCAGATGGTGCAATGTCGGGAGAGTATGTTCCATCGATTTCTTACGGCTTTTTATATAGGATTAACATGAATGTTTCATCGGGTTTTGAAACACAGTATTTTGATTGGCAGACGATCTACAAAGACGAGACAAACGGTTAAAGAAAAGATACAGACACTCTCCAAGTTTCTGGTACATACAATAAATGTTTAATGTACACAAATGGTCCCCCTGCACAAATCACAACATTAATCCAGTTCCTGAAATTAGAGGTCCTTAGTCGTAGTTTGCAATTCATAATTTTAATTTAACGACTCCAATTTCAGATCCAGTCGTCATTTTTGACAACCAAATTTTCATAAAAAATTAATGTGACGATCTTAATTTCAGACCCCGTCGTACTTTTTATTGTAAGTTCATGTATAAAGCTGCGATAGCTTGCGTCTATAAATGTAAACATATTTCTTCTGTATGCAAAATAAAGTTTTCTACAGTAGAGTGAAGCGTGATTATAGTAACTGTAGGAAGTTAAGACTCTGCTTAAGATATTTCAATTATTTTAAAGTTACGCCTAAGCAGAACGTTTTGGCAAGGATGAAAAAAGCTTGGTGTCAACGAGACGCTTAATTTTTATATCCCAATTTTGAACCCTGGATGCATTCGTGCAGTGCTTGCAGCAATGCTGGCATTGGGCGTAGATCAACTTTTCCTTCACATAATCTTGCAGGAAGAAATCAAATGCAAGTCTGCGACAGACATCAAAAGCATGCTATAGAACGTCTTAAAGGTTGGAGTTCGAACAGATGGCATGCTGGATTAAGGTTAGGATGTTTACCGTGTGACCAAGGGCGAACATATTGAACATTTGCAGTATCTATTAGAAGCTTGGAAAGTGTATTGTATCTCTTCATGCATCAATTGTCTCTGCAGGTCGTATATCTGCCGAAACGCAAGGTTTTGAAATCCGGTGAATCATTTGGGCTCCCTTGTATCAAACTGAGAAATGAAACTAGATTTTAGATACTTTAACTTCGTACTGTTTCAATGTGAATTTCTGCCTTTCCAGTATAAAACTAATCAAGCTCATAAGTAAATTCTGGTCTACCACCTGAAGCAAAACTGAATTCCATATTTTCGTAGGACTTGCGATGAATTTCCCTATAATTAGTTGAATATGACATTTAAGGGACAATACATTAAAAAAAAACTTCTTTATAAAGGACAATTTCATCGACCAAGTTGTCGTCTCAAAAGAAAAGCCGAGTTTTAATACAATAATTATGATCAATTATGCATGATTTTATATTATCAATAACATCAACTTATGGATCATTTAATACAGAAAGGAGGAACCTAACAAAGTAAAAGCTTTCTCTTTCTTTTTACCGTTTTCTTCTGATAAGTCTTACATTCCCTCAGTGACAGCAAATTGTAATTTTCCTTTATCTTTTGGCGAACAAGAAGTCCGGAACAATTAAGCGTAAGCAAACCAAATTCATTCATTCTTCTTTCGGTATCCATTTTGCATTTACATAGTAATAAGTAAAGCATAAAAACATTCACATTGAATCAAGAAACGTATAGTGAACCATGGGTGCTTATGCTTAGGGCTGTCGACTCCGAACACAACAAAACACATTCTCTCAAGCGTCAAAAATAACAGCTTATATCGAATAGATAGATATAAATTCATTTAACCTCGACAAGCAAATGTTCAGGTTCATTTAATGCATGAAAAAGCCAAACGCTTTTGCATTTCATATTAATTACAAATTCTTCCAAGTGTAACAGAAGAGATTGCGCCTCGGCATTTTTCTTTTTTCGTTGAACGCAAACAATTTGTGAAGAACTGCGATTAGTCAATGGAAGAAAGGCTTTGTAGAGCATGGAATCAATTCGATATCACCTGGAATATTCAACTGAATTCTGCAGCGCCAAGTACAATTAATCGTTAGTGTAAATTCAAGAAAGTAAGAAGCAACGACCAAAAGTGTTTTAGGTAAAGCAGAATGTAGACAACAATAAACCATACAAAAAAGATTGACTTAGAAAAAAAGGAAGACGCTACAGTAAGATGTAAACTGAATAACTGCAATGAGTTCTGCTTGAATGCAAGGTGGAACAGAAAGATTAAAATATTCAGCTTTATATATATATATATATATAAAGCTGAAGATCTTCAGGAATTTTGCTGAGTTAGAGCCCTAGATCTTATCTAAAATAGTGACACGTCTGTCATTTTGGGGCAAGATGCCGCTTTTTTCCTATGTCTGTTATAATGAAGTAGCGTGTTTTTCCTCTTGTGGTGCTTCTTATTAACACGGAGTTAATAAGAAACAACAATCAAACAGCAAAACACGCTACTTCACCATAGCAGATATAGGAAGAAGGCATGGTTTAGCTTCATGATCGATCGCGGACGTGTCGCTACTTATTCTAGGATTCAGGGCATTAGGCCGAGTAACACGTTGGTAGCAAGGGCGCCCATATAGGGGGGCAAGGAGGGGCGCGACCCCCCCCTTAGAAATTAGAACTTCCTTGTTTTAAGTACTTTTTTCTTCGCAAAAATGTAAAATCATTTCTTCTCCAGCCATCAATGAACAAGTAATTAAAAATGTCAAATTTTAATGACTCTAATCTGCCCTGAAATCCGCTTCCATGGGGAAAATATCCTGCTAAACCATGGTTTAAAATATCTGAGCCTCCCCCCTTGCAATATTGCATATGGGCACCCATGGTTGGTAGTGTAGAAAACCGTTTTTTTTCCAAAATATTCTGCAGTTAACTTATAGAGAATAATTTTTGGCTTAAATTGCAATTGAAATGTCTTGAAAAAATAAAAGCACTCGGGCACCTTTTTGTTGTAGAGCAACCATGTTTATAGCAATATCCCTTGGATATAAGCATACACCAGTTAGTTTCAAGTAATATTTGATTTCATGATGGATCATTTCTTTCAAAATGTGAGACATTACCTTTTACCAGTAGAAAATTTACCCCAAGAGTTTCAGTAGTTCTTGAGATTTTTCAATGACCCACTATAATTTCTCTTTTTTGTTAAAAGTTGTTGTTTAATCATCAAAACGGCTTTAGTAGTTCATAAATTTTGCCGTTCGTCCTTAGTTTGTTGTTCCTTAGCTCTTAAGATATTTCATTGCATTATTGTAGGATTTTAAACACCTTCAAAATAGTTCTCCTGTAGACACCAGCTATTCTCTTATTTGTTAGGATTGATACCTTGGACAGTAATAGTTTTAGGTTTATATTCAAAATGTATGACTTGCCCCATGAACACACACTTGTTTTGGATAAATATCGAGACTTGTTACAAACAAGCAAAGTGAAAAATATTCTTAGTGACATTAGAAAGACCAGAAAAGATATTACCGACACCAAAGTCTGTCAATTAATCCTAAGAAATAATACATTGAAAGAGCAAATACAGTCGAGCCCGCTTAATGGAATATCGGATAATAGAATATCCCGCTTAATGTAATGAAATTCCAATGTAATACTCCATTGATGTGTGTTATTTTTATCCCGGATAATTTAATATCCCGCTTATTAGAATAACTTTTCCTGGGAAATTGCCTATTCCATTAAGCGGGCTCGACTGTAGTTGTGAACATTTTTAGAAAGCTGAAAAGTTTGACTTAGGTCCTGGGAATACTGCAACCAGAGATAATGCTTGAATTTTCGTTCAAGCATGAAAGCACTCCTTGACATTCTTCTGGAAGAGAAATATTCATTTTGAAGGAGTGAAATGTGCGAAAATAGTAAAGAAAGGGGCAGGGAAAGAAATATGTGTAGTATTAAAATTGCGTATCCTTTAGAATGTTTTGACATTTTTAGTTGTGGAAAAGTGAAAAACATACAAATATAATATTTTTCAAACCCAATTGCTCTCCCTCAAACACTCCTAACTTTTCTAGAATGCGAAATTTTTATGAAAATTCAAAACGTGAAAGTGCTTCTGACTCATTACTTGAGGTGCACTTTCGATTTTCAATACGTGAAATATGCGTAAAAGGAGCGTAAAAATTATCTCCGACTTCAACTCAATAGCATCCCTTCTTCCTCCGTGGTCAGTTACCAATTATTAGCTTCGAACTAACTTGTAAGGAAGATATTTTTGTTATTAGGTACATTATGGAAATACATAAAGATTTCTGTACCGGCAGAAGTTCTTAAATGACACTGAAGTCGAAGAGCACCCATCCGTCAAACTTTCCCAGAATGCGTGTCAACAAACAGGCAGCGTGGAATCGGTTGCACACCCCGCAGAGCAAGTTGGTCACGGTCCGGGCGGCCCAGATGGATCTGTGCATGAGACAATGGAATCGCCACGAACGTGTCACGGAAGAGACGAAAGAGAGAGTGAAATATGCCCACAATCTCGGCAAAATTCTCCCACTCACGGACACGAATTGCGAGACACTTGGATGAAAGATGCCTCCTCACGATGCGCCCTGAGAGAGGATGCAGTTTTACATCAACAAATTTTATTTTGAAAACAAAGGTTGATGAAATATGCCTCCACATGATGGACTCTGAGCGAAATTATAACTTAAACTTTACCTGAGCAAATTTTGGTTTGAAAACACAGGTTGATGAAATGTGCCTCCACATGATGAACTCTGGGAGAAGGTATAACTTAAACTTTACCTGAGCAAATTTTGGTTTGAAAACACAGGTTGATGAAAACTCAACACAATGCTCCCTATAAGAAGGTGCAACTCGAGCTTTACATGAACAAATTTCATTTTGAGAACACAGGTAGATGAAAGATGTCCCAGCATGATGCACTTTAAGAGAGGGTGTAGTTGGAGCTTTACCTGAGCAAAATCCATTTTGAAAACTCAGGTTGACAAAAGATGCCCCCATATGATGCACTCTGAGAAAGGGTGCAACTTGAACTTTGCATGGACAAGTTTTATTTTGAAAACACAGGTTTATGAAAGATGCCTTCGCGTGATGCACCCTTAGAGAAGATACAACTCTACCAAAACAAATTTCATTTTGAAAACACAGGCTGGCGAAAGATGCCTCCATACGATGCATCCTTAGAAGGAAGACAACTTTTAGCTCAGTCTGAACAAATTTTATTTTGAAAACACAGGTTTATGAAAGATGCCTCTGCACGATGCACCTTGAAAAAGATACAGTTTTACCTGAATAAGCTCCATTTGGAAAACACAGAATTCAGGTTAACAAAAGATGCCTCTTACTTGTATTGAGGGTGCAACTTGAGCTTTACCTGAACAAGTTTTTATTTTGAAAACATAGGTTGATGAAAGATGCCTCTGCAAGATGCACACTGACAGAGGGTGCAACTTGTGCTTTTCCCTGGACACATTTTTTTCTTTGAATCTACCAGTAAGGTACCACATGGTTCGCAATAAGCGATCGTTAGTCGTATTTGTAACTAAAACTTTGAGTTTAACGACACCGATGTCATATCTAGTCGTCAATTTTGACGCCTAACCTTTTATTAAAAAAAATTATAATTAGACGACAACGTAATTTTATGACCAGTCGTTGTTTTTTTACTGCCTTGCTTAGATTTTTTTTTTTTTTTTTTTTTGTGGTATCTTTTTTTCAAATAGATTTCTTGACGTAAATGACAATTCAGAGTAATCAACAAGTATTTTCAATCTGGAAACATTTGAACGAGTTGGCTTTTAACTGGAAGCAACTACAAAATTCTATTAGAGACCTCACCAAGCTATGAGGATTTGGGCTCATTAGCGGCGTAATGACAGCAAATATCTATTACGCAGACACGTAACATGGCCCCAATAAATAACCTAAAATTACTCGCAAGCAGACCCTTTTGCCAATAAAAACAAAACTAGACTTCTAGCTTAGCTGTGAACCCTGACCCTTAATTACTAGATTAATTGAATTTATATAGTTGAATGTTAGGGTCAGTTTTAATAATTCTGACCTTTTTTTTTTCCTTTTTTTGAGCACGTTTATGTTTCCTTTAAAAAATATGTTATTTGAAGCACATAGTAGAAAAGGGGCTGTAAACAAAATTAAATATTTCGAGGTAACTGGTACAAATGGTAGGAGAAATTCTTACATGTTCTGGAGTAGGAGATGATGATAACAGCCCTTGTAGGAGGTGCAGCTAGAGGGCATGACTGAGAAAAATCTTTCAATGAAACCTATCCTACGGTTTGAACTTTGCACTTGTTTTACTCAAAACTTTAACAAGCCCACTTATATCCAATTTGCTTTTCCCTTACTAGATCGTTTTAATTATTTAGAATATTTTTTCACCCCAAAAATGCAGAAAAAAAAAGTAATTAAGTTTCTTAATTATTCACTTAGGCTCTCAAAGGAGTAGTCATAATTAGTCCGTAGTGAGTTTCGGGGGTAATTTCTAAACACTTACTTTTGTTTGTGATTTCGATCTGAACATGCTTGGATGGGAGTTATGGCAACTGGTGCTAAAAGTTGGATAGCGAACATTTATTGAATTCAGTAAACTTATAAATAAGTGGTGAGCATAATCACCCCCCTACCCACTCATAAGAAATTCAACACTAAATGATAGTCTATTTTACCGGTATAACCAATAGTTCATTTAAATAGGAGACTTTTAAAGCGAACAAATGCGGTATTACATTTAAATTGCACTGTACAGTGTATGCTGTAAGTTGCCTTCACTGAGCTAAGGCACAACTAATTGTATATACCGACGTCTCACTTGCGGCATCCAAATTCAGCAGTTTTTGCTCTAAAATTAGACAATATCAGTTTGGAAAAGGGAAAAATATTGAAAAAATATTTGACTATAAAATACATTTGTGTATGAATAAAATTGATGCATGTAAAAGCATATTGGCTGGTTAACCTTTCATTGGACAAACTGCTATCTCCAAAGTTCGAAAATTGCTTCTCAAAGTAAGACTCACGAATGTTAAAAAAAAGAAAAAAAAAACCTCACTTGAAACGGAAGGATAATACACATTATCAAAATCATCCAAATAAAAAAAGAAAGTAGTTAGGGTCTTTGTTTTCTTCCATTAATGCCCACCCGAAATTTTTCGAACTCCTGATGACCTTAACGGCTTCTTTGTCATCGCCTTCCATCACTCTTTATATCTGGTTGTATTTTCCACGAAGAAAGAAGCGCGAGCTTCTGGTAAACAACATTGAATATCTTTTTCTGTCATTCTATTGAATCTGAATTCCTCCGCAAAGACGTTGTCATTAACTGTGACCGACTCTTTCACGTCCTGCTGCGCAGGCATTAGAAGAAACGTCTCATTTAAATAAATCTTTTGTTTCTTCTCTTTTCATCGTAACCCAGATTTTTTCCCGTGTAAATTCTCCCTTCTATTTAATCTCTTTTGTCTCGAAACTAACTTAGTTGCTTTCTCGTCCTCAATGTCACGCTCCACAAAGCGAGACTTATCAAACGAAAAACTAGTTCTCCCTCAGCGAGATCGGCTAAAAATCATTTAAATGGTACCTATCAGCTTGATGCAGTTTTCAAAAGCTGTTTAGAAAGTAAAAGAATGTAACAGAGAACGATCAGGAAGAATATTGTTTTAGGAAAAGTTAGTAGCGTTACTTCACTTTGCGGATTCAGAACACGGATATTTTTCGTTAAACCGGGCTGTGTTTAGTACTTTGTATCTTCAGCGAATTTGGTCCGTTTACCTCCAAATTTATTGAAGAGAAAAGCTTTTTGATTTCAGTGACATAAAAGTAATACTACGCCACTAACTTCGTCTTAAAATTTAATTGTTTTAATTCAATAAGCAATATACACAACTAAGCAAATTTAAAGCTTTGTCATCACTCTGATTATTGATGTTTCTACCCAGGGCTAGGGAGAGTGGAGGGGGGGGAAATGATCGACTCTGACTCTGACTTCTGAAAATTTAAAACATGTGATTCTGACTCTTTTACCCCAAACTCAGCTCGATTCCAATTCTGCAGCCTTTTCAGAGATCCAGATTCGTTGCGAGATTGATTTATTCCGACTTATGGTAATTTAAAGATTCCAACTATTTTACTCCAAAATAAGTCCAATTCCGACTCCAGGATTCCGGCTGCCATGGTTCTATTTGAAATTGTAATCAGGATTCTTAACAAGAAAGTACGCAGATTGCCTTTAAAAATCTAGTTTTGAATAAAAATTAAATATTGCATTTTTAATTTCAGTAACATTGTTTTTGGCAACTCTGCTAAGCAAATAGGCGCTTTCTTTTAATTACTTTGGCGAAACACTTGAGAAAACGCGCCAAGTCTTCCACGATATGATAAACTACTCGAATACTGTTTTTGGCACGAGTTTTGTCATGATGTTCAACTTCGAAGAGTTGTACGATATCAGGAACATTAGTTTTGACCGGGTACCAATTCTTCTGCAATTGGGATGACGGATAGGATAATATTACAGTTTATAATGTGGTCACGGCGAAATTTGAAAATTCTTGTCGCCACAGCCTACTGTTCCATTAAAATGTGAAAATTTTACAAAGAAATAAATTAAGTCACGAAAAACTACTTAAAGTTCCACTAAAGTGCAATAAGTTCAACAAATTCTATTAACAGTGGCATAAAATACAAAATTATCCGCTAAAACTCCATTATTTAACATTTATCTTTCTCAGCAACCGCGTTACCGTTGCCCAGTCTATCTGCACGTAAAGATAGCTCCAATCGGGATTTGGGAGTTTGGCGAGCGGACAGGGAGCAGAGGGCTCTGTTCCCTAGTAATACTTAAAATTCTAACTTCATCAGCTCTAAATTTGTGACAAAAGGAGTACGGAAGCTCTCAGAACTTATTTCCATTCCTAAAAACCAGGATTAAGTCAAATTTTAAAAGCTTACATAAATTTGAAGAGAAGTACAGAGGCTTTGCTCTCGTGAGCTAAAGAAAATTAGAGGTCGCCACCTGCCATAGGATAATTAAATAAAAAAAGTAAAAATAAAAATGAAGATTAAAAAAAATGGCTGGTCATTCGCCACAGGATTGACACCTCAAAAACTATATTACGTGCACTAAATTCAATAAATAATCGTCAAAATATTTTACACCAAATCAAGAGGAATGTATTACTTTCATTAATAAATGAAGATTAATATTTAAAAATTAAAAAAAGTTATCGTTTATCCCTTTGAGTAAAGAAAGCTGTAACAACTTCAAGAAAGTACCTTGGAATCAAATTATTACTACCGGCCACTGGTGACTTAAAAATAGGATTGCCAGATTTCTGAAATGTTAAACCGGGACGCTCCCCCCCCCCCCGGTTGTTGGTTTTCAAAAGGAAAAACAACCCTTAATTCTCAAAGCTATGAACAAATGGTTACTAATTACGAGCTTAAGCCAGGGGTAATAATAAATGACACAAGCAGATAAATTTAAAAATTTTATTTCTTACACGTCAATATTTAATAGTTACTTTAGTAAGAAGAAACTAGCCGACCCGTGCGGAACTCCGCACTGTGCTTCGAATCGTTTCATAAGGTACTCCACTCTTTAAAAATTTCAAAGAAAAATCATTATGAAGAAGAATGAAGAAAAGTAAACGGATTAAAGTAAACGGAAAAAATTAAACGCATAAAAGATGGCATGTAACTTAAAGACATCAGTAGCAAAACCTCGTTAAATATAATGGTGTGATAATGTGATCATCGCTCACATTTTGGTTGTACATATTTTCAATGCAAACATAAATATCATTAAAAGTTTCTAATCGTGAAAAAGCAGTAGTTGTGCATGTAAATAAAGGGGGTTGTGGTTAATATAATCCTGCTTATGTGAGCCTCTGACGGAAAAAAAGAAACATTAAACGGATACTTATTGGCATGGATTCGAACTGGCGCCGTTCTGATTACTAGCACGACACTCCAACCAACGGATCAAATACGCTAAATTTCAAATGCTATTCATTGAAGCAATGTGCAATAAAAAAGAGCAAAAAAAGCTTTTTGCCCCCCTCCCCCCCAAAAAAAAGACCATGGATCTATGTTTTATCATTAGCCAGCATCATACGCTGCTTTAAAATAATTCGTAAAACACGGAATTTGATTAAGGAATGAGGAAGATCTCGCGTACCGATTGAGACAAACATTCTAGAGAAAAAATAAATTAGATGGAAAAGAAGTGTTTTTATTTTTGAAAATTGATTCAGTTTCCCATAGCAGGCTGCTTTAACCGTTACGGCTTGGATGCCACCACATGTTTTTCTTTTATACAAACACTTAAAATTCAAAACCTGTTGAACTGAGTCCGGTTTTTAAGTGCAATTTTTCGAGCGTAGACAAAATGCAATTTTTTTTCCGCCGAAAGCAGAGGAGAAAATAATTTCTTATTTATGAAATTGATAGTAATTTTGATGTTTTACTTCGTATTTGAATAAATAGTTAAAGGCTTACTGGGTGAAACGCGTAATTTCAATTTGGGGTAGCATTTTTTTATTTATATAAAAAGTCGCACCCTGCTATTAGAAAAATCTACATTTCTGCATACAAAAGAACTGCACAAAAATGATTCACTCGTTGCCTGAATTTTTAAATCTATTTTTTTTTTTTTTATGCTTACATTATGCTTACTTTTCTGAACGGAGTCAAAGCTTTAAAAAAAAGAAAGAACAGCCTTCGATTAATAGTCTACTTATCTGAATAATAACTGTAGCCTGCATAAAAGAGCGAAACGCCAAGTAGAATTCCCGTCGCATTTATTTTATTGCCTTACGTGTGTTATCTGTTGTATGTTATGAGTACTTGTAATGCGTAATATTAATCTAAATTAGCTACAATGTCGGACATCCCATGCAGGAATCTAACTGTAGTTCATCTAGTTTAGAACCAAACAATCTACCAAAAAAAAGCTTATCAATTTAAACGAACAACTAAGTCCAGTGCTTTTAAGCTTTGTTTTTTTTTTTTTTTTTTTTTTTGAAAAAAAAGGTTAATTGTATTATTTATTTATTTATTTATTTCGTTTTTCGCGGGAAAACGACGCAAAATTTGGAAAATTTAGAATTTTGCTTTAAAAAAAAAATCCACAAAAGAACTACAGGCTGCATCAAGTTTTGCAACAGCAAGGGGCGGTTCCGAAAAATTGGTTTTTAGGCTTAAAGTATATTTTTCGCCATTAGCCGGCCTGATAAGCTTTAAAATGAGGTGGGAATTTCTTCAAGAAATAAGAAAGATCTCGCATACCGACAGAAAAATAATCCACAGAAATAATATTTAAGATAAGACATTAAAGAAAAGTATTTTTATTTTTGAAATTTATGTAATTTGAGGCCGCTTGAACCGTTATGGCTTAGATGGCAGAACGTGTTCACCATTTAACCGAACGGTTAAAATACAAAATCAGTTGAACTAAGTTCGCTTTGTAAGCGTAGCTTTTCGAATGTAGTAAAAATGTCACTGGCTATTTGTTTTTTTGCTGAAAGAAGAAAAAAAAAGATACTTTATCCATCAAGATGTTAGTAAATTTAATGTTTTACTTCGTATTCTAATAAATATTCATAGTTTAACTAAATGAAAAGCGTAATTTCAATTTTGTGTAGTAATTTTTTTATTTGTACAAAGGGTCAAAAACTCTCATTAGAAGAATCTGCATTTCAGTATACATTTTTTTTTCTGAACAAAAATTATTTCATTGTAGTCTGAAACCTTAAACCTCATACTTATATTTTCGATTATGCTTTAGTTTTCTGACCGGAGCCACAGCTTTAAAAACAAACAAACAAAAAACCTTACAATTAAGAATCAATTTAGCTACAGGGTACATCAAGTTTTCGCAACAGCAAGGAGTCTTTCTATCTTATTTATTTTATTATCCCTCTTTTGTCATTTATTGTTTTTAAGTGTTCATGAAATGCGTAATATTTGTCTAATTTTTTGATGCAGATCGTCCGGGCCCTAACACTCGTTCTTCTGGTTACCAGTCGAACGTTCTGTCGGTAATAGCGCAAGTTAAACTTATAAATTTAGCCGAAAAACCTCATTCCGGTGCTTTAAAACAGATTTTTTTTTCGACAGAAAAAACAATTTTTAGACCGTGGGTCTATTTTTCGTCATTAGCCTGCACGATAAGCTTCAAAAATAGGGGTAAATCAAAGAAGTCGATCAAGAATTGAAGAAGATCTCGCGTAGCGACAAAAAACAGGCTACAAAAATAATATATAAGGATATTATGAATGAGAAATTTAAAGTATGCAGTGGGAAATTTTTGTGTATGTTTCAAATGACAAACAAATTATCCTAAATAATTCTACACAGTTAATTTTTATAATTTTTTGGTCATCTGTAATCAAATTTATCCTTTACCGAGACGCGAAGTAAACCGGCCGGGACACCGGGATTTTGCTTGAAAACTGGGAAGTCTGGCAAGCCTACGTTAAGAATCTTCTCAGTTTCACCCTTAACCGTGAGCTACTGCCCATGCAAGTTAAGCCCTCTCATAATCGATATGGCTCAGTTAAGATTCTTCAGAGCCTTTTGCCCCATTTATTCAAAAATATTTTCCATCTCCGCTATTTGAACGTCTGAATTTGCTGACGTCAGTTCCCGAAAGATCTTCGATGACGATTCTTTCGCTTCGAATATGCCCTTTGGGCTAACCTTCTGGAGGGTGCACTGACAATGGGTTTTCGCATCTGCGTGGGGGTTGATGAGGATGAAGAGAACCGAGGAAGGAAATGATGGAGACAAAAAAAAAAAAAAAGAGACAAAGTTAGAAAATTATTACCGCGTAGGTTGTCATGGCGAAACCGCATTATTTAAACAACAGCCCTTAATTTTAATTTTCAAATATGATACATTGATTAGAAGATCTACGATAACTGCAGGATCTAGTAATATTGTTTCTTTTTTTTTGTTTCGGCTTTTAATGAACTGGAATGATTCATGTACGTAATAGCAACTGTATTCAACATTGAAGATTAGTCATGATCCGCAATTTCTCTACTTTTAACTGCCTTACTCATATTTTAATTGTGTTGTTGCATCTATTGACGTAAAACTGAATTAAAGCTTTCGAAGTATTGCATAGTTATCCAAAATTATGAAACAATAACTGTAAAAACAAATTTAAGTGAATTATTAAGCTATATCAAGATTACCACGTCTTTATCAGGGTACTACACAAATAGTGTAATAATGAAAAAAAAAAAATAGATAGCAATTTAATATGACTATTGACATTTTTTTTGGGGTGGGGGCTCATAAATTATGGGTTCTTGTCACCCCGTTATCGAGATATAAGGTTTTGAAGTCGGGCGAAATATTAAGAAAAGTTGACAAATTTAAAAGATTGGTGAGAGGTGGATTTCACAATCTGCAGGTGGCAGCACATCCATCTGAAAAATACAAAAGATATCTGCCATTTCTCACTGAAACTTGCTAAATTTAGAGAGTTTTCTTAAAATTTTGGCTGACTTTAAGGCATTATATTTTGATGTCCGGGACACGAGGGCAAATACCTTATGCGTGCGAAAAGAACAAATTTGAGAAGAGAAAAGGGGTAAGTTCAGAATAAAAACGCACACGCAACACATATTATTATTATTACTATCATCAACATCTTCATTATCAGGGATCGACTACTTCCAGGCGACTAAAAAAACTACTTTGGAAACTAGTTCTTTCAAAAGTCATGTTACACTGGAGTTTCCTATAAATTCTAAGAAATAATTTGTCTTGCGCCTTAAATTTTTTCCTGGCACCTACAATTTTACACTTTTTACCCATCTCTGCTCAATATTATTATTTTGATATGTAAATGGAATTTTTTTTTAAACTCTGATTTCTTTGGAATTAAGTTATTTGCCTTTAATACCAAAGAAATTACAAATAGCGAACAATATCACTTTTCAGCACACAGCATTCATTTTTTATAACTAATTCCCCAGAATATGTATAAGTTGAACTTTTCTTGTTGTTATGCCGAAGTACAGCAACAACTTCTGCTGAATAAACGTTCTTTCATATGCATGAAACATCTGGATGATAACGTCGGGAGTTCTACCTTTTTTCGCAGACGTTGCATACTTAATAGGCCAGAAAATGAAATCTTTCTCTCTGTTTCTCAAATCTCATTGTCTAGTCGTATCAAAACGGAACAATATGTAAAGAAAGCAGAGACGTTTGGAAAAGATTACTTTTAGATTCGAAATACGTTTGGATAACACAGGTTGACATGAAATCTCTGTTTTAAGTGAAAACAGCTTAAAGTTATCTGTAATCAGTCTGGAACAGACGTAACATAGCTGATGGCGAAAAGCCTCATGTAGAAGCTGGGCACCCTCATATATATATAATAGCCAATGATGGAGCAATGCTCCTGACGCCATCAACGATGAAACTCGCGCCGCGCTATGATAATTTGATAATGTGTTTTGATAAAGTTTAAAATGCAGGGAAAGACTTTATTGTGACAAGACTGAACTGGATTCGGTAACTTAACTGTTTTACTGGTAAGACTGTGTCCTTTCAGGGTAATGAAACGAAAAAGTGGTCAACAATGATCGCTGTCTACTGGAGCTTAGGGTTAATCCACTGGAGTTAGGGTTAAAATTTCAACCATCAAAATATCACCTAACAGGCAACTGCTTCGTTCAAATGTAGAAACAATTTTCACCCGTCATATCTTGACGGGCGATTTTCTAGTTAGGTTTAAGTTATCTTCTTTTGCCTTCAGCTCTGTTATGGCTAATCCAGACTAACGAGCACAAAACAAGTGCGAAACTAGTTTCTGGATACTATATCAGCTGTTCTGTATTTGTATGCAAATCTACCTTCGTTCCGGTTATGGGGCTGTAATTTGTAGATTTATTGAAGTATAATTTTGCACACTAGTGTGCATGTATGTCACTTACAATACTGTTTCCACTGCATTTAACCAAATAAATAATACACAAAACATTGGAGAAATTTTCTTACTTTTTTTTTTCAAAATTTTGTATAATGCGCAAGAAATTTTAGGTTAGAGTTCCGGCTCCCCAGATCACCGCCTGCGTTTGAAAAATCCCCTCATCAGTTTAGGGTTGACTCTAAAGCTTGAAATGCTGCACAGATTTAGAGTTATTTTATTTCCGAAGAGATTTTCAGTGCCGGCAACCGAGGAAAACACGAGAACTCCATTCTCTGCGTCTGGCTGCGTTTGCACTCTCTGTAAACACGTGCAGCCCAGTTGTCAGCGAGCGTACACTGAATAAACTGAGAATCAACAGAATACAAAATCGCACCGCTTTTCAAAGTTTGTTTATGTGGGGAACAGCTGACTGACGGCGTTCCACGAGAAAGAATGTGGTGAAAGATTGAATTATTTTGGTTCGGAATTTCTTTCTAAATCTTAACAAAGCAGAATCTTGTAACCATACGATGCTTAAGGTTACCATGTGTCCCGTTTTCAGTAGGTAGCCTGTCCGCTTTGTTCCTATACATGTTGAAATGTCTAGTTTTTTTTTTTTTTTTTAAATTCTGAACGGAACAATGAGAACGATGCTTCAACAAAAAACTGCACTGTTAAAAAAATATTTAAGTTTTACGATAAAAATTACTGGCATCCATGTTGCCAGTAACTTTTACCGTAAAATTCTCATTTACTATAAAATTTTAGGCTAGAATAAAAGAGAGTTAAAAAACGCAACATGCGAGCATCAGGTTCGATTTCGGGTTCCTCGTATTGGCAGGCGCCTTTGCTGATCACCATAAAAGTTCGGTCGCATCGAGTGAGGGGAAATACGGTGTTATCTGCTTCACACTATAGCCGCGTCCACAACACACTTTTCGACCCGAAAAATCTCCGCTCTGGCTCCACAAAAAAAAAAAAAAAAACGATTGAAAAATTCCCCGTTTCCGTGTAAAAAGAGGTTTTCTATTGTACTACAGAAAGCAGTTCTTTCCCAGCATCCTTAGCGGCTAGTAGACGAACTTGTTTCGTGTAATGCATTCTGGCTAAAATTCCGCTTTGCTCCCAGAAGCAAGCAGGAGCAGAAAAAATCCACATATATCCCGCAAATAACCGGAATGCGGTGAAAAGCAGGTTTTTTTTCGGGGTCGAAAGTGTCCATGGAAATGGCCCTTATAAGTCAGGTGTTGTATCAATTGGCGCTGCAATCGTTTATTACTGTAAATCTTTTCTGTACTGTAAACACTCCATTTTAACGTAATATTTACCTTAAAAGTTTCCTGAATTTTTAAGTGTGTCGGTATTTTCCTACTAATAAATTAAATTTTGCATATTAATAAATATATTTTATTTCTACCCAACCCTATGTTGCACACACAGATAAGATATTTTACCTAAGAATGATTTGTGTACTAGTGAAAAAGCACAGTTGCTAATCGCGGTTCTTAAGCAGTGTTTATTGTAAAAATTAATCGTGTGAAATCCTGCCAAAAATTCCATTTTCTTATTTAATATCAGTACTAAATATCCAGAATTTGTTCATTAAAAAAAAGTAATAACACACCAATTCTTCGTTTAAGAGTTCATTTCTGCTCTCTTCTGTAATAAGCACGAACTATTAAAAATATATGTCTTTCGTTTTTTTAAATAGAATTGCAGGTACCGAGAACTGTTGTGTGTCTTGTTTTAAGGAAAAATATGCATAGTCACCTTAGCTATACGTAACGCACCAGGCAGATTTTGGGAAGTCAGGAAGAGGGTTGTCAATTGCGCCTTCTGGTTTTGAAAAAATGTTATATTTTTACATTTAAGTGGGCGTGGTTTTAGCTGTTATCCGATAAAATTGACTTTGAGAGTACGTCTTGTGTCTACCCTCCCCCCCCCCCTTCTCAAAAAAAAATTCAAATGACGGACCTGACACCAGGCCCCGAAATACATTTTTTGCAATGAAAGTTTCAAGAAAAACGAGAAAAAAATATATATAAAACACATTGCAAGACAATATAATTTTTACAGTTAGCGTTGCACATGCAAAAGGAAGAGCTGAAAAGTTTCTCTTTAGTGAAAGGAAAAATTTTAAATCGCTGATTTGTCTCCAATTTTGTTTTAAAAATCAAGGAAACGGTCGAAAAAATAAAATTAAAACTTCTCGCAACCCGATTTTTAAGTTTAAGAAAAGATTGTTAAAATCTGCAGCAGAATACAAACTTTCCCAAAAACGTAATTGCATGTAATCAATTTAAACCTTATTTTAGAAATCAAAATGTTCCCAAAAGGTATTAAAGATATGAATAAGTAAAAAATAACCAAACGGTAAAGGAAAATAATAAGAACGTGCTAAATATTTCAACAATTTTATTTAATAATGTCATAAGATACTCCAGAACAATAGGGAAACTATTTCAGTTTACAGAAGGCGCGTTTCTATTTTTTTTCCTAAAAACACCGCGTAGAGCTTTAAATTTTGAGAACATTTGACCGCGTCCTTTAATAAGTGCTCCATAAAACACCTTTTCTCGACATTGAGCCGCATGGAATTCTCATCATAAAGTAACGATCCCATCGCGAAAGAATTGTTGCGTTGTTTTTAATGGCAGAAAGCTGTCAACTTGTGCGAAGACAATGCAGGAAAGCAACCAGCGTCATAAAATAACGCTGCAGATGAAAACTGAGAAGTGAGAGCCGTAAATGCCAAACTTAAGAATTTTTTCCATCCTTAAGCATTGATGAAAGTTGGAGATGAATGATCGGTATTTTTGCTGGAAAGATGAAGTAATTCTTGTTTGATTGACGAAGAAAAGAGACGCTGAAAGTGGCGGAAAATGTTCGAACATCAGAGTGAATTTCCACCTTTGAACATAATTGGCAACGGGATAAAATCTCTCAATGCGTATACAATTGTTAATTATTTTTATATAGGTTCATAATTGTTTTGTATTTTTCTCATTTCAGTCGAAGCTTAAAATTCAAGTACAGTAGAATTTCAATAATCCTAGCTAATTAGGGCCTCTGGTGCTTCGGATGTAAGAAATATCAGTTTATAGAAATTTAATAATAACTTGTCAGAATCGAAATTTTAAAAATGCATTGATCAAAAATACAACAGAATATTTTTAAAAGATGAAAAATAGCATATAAAATGTTTTTTATTTATTTATTTATTTATTCATTTATTTTTTTTTTTTTGTAGTCAAAAAACTAAAACAGGAAAATAGCTTGCATAGTAAGTTTTAAAACGTCAACTGAATTTTTTAACAATGCCAAGCTAAATATTGAAAGACGCATAAAAAATAATAATAATAAATAAAATTTTAAAAATAAAAAAAAAACAAGTTTCCTGAAAATTATATTATTTTCAAATTAAAAACTCGTCATTTTATTAAATTTACATTATTTTTTGAAAAGAAATAAAACAATTGAAAAACAGAACAATAAAGCACCTTGTCTTGTCCAGAGCTTAGCTATTTACAAAAAAAAACTTCATTATCGGATCGGAAAAAATAAACCACGGTTAATCGAAAATCGGTTAATAGAAGTTCTACTGTAATATTCAGAGTGGTGGATTCCCCAGAAGGTTCTTTGTGTGACTTCAAACAGCCAATGACTTTTGAACATTTAAAAGTTGCATTCTGTTATCTTAATATGAGGACATTGTCGAAAAATATTCGAGAGCTCATTCTACAATGTTTGGCATTTGAAAAAAAAAAAAAAAAAAATCAAGTAATATTACTGGCAACCGATTGATTTGCAGATGTTATGTAAAATTTGTCTCTACATACGTTTAGTGCCGTTCTGTCGAACACATTTTGCTTCATGTTAGTCACTCATTACATGGCTGCTAAATTACCTGCCTCTTACGTTTCTATTGATCCTGCAAGTAATTATGCAAAACAATATTTTTTTATAAAACAAATTATGCTTCTATTTATTGCACTATCTTGACATATAATTTAACGCGTAATTTTAATTCTGAATATAATAGAAAGTCTTGATTTAATATAACTTTTTGAGCCTGCATCTTGAACTGCATTTCATCTATGCATACTTTTTAACTATTAAAGGTCAAGAAAAGATACTTTCATATTTAGTAGTATAGCTACCACATTGCTATGAAGAAACAATTTCTGACCTTTTAATACCTTCGAAAATACTTATTTTTAAATTAAATATACAAAAAAATATCCACACTGAAAATATATATAACTATCAATTAATTTTTCGCATAAAAAAGAAGTAGTTTACCTTCACATGTTTTGGGTTCTACTAAAATTATAAAATGAAAACAATTGACAACCATACGAAGAAATTTACTCCATAAGGTAAAAGAAAATTGTGCGATAGTGTAGAATCCAAATTTGCTTTCGTAGATGTGTTTCAAAGGGGTTGCAAGGAAACCCTTCTTTATCGGAATAAAAAAAAATTAAAAAATCGTTCATTGTGTTCCACATGCACTTGCCTCGGTTTGTGCTTATTGATTCAACTTTAATATGTAATTACTTTCTAAGAAATGATGAAAACATTTCTATTCAAGCTAATTCCAGGAAGAAAACCATACACTGTAAAAAAAATCCGGAAACGTTTCTGAGTATATCGTGCAGCTGCGGTTCATGAAAGTTTCAAAAACGTTTCTGAGTATTTCGGAATCCTCTTTCTGTAATGTCCAGAAACGTGTCTGAGTATTTCGGAATCCTCTTTGTGTAATTTTCAGAAACGTTTCTGAGTATTTCGGAATCCTCTTTCTGTAATGTCCAGAAACGTGTCTGAGTATTTCGGAATCCTCTTTCCGTAATTTTCAGAAACGTTTCTGAGTATTTCGGAATCCTCTTTCCGTAATTTCCAGATATGTTTCTGAGTATTCTGTGCAGCTGTGGTTCATGAAAGTTTCGAAAACGTTTCCGAGTATTTCGGAATTCTCCAAACAATTTTCAAAAACGTTTCCGAGAATTTCGGAATCCTTTTTCCGTGATTTTTTCTAAAATATAATTCTTTATTATAGTATTGCATACCATATTAGTTTCAATTCTTTCATATCTAAGAGCAATAATACAAGCAATTTTAGAATCATTCGTGGATTTTTTTTTTTTTTTTTTTTGGAATTTCTAATGACAAATAGCATGGTTAACAGCATAACATATGCACAGTTATAAATTTTTGAAAAATTATGAAATAATATAGTAGTTTCATTCATAATCACAAAATCGTCGGGGGGAGGGAAAGGGTCTTTCTCAAAAGTGGGATTGTTTGTTAAACAATATTAAACTTCAGTTTTTCTCTCAATATTTTCAAGACAAAACTATCAACATATTGTATTTTTAATGCAGAACTTAAAAACACATCTTGTATCAAACTTGATAGCTTTTATCTTCGGATAAAATTTGACAGGACTTACCTACCTTTCGCGTTCCGGAATTCGTTCACCTCAAGTCAATTTCTCTGACGAACAAAGTGTACCGAAAAGTACCAACAGAGAAATTGATGAATTTAAATATGACACCAAGTCCCCCTGCTGGAACCATTCGGGTTGATTCTTCTGTTCTTGCCCTTTTCCAGCTCATCACAAATATAAATACTTATTCAAAATAGGTTACTGATTTTATTTTTACAGTGTGCGCAAAATGCATTATATATTTTATTTATTAAAACATTGAACTCTATTACATAATTATTCCATTTCATATATACGAGAATACCCCCCCCCCCCCACCATAAGAGTGATGGTGCACCCATAAAATGCTATGAAGCGCCCACCCCCCTTGAAAAAGCAACATCATATACATTATAAATCAAAGTATCATATACATTATAAATCAAAGTATCATATAAATTATAAGTCAAATACTTTAATATGGTGTAAAAATACAAAATTATTTTATTAAGTCTTTTTTTTTTTTGCTTTTGGTAAAATTGAGGATCGTAAAACGAAAAAAATGAAGACACTTTTAAATACATATATGTATCTATTTTTTAAATAAATTAATACACATTTAACTAATTTAAAGCGTTTCGCTAATGCAAATCTTTAAAGAGATATTGTCATTTAGATAATACTGAAGCACTATGTTCCTAATTACAAGAGATAGTTTTTTTTTTACTTCATACAATCTAGCTACACTGTTTACAAGAGAATGAAAACATGCAACCTTAAAGACGAACTATCAAACCTGACAATTTGCATATTATAACATTTAATTCACAATGCTTGATACATAAATGTTCAGCCAAATATTAACTGAGATTGACACATAAAAACAAAGTACACAATAACACTTATTTAAATTTTTTTATAATCTTCAATTCATAAATTTTACAGAATAAAACTAGACACACTTGCACTTTAAATATGTGTTCTATGTAATGTAAAATATTTTCAAATTGCAATAGTTCACAACGAAAAAATGATACTAAAGAAAATAGTTTTTTTTTTAACGAGATTTATATGAACTAAATCTCTTTAAAGTAATAGAGTTGCAAAGCGACTTACCTATTCGTCGGTGGTGGTCTTTTGCAGGCTTTGGTCACCAAAAAGGTGATTTTTATGACAGAATAAAATTCTGCCAACAAAAATTACCCATTTGGTAGAAAGAAGAAAAGTATCCTAGAAAAAAGTAAATTACCTACACAAGTTATGCGACGCAATGAAATTACATGGCGTCCTCTCGGCAGTTATTTGGTTTTTAATTTCAGTTTGTATTCCTTCCGCGAGCATGCGTCGAGAATTTGCACTTCGTACTTAAAAATAAGTGACATAGCTTCAAATTCAATCTCATGACGATACATATGCAAGAAAATATAAGACTTTAAAATTATCTTCAGTGAATTCATGCGAGGAACAAAACTTCTACTAATCCCCTTGATGAGTGTTACTTCGCATACATGAGTCAGCACTTGTTTTCATTGCGTGCTTTCGAAAGTTTCAGTTTAGATTTGCTGCTGGACTATAAAATTGCCGTGAGATCTGCGCGTGCGTCGACTCTTACTTTCTTGCTAAACGGGAAACGTTTTTGATTATAGCAGAAAACTGCGGAGGGCGTACGAATCTGTGTATTACGGAAAACTTTTTTGTATATTCAGAGAGTTTTCCGTGATTTTTTACAGTGTACTTCGTTTTCCTTTTACTTTGTGTTAATGGTTTAGGTTTTGATTTATTACTAATGTTTAGACTTGAATTTACAGTATTACAATTGCTTATTATCGTAAATTTACGAATGGTAATTAAAATAATAAAAATATCAGAGTTCTGCAATGAAATAAAAGCGAAGTAAAATTAGATATTTCGTTTTCTAAGAAATATTTAAATTTTCATTCGAGGATTACAAATACTTTTTACTGCAAGACATCAAAATTAGTTCGTATTTCTAGATAAAAGTTTTCTTGTGAAGTTCAGATTTCATTAAGTTGTCGATGCAAACACTTTTCCCACTGAAACAAGACTTTAACGAGTCAAAAATAAAATTGGGCAAAAAAAAAAAAAAAAAAAAAAAAAAAAAAAAAAAAAATTAGAAACTCAAAAAGCTTATTACTTTCAAGGTTTATACAATCAATGAACTAAATGCGAGATATAATTACATGTGTATTTACTTTCATGAGAAACAATTAAATTTACTTTCGATGATTACAATTTACCTTTGGCGCGACATTTTTCGAAATTATTTCATATTTCTAGATAAACGTTTTCTAGTAAAATTTAGATTTCGTTAAGAACTCTATGTGGAAACCTTATCGATTGAAACAAGACTTTCGGAAAACAGTGACATTCCTGTGCAAAAAAACTATAGAAAGTCTAACCAGCTATTTTTTTGAACTGTCAGATTTTTAATGAACTAAAAGCGGGGTAAAATTATGTGTGTTTCATTTTGTGAGAAACGATTAAATTTACATCTTAGATGATTACAAATTATAAATTTTATTGTGACATTTCTCTAAATTAGCTCATATTTCTAGATGAAGTTCTCCCCGTAAAGTTTCGATTTCGTTGAGTACTCTACGGCAAAACTTTAATTTTATCGACTGAAACAAGACTTTCGTGAGAAAACAATGACTTTCCTGCAAAAAAAAATCGAAAGTATAACCACTTTGAAATGTCAAATTTTTAATAAATTGAAACTGAGGTAAAATTGTGTGCGTTTTATTTTATGAGAAACAATCATATTTACATTAATGCTAAGCAAATTATTACTTTTTTGTGAAATTTTTTGAAATCAGTTCATGTTTCTAGATAAACGTTTTCTCGTAAAGTTTAAATTTAGTTAAATACTCTATACCAAGACTTTATTGACTGAAACAAGACTTTCGTGAGAAAACAATGACTTTCCTGTACAAAAAAAGAAAAAAAAAACTATCGAAAGTCTAACCGCTTTGAACCGTCAGATATTTAATGAACTAAAAGCAAGGTAAAATTACGTGCGTTTCATTTTATGGGAAACAATTCAATTTACATTAGATGATTACAAATTATTACTTTCATTGCGACATTTCTTGAAATCTATTCCATGTTTTTAGATAAACGTTTTCTCGTAAAGTTTAGATTTCGTTAAGTGCTCTATGCGAAAACTTTATCGACTGAAACAAGACTTTCACGAGACAACAATGACGTTCCTGTGCAAAAAACTGTATCGAAAGTCGCTCCGCAAACGAAGAGAGCTATCATTCATATTAATACGACGAAATGTTGAGAAAGCTACAAAACGGACGATAAAATAGAGATCTGTTTCTCTTCAAATAGAACATGATACGTTATGGTTTTGATTGTCAGTGGGAAAACGGCTCTTCAGTTTCTCAATCAAGCGTTGAAAATTTATTCGATATGACAGCTTTTTTGGATTTATTACACGCACCACAAAAGAAACAAAAAAGCTGAAGTTAGAGTTATCCATGTTTTAGCTACTTCTAATCGGTTATCCAGTTATCACATTTTCCAACTAAAAAAAAATCTGTACTGAATCAGAAATATACTTACTCACATTTCAGGTATTGAAAGTTGGAAATGCCGGTCAAAAATTTCGTCAAACAATCATTTTCTTATTTTGCATTTTTTCTGGGAAATGCTGCTCAAACATTTCGCCAAAATTATTTTTTGTTTTGCATTTTAAATAACAATCTGGCTTTACAGTAAATAAGGAAAAAAAATAAGAAAATGTTTAAATAATATATTCTGTCGGTTTTTTTTTTTTTTTTTTTCCAAATTGCAAAATGTTTTTGAAAAACCATTCGAAATTTTTGGAATTTTAGGAGTTATGGATTCATTATTACAATAAACTTCTCTCATGGTTTCGTTTTCAACATTTTTCGTCCAACATTTAATAAATTAAGAGAAATCTTGTGATAATACGAAATTAATACGAGACGTTTTCCAACATTTAGCAAATTCATTTTTCTGCTTCAAAGACGAAATCATTTTATCGACATTATTTATTTCAGATGATATTTCCCATATGGCTGGAAGTTATCTTTACTGGCAGGATGATTTTTAACAAGGTTTTTTAAAGTGGTTTTTATGATAATTATATTCGAATTTCTAATAATTACACAATACTTAAGAAGGTGTTTTCCTTCATTTTTTAACAGCAGATGCAAAAGCACTATATAAATATCAGTGGGGCAGTTAAAGAGAGAAAAATTTTGGATCGAAGTTACCCTCATTGACTGTTGCATAAATGTTCAATTCATTTATTTTTCACATCTCGGAGCTTTATATCAAATCTTACTAATATTATATATGCAAAAGTTTGTCTGTATGGATGTATGGATGTATGGATGTTTGTTACTCTTTCACGCAAAAACTACTGAACGGATTTTGATGAAACTTTACAATAATATAGCTTATGCATCAGAATAACACATAGGGTAGTTTTCGTCCCGTTATGGGGGGCAAAACCCCCTTAGGGGGGCAATAAAACACAATTTTTGTATAAATTCTCTAATATTGAGATGAAAAAATACTTGCACATATTTACATTATATGTCCATCGAAAGCTCTAATTTTTCTGCTGAAGATGGCACCTGTTCGAAATTTCTAAGTACAATAAAAAACGAGTTATGAGCTTTTTAGATCCATGTTCGAAGGCTTTCCTCAACTCAATACATTATTTAGTGTATCATCTGAACTCCCTGTCGATAGCGACAATTGTTGTATTGTTGATTTTCTTTGCTTTTCGTGATTGTTCAAGGTTTTTCTCAAGTCAAATCTTGAAGTAAGATTTTTGCACAAGATTGGCAATTAATACATGATTTGGCTGATGATTTTCCATTTAAACGGAACTTTAATGTAATTAATGGTTTTTATTATTATTTATGCTGATTGAACACTTACTCATTATCCAAACAACCAGCAGATCGCCAAAATTTTTGCAGAAAATTTTCCGTAGCTGATGCATTTGGCAGTTTTTTCAACGTTGCTGTTTTTGAAGCCGAAGACTACGTCATAATGTTTCTCAGCTTTCACCATGTAAACAAAATATCGCCAATCAAAGAATTTTCAAAAGACTTTTTTTACTGTGTTAAATAATCCAGCAACTAAATTAGGCAAATCCATAAACAGCACAAAAACTTCCATTAATTTTCCTTTTTGCACAATTTCAAACAATCACCAAATTTTATTACTTATTTTGGTAACATTTCGGATGAAACTGTTTAGCGCCATTTTATGGTGACCAAAAATATCTCAGCATCTGGCGACGATATCTCTGTAACGAAAATTAATATCATATCGTTTTACAAAGTAAGGAAAGAATGGGGGAGCATCATCGAAGGTACACCGAAACGACTTTCGCAAATTCGGTAAAATCGCACCAAGAGCCACAATGATTAAAATTTTCCGAAATAACTAAAGCAAGTATAAGGGGATTACGAGCGCAGCTACTTTTTTTTTAATCACTTCGTACTTTATTAGCCATACAGAGAAGGTTTTAGACTCCATGTTAAAAAAAAGTATCAACAGATCTTTTTAAACATGAGAAGATTAATTTCATGTTTTTTAAATTTGTACATGCTTAAATATAGTGCTTTCGTTTCTAAATCAATACTAATTTGTTCTTTATACTTATTGCTATTTTAGTTTTATGGGTAAGGAAGAAACTCAATTTTTAATCACGTCAAAAAGATGTGTTTTAAATTCTTTCACTTAAAACAGAAAACAAAAGCAAGTAACGATTTTTTCTAATAATTATTACTGACCCAGGCAACGCCGGGTATTTTTGCTAGTTTATACAATATTTCTTTAAAGAAATAATTTATCTTTAAATTAATATTTCTTAAAAGAACAAAGCAACCACTAGAGTTCCTTGATTTGCACCATAGGTGAGAACGGATGAGAAACTATATACTCCATCTTCCTGCTCAAAGTTCGAGACTCGAGAACACTTCTTCGATCTTGCCCAGGTCAACAGCCGTAAGAGCAAAAAAAAAAAAAAAAAAAGTTTCACAATTTTTGAACTCTTGAATTGCACATTAAACTACCTTCAAATGTTGTTCAAACACAACTGCTCACAGGAGTCTAGTTCTGGCTTTTCGAACTCACGGAATGGTGCAAAAAACGAGGAGATCAAATTTAATCATTTAATTATATATATATATATATATATATATATATATATATATATATATATATATATATATATATATATATATATATATATATATATATATATATATATATATATATATATATATATATATATCAGCTTTTACAGGCTTCCCTTACCACTAGATGTAGTAGATTTAACAATATGAAGTTAATCTAGATCAATGGTAGTAATAGTAGCATATATGAAAAAACAACATTGGGTAAAATCAAAGTTTTACGCGACAAATGCTTTTAACAGATTTATTCTCAAATCATATAGTACGCACAAAACCTTTTTTATGTTATGTTTACTGGTTGGTTTTTGTAGTTGAAATTAATAGTGGAGAGTTAAAATGTGAAAATATTTCTTTTACATTTTAAATTTTAATGGTGTGTCATTATTGAACACATTATATTCCACTAGACACCAGTTATATGAAGTTTTGTGGCAAGAATGAACATTAAATGCATATTTTACATCAATAAATATTACATCAAATTTTTCAGATGTGCCACTTGCAATGCCGGCGGGCAATATCTTTGCTAATAATAAAGCTGAAAAAGTCTCTCTGTATGGATCTCTCTGTCCGTCCGAATCTCTCTGTGTCTGTCAGATTCTCTGTGACGCGCATAGCGCCTAGACCTTTCGGCTGATTTTCATGAAATTTGGCACAAAGTTAGTTTGTAACATAGGGGTGTGCACCTCGAAGCGATTTTTTGAAAATTCGATATGGTTTTTTTTCTATTTCAATTTAAAGAACAAAATTATCCTAAGATGGACGAGTAAATTACGAAATTATCATAACGTGGAGCCGTAACATGGGCACAAGACAATTGGCGAGACACGAAATTATCATAACGTGGAACCGTAACATGGGTACAAGCCAAATGGCGAGAAAATTCACCATACATTATTTGTAAATATACAGGCGAACCAAAAGACCTTTTAATTTTTCTATTATGGGCAAAGCCGTGCGGGTACCACTAGTGTAACAAAAAGAAACTCGAGTAAAATAGACAACAGCAGTTTAAACATAATGCACAGGATTCAAAATTAGGATCTTGAAGATAGCGGTCATTGGCCCATAGCTTTCTCCTTCTTCTTCTTCTTTAGTTTCCAAAATGTACTTCTTAGGTGTAATTTTAAAATAATTCAATCGGTTTATGCGTAGTGGGAAAAGATTTAGTCTTAGTTATCTTCTCGCTAATGAGCAAAACCCTCATAACCCAGTAGGGATTTCTATCAGCAATTTGTAATTACTTCCGTTAAAATCCATTTTTTAAAAACATGCACCGGTAAGATAACCTTAAAGGTGACGAAGTGTCAGAGTAGAAAATTCCATGAGTGTACTAAATATTGACTTCTATGTTCAAAGTTAGAAAAAGGAAACTGGAAATCGATTTGAAAAAACGAGCTCGAATCTTATCAATAGAAAATAAAATTCGGCATAATTTTCTAACTTCATAAAAACTGGCGACTGGATGTAAAATTACGATTGTAAAATTATATTTTAAAATAAAAATTTAAGCTTCAAAAGTGACAACTGGATAAGTCGAATCGAAGACGTCAAACTAAAATTCTTAGTTTCTAAATACGCCAAGAGGACCACCTACTGCGCATACAAACAGAACTGTTGAGTCGGAGGAAAATGACTCGCTTCGACTCTTGGAAGTTTAAAGCCTTCAACTTCAGACTCCGATTCTTTTACTCAAGATGAGTTCGAGTCCGACTCCGCAGCTCTGCTGATAAACAACTGAAGGAGTGGCGAAAGTATTCAGTAAATACATAAATGAAGAGCATTCAAAACATTGCATACGTTTAGTTATTTAATGATTTCTGGAACGGAAAATAGAATTTGCTACATTAACAAAGAATGGAAGCATTAATTGTGTTGTAAACTTCATAAACTAAGCCGGCTGTTGGTGTGATGGTAAGGTGCTGGCCTTCTACGCCTGGGACCCGGATTCTGACAGGTGGTTTTCGAGATGATTATGCGGCATGTAAAAGATCCCTTGGTTATTCGTTTGGTTTTGAATTCCCTCGGCAAAATTTAATTCCTATTATAGTTTCGCATCAAAGAGAGCCCAGGTGCCTTCATCTGATGGAAACTGGGCGTCAAAAACTACTTGTGGTGAAAGACTGGTACCTTGTCGGGGAGCGCACTAGACCTGGGAAAGGCTGAATGGCTTCTTACACAGCTCCATTGGAAAAAAAAAGCACTTCATAAACTTCTTGCGCAGCGTTCTTTTTTATTGATTTGTTTCTACAGAGAATAAACTAATCATTAAAAATTTAATGCAAAAAGTATATCAAGTAACCTTCAAAATGTCTCCCTAACGTGTGTGAATTGGTGAAAATATTTTCAATGGAGAAAGGTAAAATCAAAAAAAAGGAAATAAAAAGAACGCTTTGTACATCAACAGTCAAAATACAAAATCTAGCATTTTTGATAGTTGAGTTAATGCAAACAGTTCATCACCAAAGCTTGTCAGGAAATATCTCTCAAGCATAACTCCTAGAAAATATCGATTCCGGAATAAATTTGAATCTAGTTGTTAAAAGAGTTTTCTGGGATTCTAAATTTCGTACGATTTATTCAGACCTTTTCTTTTCTTTTTTCAAGTATGTCATGAAGAAAATCGCCATGTGTGACATTCACAAAGTAAGCAGTAAAGTTCATAGCAGTTGTGAAATGCACAATAAAACGGTGAGTTTCAGCAAGTAAAAAAGTTATTCGAATTGATATTGCTAATAATTTCAGAGATTCTGCCGATTTCAGCGATAACTGTTAAGCTAAAAAGTCCATTGGCAATAAAAGCTCAGGGCGCATTAATGTTTAATGCATCTCGAAATAAGGTTCTTATAAACTTTGTCTCACGACTTGGATACTTAGGGGACCTTAGACAAATTGATAATTTAAAAAAATATCTGGTTAAATCAATCATAATTACATTCACAACCTATACTACATGGCCAAAAGTATTGGAACACATCTCTTAAAAAAACCCATCATCTGAAGGGTCTTTGTAGCCTTCAGAATTAAGCAAGGTTAGCTTTGCCCCAACAATAATATTGTCCAAAGTGTTAGAACAAGGTTTTAGGAAATGTCCTTCATTGAATACTCGATGTTGTGACTCCTTTAAATACTCATTGCCATAGACACTATATGAGCAAAAGTATTTGGACACTTTCAAAAATTCACATTTTAAAGGGTTTCTCGAGAAATAAAAGACTAATTGCTTTGTTACTTTTGTCACATAAAAGGTATGTTCTAGCTTCCATTGAAAGTTATAAAATCCATGCATTTAAGGGACCAGCAACAAATTGAAGAAAACAGAAAGGTTTTTTGATCATCGTTCATCTTAAATAGCTGAGAATAAGCAGTAAATTTCAGAAATTAGTTACTTTACTATGTAAATTACTTTACATACTTTCAAGAAAATATCACTGATATACATGAAGATATAAGCATTTCTCTCAGAACTACAAATTTTATTTGAAGGTTTTTGGCTCATAACATCTAAAGTTTTCCATCAAAGCTTATCAAACTTTCAGAAAACTTAACAGTACAGAAAAGAAATACCATATTAAAATTTGAAAATTAAATATTGAAAATTTGATGAAAAATGAACTTTTAAAGCAATTAACTTTTCTCTGCGCATACGCGAACGATAGCAATTTATATCTTTCATAATCTAAACCCCAACTAGATTTTCCAACTAATATTAAAATTTCAATTCAATATCTTAAAAATTCAAAAAGTTATCAGCGTTCTAATAAGCTGTATTTGAACAGCTCTTGGGCAGACTATGAATCGTGAGGGATCGTTCGCAAACAATCCTTTATTATCATGAATCACACTGAGCGATTGCAAGCAAATGCCGCAAACTTGCAAACGACCCCTAACGAGTCTTCGCCTCTCCAAAATCTATTCAAATTCGGCCCATTACATCGTTGATAACTTTCTGAATTTTTAAGATATTGAACTGGAATTTTAGTATGAGTTGGAGAATCTATTTTGGGTTTGGATTATGAAAGTTATAAATTTCTATATTTCGTGCATGCGCAGAGAAAAATCAATTACTTTAAATTTCCATATTTTATCAAGTTTTCAACATTTTACTTTCAAGTTTTAATTTTATACTTTTCATGTGTGCTGTCAAGTGTTCTGAGAGTTTGGTAAGCTTTGATGGAAAACTTGACTTGTTATAAGCCAAAAACCTTCAAATAAAATTCGTCGTTCTGAGAGAAATGCTTATATCTTCATGAATATCAGTAATATTTTCTCGAAAGTACGTAAAATAATTGTATATAGTAAGGTATCTACTTTATGAAATTGCTTATTCTCAGCTATTTAAGATGAACGATGATCAAAAAACCTTTTTCTTTGCTTCAATTTGTTGCTGGTCTCTTAAATGTATGGGTAACATAACTTTTAAAGGAAAATGACAGTTGGAAAATTCGTTTTATGTGACAAAAGTTACAAAGCAATTGGTCTTTTATTTCTCGAGAAATCCTTAAAAATCTGAATTTTTGAAAGTGTCTCAATACTTTTTCTCATATAGTGTATATGGCAATGAGTATTTAAAGGAGTCACAACATCGAGTATTCGATGAAGAACATTTCCTAAAACATTGTTCTAAACTTTGGACAGTATAATTGTTGGGGCAAAGCTAACCTGGCATAATTCTGAAGGCTACAAAGAACCAGATGGCACACCATTATGTAAGCTGCCAAGTTAGCCTTGCCCAAAGTATTGGAGCAGAGATACAGTTGAATCCCGATACAATTAACTTCAAGGATCCTCAAATTGTGCTCATTGTAACGAGAATTTCGGTGCAATAGAATTCAAGTTATGCAATGTCAATCAAAACGGGATTAAATATTTATTTAGTTGACATGGATACTTCGTTGAACTGGTATTTGCAGAAAGGAGATTTAACAATAATTTAAATGCCTCTACAAGAGTATTTCACGCATTGAAAAACCGAAACATAGCCCAAAAGTTTGTTTAACCTTTTTTTACTGCTTTTAATCATAAAGAAAATTTTAAGCATCGAGGAAAATGGTGAGATAAAAAAACGTTGGCATTTTTACAGTATTCCATTTGAATGTTTTATTGTTTTTTTTTAACGAAAAAGGCGTTACATTCTAAATTGTAAAACCAAAATAGGGCGCATGTCTTCTATCCATTCCATCTTTCATTTTATACTTAGAAAGTAAATTTTTCCATTTTAGGAATAAATTACCGTATTACCCCGCATTATCCCGCCTGCCGGGAAAAAGCGAGGTTGACCAGCATGCGAATTTTCCGACATGCCGGATAATTCGAGGTTTATTTTGCAACACAACAAAGGTAAATAATTTCCCCATTCAGTTCCAACCGGAAAGTAAACCACTGTAAGGGAATATATATATATATATATATATATATATATATATATATATATATATATATATATATATATATATATATATATATATATATATATACCGAAAGTAACCTTCTTTCAAAAAAAATGTGTATTGCATATAATATGTGCTTGTTATATATGGTAGGTTATTAATGGATTTAATTATATGTCAATAAAGTAATCAATTCAGAAGCAGTCATCGTTACTGTGATTTGTTCATAATTTTTTTAAATAAATTATTTTAGGTTCCTGTTAGAAAGGTAAATTTAATTTTTATTTATTGAGTAGCTATGGTTTACTCTTTAGCACTGGTTTATGGGCGCTAACTTACTGCTTAAATGTTTGCTTGCTTAGTTTTGACTTATTTTTAATAAAATTATTCGTTATTAAACAATGTTGCATATGATAGAAGACATCGTCTTTTTAATTTTAATCTACTGTAAAAAACGAAAAATAAATTTTGTATGCAAAAAAATTATTAAAATGAAAAATGAAAACGTTTTGTGTTGTTTCATTTCGAAATAAAAGCCTCAAAAATCAGCTTTAAGTGTTTTATGATTTTATATGGTATAAAAATGAAGTTTGAAATAAAAGAATCTTTAAAAACATTAGAATAATAATTACTATAAATATAATTTATGTCTGCGATGCGATATGGTATCTCTGTTGCAAAAATTCATAGAATTCAAAATCATAGAAAACAAGTTTTAAATACAAAACTACAATATCAAGCTTGTAATACAATAGACCCCCGTTTTACACGGGTTTATTTTACGCGGTTTAAGATTTGACACCTTTTTTTTATTTTACGCGGATGAGTTTGGGTTTTACGCGGATGCGGCAATGCAAACAAATAATAGTTACCTCTCTTTCAAAATTCCAAACTCCTAAATATTACAGCTTACGTGTAATAAACTGCATTTTGGCATGCTAATAACCGAATTTGGGCCCCTGGAGACATTTTATGCGTCTGGTTCCAGAGCTCTTTCCAGAAATAAAGTTATTAAACTCACAGTTCAGAATTCACTGAAAGAAGAGCTTTTAGAAGTGACAAAGGAAGCCAAAACCAACAAGGATACCGACTTTGGTGACACACAACCAAAAACGTCCACATTGGAAATTTTGAGCCATTCCTAGACAATAAGAATCATGTTTCTGATTTGTTAGGGAAGGAAGATTCTATCATGGAAATGACGCAAATGATCATGGATGCGTTAATGCTCTGCAAAGAATTACAGAGAAAAATTCTTAATGACTTCCAACAGACTATCATAGCCAGCTTTTCTTTATAAACGGAACACGAAATTAGTTTATCTTTTCTTTATACATGTTGTGCATAAAAATGATATAAGTCCACTATTTAAAGTGTACTTATATCGATTTTATTATACAATCGATACATCGATCGTTTATTACACAATTAGACATCACTAGAATGAAGTTTTTTTTTATCCAAGGAACCTAACCCTATTTTAACACTACTATTAGGTCTCAATTTACGCGGTTTTGATTTACGTGACATTTCCGTGGAACGTAACCCCCGCGTAAAACGAGGGTCTACTGTGTTACTATTCAATTAAAATGAGCAAATGCATTTTGTTGAATTTGATGGCAAAACTATAGTAAAAATTAAAATTTATAAGAATATGTTACAACCAACCGTCTATGTACTCTAATACAGCATCCCATCAAATGAAAAAAAAAAAGATGAACTCTGAAAATAGCTACTTCGATAAAGACTCCGCAGTTTTTGAGAACCATATGCAGTATAATAATTCCACAAACCACATACTATCTCGGTGTCATGTAATTAAATTTAAACAACTGAACGTTCCTACACTTTAACTCTTAATCACCATTTTGTTGTTAGCTGCGAATAAATTTGAATTCATTGTTCCCAAATCTCAAAATGATCATGAGCTTGATGACAAACATAATTTTAATTCGGTTGTTTAACAATATTGCTAGCAACTCTTATCTATGTCAATGTTTCAAAATGCTTTATTAGGATATCGCGCATGTAGCATCACAATTTGCTCATAAATATATAAAAACGTGATAAGTAAATATTTTTTGATATCAGAAGGCAAGTGGATATATAGAAGGAGAAAAGCCCTAAAGTTGGCATCTTAAAAAAAAGATTAAAACATTACGAGTTTTCAAAAACTGTATTGTGTAAATTTTTCTTTCTTAAAAAAATTTGTACCTTATTTTTTTTCCTCTAACATTTGTATTGTTACATCAAAGAATCAACAAGACTCACTATGTAACTGTAAACATATCACACGTAGATAAATAAGTAATTGATTGAAACATCAGTTGATAGCATACGATACATGAAAAAGAAAGAAAGAAAAATTAATTTGGTACAAAACAAATGTTTAAAAAGATGCTCATAGCCGAAATTTTTTTTCCCCTTTTTTCTCTCTCTTGGACATAGATACGTATTTCTTGATTAAAAGTACGATTATTCTCCAATTAATTTGGGCAGAAATAATCCTCACTATTCGGTTTTGCATATTTGAATAATACTACAGAAAAAATTAATGACTAAAACTGATCAAAATCAGTTTGGAATCATTTTTTTCTTTATATATATATATATATATATCTTATGATGATGATGCTGCTAAAATACAAGTTTACTCGCCATACAAGTCAACGTTTTTGCATTAACAATGGAGAAAAGTTATTTTTCACGAACACGTAGAGACTCCATAGATAATAAGAGGATTCTCCTTCAAAAAACATAAACTTTTCGTTCACCGAATCCAAAAGAAACTTTCCATTTTACGACTGAAACCTTTCTCGTTCTGAAAATAGATGACATTCCTTTCACTATGAAGTGCAATAATTTTCAAAACGAAACCACAGTTTTTTTGTTTTTTTTTTCTTCACTCTTGATTGCGGTTGATGGGTTATTAGTTTTATGACCAGGTAAAAGGAGAAAGAACTTGCAACAACTATTTCTGTGACCCCCTAACCATGAAAACGCTATAAAAAGCACAATATCGTAGTTTTCCCTGTGTTGACCACATTTTTCGATAAAAACCAGTAACGTTTCCGAAGTTATTTTTGTAATTCTTTATAGTAGATAATTTGTAGTCTTTAAATGATGCAACTGCGTATCGCTGAAATCAGTGGCTATAAATTACATAGACTTTTTATCAAAGATTTAATTTATGATGGTATTCTGAAGTTGCAACAATGATTCTTTGCCTGAGGTTCAAAAATGACACATTGCTTATGGAAAAATAAATGTTTCAACTAAATTAGTAACTAAAAAGGTCATAAATTTTCATGAGAATAATGTTCCTAGCATAAAATAGGCAGTTGATATTTTCCTGAAACAGTTGAACAAAACTGAAAATGTTATTTTTTTAAAAATTATGTATATATATTTTTTAAAGAACGGAGTATTTGTAATTGTAAATGTTTCCGTGAAAAAAAAACCAAAATCTTCAAGTTATTCTCCCCTTCCCCCCTCCCCAAGAAAAAAAGAAGAAAGAAAATAATTTTTATAAAATAACAAGAATATAAATTTATTCCTTACATTTTCCCAACTGAATTGTCAATTTTTAACATAAAAATTAAAACTCAAGCATTGCAATCATAATGAATAGTAATTTTTCACTAAAAACCCGCTAGAGAATTCCGTAGGGTATTTTTATTTCTTGAAACGTTCGGTGATTTTTAACAAATGACTTTTTAAAAAAAGGGAAAAGAAAGAAAGATAAAGAAAAGATGAGTTTGAAGATTAAAAATACATGAAAGATTTTTCATGTTTTCGTATCAAAACTATTAAATGCATTAAATTGTCCTAAAGGCTAAAATATGACAAATAATCTATCTAAAAACCTTTTTTTCGTTTCGGAAAAGATTTCGTATAATGGTTTGATATCATCTCATCCATCCCCGTTAACAGACTTGTTACAAAAAAAAAAAAAAAAAAAAAGAAATGATTGCAAAGATATGAAGTCGTTTAAAATTAACAGACATTTAGCGTCCTATAACAGTTTCAGAAGATTTAATAAATTAGTATCAAGGTAGATAAATATGAAAGGTAATTTTGAAGAAAAAGCAACATGGACCAGACAGCGGACTTTTTAAACCTCAAACTTAATTTCCGAATCTGGTGGATTATTTATTTCTTTTCATTTATGCTTCTCTAAAAATCGTAACAACTGAACGTAGTTCTTATTCTCGTGTCTTGTAAATTAAGCATTGAAAACTTAATTTTCGTTTCGATGCCACCTCTTCTTGTTGTAACCACACATTTAAATTTGCAACCAGTTGTTTTTGCTTCACTTTTCTGTAGTGAAAACATTGGAAAATGTGGTGGTTACAACCTTAGGACAACAGATAACTCAACTGCACCCCCTGGTTTTGAAAAATCAATGTTTATACATATAATTATTCATCCTTCGACCTCCCCTCCTCTTTTCCCCTAAAAAAATTGAAAGGAAGAGTCTGCATAAGTACCTGATTATATCATACTGTAATGATGATTATATCGAAAAAACCTTCAATACTTAATAAGAAAAATGCTTCTACACTCTGCATGTTTTGAGGTGCTTTGCAATAAGTCAACGGACTGCTATAGTATTTAAAAGAGCAAAATGAAGACGCACAGCTGGAGGAAAAACTGAGAAAATACGTTTTTACAACAAGAAAAAAAAACTATAGCTGATGATTTCAAAAGATAATAAATTTTCAGAGAGAATGTCCAAGTTATGAACGCTGAACTCAGCAGTTTTTCCGTTTGAAAATACTATAAGATATGGCAAACTTAATTCTAGTATTTGCCATAGACACGAGTCAAACACATATCGTCGCCTCAGAGTAACATTAAGATATCTTAATATTCATTTTGGGATCAGATACCTTACTGTTGCTCTGAGGCGACGATATGCGGAGGTTCCTATCCCGTAGTGATGGCACACCTCCATCAACTGCTCTGAGAGCACCCCCTAGAACGAGAGCCCCCCAAGGAGATCAAAACCCTTTACAAATGTCTCCTGTAAATTTATGGGGGCACCTCAAATTTATAGGAACCCACCAAATTTATAGCCTCTCTCTCCCCCTCCCCCCGTGGGCACCTCAGCACGTACATATATTTTAATTATTGCATGTACTTGCTTTAAATTATGAAAATACTCATGTTCATTAAAAGAAATCTAGTTCTAAACAAAACTGTATTCCTACTCAGTGACCACTTCAATGTCGTTAAAGCTGGACCTCACTCAAAGCAAAATCATTTCAAAAAGCGGTTGGAAGACATCAACACTTTTGATGATGGAAAATAGTTAATTAAAAACATTCGTTCTCAATAGAAGAACACAAACAGAAAACGATGAAAAATTAATTAGTAATGAAAAACAAAAGCAAATTTCTCGTTTCCTTGTTATCAATATGCATGAGCTCAATTTGGAACCCTTCCAGCAAGATTTTCGAGTTATTCAGTAAATATTTGTATCTTTCACTGATGCATCTGACTAAAACGAAGATACATTTTAAATTTTGAGTTGTTTAAATACGTTTGCAGTTATTAGAAATAGATAAAATTAAAAATAATTATTTTTCAGTACATTTTTTAAAAATACGTATGATCTATAAATGGACATTTAATACAAGTATAAGAGGGTCTCAATAGGATCTCCTACAAACGTACCCAGAGGACAGTACTTTTACCAGATTGATTTAGACAGGGATGCCCACCAAGGGGGGGGGGGATCATGGCGCAGACTGCGTCCTTGAGATTTTCAGGGGGGCTTTTAGGGGTATTTTCTTATTTTTTGGGTGGCTCTTGTTTTTGAGGATATCTTTGCTAAATTTAGGATGGGGGGGGGGAGTTGCTCTTAGTGGGGTGGGCACCCTTGATTTAGAGATATTTTTGTCTCATTCTTGTTTTAAAACACATAGAAGCATAATGTAATTTATCAGAATTTCTTAATGAACTAATATGCATGGGAGATATTTATTGAGCTTGATGAAGACATGCTTTCAGAAATTTAACGTGTTAAATAAGCTATAAGTATAACTAACTAAATGAATAAATAAAAACAAAAGTAACAAATGGGTCAATAGCAACTAAAATATTTTCTGCATTACAAAAAATGAATTACTGAAAGAAAAAAAAAAGAAAAATACATAGATGATCTAATGACAGTAATGACTATGAAATTGCTTTCTCAAAAAGCTAACAAAGATCAATGATAAGTTTTGTTCTTTGGTTGTGGGAAATTACTTACTCTTACAAGATCATCAATGCAGGCCTGACTGTTTTCAATTTTATGGTATTTAATAAATTTTTATGATACAAAAAATAATATAAAATGCAGAACGTAACGTTTTTAAATTATATAATAAAAAAGAAAAAACACTTACTTCATATAGTAGAGTCGGCCTGTCCTGGTTATGTGGGCCGTACATCCTCTGCGAATCTTCTGGTTAAGTTCAGACAGATATTTCACAACTTCCACATCCATGATTGGTGGAGCAAGATAAAATAAAACTAATTTCTCGTAGCACTAAAGAAAGGCGAAAATATCAGCCTTTTTCAGATAAAAATATATCAATATAGAATGGCCAATATTTCCTTTTGAGCACCTCACAGTACAGCATCACCAAAACTTTTTACACTAAGCCACTTGTTGATGACTCGTAATTGCTGATTTTACCTCCGAACCGCACATGGGCTTATCTGTCAACCACAGCGAGCTGTTTGTTATTAAAGACCACAGCAAGTAACCACAGATTTAGTGTGGTTTTTGACAATCGATATGGGTGTTTCCAGTTGACCATTTTTCACCTGTAGATTTTTACTTTTATTCTATTCTATAACTTATCTGTTATAAAATAGGTTCAACTGCGATTTTACATTGAATGAAATATCAAAAATATCTTATAAATTATTGGGCACAAGAGATCATTCTTGTCAAAATTCTTACATTGTGTCTACAAATGTATAAAAACATTAGTGCCAATTTGAAATCAATAATGTATATTAATTATTAAGAGAAATCATGTGTTATTTTCATGTCAAGTAAAATTTAAGTATAGGCGAGTTATATTCCAGTTTTAAAAAAAATATTAAATTATAGCCGACAATTTCATGATTGGAAAGGAAAAAATCCCATTGGCTTTTCGTTATTTTTTCATATCAAACAATCGAAATTTTCAGTGATGAAACAAATTACTGAACTTTGTAAGGAACATGTATAGTAATTACACACAGCGCAAAACATTAATCCTTTCTGTCAAATCGATAGATTCACAGACATAGCTTTTAACTGATTCAATATAGTTGAAAATCTTGATGTTAAACTTTCACAGGAACTTGAAACTGATCATTAAGTAGAGATTCCAATTTGTTTACTGTTATTTTCACAACAAATTCGTTCAATAATGTATACTAACACCACGGCCATTCAATGTAATACTGACCGATCGGTGATGTAAATATTTTTTTCAAAATTTTGCGAACAATTACAAATTCTTTTATGATCATAATAAGAACATTCGAGTAATTGTATGCACAAAATGCAAGCAATCAAGAATGAGCTTGAGCTCAATTCACAAATAACCCATTCACCAGTTTCACGGGTAACGTAGAAGTAATTTCATAATTTTTACTCCAATTCTCACTGATCACTGTAATAAGATTTCCAAGCAGGAGTGTCGAACATTTCCAATTCGCAAAACACTGGCCATGTTTACTTGTGAAAACTTCTCGTCTGGCGTTTTCGTCGTTATTAAGCCAATTACACCAGCTAGCAGGAATTTCGAACAACTGATCTTCATAACCAGTTTTCGAGCAGACAGCCGGACTCACATTTCCGATCGTTCATTGAAGGGTGGACGGACACCTGAGAACACGTCACACGCACACACAAATCGATCTGTTGTGTCGATGGTGTCGACGCAGGCATGAATCGGGCCGATTCCGCTGCGAATTAAAATAATCCTCGGCAGTGGGTCGCGGTCGGCTTCGCGAATGGAGCACTGATGGAGGCACGTGGAGGAGAAGCTGACGCGAAGGGGGAGAGCGAGGATGGGAAGCAACCTGTTTCTACGGTGCTGCCATCTGGAGCTCTAGCCTGCATACGATCCATCGAGCTGGAAAAAACCAAAGCATTGCTCTCAAGACACGAAATGTGAAACACAAGACATGGCATGGCAAAGTGACTTACAGGCAATTCTTAATTTCATGCAAAAGAAAAACAAAAACTCTAGACAACTTAAAAGAGGGGCAGGTACAGTAGCGGAATGGGGGGGGGGGGGGCAGGGAGCCCGTGCCCCCCCCCCCAAGGATGAATTTATTTAACTATTTTATTTATTACTTTTAATTGACTTCTTTTTTGCGTTTTTTAATATAGGTTATTAAAAAGAACACAAAACACTCACAGCATATTTTGAATGAAAGTATTTTTGTTTGCTAAAGAAGTAATACTGGAGTCAGAGGCGCATAGTGGCAGAATACATTTCACTCACTGGTTTCGAATTCAAGGGAACGTATTATCGCCATTTGTCTACTTATTCTTCTTTGATGGAATCAATAATTAACTTTTTTTTAATGTGTAGGCGCACCTAAAAGAGTCAATTTGATCCATGAAGCTATTTGTGAAACAATAGATTTCTTTTTCGGTTTATAAAAAATGCAAAATGAAAGAAATCATATGGTGGTTTCTTGGAAAAACCATGATTATTAATAGAAACGGCATGTAGTATCAATACGTTATCTCAAATGTGTCATGGCTTTAAAAACAAATCAGCAACTGCTTTGAAATTCACAAGGAAATAATTTCTGAATTCTTCAATAAAACTTATATGTTATGAAGTTATGATTTTCTTACTCAAATAATATTTTGTAGTTAAAATATAAATTAAGTTTTAAAAACTCAAATGAGATATGGGTTTGTTTAATAACATTGCCCACAATGTTTCTACTTAAAACCGCTCATTTTACAGCATCTCGGTGACATTACATTGGGTTTAGTATTTAATTGGCTTGAAACGTTGAAGATGTTTTCCGTCCACATTCAAAGTTCCATTTAAAAATAAAGTCATGAAATTTTTGTTGTGAAACATGGAACGGAGTGGAGGGGGAAAGGCTTTTCAATTTCCCGGGCCCCATCCAAAAGATTTTTCTGTACCCGCCCCTGGGCAGGTACAGACTGCTGTTGTAGGGGGGTTGTGCTGAAGATTGCCCTTCCCCCCTTCCTGAATAAAGCAACGGTGCAGGAAAGGAGCTCCCATGAAAAGTAAGCCTTGCTTCTAACGGACACTAATTACAGATCCCAAGAGCTGGCTACACAAAAAAAGTGATTATAAGGTACGTTGGCATTTTTTACACGAGAAGAAAGCATTTATAAAGACAATTCTTTTTGTCCAGTCTGCCAGGGAAGGTAAGGGGGCGGAAAGTCAAAAAAAATGAGCAGTCTTCTGCAGATGTTCTGCAGATTTCTGTACAAATTCTGCGGATGTTCAGATGCTATTCATCTTCGAAATATCTGCAAAAGTTTTTAAGAATTTTTCAGATTTAAAATTGATCGATTTCTTTGTAGCGAATTAAACTTATTTAAAACTATGCATTTTCTCCCCCAAAAAGTTATGATTATATTAATTGCATTGATGTTTTTTTTTAAAAAAAAGTAAATAAATTATAATTACATGATTAGATTAATGAATTTTCATTTATGTAGGTGTGGTTTCTGCTATTTTGCCACATGACAGGGAAGCCCCACAACAAAGGGGGTACAAACTCACAGTACAAACTGCGCCATTATAATTTTCAAGGAGGGTTTTATAGAGTAGTCGTTCTCATTTAAGAGTTTTCTTCTTATTATTTTTTTTTTATTTTTTTTATTTTTGAAGGGGAAAGGGGTGCCTTGTGTTTGAATTGGGGAATTTGAATTGAATAAAACGGGTAGCCCTGGCTGCAAAATGCATTGTCAATACCATTTGACCCTCCTCCCAAGGGGCACCTCGATGGGAGATAACGAGAGGTCACTGCGACCTCCCAAAACTTTTCATTATTCGGCAAATTTGGAGACATAATTGCAAGATTAAGAATTTTTAATGCTCGATTGTATCTTTTTTGAAGAGGCACTATGTATACATACCTGTATTTTATCATTCGACACAATTTGGAGCTCCTTTCGGCAAACTCAGAGTTCCGCTAGCCCAAATTTAAGTTCGGGATGTCCCTGCCTCCCTCCTCCCGGAAAAATCTGAAACTATGGTGGTACATTTTCTCCTCTTGTTGATCACTTGTTTAAAAGAGTACGATCATCGTACAGTGATATTATAGATCTCAAAGTTGTATGACGGGGGGGGGGGGTCGATTCAGCTCCAAATGGAAGGTGGAGCATGGCTTCCAGGGGGATCGATCAGAGGAGTGGATTGCCCCCCCCCTTCCCACCCTCCTTTCGAAACATACCAGAATTATGCCTCTGCAAGTGTATTCGTTATTTTTCACAATAAAATGCATCATACATACCACTTTGCCACCAGGAAATTTGCGAGCGAAACCATTGCAAAAGAGAGAAAACTTTCTTTGTGGGGAGTTAGAAGAAGGGAAGTGTTTTTCGTGCTGCATTATAGTGTTATGTTACCGTATTATAGTTACCCGATATTGCGACGGTAACACAACTTAACACTAATATTTTTTCCTTTTCGTATGAGCTCCCAAAAATATACACTTTCGCCGTTAGGAGTCAAGTTATCAGAGATGATATAGAAGTAATCTTTTTTTTTTCATCTGCTTTTTAGTTTTATTTGAAATATTTTATACTTTGAAAGGAAGGAGTTTTTTCTCTCTTGCCCTCTTCTAGATACATTTTAACTCAATATTATCCAGGAAGCCTCCCCCCTCCCCCATTAAAGTTACAGAATTACCCCCTCCCTCCCCCCACCACTACCACCAACATCAAAAACAAAAAAGGAGGACTCAAAAAATTGAAGCCAAAATCTTTAACCGTTCCCTATACATGGCGCAAAGTGAACAGTTTAAACTTTTTTTACAGTACAAATTTCCGGACGCAATTGAAAAATAGTTTTCAAAGCAAGTTTTAAAACAAAATATGCTATAATTTCTCTATATACTGTCATTTTCAAAACAAATTTCCAATTTGATGATTTTGAAAACGGTATTTTATTTCAACTTCAAGCACATTTCCCTACAGGCATTTAGGTTATGAAGACATCAAACGCTTTTTCCTATAAGAAGGCGGATAAGAGTTATAAAATAGTGAAACTTTGTCAATCTTTTTCTTATGTGATGCAATTGTTATTTGTTTTAATTACATAATGGTACGCTCTAAAAATTCTATTCTTTTAAACTTTTTTTTTCTCTTCGCACACCCTCAACTTATTTCATTCAAGAAACCTAAACTATAGTTTCCTAAGGGACGAGGCACCAATGGTTCCTGAACCCTTTGTTGAAAAAACAGTTATAAAGTGATATAATTGATGAAAAAATACAGGTATAGGTATCCCTCGTATAACACGGTTAATTCGTTCCGTGTAGTATTGAAACCGTGTTATACCAGACTTTTTTTTATAAATAGTTTTTTTTTTTACTTATTTTTTAACCTAATTAATCATGTACATATCATAAATCATGTCAATGTGTACCGTGTTGCATCGAAACCGTGTTCCGTGTTATATCGGAACCGTTGTACGAGATCTTGAAATAATATAAATCAAGGAATGTGTATCGTGTTATATTGAAACCATGTCATATGGTGCAAATTTTATAACAGCTGAAATTTCGGCTCAATAGAACATACAAACAAAAACTGGCTACCCACTGATTTAAAAATAAGAGTTGTTATAAACGATAAAATTTAATTATTTTACATGCCTCAAATTAAAACTGTTATGCACAATAAGAAAAAACTTGATCAACTTTCTTTACTAACAACAAAACGCATTCTATAAGAAAAAAACTGAGCTTTTCTATAGTAATCAAGTTCGTCTGAGCAACAACAACAAAACAAAATAAAAGAAATAGAATTATTCTATTTATTTTGTTTCATATTTTGTTTCGACTACATTTTTTATTTATTGTTTGCCAAATTTAGCTTATGTTTAATCCTAATGTTATTTTCGTACAATGCATTGGAAACAAAATAATATCCATCTTTTTGTTTTTAGAACACGGATGAGAAAAATAAAGTACGTATTTAAAAGTTAAATGTTATTGTTACACGGAGAAACCAAACTTTTGAGCCGAAGACAATTTTTCGTAAAAGTTTCATAAAAGCAAAGTAAAAACTTATTACAGTTATTATCATACATTTTTTAACAATGTGTTGAACAAAAATAAAATTCCTACTTTTAAAATGTAGCATTTAAAATCAAGTTTTGTATCTTTTAGTACCGAAACCGTATTATAATAATCACAAATTTGTTCCCGTGTGATATCGAAAGCGTTCTGTAGAAGTACCGTGTTAGAGACGCCCGTACACATTTAAACTTAGGCAAAAAATGTAATGAAAAAAATTGAATAAGCTTTACTTTGAGGCGAGTTGATAATTTTGTTTTTACATGACGATACTTCCTTCGTTTAAAAATTGGTTGTAATTTTAATAATTAAATCGGTATTGGGAAAAAACCTGGAAATATTTTTTTTATTTCAATATTTGCAATTATATCACATTATGAAAATTTTTCATGTTTTGTATAGATAAAAACAAAAGATTTTGAAGATGATCTGAAGAAAAAGGATGAAAAATAGCAAATGTGAAGATTTTTGCTTAAACCAAAGATTTCACGATATTGTTAGTTTTAAATCTAATGCAGATTAGACCTCAGTTAACCTTGAAATCTTATACCTTTGCACTAATGTATATTATTGGCAACATAATAACTATAACATAAATTCAATAAAACATTTGACTAAAACGTTTTCTTTAAAAAGGAAAAAGGTAGAAAAAATTAAGTATTGTTTAAAAGGATATGTTTGACATTTAAATAGATGTTTCGTAAAAAAGGACACCGTTCATTACATTTACATTTTTATTAAAAACAAATGGATTCAAAGAATTTTTGAAACAACTTGCTAAAGAGGAATTGGTAGTAAAATGGTCCCTGTTTAACACGTTCGCTTCAAGATATGAAGAAAATATATTTACTGCAAAAAAAAAAAAAAAATCAAAATTATTAACCAGTTAGCAGCAATATAAAAATGATCTCACGTTCTCAAAAATTAATTTCAAATTATGCTAATGAAACACACTACGTGATTTATGTTATGTTAATATTCACTTCAGAATGATATACAATCAGAGACATAGCAAGAGGTTTTAGTTAAGAAGAGAAAATATCCCTTGAAATTTTTAGAGGAGAGGAATTTAATTTAGGCGAGTGAATGTACGAAAACATTGAATACCATATTAGCATTTAATTTATAAAAGTATTTCAAGGAATTAAATGGAAAACAACATGGAAATATGAGTGGTGTGTGTACTTTTCAATTTGTAACATTTAAAACATTGGACATTTTGCATAAAAAAAACATACGTAGAAATGCAAATACATATTTTAAAATTTTGAACTGCTCTTTTTTCCCTCATTTATCAACGATGCTTAAGTTTTAGTTGAACTACAAAGCGTAAAAATACGCTTGATTATTAATATTTTTTAAAGACATATATTCGATTTTCAATGCGTGAAAAACGCTTGTAAATATGGCAAAATTGTATCTGTATGCAATAAAAAGAGTTCCCCAGAACAAAATGAGAATACGTTCCCTTAAGTTAACATCGATTGTCTAACAGCAGCATTATCTCTCTTTCTCTCTCTCCCTTTCATAGAAATTAATTTTAATATATATATATATATATATATATATATATATATATATATATATATATATATATATATATATATATATATATATATATATATATATATATATATATATATATATATATATTAGGGTGGTTCTTATTTTCGAAAGTTCATATTATTTCAAAATTATTTGTAATTTTGTTCAGTTACACCAAAACATTAAAAATACAAAATTTCAGCTCAATCCGATAATATTAACACGTGCCGCATTGGCCTTGAAGTTTCATGCATCTGACTGTCTAACATGCTACGACGAGTCGGCGCCAAGTGCGTTCGAATTCGCTACAAGCGCGACTACAAGTCTCGACAAGTCAATTTTGTTTTTACATATTATTTGTTCAATGCTACATTCGTTTTAGTTTCGTACTTGAAGTGCATAAGAAAAGACGTGCTATATAAGTAATTGATAAAAGTGCTGAAATGTCCACTTTGCGGAACAATATTTATCTAGTTGGAGTGATGAAAAATCAAATCTGTGGTAGTAAATTACCATGTAAACGAGATGTTTTGAGTGTACTTTTTTATAACATGAGAGTGGTAAATTTAAATCTTAATGACAGCAGTGCTTTAGTTATTGATGAAGTGGTTGTTTTTTGGAAAAAAGCAAGAATCCCAGTTCAAAACCGTTCAAACTGTATTTCGAAATTAAAATCTTTGTACGATAATGTCAGAAATTTAGAAAAATCTAAAAATAGAGATACTGAACGGCAGAGAGAAAAAGAAAATGATTTTAAAGAAGCTTTAGACAACCTTTTCGATATTGCCACCTTAAATGCGTTAAATGAGATTAAAATCGCCGAAGATAGAGAATTTTTAATTAAGCAAAGGGAGAAAGGTAGAGTAGGTTGTATGTTGGGAGTAGATATCAAATTATTACGTAAGGAAAAGCGGAAAGAAGAACGCACAGCTGCAGAGTTGAAAAGAAAAGAAGATTTGTTGGAAAATTCTAGTTGTTCGATTGGACATTTTGAAATGGAAGATAAAGAACACGAAGATTCACAGAAAAAAGTGATAAATCAAGACAACAGTGAAGATGACATATATTTCATATCGGAATCTCAACAGGGTCCATCTTCAAACAAGAGAGGACGAAAGACGTTAATGACACCTCGCCTGGCCGCTGCCTTGGACAAATGTAAAGTGAGTGACAGGGATGCAATGCATATTATTTCTGCCGTCCTAGAAGCTCTTAATATAGATATCACCGAGTTTGTTCTCAATAGATCGTCTATCAAAAGAAATAGAGAGATTTTGCGGAAAATAAAATATTCATCAATAAAATCGGTAGGAAAGGATGCAAATTTTATTGAAGTGCATTGGGATTCCAAATTATTGCCTGATATCACAAAAAATGAGAAAATTGATCGGCTTCCTGTGATCGCGGTTGGTTTAGATTTTGAACAATTATTAGGAGTACCTGGAATTGCATCATCAGGAGGATCGGAAGTTTGCTCTGCTGTGTTCCATATCACTGATGAATGGAATTTAACCGAAAAAATTCAAGCCTTTTGTTTTGATACTACAGCATCAAACACTGGACGTATAAAAGGAGCTGCAGTTCTGCTTCAACAAAGGTTAGGGCGAGATATTTTGTGGCTTCCATGCCGACACCATATATTTGAGGTCGTTTTGGCTGGTGTATTCACGAGGACAAAAGCAATTGTAACATCCGGCCCTGAAATTGCTCAATTCAAAGCACTTAAAGAAAACTGGAAGAATATTGATAAAATGAAATTTTTAGATTATACCAGCGATGAAGCCGTTTATAATGCACTGAAAGATGTAGCGCCCGAAATTATTTATTTTGTGAAACAGAAACTTGCAGAAGAGCAACCACGTGATGACTACAAAGAGTTTTTGCAATTGACGCTCATTTTTTTGGGAGATAAAACAAATGTGAGTTTTAGGGCCCCCGGTGCATATCATTTAGCGAGATGGATGTCTAAAGCGATTTATTGTTTAAAACTTTTTTTATTTCGCGATCAAATGAAAATGAGAAAGGATAATTCCAAACTGAATGCAGAAATTTGCGTTTACGTTGTATACTGTTATGTAGAGGCCTGGTTTTCAGCAACGAATACTACAGGAGCTCCCCTAAATGATATATATTTTTTGAGAAAATTGGTTAAATTTAAAAATATTAATGAAAACATTGCAACCATTGCAATAACAAAATTTTTAAACCATTTATGGTATCTAAGTGAAGAGTGTGCTGCCATGGCAATATTTGACGATAGAATTGAGAGAGTTGAAAAAATTAGAATGGCTCAAAAAATTATGGAATGTGCAAGTAAAAACATAGAAACTGTGAATGAAAAAGAAGAAGAAAATGAAGAGACAGAAGTCATTGAGAAAAAACTATCGTTGCAAATCCGAGATGTCCAAAATTTTGTTCAAAAAGATCTACCAACTGAATTATTGTCCGCCAATTCACTTCAGTTATTTAAACGATTCGGTATTTGTGTTGAATTTCTTCAGGACGATCCGCTGAATTGGGAAAACAGAGAGGATTATCGCACAGGAAAAAATATCATTTCAACCTTAAAATGTACAAATGATATTGCAGAAAGAGGAGTCAAGTTGATTGAGGATTACAATGAAAAAATGACGAAAAATGAACATCAAAAACAATTTTTGATACAGGTATGTATAAACAAATTTAATTTTTTGTTATTTTTTTCTTGAACACATTATATAGGCTAGGTTTAGAAAACACATTCAATATTATTTTTTTTTATTCAGGTTGTTCAGGAGTACCGGAGAGAGTTCCCAGTCGCCACAAAAGGAGGCTTACTTAAATCCAAAATATGTATCTGAAGTGGATGTATCATTTCAATAAATAAAAAATATAGTATTAGGATAAACTATATCTTTATTTTACGTTTTCATTTTAATTAGTATGTTTTTATACTAAAATTTTAAAAAAATGCGTAATTTTATGTTTACAGTCGAGCGTACATTGTCGTTCTTATAGGTAATAACTGCCTTACATTGAATCTCACAACTTCAGCGTCGATGCGGCACGTGTTAATATTAACCGATTGAGCTGAAATTTGTTATATTTTCATGTCTTATATAAAGGTACATTCTGGCAAATAATTTCTAAAAAATTCGAAAAAAATTTTTTTTCCTTATAAATAAGGACCACCCTAATATATATATATATATATATATATATATATATATATATATATATATATATATATATATATATATATATATATATATATATATATATATATATATATATATATATATATATTTAAGAGATAAAAAAATTTCAAAATGTATAAATTCAGCGCAAAGGGAACAATTAAGTCAATATAAAAGCGATATAAAAGTCATTCTGTCAAACTTTAAGTTTTGTTTCCGTAAATTCTGACGATTAATTTTGTAAAACAGGAACAATTTAAACTTGAGTATCCTTTCTTTTATGTATTAGAAAATATGAGAAAAAAACTATATAAATATTTTCAGAGAAAAGTTTCAGAAAATAAACTAAATAAATGAATAGCAATAATTATAATAGGAAAACAAAAACTACATTTAAAGAGGTAAAAACAAAACAAATAAAGCAAGAACAACATCTATACAAGCTGCCTAGTTTTGATCAGATGATATTAGAAATAAAATTAATTTTTTTTTAAAGATTTATTTTCTTTTTCAGTCGTTTAGAAAATAAATGTAAAGATTAAAATTGCATTCCAAAACTTTGTTACTTTTGTATTTTAATCGTTACCCAAGATAAAGAGAGTAATGCAATTAAAAATGTATTGAAAATAAAGATACGTAGTTCGACTAACGCTGACATTAAATAAAATCGCTTGCTGCTTTTTTTTTCGGGGTTATAATTCTCTTTGTTTTAACTCAGACATCAATCTTCAATGCTAGTCTACGAAAGACTATTTCTGATTTTAATTCTAGTATTTTTTGAAACAGAAAAAAAAAGAATCTGACTTCACTTTAGTTAAATCATTCAACCTAACGTTCGTCAGTGGAAAGCCTAAATAGATCTACGGAGAGATGGTATTCGGTTTTATTATTTTAAAAGATATATTTAGAATCTTTTTTTTTTCAGTTTTCTGTTGCTAATTATTTTTTACTTCCTTTTAAATACAACAAAAAGTATTATTATCGCAAAAAGAAAATCCATACAATTTTGGACTAAATTTCCATTTTACTCATCTCCGAATGTTTTTTTCGACCCATCTTACCATGAATATGTACCTAAGAACGTACAAACAACTAAAATATTCATTTTGATGATCCTTGAGTTAATAATCACAAATTCTCGTGACATCTGTATGCACGAATATCTGTACGTCCGTATGTATGTATACATGTACGTATCTCGCTTAATTCAGAAACCGTATGCCGTAGAAAGTAGAAATTTGATATGTCAACTCTTAGTGAGATCTAATTGTGCACCTCTCCTTTTAGTTGCATTCGGATATTCCAAAAAAGGTCTCTCACACTTTTTGTGTGCATGTATGTACATATTTATGTTTATCACATAACTCAAAAACAGTACGCTGTAGAAGGTTGAAATTTTCTATGTAGACACAGAATGACATGTAGTTGTGTACCTTCCTTTTTGGTTGCAATTGGATGTTTACTACCAGCTTTGTCTATCAGTAGAGTCGATTTGACAATGCCCTTATTCATGGGGGTTATTTAAAAGTTTTCAGTTGAAATTCTCTCACAGCGGGACAAAAGAAGAATAACTTCAATAATTCAGGAAACATAAAAACCTGTTGTCAACCGGACTGAAGTAAATATTCCTTTCAATATTCCTTTTTTTTTTTTCAAACAAAAGTAAACCTCATTCCATTCTTGTAACACTGTTTAAATATAAACATTTTATTGTTTTGAAATCTTAACAAATATTAAATAAACTGATACCCAAAATAACCTTCTACCTTATTAATTCTAAAGCAACAATGAATAAATCTTCCAACATTTATGTTATCTGCCAAAAAACAAAAGCAAATTATGAAAGTCCTCTCCATCTTGAAGAAGAAAATCAACTTTAACTTGCAGGATAAACATAATCCTGGGTTATTCAAGCATGAAATTATCTTTCCGAACAAGTCCGCTAATGTCCGTCGTTAGCTACTTCCTTACTCATGTCATAAACACCTGTCACTTTTTAAGGCCAAGGCCAGAGCAATTAACATGCAAAGTCCATCGTCTGCAAGAGGTATTTTTGAACGAAAGCGGAAAAAGTAATCATTCTTTTAACTCGCCCGTAAAACAATGCTAAGTAAAGAAAAAATATTTGTAATAGATGCAGTCGGTATTAGTCGATTAAAATTTGCATATTTTTTCTGATTCTGCAGCTGTACACACCATGGAAAAGTGTATAATGAATATCACTTGCTTCTTTCTGGGTATAGCTTAGCATATTTTGCGAAGCAGAAAAATTTCTGCAGAAAAAGTAAGAATATTTGAAAGAATTAAATAAAATAATAATTATCATTTAATGCCCAATCTATTCGCCCGAGTGCGACATTTTTAGAGCATGGGGCTGTGCATAAATGATGTCACACTTTTTTTCAACATTTTTGACCTCCTCCCCCTTTGTCACAAAGTGTCGTACTTCATCTTACCCCCTCCTCTTGTCATATGCAACACAATTTTTCATTAACATATTCTTATAAAAAATACATAACGTCACACTTATTGTTTCCTCCTCCCTTCCCTTTGACACAAACTGTCACAATTTCACGACTCCCCAACCCAAAGCGTGACATTATTTTCGGACATTCTCCATGTATTTTTAGGGGAATGTGGGGCAAAGTGAAATAGTTAAGATAACTTAGATTTTCAAAATGAACAATTTGGAAAGTAGGAACTTTCCTTGAACTTTCTAGCGACACAAGATTCAAGTTTCTAAGTAGATTAAAAGTAACACAATTTAATTATTAATGGGGCAGGAATGTACCAAAATGTACGTACACTTTTATTTTCAAACGTGGTTTTGCCAAACGTCAGTTTAAAAAACTCATGATCCTATTTCTAAAAAGTACTTTACATTTTAATTCGAAATTTTCATCACATTTTATTAGCATTTTCATACGTAATACTGAAGTGAAATTTTTGGTTTAGGACTCCATACTTTTTCCTAAACAGCTGTTTTTGTTTTTATTATCGAAAACAGTCTTTTTGTTATTTAAAAGGTGACTCTTTGTAAAATTTAATAAATAATGAAATAAGGAGAATACTTTTGAATTTCACTTCAGTAAAGCCTTAGATATCTCTTGAAAACACTGAAAATTGTAAGTTTCCATCATTATTATTTTTTTTTCATTTTTGAGAAAAAGGCAATAAAGTTTAGTAATTTTTACATTACGCGTATACAGAATACCGGCTCTCCTTAATAAACCATTTCAAAAGAGAGAAAGTAAGCAACTTATAGCTCACTCTAGTTATATAGTGAATGGTACGAGGACGCTCTTCAGTGCTTAAAAATAATTTAAAAGATTTTTTTTCTGGAAGAAAGACTAGGTGAAGTTGATTCTCTAAAACATAAAACTTATACATACAACAAATAACTGTTCCTTAAAGATGAGCTATAACAAAAAGTACATTTTTAATCAAGTGTTAACAATGTTAAGTTGTTGAAATATTCTATAAAAACAATTAATTTTAATCAGCAATCAATTCTTCTCCAGGGTGTGATCAAGAAAATAATTCCATAAAGGTGGTGATTGCAGAAGAAATGTTTTGCAATCCATTCTTTCATAGCTGAGTAACATTTTCTGAGAAGGGTGTTTGTGACATATTTATCGATTAAGCTTTTGGTGGTATAAATAGAGAGCTCGAAGAGCTCACAACATGAAGAGTTTGTTATGCTTTGATAATCGCAGTAAATAATTTTCCCATAATGTCATGAACATCTGGTCCGTTTGGAATAATCCTCTGCTTGAAGGACTATGGAGAATATCCAGATCAGATTCAGGAGAGAGAAAAAAGATGTTTTTATTTTATTTATTTTTTTTTTTTTTGAGCAGCCATTCTGAAGATTTATTTATTCAATATTTCCTATGTTACATGAATCAACATTCTGAAATAATACCATTTTGAACAATTAATATTCCCAAACAAACATTTGAAAAACTTTCAGAGCGTTGATCGTCATTTGATTCTAGTGTGGCGGAGAAATCCGTAATTGAAGTAAGTTTTAGGAGAACCTCGATAGATGGCGCCAGCAGCTAAGGAAGCACACCAAACTGATCAGGGGTTTGCCCCCTACGCAGACCCCTAGAGAGAGAGTCGAGGGTGTGAGCCAGGAGGTCTCGGCAGAAGTGCGTCTTGTGCGTTCGTGACCGGCTGCTCTCATAGCATGGAGTTCCAGCAGAATGAAGTCGATGCGACTCCTCCGTTGAGTTTTGGGTAAGTCCACACTCCCTCTCCTCCCAGAATCTGTGTACTGTATTTAGTGACAAAATAAATTGATTATTCGCCAGATTTAGCTTTAGCGTAACTGATAATTTACCTGTGATGGCAGGAGCTAACATCTACACAACGCAATCCTACGGATAGTCCTCCATCACATTGGTGCAGTGACCATTTTTTTCCTGGCGTTTAATCTAAAATATTTTGAAAAGTAATCGCCGTGGTTGTTCGATACGTTTTTTTTGAGAAAAAAAAATAGTTAGTTTAGAAGATTCTATGCTGGTATCGAACGTTGACCATGCCGGTTCTAAGCCTAACGCGATCTGGATGCATCTGTGAGAGTTTTCAAAATATGCTTTATTTGAATCTAGATTTGTAACAATTTTGTGAATGCTTACTTTAATATGCAATTATTTTTGAGATATTTCCATAAAATTACGATTCAGAAGAGTTTGAAAATTTTCGCTTCATGCATTGTTTTTGAATGATCATTGAATTGACTCTGCGCTACAGTTATTTATTTAAGTGTTTTTTTTCCTATCAATTGATCATGCTTTTGGTTATTTTCACTAATTTATTATTTTTATAATGCATTTATATTGTGTAAAGCAATCGCAAAATGTTTCATATAAAGTGCATTTTGGGGTAACGAAAAATCTTTGCTAAGTGATGTGTGAATTTTTATTTAATTTCTCAATTTTACTGAAGCTTACTAATAATTAATTGTGTGTTAGGTTAAATGTCATAATGTATCGTAGGGGCAGAGCAGCACAGAACATAATTGTTCAAAACAATACAGCCAATATGGCATTAATAGATTTAGTTCCAAAGTTTTCCGGGGACGACACTATTAACGTAAAGAAATTTTTGAGCAAAATAAATGAAGTAGGACAGTTAAGCGATTGGTCGGACGAAGAGAAATTGTCCATTCTGAAACTTAAACTCACCGGGGCAGCTGAATTGTTTATTTCCACAGTAGCGGGAGAAAATGATTTCAACACGGTTGCGAATTCGCTAATAGAACGGTTTGAAAGGAAAATTTCAATTACAGGCGCATTACATGATTTGGCAACATGCTCCCAAAAGCCAACAGAAAGCGCATTTGATTTCGGTCAAAGAATTAGGAAAGTTGGAGCCCAGGTTTATAGTGCAGGGAATATGGTACTAATGCCAGAAGTAAGCCAGAATTTGCTTTTAGCAAGGTTTCTGGCGGGATTGAAAGCAGACATTCAGCGATTTGTGTTGAGTAAGAACCCGCAAACGTTAGATGAAGCAATATCAATCGCTTCACAAGAGGAAGAAAACAATAAAATTCACGAGGCCTCAGTAAAACAAACAGAAATTAGTGATGTACACAGAGTACAAAACGAAATTGTCAGTGAATTGACCAGTCAATTAGCAAAATTAAGCACCGAAGTGCAAACACTAAGAGCTCAAACGAACGCGGTTAATGTGCAGGAGCAAGGGAATAGTAATTCATTTAGGGGGAATTCCTATAGAACCAACGCACATACAGGTAGGGGTTCGTTTACCCACAATAGGGGACGAGGCCAGTTTAACTTCAGATGTCACTATTGTGGAGGCGCAAATCACAAGCTATCTGAGTGTTATGTTAAAGATAGAGATATGAGACAACAAAGGCAAACAAGAAATAGATCCAATTCACGAGATCGTAATAATTATCGCGGGAGAAATAATCAAAATTTAAACTTCAGGGGGAGAAGGCATTAATTAATTTTAGCAGTTACAGGGTCGGCCCTTCTCCCTCCTCAAACCCATACCCTAATTACAGTTTGCCGACGATTGATGTCGAAATTAACGGTGTAAAATGCAATTGTCTTTTGGACACGGGTGCCTCAATTTCCTTACTCGGACCCAGTATTTTTGAAAAATTAGAGAAAAAAGATTTGCAAGAGATCAAATATAATATTTCAGCCAGAACTGTTAATGGGGGGAATTTAGAAATCCAGGGTTGTTTTAAAATTGTTTTGAAAGTTCAAAATTTACCTTTAGAGCAAATTTTTTACATAACTAAGCATGACTTTAACCAAAATTATCAAGGAATCCTAGGGTTTGATTTTTTACAATATAGAACGGCAAATTTAAACTTATACGATAACACTTTGCAAATCATGAACACAAAGATACCAATTACATCAAGAAGCACAGTGGTTAATATAATTGATTTGGGAGAGGAAATTAAATTAAAACTTAATAAGAAAATTTTAATTCCGCCACATTCGAGCTCAGTTATTTACGTTGAAGTGCCCATCTGTACAGACAATTGCGTTAGTGCTAGTATTAAGAAGAATTCCAAGTTAAAAGGTGTCTCGTTTGACAGTGATAAAATTAAGATTGACCATAGTAATAAACAAGCGGCAATCAGAGTTAATAACACCACTGATTCAGGCATTTTTCTAAATAAACACACTAACATTTGCTATGTAAGCAATTTTGAGGAACTTCCCTCAGACATCCCAGTTTCAAGGGATTTACCAGAACCATTGACGGAAAAAGATTTCAACATGAGCGGATTGAGTGCAAATTTAAAATCAAAAATTTTCAGTATTTTAAAAGATCATGAATCTGCTTTTGCTAGGACGACAATGGAGTTAGAGGAAGCACGAACAGAACCTCATAAGATTCAGCTACATCATAATCACCCCATCAAATGTCCCATTTACAAAATTCCATTCAATTTAAGGGAAGAATTTAGGAGACAAATTCAAGATTTGGAATCAGCTGGCATAATTTCAAAATCAAAATCTTTGTATAACGCCCCAGCTCTTTTTGTTAGGCAAACAAATAAATGGAGAATGGTTCTTGATTTCAGAAAGTTAAATGAAATTACTGAAACGCATGACTTTGAAATTCCGACTTTAGACGACATTTTGCACGAAATTTCAGGATCTAATTATTTTAGTTCTCTTGATTTAAAAACTGCATTCAATCAAATTCCAATTGACCGGAGAGATAGGCACAAAACAGCTTTTTCTACTCCTGACGGAAATAAGTATGAGTTTAATCGCGTTTGTTTTGGCCTCCGAAATGCTCCGAAAGCGTTCCAACAAATTGCCACAAATGTATTAGGAGATTTACTACACAAAGGAGCACTAGTCTACATAGATGATATTCTCTTGTATTCAAAAACTCAGGAAGATCACTTAAAACTCCTTGAGGAAGTTCTTCATCGATTTGAGAAAATTAGACTAAAATTTAATCCAGCAAAATGTCAGTTTTTCACTAAATCTTGTAAATTTTTGGGATTTATTGTAACTCCCGAGGGTTTGCACATAGATAAAGACAAAACTGTTACTATAAATGAGTTTTTACCACCTAAGGATCAGAGGTCAGTAAAGTCATTTTTGGGATGTTGTAATTTTTACCGTAGATATATTAAGAATTTCGCAAAAAGGGCTTTACCTCTTACTAATTTACTAAGAAAAGATACTCCCTTTGTTTGGGATAAAGCGGCTCAAGATGCTTTTGAGGATATTAAGCAAGCAATATTAAGCCCTCCCGTGCTAGCTTTGCCAGACCCAAATGCACAGTTGCAAATCACCACAGACGCTTCTGCTTTGGGTATTGGGGCAGTTCTTGAACAAAAGTATCAAAATGGGGAAGTAAAACCATTATATTTCTACTCCAAAAAGTTAAACCCATCTCAATCAAAGTATAGTGCAACTGTTTTAGAGTTTTTTGCTATTTATTGTGCTTTGTCTTTCTTTCGGGCATTTCTAATTGGCAGGAGGTTCAAAGTGTTTTCCGATCATAAGCCACTGGAAGGATTTCTTTCAAACAAAAATCCTTCCTCTAAAATTCTCAGGTGGAAATTAGCATTAGAGGAGTTTAATTATTCCATAGAATACGTGAAAGCCAAATTTAACGCGGTCGCGGATCACCTATCAAGATGTGTGAACGCAGTAACCATCGTTTTCCCAAATAACACCGAGCTAATACAAATGCAAAAGGAAGATCCAAAATTAATCAAAATTATCCATGCACTAGAAAAGAATGAGAGTGATAGATATCCCAATTATATATTTAATGAGGACAATGTCCTAATTCACGTCTCACCACGCAAATTGATCACCAAGGAGGGATCCAAAACACCAAATCTGTGTACCTCACTCGCTCAAAGCCAAAGTTCTCGAGTCTGTTCATTCTCAAGTGGGAGGTCATTTGAAATTTTTTAAGACTTACAACAGGTTAACTGAGAATTTCTTTTGGCCCTTCATGTACAGAGATACAAAAAATTTCGTAAGATCATGCACTACTTGTTTGTCTAGGAGAAACGCGTTTAAAATACCTTCTGCCCCGTTACAACAGGTAGATCAGAGTGAGTCACCCGGAGAGAAATGTCACATCGATGTTTTCGGTCCATTAAAGACCACTCGGGCAGGTAATATGTATGTGCTTTCTATGATTGACGCATTCTCTAAATACATACACCTTGCTCCCCTATCAAATTTGAGAGCGCACACAATCTCGCAAACATTTTTCGAAAACTACATAGTTCATAGAGGTTGCCCGCGTGTTCTTATAGCCGATAACGCAAAATATTTTTATTGTTCTGAATTCTCAGATTTTTGTAAGACTCAGGGTATTGAGAAAAGACACATCTCTGCGTATTCCGCTCACGTCAACGGAAAAATCGAGAGGACAAACCAGAGCCTTGCAAATATCCTTGCAGCCTTGTCTTCTGACAGTGAAGAATGGGACACTCAGTTACCTCAGACTATGTTAGCTATGAATTCCGCGGTTCATGAAGTCACTCAGGTCTCGCCCTTCTTTCTTGAACATGGCAGGGATGTTCGGCTCCCATATACACTGGGGAACGCACCAAAATTTGAAACACAGTCAGAGTATATAACATACCTAATTGAGTCATTGGATAATAATTTTCCAAAAGTATTACATAATTTGAACGAGCAAGAGAAGAAAAATATAGATAGAAGCAGATTAGGTCGAAGAGAGGAATGTTACAATTATCAGGTAGGGTCGCTTTGTTTTGTAAAGAACCCAAATTTAAAGAAAAATATTTCTGCTAAGTTGAGACCCAAATATGAGGGACCATACAGAGTTATTGAGAGATACACGAATGTTAACTATAAGGTTAGACATGTTGAGAATACAAGAAAAGTGTTAAGGGTACATGTCAATCGATTAATTCCTTACACTCAGAGGTTTAGCTATTTACACTTGACAGGAGATGAAAACATTATTCAGGACACACAGGTAGAGAAACCATGCGATGTTCAGCCAAGTAATTTGTTAAGTGATTCTCATGATAGAAACGTATTAGAAAATCATTCGCAAAGGTATAACCTAAGACCGAGGTAGAAATTTTGCCCTTTCGTTGACACGTTTATCATTCATTCATTCATCCATTTTTTTTTAAATTGTTATTACGTTTTTTTTTCCTTGCACATGTACATGCTCATTAATTTTAAGTATGGCAGAATTGTAAACATGTGAGGGATTGACAGATAGGAATTTTGATTTCATCGAGCTGGCCACTTGGTGTTGTCTCGGTCAATTTTTGTCAATAATCTGTTCATCGTAGGTAGGAATTGATCACCAGGGCCAGGGGTTCAGTTTTCGCCTCCGCGTGGCAGGTTTTCCTTAACTTGTTTAATTAAATCTTCCTTTCAAAAAAAAAAAAGTCAACAGATGTTTTTCATTGTTTTTTTTTATTAATTGCAAAATTAGTAGTTTTCCTTAAAAAAAAAAAAATCGAATACTCTCACAATAGCATCCAATTGCATATGGTTTACAATGTTAGATTTTTTCTACAATGTTAGATATTTTTAGTAAAATAAAAAAAAAATGTACTGGAGAGTAGTGGACTTACCGTGGCAAAGTCAGAGATTCAAAAAAAAAAAAAAAATTCTCACTTGCAGGAAAAATAGTGAGAAGGTCACCTACGTCTTCAAAGTTGAGTTGTGAGTCTCTTGGATTTAGAAGCAAACTTCCCACCACTGCAAATTTTGAACTGTGAATCTCGTCGAAAAGAATTTTTTTTGTGACTTCCATCTGCCCAGCTCTCTGAGAGCTATATCGACCTAAATATAGTTCATTATAGCGAGTGCTGCCGTAGAAAGTGTAAACAACATCATTGCAGAAGTATCTTCAAAACCTCTTGTGCCTTATTACATCCGACGGACTCTAGTTGCTCTACTGGATTCTATGAAAAGACTGGTACAAAGGTTGCATTTCCTTGGTTCTTCAAAACGAGTGAAAATACTGAGATCTTTGAGCGGACTTCAGACAAATTCACTCTGTGCTACTGTGTCCACGTTGAACTTTCACATAAGATAGGCATTATGTGGGTTTCCTTACTATAATAGTGCTGATGTTCCCTCAAAACACATGATGACGACATTTTATGAAAGAAAAAAAATGACTTTCTCATCCACAGATTTTGAACTTTAGTCATTTGTATTTTAATAATTATTTGTTAACATATTATGGCATGATATATTCCAGAAACTTCGCTTGAAATGTATTTACAGCATTTTGAACTATTTTGTATTATGTGTAACCAGTTTCATGTTGAGTGGTTATTTTTGAAAGGGGGGAGGAGTGTGGCGGAGAAATCCGTAATTGAAGTAAGTTTTAGGAGAACCTCGATAGATGGCGCCAGCAGCTAAGAAAGCACACCAAACTGATCAGGGGTTTGCCCCCTACGCAGACCCCTAGAGAGAGAGTCGAGGGTGTGAGCCAGGAGGTCTCGGCAGAAGTGCGTCTTGTGCGTTCGTGACCGGCTGCTCTCATAGCATGGAGTTCCAGCAGAATGAAGTCGATGCGACTCCTCCGTTGAGTTTTGGGTAAGTCCACACTCCCTCTCCTCCCAGAATCTGTGTACTGTATTTAGTGACAAAATAAATTGATTATTCGCCAGATTTAGCTTTAGCGTAACTGATAATTTACCTGTGATGGCAGGAGCTAACATCTACACAACGCAATCCTACGGATAGTCCTCCATCACACTAGTTTTGAATATAGAATGAATTCTCTTAGCAATATATTTGGAATAAATTTAAAGTATGTCCATATAAGAACTAATTGCATACAATAAAGAAAGTTATTCAACATGAAATCACGTTGATTCATGCACTTTTTATTAATAGAACGGTAGGTGGTTATTTAAGGTATTCGAACATGTTCAGAGCCCGTTTGTAGAAAAGCTGTGTTTATAAACATTCTACTAATTAGATTTTTTGATGTAGTTCAAAAAAAAACTCAATTATTATCCAGCATTTCAACAATTACTTCAAAGTTTTTTTTCTAAATAAAAGTTGAGGATGAGTTTTAAAAGCGTGAAAAAGGCTACACTGGTGGATGAAAATATTGATTCAAAATTTTTTGCTTTTGTTTGAATCATAACTTTAACTGTTTTTCGTTAAAATATAGATGAATACAGTCGACTCCCGCTACAACGCGATTCGACTTAAGCGAAATGGCTATAACGCGAGTTTTTCATGAGCAACGAATTTTAGAGCAAAAACTAATTTATCGCTCTCAAAACGAAAATGTTTGGAAAGGAATCGTGGGGCTAAGTGTCGGCTTCGTTATTTACTAAGAAATGCTGACTTTGTAAATGTACTTACCTCCTTTTCGCATCACAGACTATGCAAGTTTCCACACACCGAACTAGTCTAAATATCGCTTTGTTAATGTGTATAAATAATAATTCCATATGAAGCATTGTGGCAGCTAGGTACGCTGTTTCATCGAAAGTTTGTAAAGATGGAAACAAAAAGCGAAAGTTTGCGACAATTCAAGAAAAGGTGAAGATTCTCATATGCTTGCACAATTAAATGGATTGAAGGTAGCTCGACAATTAGATATAAGTAAATTTTCCATACGTTCAAAAAGAAAAAAAAAAAAACATGCATATGAACTGATAACCACCTCCTTTTTGAAGTTGGTTAAATTAAAAGTCAAGAAAAGGCAATCCGTATAAGTTCAGAACTTAGTTTTAATATAAAGCTCGCAGAGTAGTGTGTAAGCAAAATGCATACAGTATGAAATTGGAAGCTGCTTTTTTATTGCAAATTATCGATACCTTGAAAGAGGGATGTTACCACACATGGAAATGTTATAAAAGTAAATGCAAAGCTACTGTATTTAAAAAAAAATATTCGAATACCGATATCATTGCACGGCAAATCATCATCTTCAATTATTAAGTTATAAATGTAAATATAATTATACGTACTATACAGTAATACTATAGTGCAGCACTTTTTTTGTGACTACAGCATACTGTACGTCGTGCTGCTTTGTTTCATGTCTATCTCTCCCACTGATAATTGACTTTGTGCATCGTAACAGTATTTTATGTTGAATATTGCAGCTTTTTAAAAACTACAGTAAAAAATCAGCTCTCTATGTAAGAAACGATAATATATAGTTAAAAAATACTCTAAAACAGCTTGAAAGGTGTTTAAAAATGTCTAAAATAATCGGGTATGTTGATAAAAAACAATATGCATATCCTTTTCCATAACGCGAAATTTCGACTTACGCGAGGAGTCTTGGAACGCATCCCTCGCGTAAGTCGGGATCCGACTGTACATGAAAAAGCAGCTGTGAACTCAGTATAACACATCAGGGAAATTTTAAAATTAATGTAGTTAAAAAATGTGCAACTTGAATATTTTACCATCATGTGAAACCTAGACAAAAGTATAAGTCAAAGGTAAAATATCTTGGATTAAGGTAAAATTTTGTTCGAATAAATTAATTTTAAGCCAAAATACCAGGAAATGTTGCTATTAGTGATCGTTAGTTGTTTTATTTTTCTAAATTAATGACAATCATCAAAACACATTTCTGGACAAAATTATTATCTCAAAGAAATTAAATTTAATTTTAATCATAATTTTACGTAGCTTAATGTTAATGAATAACGTGAAAAATAGTCCTAAATTTCATATAACTCATAAATTTAATGACACAAATGTTTAAAAACTTTAACATCTTATCGCTACGTGAAACATGGACAAAAGTATAAAATCAAAGTTAAAAACTATTGCAGTTCTGTAACATTTTGTTCAAATAAGATTATTAAAGTGATAAGATGACTAAATGTAACCATTATTAGTTTGTTAGTTAGTTGTTTTATTTTGAAAAATCAATTTTGTAAAACCATAAAACACGAGTCAAAAATGGAAATTCTTATTTATGAAATTCTTAACTTAAAAACCCTTTGAATTTCAAACTAAGTATTTAAAGACTCAGCAAAGTAGAAAACGTACCTTTAAAAACCTCAAATCATTCTGAACATGAAATTAGACACTAAAAAAGTTTTGCTTAATCAATCCAAAACAATGTGGGGAATGACAGTAGTATGAAAAAAAAAAAAAAACCGTTTCAGGAGAAATGCATTTAAATTTTATATTTTTACAACAAATTATGATTGTTGAAAATATTTTATTTCATGTTCATATATACCTCTATCTGTTGATTTATCTAAGTGGGGGTGAAAATAAATGAAAATACTCTCTAAGAAATATTTCTCACTCCGCCAGTGCGAACAGTGCGCTTTCTTTTTTTCTAAGTATTTATGAAATTGCAAATATTTGACACAAAGGAATAGTACCAACAGCATGCATCGGCAAACTATTTGAAATGCACAGAAAATCACCAAGGACAAGAGAAGAGAAAGCTGATAAAAGTGAACTTGAAAACATGTAAAGTTTCCTGATAACCACAATGCATTCGCAACACGTTTGCGTTTGGAAACTGCAATATTACTTCATTAAAAGCAGAAAAGCATAAGTATTCCTTAAGACTTTTATTTTGCAAATTCTGTAACAGCAAACTTTCAGTCACTGCAGTTCGAAATGGTTGTTATAAATTTCAAGAGAGTTGCATGCAATGACAAACACTGCTTTCAGTAAGCCATCAGAAGGCAGTTCATGTCGCTGCTACTGTTTAGGGATTCGAATCACGCCCGTTATTTGAAGGTGAGACAAAAGCAAAGCAGGAGTTCTTAATGAACTTGCACGTGCTTGTCATAGAATGAAAAAAAAATCGTAAGAAGAGACAAATTAGAAATAAAAACCATTCCTTCTCCTTTATACGAGAAGATTACAATAAGGTGAGTAAACATTTACATGTGGTGGTACAGCTTGTAGCTAAAGCACACATAGTTTTATTTTTTTCAATGTCAACTGCTTTTCTGAGTTTTATTTGTATTTGCATATTTTTTCACTGTATTATGCAAATGCTTTTAATTTACGCAACTTTATTTCTAGAATTACGCTTCTAACAAATTCAACTACAGACTTACTATTATTTTCTTTTTCTTTTCCTACTTGTTGGAGATTCAAGATTGATTTTTTGGAATGCGACATTTTTTGTTCCTTTGAAAAGGTTGAATAATCGAGAAGCCGTTGTGAGTTCGAATAATATGTAACTTGGTTAAGGTATTAGTTATTTACCTAACAGAAACAAAAATTTTATTTTATGAAAAGCGACTTCGTGTTTTCTGTGCCGAAATATTTTGCACAAAATATTTAAATCCATAAACAAAAAAGAGATTCATATAATTCCAAATAATTTTTTGTCTTCTTTTTGAATGTAATTTTTTATTTGAGGATTTAAGTTTCTGCGTTGATTTGCGTTTGTGCATCATTATGTGCATCATTTTGATGCGTTATCAGAGAGAATATCATTTTCATTTCAACTGATGTAAAACTGTATGCTTTAATTTGAAATGACAATCTACTGAACGCGTTTCAATGTTTCATTCGTAAATTTATTGCATGTTTTTTCTAAATTAAAGTATAGAGCAACGTTTTTTGTGCAGAAAAATATTTGAAAAGAACCTATAATAATATAAAGCTGAAGAGTTTGTTTGTTTAAACGCGCTATTCTTAGGAAGTACTGGTTCGAACTGAAAAAATAGTTTTGTGTTGAATAGTCCATTTATATTGAGGAAGGCGGAAGGCTATAGGTTTATAACATCACGCTATATGACTAATATCAGTAAAGCAACAATAAATTTAAATTAAATCAATAATAATCATGATTCATTTCTTCTTGCATCAATAGCTCAGGAAAAATGAATGAAATAAAAGATGATTAAATACGCCACCAAGTGTATTTTTGTTAATTTTCTATAAAATTCACCTCTGCCCCTCCCCCCTCTTCTTTTCTGTTCAACGCACTCATACGTAACTGAAATAGTACGTACGTTGTCGAACTCATCCTAAACATAACTTATACAAGGCGTTTCGTTGTAACCTGCAAAACCTTTATTTTCACAACCGTTAGCCCCAGATGTATACTTCAAATTGCAAAAATGTTCGAAATCAGATGCAGAGTTAAGTTATCGAAAGTTTGAAGCAAAAATAAAAATGAGTCGAAAAATACAAAATTTAACGTTTTATACGAACCCCAGGTACCCTAACTAATGTTTAGGGAAATAATCTCCATTGAAAAGTAATTCCAACACAAAAAGTTTGAAATTAGTATGACCAATATTCACCTAGATATAAAACGCAGCGTTTTGTGACTTATACCACTTTTCACTCGCTGTCAATAACACCTTTTGGGGCAAAATTTAGCAGCTAACAAGGGTGAAAAATTATATGTGTGCATAGGGGGTGGGTTTTCAAATTGATTGCGGTTTTGTTATTTTTTGATTTTGTTTTTGCGCAACATGGCATACCACTTGCATTTATCTTTGAACAGCAATGAAAAATATAAATACTTTGTTTTTTCACTTCGACAACCTGTCATTCTTCTGAAAGGGCGATAAGCTTGAATCTTATCTTCTGTATGGTCCCTTAAAACTTTGAAATGGAATATCTACTTAAGTTTTGGTCACACAAATGTCAAGTTTTTTGTGTCAGTAATAGTTTTCAATGGAGATTATTTCCCTAAATATAAGTTGGGGGACCTGGGGCCCGTATAAAAAGCTAAATTTTGTATTTTTTTGGCTCATTTTTATTTTTACTTTAAACTTTCGCTACCTTAACTCTGCATCTGATTTTGAACATTTTTGCAATTGGAAGTATACATCTAGGACTACCTGTTGCGAAAATAAAGGTCTTGCAGGTTAAAACGGAACATCCTGTTTAATTTCAAAAGCAAGCGAGAGTAATATTCCGATCACACAACTATTTGTGCTCCTTATAATGAGAAGTTCCAATACTTGGTTACCTATCAAACTTTTTTCATACTTGACTTTTGGTTAAGTTTCGCCATCAGGAATGCGTGTTAAGGAAACTAGTTCAATGAATACGGTTGATACATAAGTTTTACGACGCATGTATCAACTCCTTTTTCAGTTTTATTTATTATTTGTAAATACGGTAGCAGACTTTTTTTCGGCAGTCTGCCACGCAGTTTAAGAAACCCCAAAAACAATCTACAAGATAATAGGTGAACCAGTAATAGGTTAATCGTGGCACTTGTTTTATAAATCACGAAAGAATGCGTGAAAATAAAAAGCTAAATATAAAAACTAGGAGTAAAATGCAAGATGAAAATCTTCAAAATAAAATAGTAAACTGAGGCGTAGGTTCCATCCGAATCAAGTGCTTTTGATCTCTCGATCACAGATAACCCCTGCCTAGATTTTAGGCATCTTTTCCATTTTTACTTTTTCCTAATGTTTCATTCTGAACTGCATTTTTCTGCTTTAAATTTGACAGAATCATACATTAAGTGAAAAAAAAATCCAACTCAATAATCTGCAGACTGTTTCAAGAATTTGCGACGAACATCACAGTATCGCGCTGTTTCTGCTACCGTTTTTGTAAAAAGTCGTTTAAATACTTTTTGAGAATCACTCTAAAAGAAGCAACGATAGACTAAGTGTTCTAACCATTCTCTCAATTGCAAATAGTATGATAAATAACATTAACTTCATTGAAATTGTTTTTGATTTGTTTGCCGAAGCAAAAATAGTAAAAATAATCTAAAATATGTAAAAAAAAGGAACTTGTGCAACATCGAATCTTCACACGTTTAATTTTCGAAATTCGTTTTGTGACTCATTTAAATGACTCAGGAGCTGCCACTGTAATGATGCAATCTGTCTTTAAAATTTAACCCTACTTTCTGAGGTACAATACTTACCGCAATAATTAGTTTTAAAATTTCTATGGTGAAAGAGGAGGCCAGAGATAGATCTTCTTTATCCAGAAAACTGTTGCTGTCAAACTGTCGCAAAGCCATATGTGGGCACGCCAAGAAAAATCTGCTTCGGCGAGGAAGATAATACGAGATAATTTCCCAAAATAGCTCCAATCAATAAATAACTCTGCGGTATTCAATGAAGCGAGTGGACTCCTTCAGAAAAAAGCGCGGCATATTGCTCGATTTGAACTGCCACGGAAATTTCAGTGGAAGAAAAAAACAGCAGACGATTTTTAATATATTTAAAGCATGTTTTTCCTTCTAACAAGTGATACGGTAATTTTCACCAGAAAATGACTCAATCAGTTGCGGCTCGTGGGAGGGGCAAGAGGGGGCCCGAGCCCCCTCACTTTTTTCAGACAAATTTATAACTTTTTATTCCTTTTCGTTTTTTTTTTTTTTTTTTTGTACGAACGCGCTTGAATAAAAAAAATGGACTGTATTTTTCTGCGTATAATCCGAGGATTATCTTTTAGAAAAGTGTGAAATTAATGAGGTGCGAATTATACGCTGCTGTGGATTATCTGTCTGTGTGTGTGGAGGGAGCGTTTTTTTTTTTTTTTTCCCTTAACCCCAACGCATTGAACCTCAATATTTACTGCCGACTTACTTATTAATTCGCCGAGGCCGTTACCCTGCCTGAATGTTGTTTATTTTACATAGCTTGAATTTTTTTTCTTACACGATTCAGGCTATGTAAAATAAACAACATCACGTGGAAAAATAAGCCTTCATTTGCACAAGATTCGACCGTTTGCTCTTTTCTCGACTCTTTGTCTTCAAGTAATTAGCGTACCATAATGCTATAATGACAATTTACAGAAGAAATCATTATTTTGGGGTTATTTCTGGAATCTTAAAAGTATTATTCTTCACGTTTTTAATTTAGTTGCTAAAATTGTACATTAAATCAAAACTTCATTTTTTTGCATCGAATTATTCGCGGATCATACGAAGATTTTTTTTTCTTCAGGCCAATTGCAGGACTTCGATTTTGAAAAAAAAACCAAGGGAAAGCTCCAGAACCCCTTTCTGTATAAAACTTCAAAGTTTGTCTAAAACTGCTTTTCTAAAATTGCAATTTCGAAAAATTGGAGGGGGAGGACGGAGGAAGGGACTTGATTTCCATTTATTTTTCAAAAATAAAAAAATAAATAAAAGAAAAATAAAAAACGATCGGGGAGAATCCCGGACCTGCTTCCTTTACCATAACGTCAATAAATATGGCCTATTTCTGCGTTTTAAGTCTTCAATTTCTACAAATTTCCGCAGAGTCCCATATACTCTTCTTTCCTTTAACATCGCCAAAGACCGTCTAAAATTGCGTTTTTAAAGTTGCAAGATTCAAAATTGAAAGATTTGATGAGAAAATCAAATCAATCAAATTGTTGAGACATTTTTCCTATTGTGCCCCCTGCCCCGCCCTCCCCTTAAAAGGAGTTCACCCATGATCTGGCCCTCTCACTTTTTCAAGGCACGAGCCGCCACTGGACTCAATCCTTATTTTAATTCAATAAAGACAAGCAATTCCAAGTTAATGTTATCTTTTTTCGACGAAATCGAAAAACTTGACAGGCAGTATGCAGTTCTTGGGTCACAGATTGAGCATTGCTGATTTATTGTACATAAGGTATATCTATTTTATTTCACCTTAGTGACTTGATTTTTTTTTTAATGTGTGCATTTCTATAGGGGGAGCTAAGTCTTTGTTTGTCTGATATGGATCAGGCGTTGATCGGTTATGCATAAATGGCCTATACGTTAGGTTTATTACTAAACAAATTCCGCGAGAGATATACTTCCAAACACTTCTTGGATTGTTTGAATACATTGTTTTCATCAAGAATTATAAGTTATTGTACATAATAAAAAGTATGAAAACATCATCGCATGTTCTTAAATTATGTATCTCATACACTATGTAACATAGTTTTACTGAAAAAGCATATTGTGAGTACAAAAGAAATATATTTTAATTTGATATCTTAAAAAGAGAGAACTTGAAATTAGACACTTATCATCTTTTCATCGACTTAAAAACTGCTTATGATAGTCTAAATACGAAGTAAATAACTTATGCTATGATAGAGTTTCGTATTCCTGGAAAGCTTATAAAACTAGTCAATCTAACATTGAACGCAAATATTACTAGAATTCAGTTACAGAAATGCCATTCAGAACCGTTAATAGTAAACAACGGTGTAAGACAAGGCGACTCTTTGACCTGTATACTTTTTAATATTGAACTGGAAAAAGTTACGAGGTATGCTGAAGTCGTAATTAGAGAAACAATCTGCTTCAATAAAAGCATAATACAAATTTTATGCTCTACTAACGATCTCGATTTAATAGCGCGGAGTCCAAGTGCCTTTAGAGAAACATTCTCAGCACTGAAACAAGAGCAAAAAAGATGAATCTTACTATTAACAAAAGCTCTACGATCTCAATGTTCATTTCCCTATTGCCTCTTATAGCAGGGGTTATCAAACCGGGTGCCGTAGGATGAGGCGAAGGATGCCGCGAAGTGTCCATGTTATCAATACATATGTTAGGTGGGTTATCCAAATAAGGTCATATGGACCAATAAGGTCATCCCTTCATTTTTTGATGTAGCATTTTAAAAATTCGCTAGATCGTGACTTCATCGTCATCAGAAAGCAAACTGATGATAAAACATTATTAACAAGCAATTTTTAATAACCAGGCAAAAGTGTTTGTAGCGAAAGATTTTACAGAATAGTGATGTAAAAATCACGTGATTTTTTTTTCTTCCTTTTTTGCTGTGCGTTACTTCTACATGGTTCACTGTACGTTACTAGCGTGAAAAAAGTTGTTTTGATTGTTCTTGTAGCATAATTTAAGTAGTTGGTTAATTCACAAAGATAAATGTCGCTGTGTACCGTCATCAATTTCCAGTGATTTGATAAGCTATAAAAGTAGATTGTTGGCCGTTAAGCCCGTGGTTAGCCTTCTTAGCACCCCGGTGTCCTTATAATATAAAACCGGAGTATCAGGAAGAGGATATGATTAAGTGCTGCATATAATGCACATATATGCACGAATTGTGCGCATGAGTGACAAAAAAAAAGAAAAAGAAAAAGGCAACAGTAACAAAAAACAACGAATGAGGTCGTTTCCAAAATTTTTAAAGTAGTTTTCTGAAAGAGCATGCTTAAAAGCATAGGAACTGACCATTTTTTAAACAATTTATTTAAGTTTAATATTTTTAAAAAATTACTTAAATCGGTGCGCTTTTATTGTTTACACTTCTGTCGTGTGACATCACAAATGATGAAATGCCATTCCATGTTGCCATTCACAGAACAAAATATTTAATTCGCATCTTTACTCACGTGTATTGGCAACGATATGGTTGATAGCAAGCGTAGAGCGCAATTTTAATTCGCTGCTTGATTATCACGTGGAAACGTAGCAGAAAGATGCGCCAAATTGCATCATTTGTGACGTCATAAAGACCATGCCTTTTTTGAAAAATCGGACATTTTAAAAGATTAATTTAAAAAAAAAACTCTTGGGAAAATGAAAGTATTTTCCAGATCCAGGGAATTTTTTTTGTTCATTCTATCCATTTCAATGACTAAAAGTAGTACTTTTGACTGATGGAAACCACCCCATTATCAGTTGCCCCGAATACGATGATTGATCATTTTCCTTTCCATGGAAACAAACATGAAATTTTTGGTGATGTTTTTGAGGTTATCATATAAGGTATTAATATAATCAATATATTTAATATATTGATATTAAAATCTCTTTCAATTCATTTTAGTTTGATAGTACTTTTGGTGGTTATTGTTCTCAACTCTGCGTGAAGTAATCTTCGCTTAGGGTTTCGCTTTTTTAGGGCCCAAACTCCTAATAAGGCTAAATCACTTTTCTTTGAAAAAAAAAAATACTGAAAAGTTAAATGATAACTTACATTTTCACTTGGTTTTATTTTCTTTTTATTGTTATAAGTCATCTCATAAATATGCAAAAAGCTGGAGCAATCCAATCATAAAAGAGCGAGGTGTTGGAATTGAAACCTTAAGGGGAGGCTTATTTGCCGCACTTATCTCAAATAATAGAGATAGGCTGGGGTGACGTGAGAAAATTTTAAATCTTCAAAGGATGCCGCGAGTCGAAAAAGTTTGAGACTCCTGCTTCATAGCTTTGATTCTGTAAAAATCTTTAAATAGCTAGGGACCGAAATATGTACACACTCAGAATGATTTAGGATCAGCAATAAATTTAAGATTAATTGCTGCAAACAGAACCTATTATGGTGTGAAAACATGGCTCAAATTAAAACTTATTAAGACGAAAACAAAATATTTTCTTTAAAAACCGTCTTAAGGCCAATTCTGACATATGATTGTGAGACATGGACAATGAATGAAAAGCACATGTCTCTTTAGTCAAAAATTATGTGTAGTATGTTTAGAGAAGTTGGAATAAACGAAGAAGGGGGGGGGAATATAACTTTGAACTGCACAGATAATGACTGATTGCTTACATAGCGGTTATCTACCTACATCAATCAAATGGGGAAAGAAAACACTGCTTTCATTAAAACCTAGTCTATGAGGTTAAAGGAAACACTCTGCAGTAGATGTTAGTTTGATTCACTAAAAAAGTCATAAAAATATTTTCATACCCAGTAGTGTAAAGGCACCAGTAACAGAGAAAGGTCCAGTAACAGAGAGTCATAAATTTGGATTTAAATATTAAAAATTTTAGGTCAGTAAAACTGATGTTGTTGTGACCCATGAATGAGGTGCGACCATCTGTATTATCAGAGTGAAATTTATGAGCCAGTTGGTATTTACAAGGCAGTGGTGGAAAGTTATAAACAGACACCACGAGGTCAGCTGGAGTTAAATGTCCATTTGAATTAAATAAGGCTTTAGTTCCAAAAATAAAGAACTTTTGCACATTTTGTCTATTACTCATCCTTTTCTCATCCTATCTGTTACTGGGTATCATCAGATTTTTCGGTGTCTGTTACTGAGGAATCAGACACTTTTTTCGAAATTGAGCAAATAAAATAGAGTTAACTAAATCAGAGGATCCGGAAGCAGCCAAATGTTAAATAAGATGTAGTTGCATGAGAAAAATTGTTTGAAAATTCTACATACATTAAAAGGCTCAGAAAATTTTCGATGTATTAAGCGTGTCTGTTACTAGTGCCGTTACCCTAAATGTTTCATACCCAGTTACTCTTGAAAAAAAGGAAGCATTAACACGATGCCCAAAGTAGGATCTAAAGTTGGATCATTTAAACTATATTTACTTTTACTCCAATTGGTCCTAATCTATCAGATTATCATGAAATGTCGATTAAAATCGGAACTATATCATGTCTCTTTTTTAATAAGAAATGCATCATAAATTTCAATATTTGCATACATCATGTGCTTTAAGAGTATCAACAACTCACTGACTTCAGGTAATTCAAACTGAATGTAATCTGACTTGATTTAATTTAAAATGGAAAGTAATCCTTTATCCTGTTGGACTTGATAATTGGTTAAGGGCTTTTGAATTTTACTACGAAGTAGGAAGAGGGATAAAAACTTATGCCGCAGGCTGAAATCCGTGTGCGCTCTCATCGGACGAAGTATTTTCTAATTCCAATTCTTCCTTTCATAAATTTAAAAAGATTGGTATCTTTGGCCTTGGTAAAATTAGTTACCTTGTCGTTATTTGCAATTAATAAATTAGTCAGCGTGAACTTTCCTTCTATATTCCTGATGAATTTATATCCATTATTTATGACCAAATCTTAAAAGCAGCCAAAATGTAAACGCTCTATTGATCAACATGTTTCATTCTTCTTAATATTAACAAAAAACTATGTTTTGTATCTATTCTTAGATTATCTACAGTTTAGCTGTTGATTGTTGAGCTAATTTTGCAATTGGTTAATCATATGCAATGCTTCAAGACATAGACGGAATGTTGGCCTTCTTGCATGAGTTCTCCATAAGCATTCTGACAGGAATTTTAAATTATACGCTGCACTAAGATTCGTAGATACGACACAGACTATGTATAATATTTTAAGAAATATAAATTCATAGCCTGTTTCACCCAGCTACAGATTATTCTGTTTTAGTTTTCCGGATAATAAAAAAATGCATGCTATTTTTGCTAAACGTTAGATTTACGTATTCATATTGCCATTACGTAGCTTTGACAAAAAAAAATTTATTCAAACATTAACGATCAATTTTGAAAACATTATCTACGAATAACTTATTTTTCATCCTTTTTTCGTCTGTGAGTGTTTGAGTACTCATTCAGCATCAATAAGACCTCAAAGTGAAAGTTAGTTTCTCCAAAAAGTAGGTTGTTCTTGTATATTTATTTTATAATCATGACTGAAGTCTACGTTGAATAAGAATTGGTATATTTTCAATGAAATAAAAAAATATTCGAACCTGCAAACGCGTTGGCCGGTGTATTTAATTTTGAAAGCATAAGCATGAATTCATGGGGCTTTTGGTTTTAGTGCAATTGGACATTTTCTTTTTTGGCTGAGGCTTCATGTGCGTAAGATGTCGCATACATTATTTTTTACGTATATCCAATTAGAAATCTTGTCTTATTATCTTTAGCTTCATATCTGTGTCTCATTTTTCAGCTTTGTACAACAAAATTTCAAATTTAGACAGCAAGCCTCACTTTTGGAATGTCAAACTGGGTTGTATCTTTAGACAAAGTATATCCATGGTCAAATCCCTTTCCGTCATAAAATAAAACTCTATGTCACGACAAAAGCATCCATACTTCAATTATATTCGAGCAGAACCTTAATTCATACCTTGAAGCAACTTCTTCAGCTATTCTGCTGGTCATCACAATTCACTTTTGTATCCAAAAGCTAATTAGTACCCTTGGCCATCCTGCTTTTACTTTTCAAAAAAAGAATAAGGCCTATGTCACCATATCAAGCATTCGTACTTGATTTATATCAGCTCGGAACGTTGATTCATACCTTAAGGGGTGTATCTATAGATCATTTCGCTGTTTATCTTGTTTCCCTTCTTGCTTTGAGAAGGTGAGAAGGAAAGTTGTCCTTCTTATGCAACGGAACTAGGTACTTATCAAAGGCACAAACTAAGGTCCATGTCACAAAATTTTCTGTGAGGTTTCCCAAGGAAAGGGTGTTGTTGATGGAGCAACATTAAATTCCTTCATTACCTGAGGGGTAGATCTTGAGGCGACGTCCCTCCCTCCCTAACAAGCTCTCGTGTGTGTCCCAGCTTCCTATCCCATGCGCCTAATGCACGCCAGTCACGCTACTAAACTGGATTTTCACTTTTATTTTCTGCGACATTTACGAGGTCGAAGGAAGGAAGGGTGACCTTAGCCCGGTTAAAAGTCAGTGTACCAGTCGGTGACCTGGGATGACCGCGTTCTTTGCACCCTGAGATTGACCAGCTTCAATTCTTGAGCTTTGTTTCAATCATTAGAGCATTTTCCCCCCAGTCTGATTCCTCAGACTGAGTTTTGTAATGGTGACAATTGTCTGTTTTCATCTTTACGAGTTACAGCATCTATATATTACTAGCATTCCAAATGTGGAGTTCCGATGTAAATGGTGATGCATACAGAGTACTGGCGCAGCCTGGTTTTTGCCAGAAGGGAAAAAGCCTAGTATTTTATTTATCCATCTCGCTAAAAACATTGCTGGTATTTTATTAAATGATTCTTAAATTTTGATTTAAGCTATTTTTACATCAACCCCAAAGCGTGGTGAATTCCGATCTCGTTCAATATTCTTTTGATGTTAAAAACATGTAAATGGTTCGTTGATCAACCAGTTGTAAAAAAAAAAAAAAAAAAAAACGGTAGGTAAGCAGAGATTTCATGGATGGAGCAATGGATTACATTTTTATAGATTGGAAAGTTAAAACCATTATCATCCCGATATGTGCAACGTTTCTGGTATTTTATGAAATTCTATTTAAAGTTTGTTTAAGAAATTGTCTCACGGAAAAGAAAGAATTGTGTAATTTTGTGTCTTTCAAATTGAGAACTTCATATTGTTGATTCATTAATAAAGCGCTTTCTTAAGCCAAGGCTCCCGTTTGGAATTAGGATTTCCCCACAGGGTCGTTTCCCAAGTACAAATCATATCTAGAAGACGAAACAAAATAAAACTCATGTACCTGCATTACATAGCCCTCATTTATACTGCAGAGGTAACACGAAATACTGAAAGAATTTCAGAATTAATATTGCCAATTATTTCTGAAGTTATTGAAATCTTCACTGTGGACAGTCAGAATTCCTGGGAGATTTGACGTACAATTTGGGAATCACCCGCTCCATTAATCTATTGTAAGATGGTAAACTTGAGGCTCCCCCCTCCCCATTTTTACAGGTTAACAAATTCAAGTTTTTGTTTCAATTCTGGTAAAGGCAAATCTAGTTGTGAGGATTCTAGTTTTTTATGGCATTAAATGAACCAAGATTTTTTAGTACGATATTCCAAGTAGTGAAGGTCGAATATATGCGACGTATCTCTGAGTAAAAATATTAAAGCTTCCAGTTTAACAACTTCAAAGTTGAGCAAAGTTAAGCGTTGCTTCATGAACGAATTTGAACTCTTGAAGCTAAATCCCACTTTTTCAGTTATAAAAATTCCTTGGAAAAAACTGCTTCCTAAAAATGCAGTTTTTCTTCTTATTATTATTGTTATTAAAACAGCAAGAGACCGTTCTGAAATGTTTTATTACAAAGATGATCACGTGTGACAGACCGTGACAAATGTGCTTGACAGAGAAATCTGAAAACGTGACTTAGCCGGAATAATCTGAATAATTTACACACGTTCTGAGAAAATCGAACATTGTCTCAGGAATTGTTCATTGTTAGAAACTCAGTTTTCCTTGTCCCTTTCCGGGAAATACGTCTATTTGTTGTCATCTTATAACGGTTATATTTAATGCTTTGATTTTCCACGAATACAGTCAAGTGTCCATACTTGGGACAGTTTTGAACATTTACTTTAAATGGCATCTTAATCATGTGTTTTCAATTTGACCAAAATATTCTGTTTTATGAAAGAGCCATAATAGAACTTTACCTCGAGATAAGTTATAGATGCGTAATAGTGGCTTCCCAGTTTCGCCGACATTTCATTTGCCTTGACCCCCTTGTTTTTCAGTTTCAAACATACTTTCTGATGTATTAAAGATGGGAGAAAATTTGAAATGTCGGTGAAACTGGGGATAAACGTAGTGTCTTAAAGAAGTATGTAGAAGTGTATAGTATGTGTCTTAAAGAAGGGAAAAAATCAATATCCTAAGCTAAAGGTTCTCCTCTTAACTTAAGACACTAAATTCACAACAAAGAAATTGTTCTGATCTATAACTTGATACTCATCATTGTTAGTAGAACTAACATTTGCAATACTTTGGTAAAATGTGTTCGGTTCATTGACATATTTCGTTTTTTTACCAATGACATATTTGCATTCCAGAAAAGGTATAGCACATTTATTGACATCAAAACAGTCTTCAATATTTTTTTCTTATTTTTTATTTTGTTTTAATAACAGACGTTCTCTTAATGTTCCTCATGTTGTCTTTAGTAGTTACTTTCTTTCATTTTTCTGTCTTTGTATCCAAGAGTTCTAGCATTCTATCATCAGGTCTTTGCTATACTTAGTAGTTAGTGGGGTAAACTTTTGGAACACGACACCGAAATTTTAATATTGCCAGAAAAAAACTATGACACCTGTTTGCCACACACTAACACTGCCACCTCCTTTACAACACACATAGTCTGCCCAATAAATACGTGAATTCATGCAAGATAGCGGCCATGACGCGGAGTGTAGTCCAGCTAACTGTTGGCGATAGTTGCTTGTCACCCAATTAACTGTCAGTGCTTGACAGGTCGCCAAACTGCGCATATGTTGCAGAATATATAAGTTTCTGTTGTCCTTGTTTTTACTGTTCGTCGAAAATGAATATTGACGAAATCACAGAGCAACAAATTAATCAGTGTTGGAGAGATTGCATGCTCCGCATGCGACCAAACTTGCTTCACCATGACAATGCACCAGCGAATTCAGCATTGATTTTTAGGACTCGACCGATGCATCGGCCTGGCCGATGCATCGGCGCCGATGGTTCAACAATTTAGCCATCGGCATCGGCATCGGCGGCCGATGCTAAATTGCAAGAAACATCGGCCCATCGGCCTTAAAAACTTCGAAAAGCCGATGGAATTGGCCGATGTTTTTGAAAAAAAAAAGACCTTTGATGTTTTACCTTTTAATACAAAGTAAAGGTTGATTTCATATAAAATTGTTTACTAAATTTCAGTATGAATTTTTATTTGAGTCACCTGAAAGAGTTTTTAATACTGCATTCAGGTACCAAACAAGTTAATTATTGCGTTGTTTCTTGCTGCTGGATGTACGTAGTATCTCTCATAAGTCATAACTCCAAAATTGTAAACTGTAGAAGGATAAGTTTTCGCGTGTGGAATGTGCGTACGTTCCAGTTGTGCACTTCCCTTTTTGTTTTCGATCGGGTGTTCTGAAAAGCCTGTTTACTCATTTTTTGTGGCTATTAATTACTTATTTCAATGCAAAACTAAGATAGCGTCTCAGACTGACGGTCATTTGGTGATATATTGTCGAATTGGAGACTATGGAAACAAATATGAGATGGCAAAACCCCGCTATTCATTTTAAAACACTCTGTATTTTAAATCCGCCACTGCAAGTCAATACAAACTCGGGTGCAAGTTTCGGAAGGGTTTTTTTGCTCAATGTTTATGATTATTTTGAACTCTATTTTTTACGACTATTTTGAATTTCCGAGAACACTTGTGTGCCCCTCCTCCCACTCCCTCAATTTCTGAAATTAAACTCTAGTTGTACTTCTGAGTTGTTTGAAACTAACACCATTCATAAAATTGGAGATTTTTTTTTTCAAACTTTATCTATTGTTTAGAAAGAATTTAGAGCATTAATTTAAGAAATTGATTAAAGAAAGACGTTTTGAATGGTGACACAATTCGGAAATCGAAGGGACTTTTGAATTTTTTCTTCGGAAGTGCTGAAATAGATTCAGAAACTCTTCCAAGGTGTTGGTTTTAGCAGTTCTGTACTACAAATATTAGGCCGAGGTTGGGGCCGAAGTGTGAGTTACTGCAAAATCAGAGGGTGACCCCCCCCCCTTCATTTCGTAATGCGCCATCTTTTTTGTATCATTAATAGCGATCGATTTTTTTTTCTGTTGTAAGTAACTATTTTTATGTATTTATATAAAATCAATGAATAAGTTATTTTCGTTTTTTATAGAAAAGTTTCAAGGATTTTCTATTATGCAATTTTTTAAATTTCAGAAAATTACTGTTAAATTGAACAATTTAATTTGAACTTGTTTGTAAAGCTTCATAAAAGATTAAACAATCTAATTGTTCAATATTATGTATGCAAACATCAGATCAAGTAGTCATATGTATTCAGTTATTAACTTTGTGTAAATATTGATTTTGTTTATAGCTGCGTTTTAAGAACCTCGCTCTTTTCATGGCAATTTTTTTTCCAGCAAAATTTATGTCACTGTTTTAGTTTTTTGAAAAATGCAAAATTTTCTATTCATAAATTTTAAATAAGAAAAAAATATTTCTTTTATGATTTAGTATTGTAATTTATCTGTTATCTTTTTTTAATTTGATGACTAAAAAATGTCTACGTGCAATCTTTCCAATTTAATTGCGTAATTTGTTGACGGTTTCATAGTTTTAGTCTTAATTTTTTTCGAATGATTTAACAACATAATTTAATGTTTTTTAACTATGTTTAGTGAACTTAAATCCATACATCATTACAATATTACTGAAATCTTAGTTATATGTTCAATTTAAAAAAAAATCAATTGTTTTTAAACAGTCTTTTTGTTTTTCTTCATTTTTTCTTTCTTTCTTTCTTTCTTTCTTTTTTTTTTTGGCTGTTGTCCATTATTTTTCATTGTACAGCAGTCAAAAAAGGAGAAGCATAACTACACCCTATATAGATTGTACGTAGTACGATCCAAAAGTTCGGGACAAGCTGTATAAAACCTTACCCAGAATAGTTCACATTACAGAAGCACATCCACCTTCAAAAGGTTACCTTGAGGGACTATGTACTTCTGCCAGTGTTCATATAACTTTTGGAAACACTTCTGAAAGCCATTTTTCGCTACCTTCTATGATGCAGCTTTATCTTCTCCTGACGGAGGAAAGCATCGTCCATGCAAATGTTTTTTTTTGCTGGGAACAGGTAAAAGTCACACGGGGCTAAGTCCGACGAGACGTTATGTTATTTGTTTGTCATATCAGAGTGTTGACCAATCGAACCGTGCATCCTCAACATGAAAGTCGCCTTCTTCCCTACGATGAAGTTAAAGCAGCAGCGCAAGAGGCCTTACAGGAGGTTGCGAAAATGTCTTCCAGGAGCGCTTCTAAAAGCTATACGAACATTGGCAGAAGTGCATAGTCGTTCAAGGTGACTATTTTGTAGATAGATTGGCTTCGGTAATGTGAACTATTCAAGGTAAGGTTTTATACAACTTGTCCTCTAACCTTTAGATCATACTACGTACGTATGAGTTTTCAACTTACTATTTCATAACGTTTTTGAGTGACGTAAGTTTACGCGCATGAAGACATCACAAGAGAATTTGCGACAATTAACTTAGGAAGCGTTCAAAATGGATATTTCGGTCATCTACATGTTCTTAGGTACATATGCATGTACAGATGTGCCAAAAAAAATTTGTGAAGTTTAAATTGGGTGATCGTAAAATAAAAATTTAGGTGAAAATCTGATTTTTTTTCTTATTTTTTGTGATTGCAATTCCTTATTCGTAGAAAGGAAGTAAAGTGAAATGAATCAATCATCCTTTAAATCTCTGACAATTTTATCAATTTATTTCTGTTTGATTTTTTTTTTTTTTTGCCATCGGCCAATGGCATCGGCCATCGGCAATCGGCCATTTGGAGGAAAACAATTGGCCATCGGCCGTCTTTGAAAGATCGGCCAACAATCGGCATCGGCCCATCGGCCAAAAAATGCCATCGGTCGAGCCCTATTGATTTTCCGCCAGTTTCTGGCAAAAAAATCAATCACCATCCTTGATCATCTTCTTCATTCACCAGATCTCGTACCCTGCTACTTTTTCCTATTCCCGAAAAGCAAATATTTGATGAGGGGACCTCATAGGGAACATTTGGACTCAATAAAGCGAGAAACGACGAGACAACTGAAGAGCCTAACTGCTGAGGAGTTCCAAATGTTGCTTTAAAGAGTGAAACAGATGATGGGATAAGTGCATAGCAACAAACAGAAAGTACATTGAAGGGGACAAAATCGATGTGGACTAAATTATGCAAATAAATTTTTTATGGCCTCAGTTCGCGTGTTTATTGGACAGACTACGTATATTATCACTACTTATTGCTTGCGTAGGAGCAACAGACATGTGATATTTTCTCCCTGATAAGAAGTTCACTCTTATGAATTTGTTTCAAGCTTAAGTGTTGTGTAAATGACGGTTCGTTCAACTTGCATTCACACACTCAGTCAATCACGCGGTGACGTATGAAAACGAAACAGTTCCTCCTCCTCCTCAATCGGTACCCTATATAAAGTGTTTCTGCAGAGACTGTTGTGGGGAGGGGGGGAGATCTGTCAACAACGAATGTGACAAACCATTAATATCTGTTTAGCATCCTGTATCATCCTTGATGACCGGCACTGAGTTATCGGGTGGTAGGAGATGTCCCCTGTCTAGATAGTAGTTAGAAATCGTATTCAGACATAGACAAGCCATCTGTTTCTCTGTAGGAAAAAAAATCAATTGAAGGGCTTATGTAGGGAAGGCCGTAAGTCACAAATTTCGAGTTTTCCCTTTTTTTCATGGATAAAACAGTAAACGCTCACGCCAGTGACATAGAATAAACAGTAAGCCAATCGGCAAAATGGTTTAGTTTCTACAAGAGAAAAAAGATTACATTTGCATGTAGTACACGATATTTGGCCTGGTAAAATTTACTTTTTGTGACTACTATCTTCCCCATGTCAGCCTGCAATTACAGTAAAATCCTGTTACAACAATCTTGGAAAGACAAGAAATTTTGTTTATTGTGACGGGAATTTCGTTGTAATAAAATTCAAGACACGTAATGGCACTTAATACAGGACTAAACATTTATTTCGTAGTAACGGATTTTTCGTTTTATTGATATTCGCTCTAATGAGATTTCGCTGCATATTGTCTCACTTGACATCCGTGCTGCGGGAAGTAGATAACAGTTTCAAACGATTCACCTTCCTTTAAACGCATAATGAGTGATGAGTTTTTCCTCCAGTTAAGCAAAATAAGAGCATACATATTCATAATGAACTGGACTATTGTTCTCAGTACTTCCAGCGGACTACTTGTACTAGAACCACTCTAGAGGGCAGGTCGACGTGTCCAACATTTTGGATCCCAGAGCTCTCAGAACCCATCCTTGTTTCAAGGAAGAACCCCGTTAGTCCGGATCTCCGGATAATCCGGATCGATCGATTTGATCTTTTTTTTTTAATTTGAGGAGCGATCGTCAAATTTTCATTACATTAATTTGTTTAATCCTCTAACGGGCAAGACCGTGTTATGTCGTTGATTGAGTTCACTTTTCTTGGCAAGCCAACTTTTGAATCATTTTTTTTTTCTCGATTACTTTGTTATCGTAAATATTACAGACTTAATAGTAACAAAGTAAACATGTTTATAGTTCATGTGTAATTCTATGTGTTTCATATAAAAGTGATTTTCAGTAAGTAGTATGTTTTATTTATTTATTTATTTTTCATTCTCCGGATAATCCGGATTTTCAATATTCCGGATTGGGTCGGAGGCCAATTAATCCAAATTATCGGGGTTCTACTTATTTGTTAATACGTTATCATAGTCACTGGTGAGAGGCGCCCTGAGGGGATGTCAAGTGACCTGCAAAACTTTCTTGTTCGGAACATTTTATCTAACGATTCAGCAGGATTTGGAGATCTGTTAGGAGAAATTATCATCATTCGGAAAAATTAAGAGGTTCATGCGTAAAATTTGGAGTTCCATTTGACAAAATTATCATCTTTCAACTAAATTTGGAGCTCCATTTGGCAAATTGAGAGTATCCGCCTTCCCGAAAGCTTAAGTTTGGAGCGCCCCTGTTACTGGCTACTACGTTGTAAAGATAACTGATGGAGAATTTGAGTAGCAGTCCCCCTTGATTAAATCTAACAAGTTAGTTGATTCCTTAAATTTAGCCACCGCTTGTCGAAAAATGTTTCTTGTCAACAATTGCATTGTCATATCAGTACCTTTCTTCTATTAAATTTGACTTAATGAAGTTTTCATTTTTTTGTTCTAGATGGTCAAACATCTCTTAAACACCAGTATTGTTCAATTTAGACCGGTACATATCCTACAGACGAATTAGCGAATTCCGTTACAGCAAAAATCTTGTTTTAACGACTTAACATTACTTAACCATAGTAGTCCCAAGCTCAAATAAGATAGGAACAACATCAACATTCGTAATGTTGGCATAACGAAATTTCGTTACAACGAGGTGACTTCGCTGGTCCTTTAAATTCGTTAAAACGGGATTCGACTGTAATGGAATCACGCGTTACCTTTTTGAACCAAAATATCAAATGAGTCAGCTCCCCAGATATAGTAGCCTCACAAATTAGTATTCTATTAGCAACCATCCCTCATGATGCGTCTTCCCGGGATACTTCGCAGTCAATTCAGCATTGCAATCGCCGCGCCGATCGCAATCGCTTAAAGATACGTATAGAAGATAACTTTATTCTGCAGCTGGTATAGACCGAAACCAGAAGTATTGCACGCAAGGTCGCCCTGAACTTCAATTTTTGGGAGGGCGGAACTTCTCAATTTGATAAATGAAAATCCAAAGTTCGCCGAATGATGATAATTTCTCGAATAGACTCCAAATTTTGTCGAATGATGATGATTGTTCGGAGTTGTCTGACACAATGTTCCAAATAACGAAATTTTTGGGAGGTGACCATGACCTTCTATGACACCCCCCCCCCTCTTGGTTGTAGTGATATATTATCACACTTATTTTGCACTAACTTTTGTCCATGGCTTTACTTGTATCAATGTAAATTTTGTCAATCAGTTCTGGTTTTTGGCCAATACAGGCAGAGTTTAAGCAGTTACAAAAGAAAAAAAACTACATAATATAAATCAAGAATACGTATAGAAGTAGAAAAAAAGTCAACACTGACAATTCTTAAAAATTACCATTCGAATAAGCTCAACATTTCTTGCATGAAGTCAAGGCTTCCATTTAAATTCCAACCCCCGTCAGATTGTGCCTGGCGCTCCATGGGCTATCTAACTTATTGCATAGCACCTTGCCAGGGAAGGGAACGGAAATATCGTCACGCATGTCCCTCTCGAATAAATAGGGAGAAATTTCGCAGAAATATCCATTAGAAGGCAGCAGTTCCAAAACAGCGTGAACAGTCACTACAAATCCAAATTCGAAAACAGTTCCTAAAAAGCCCCTTTAGAGCGAGAGCATCAGTCCCTTAAAATCCTTATCAGAAGGAAGTCATTAGTTCCTAAGTAGAGTCAACGTAAATGTATAAAATACCCATGTGAACTGTGAACGAGGTGCAGATATTCATCCCTCCCCTACAATCTAGTTATTGCTGGAGCCTGCATCAATTTTTTACGATTTGGTATTTGTTCGACAGGCTTCTGCAATATAAGAACTCAATCATGTACTATTTTGTTAAAGATTTGTTTTCTAGTCTCTAAAAAAAATTTTACTTTTATTTACGTTAAGTGTTAACGTTCATTTTAGTAAATGAGATAAATACTTATTTAATGCTCTTGATGCAAGCTGAATGACAAATCTTCTACCGAATACTGACGCCAGTTGCCTCATCAGCAACAATTTTCTGTCTCCAATTCAACACTCTTTCTCAGCCAGCCTTAATGATCCTGCCGAAATCTTTTTTTTTCTCTCTGTCAAATAAAGTTTGAAAGTATGATTTATTGAGCGTATGAACTTTTTTTTATCCTGTCATGAATGGTAGTCTAATGCATCTGACTGGAGTTTAAAAGCGAAATGACCTTTGAATGAACGTACAATGTAGTTAGGGGTCAAATTAAGGCCAAATTTATCATTTTTAGTTTATATTTCATGTTTATTGCTTTTTGAAAAAATGTATTTAGAATGAACTTTTTTTTTTTCAATTTAAATTTTTTTTAAAGAACAATTTTTAAAAAGAAGGCTTAACACTTTTTTTCACAATTTATGTCAAGCAAGAGTTGTAAAGAATAAGGGCAGTGGCGGGTCGCAAATGCGTGGGACCCACAAGACAAAGGAGATCAAAACATTCACAAGAAAAATAATTTTCATTGCTCTGTTCATCTCTAAGGGCCCCCCAAAATACATTGCGACGAGTCCTCAAATCTGTAAATCCAACACTGAATGCCGATAAAGTTGTTCAAGAAAGCATCAACCTACAATATAAACAGTCATTCTCTAACGATTTCCACCGGATATCTCAAAAAATCGTCCTTAAGTTAAATGCGTCATAAGACTTTTTTTAAAATTACAATTTAACGTCCAGGACTGTGAAAAGTCGGCTTTAAGTAGAGAAAATCGTTAAATAGAGTGCCGTTAAGCAGAAAACTATTTGTATTTTTTATCTTTACCATTGTTAACAGTATCTACAAATCGTCGTTTAATGCCCAGTAGGCAAAATTCAAACTTGAAATAGAATAACTGCCATTGTTGATAAAAAGGGGGAACTGTAAAGTAAAGTGATTTTTATTTTTTGATCGACATCAATAAAGAAGCTTAAGATTTCGTCGCAGGCTTTTTATGTATGTTCTCCGACTACTCGCAGACGCCTGGACCAATTTCTTTTCTGGAACTTTGCAATCGTTATAAGCAAGTTCACCTGTAAAATTTCAGCGTAATGGAAAACACACCGATAGCAAGAGAAGCATTGAAAATAAAATTAAAATTTCGTCTGAATATGACGATCTCATACGAATAAATTTGCGTAAGAAAAATTAAATTCTAAACTATCTCTTACAAACAAAATAATCGAAATCAGTATTTTCTAAAGCAATCATTAATGCAAGACAATTGCATGAAAAAAGAGCGATAACTATTCCTCAAAAATTTAAATGCCTATGTTGAATTTTCGTAATTAGCGGCTTTTAGAATCAAAAGCTAAAAATAAGGATGACATTAACTAGATCTTCAATAACTGACTTCAGTGACTTCACAAGTTTTTCAACAGCTTGCTTTGGAATATCATCAAACGCATTAGGTTGTTATTCAAGGAAGAAAAATGTAATATTCTCAATAAATCATACTTTCAACTTTATCTGACAGAAAAATGACTTTAAAAATATATCGACGAGATCATTAAGGAGTCTGCAAAATCGTGTTATGAACGTGCGTTTTATATATATATATATATATATATATATATATATATATATATATATATAAAATTTAACACAACTTGATTTATCTAATGCCCGCTGAGCAGTTGTTTTATTAATTATTTTTTCTCCTGTACCTGATGGCTTGTTCCTTCAGCCATACTCAAAGGATAAAAAGCGTCCTCAGATATTAAGTGTAAAAAACTAATTACCCATCTAGAACGAACGGGAAATCCCGCTGCAGTATCCCCCATATGAAAAAGAATAAAACAATCGAAAGGATATCATTTTTAAAAAATGATAAAGGTAAAAACAGTTCTCTGAATAAGCAAAAATCACTCATCCCCCCCCTCCCGATGCAATATAAACATTCTTCAACTAAAATGACTAAACACTGTTTAAAAACGAAAAACAATTCTTTGCAATTTGAAATATTTCGCCAAATAAATAAAAATACAGTAAATTACACTAACAGTAGCTTTAAAAGTTAAACAAATGATCACGCTCTATTGTTTAAAGCCAAAGTCGCCAAAACACTATGTTACTGTAATCTAGCCGATCAGTGAGCGAAGCTAACTCCGACCGATTGGTGGTCCGGTCTTTTTTGAAAGAAAACTTTTTTAACTTCATATATTGCCTAATTTGTTCTTTCCACCAAAGATAAAGATTTTCCACTGCACTGATCTTTTGTGTACAGAACTACATTGTTGTAATTTATCTGGACGAAAATAAAATTTGTTTCGTCTTTTAATTCCATCATCTTTTCCTTTAATAATGTATTGATTAGTCTGATAATCCTTAAAGTATTCTTGACATTGGTGCCAAAACTCAGATGGATTTGAGCCGAGATTTCTTCCAGTACTTTACTTTAAAATATATCGCTGGACCTAAAATCGTTATTTTCAAGAAATGAAGGCTTCACTCTCTACGTTTTATCTATTCTCAATTGACATATCACAGAAAGAAATTTCATTACAAAAAGCAGAGCTGGCTTTCTTATTGTCCTTTGGCAACGGGTTAAATATTTATTTCAGTTCTTGCTCAAAAATAGGTTAAAATAAATGTTAATCATTAGGGAGATATAACCATCCAATGTTTTAATTAATTAATTAATTAACAAAAACGTTTCCGATTCGATCCATCGCGCTTCGAAACCATGCTTGCCACAACTTAGTTACACACAAAAAATTTGATCAAAATCGGTCCAGCCGTTAAAAGCCTTATGGTGACAAACGTCCGCACAGAAGATTTTTATATATTAAGATAAGCAAGCCAAATTGTTTACTTGGCTTTTTAGTTTTGCAGCGTTGCGCATCTATGAGCTTTTGGCGTGGTCTTTTCATTATTTTTCACTTTTATTATAATTATTATATATATATATATATATATATATATATATATATATATATATATATATATTTCTGAGGAGTATTTTTGAATTTCAGCACTAATAATAGACAATTAATACACATCCATTGTTTTTTTAAACGACAACTGCTTGCATAATGATACGGATACTTGCAGAAAAAATTTTGGGTACAGAAAATGTAACCAATGGTATCGGACATATGCACATTTTCTGTTTGCCAAAACGGCAAAAAACTATGCAAAAGTGACCAACATCTGGTATACATAGGCATTTAACAGATGCTTAACCAAATTCACTGTATAAGTTAATCCTGTATTTTTAATTAGATTAAACTGAAAATTTACATTTCTCATCTTTGTGAAACTTTATTATCTTCATATATCAAAGAAAAATCCTGGTGTCTTTTGAAACTACAACACAAAGAAAGCTTCCTGGAAAAGAGTTATTCTACTTTAATAGCGACAAAATTTCAGAAGTGCTCGGGTAAAAAGGCATCAGAGAAACGTGCTCTTGAGCTATAAAGGTTAAAATATTGCTTCTTGCGTTAGCAACTCAATTATGTGACTCTAGGGACTGAATGAGAATCTAAGGGAAGAAAATTGAAGAGCTTTGTACAACCACAGTCATGTGTTATTGTAAGATGAATAAATAGACTAATAATGAATGCTAACAAATGCGGTAGATGATAAATGCTCCTGTAAGAGATGGATGAAAAATATCATAGTAAAAGGTAAATGATAAATATCGCCCCGATTCACATTGGGGGGAAAACGCCAAAAAGCGCTTAAAAGTGTTTTTAAACCTCTCTCGCTTGTTTGTTTACATAGGCATGTGATAATGGATTTTTTCTCTATTTGCTTGGGCTCAGGGTCCAAAGTTCGCTGTTTTACGCAGCTAATTCTTTTTCAGGGTCTTTCTACAGACCATTTATGACTAATTAATATTAATTTCTAAGAGGACATAAGAGGACATTTTTTGTAGAGCGTTTTGAAAAAAAAAACTTTAAACTCCAAAGTTTTTGGTGCTGATCAAAACAGATTTTTGGTTTGAGAATTCGATTACTCATTTTTTTCGTCCTATTACTATCGTTGGACACGAGAGAAATCAAATATACCTGCCTTTAATAGGAAAAAAATATAGACTGTTTAAAAGCAACTTTTGTAAATTCCCGCACTCATGGTTCTTCAACTTTCTAAAGGCTCCCTTCAGCTTTGTAGTGGACTAAGGAAAATTCCTGTTCTGATTGCCTAAGAGGCAGAACTGTGCAAATTTATTAATCCTCAATTGGTTTAGTATAGGAGAAAGAAAAAGCATTTATAAACGTTTTTTGGCGTTTTCGCCCCACTGTGCGATGGAGAGATAAATTTTTGTCTTATTTTTAGTAGAAATGGGCGCGTATGAAAATGTGTGATTAAATATTGAATCGAAAGAAAAACTAAGTCAATATTTTGGAATGGTGCACATATCTTGAAACAGAACCTTTTAAACAAGATAAACCGCAACAAAATATGTTTCACCATTGCATAAATAAAGGACTTTAAAGCTTTGGTGAAAATTGCAAGTGAGAAATAAAGTCAGAGCCCCATATCTCGGCCCAAGAATTTTTTTGAGCAAAACCAACGATTTTTTTTGGGGGGTTGACCATATCTTACTTTGTCTGGAATTTTAGCATATGTTACCTTCAAAAAAATTGAGATTGTCTGTTGAAGGTTTGAATTGACATGGATTCAACCTCTAAAGTCATAAGTTCTCTTAATGAACTTTTCACTTTTGGTAACCATCGGCGCCCCAAACTGAAATTTGGGAGGGCAAAAATTATCAATTTATCGAATGAACTTCCAATTTTGTCGAATGATAAAATGTGTTATCGTACATATATAACTTGTAATTAGATGAATTATTTGGCATCATTAAAAAGAATTTAAAAATATTTTTAAATATGGAAAAAATCCTAATATTGCAATAATTGTTTCCAAATTTGCCGAACAGTTATCAAAATTTGCCGAACAAGGATTTTTTTGGACGGTCGCAGTGACCTCCCATGGGGTAATGTTCCCTGCTGGTAACGTTCAGTATTTCTAACGATGAGGGACTATGAAAAAAACCAAGAACATAAATTTCCCATCTATTTGTAACCAGATCATCTACATAACTCTGCATATCAAAGATGATACCCGAGATGTTTTAAAACAATAGATTGCGAACTTCACACAGAATAGTTATTGCATCTTAATAACAATTTCAGGAGGAGTTTTCAGCGAAAAACTCTTGAAACGCGATGACCGGTTAAAATATTACTTTTGCGCAACAATTCAATCATGTGATAGAGGTAAAAATGAGAATCTGTGTGTGTGTGAATGAACAAAAGAAGCTCTGTCCAAACGCGGTAGTATGAAATAAGAATGAATGATTGTAAGTAAGTTGATGTTAATTCTCTCTATTTGCAAAGATAATGCTTAGAAAATAAGAATTGTTTCTTGTGACTCTGGCCGTCCACGAACGTTTTGCACTCCACCGTAAGCTTGTTGAACTTATTTATGTATTCCTTTTTCCATGCAACATTTGTTTTTGGGCTCAAGGACAACCAAAGAAAATGTAAAAATTTCGAACAGATGATCATTTATGAAGGATAAAATGCTCTGAATTGTCAAGGCAGTGAGTGGCACCCAATCTTATTTCACTTAAGGGCTGTACCACCATTTGAAAATAAATCTCCTGCACCAGAACCTATCGTCGCTTCAGAGCAACAGCAAGACATCTAAATCATCTAAAGCTAAGAACAAAAAGAAATCCAACTGTTGTTCTGACGCTTGATTTTTAGTACCAAGTTTCATTGTTTTTTTTTTTTTTTTTTTGAAACCACTTTTTGCGTATTTTGCTCCAAATTCGCAACAATTATTCTTTATAAAATCTGACCACAAAAGTTGAGTCTTGGCTCCGCCTTGTTTAAGAATTGTCCCATTTCGTGAAAGGGTGATATGGAGGGGAAAGTTAGAGCGGAATTTGCAGGTGTATCATTGGTTCTAAAGTTTGAATATGTCACCTTAGAATTGAGAAGTTAGCCAAAGAGGTAAACCATTTTAATTTTGTGAGATCAAGGGAGATGTTTCATTGGACAGGTCACATCCTACGTAAATAGATGGGGCTTGGTTTTACTTCTTTCAGCAGCCATTGGTCAGAGATAACAACGCCTCCTATAATTGATTTCAATTAAAATTTGTAAGAGTAAGATTGCAGTAAAGAATGCAAAGTTTGTCATTTTTACTTTTTCGCCTACTCAATGGAGTTATTGCTGCAATTTAAAACTTTCAGGACTAGATAATCTTATAACGAAAATATACTAAGAGTTTTTTTTTTCTCCATATCTCCAAAATGCTGCTAAACTCCAAAATATGGCACTACACGTCCTTCCTTCCTTCTTTACCTATGTTAAGGAATGGACTCGTTTTCTTAAATGATTGACAAGAGTCATTTGTTCGCGGTCGGACTGTAACCGAATAAAGACGATCGGTTGTTTTGGAAGACCTCAGAACTGTTTTACGATTTGTAACATTGCACATGACAAAAGGGACGCAGGGAGCAGCATCGCGAGCGCCATATGGCACGTGGGCAGTAGGTTGGGCTTTGTTGTTCTAGGAACAGAATCCAACTTTTAAAATACCTATTCATGGTTTGCATTACTTTTCTTGAAAATCTTTTGCACGGGATTAGTTTCATTTGTATTGTCCTTTCTGGCTAACGGGAAAACAAACAAGAAAAAAAAAGGGGTGGGGGGAGAAAACAAGGTAAAGAAAATGTTTCAATTTTGAAAATCATTTTTTTTTATTATTATCACCTTCGACGGCCAAATGGTTTGCCGGTTTGGGCAATTCGCTTTTTATGCCATTCAACTCTTTACGCCAAGACTGTCGCCTCCGAAGCGGTGTCAGAAATACTTTATAACTGTTTTTTGCATTGTTCAGAACTAAAACAATGTGTGATTCAAATCATGTATATGGATGTTCATTGAGGTCGAAGAGAAGGTTTGTAAGGTATCAAGATCAAGGGAAAACAGCAAGATAGAAGAGACCCCATGTCAGCCTTGTCGCATAAATAGGAGCCCGACCCTGAAAAGGGCACCACTAGTACAAATAGAGAGGAAGTAGTACAAATTCTATAAGTTTGTTGGCGGTAGGGGCCTGATGACCAAACTGACCACGAACCCGCCTTGGCCATCGGCAGCTCTGGTCACGACCAATTAATTTATAATGATTATATTTACTACGGTAAATTAATAGAAACTAAGGAAATTTGATTGTATCTGTACAAATTGTAAATGACCAACTATAGCTTTAAGGATTAGATCTATGAAATATCCAGTGTTTGAATAAATCTTTCTACTCGAAAGATACTATTCCGCCTCACTATAATTGGCACTAGGTAAAGTACAAAACCCAATTATGTTGTGGAAATGTTACACTGAAAGACCGAAATTTGGTAGATGTCGGCATTCGTCGGTGAATGTCGACAAACCGAATATTTCCGGTCTCCAAAACGACACTAGTTTTCAATTTCGATCTTTGACAGTAAAATGCTTATCGGTTGCCAAATTGTAAACAAAAAGGAATGCTTCGTGAAGGTAACTTGTTCCGACAATGCGGTTTTTCTTGCTTTTAATCTGTTTTTAAGTAGTTCTCCCGAAGACGATTATCAACAATCTTGAGGTGGACACATTCCAGCAAGTTATACAGAGTTTCACATGCGGCCTCATAGCATTATGTCGGGGTTGTAGACATTTTAAGCATTATATTAAAAATCATTCATATTTTTATAACAAAAAATAGGTTTCATGTTCTTACATCCTTCTTTTTGCCACAACGATTTTCTATCATGCTTTTTGAACTACCCTGTACGAGGGGGGACCCAAAAATAACCGGATTTTTGTTCTAAAATATTTATACATAAGTTTATTCACAAAATTTCTTTAGTCTTCTTCAAAGTGTTCACCCTTAGATGCAATACACTTCTTAATTCTTTTTTCCCACTGTTAGAAGCTCCCCTGGAACCCGTTAACTTTGATCATGTCCAGTGCCCGTTGTGAAGCTGTTTTTACAACCTCTACATCATGAAAACGCCTCACTTTCAGAATTTTTTTCATCCTAGGGAACAGAAAAAGATCACAGGGGGCTAGGTCTGGCGAATACGGGGTTCGAGGAACGATTGGCCACCCCTGAGAGGCCAAGTAGCGGTTCATAGTGAAGGCTGGGTGTACGGAAGCGTTATCATGGTGAAGGAACTATTCTTCCGATCGCCCGTGCGAGCTCAAATTCACTCTTGTTTCTTCTAAAGTTGCGTCAATCGTAAAACGATGACTCTCGTTGATTTTTTAACTGATTCTTTCAAAGTTTTCATCATTTCGAGACGTTGAAGGGCGCTCAGAGCGAGCATGATCTTCAACATTCATGCTACCACGTTTAAAGCACCCAAACCACTCGAAAACTTGAGTACGGCTCATAGCATTGTTCTTGAAAGCTTGTTGAAACATTTGGTAAGCTATTCCGTTGCCGACTTTTCAAGCAGGAAGCAAAATTTCAAGTTTATAGTTTGTTCTTTCAAATCTGCCATAACGAGTTTGCAGGAGGAAAGCAACAAGACCTGAGAAAACAGACACTACGATCAGACGTTATCAACTAAACTGATGCCACTTGCACAGCTGGTTTGTGAAGGTCTCTACTTGAGCCATCTAGCTGGAGAACAATGTCGACAACGAGAGGAGAACAACGAGAACTCTACTACATTTAGGATTGCCATCGCACCATTAGTCCGGTTTCTTTTGGGTCCCCCCTCGTATATATTTTTTAATTGGGATCAACTACATGTTAGATAACATAGTTAAAAAGTTTCAAACAAAGCTAAGAAGGTTCTTCTGCCTTTATATAGGAGTTTAGTAAGACCTCATTCGGAGTATGCTGTTCAGTTTTGGTCACCTTATCTGAAGAAAGACATTTCTGTATTGGAAAAGGGTTCAAAGAAGGGTAACTAGACTTATACGGGGTTTTTCAGATTTAGATTATGATACCAGACTTAATAGGCTTAATATGTATAGCCTGGAGCAAAGGAGAGTCAGAGGGAACATGATTCAGTTGTTTAAATTTATCAGAATGAAAGATTTTAACGGATTAAATTTTTGCACAGAAAGCAGGACGAGGGGTCATTCTTTTGAGCTATTCAAATTTCAGGCTAACCTGGAAATTAGGAAAAACTATTACTTTAGTAGGGTTTGGGGCACTTGGAACAGCTTACCGGAAGAAGTAGTAATGAGCAAGGGGTGGATAGCTTTAAGAGGACCTTTGATCTTCATCGGGGACTAATAAATTGGCTAGGCTAGGATCAGCTTAGATGGGCCCAGAGCCTGTTGCTAGTCATCACATTTGTGTTTGTAAACTATTTCTCGGTAGGTGGCGCTACAAAGTGTAGATTGTTTTATCATTTCTCTTTGCTTCCATTTCCTTATTTATGTAAAAGCCAACCCTCTCACTGTGCCAATCAATCCGTTTTTCCTTTCAGGCGCGTGGACATGGAGGTGGTCTCCCTGATTCTTTCCTTCAGCTGGTCCGATGCAAATTCACTCACGATCTCTGTGAATGATTCGCCATTTTATGCATTCGCGCGACGTGACGTAGATGGAAAACAAGTGTTCGAAGTAACAAGCAGGCTCAAGAGGGAACAATCGCCTCATAAAAATCGAAGTGTTATGGCAGTGTACGTTGGCGTGTTACGTAGTTATCTGTTCAGATGAAAGTGAACAAGAGAAAGAATGAATATTTGCTTTTATTTTTTATTCATGCGGCTCTGAAATGAGATTAATTTTTTTCGCCATTTTGTTTTTGTTTTGACGATAGAATATGTTTTCTTATCTTTCTTTTTCTTTTTTTTAAAGTTCTGGTAGAAAAAAATCACGTCGGTTTTTATATATAACGTGAAATACTTAATGTTTTAATTGTAATTTAGTTAAGAAACTTAAAAAACTTGCTACTACAAAATAATAAGCAGTTCGTCTGAAACTAAGCGAGCTTACTTTTCTGTTTTTAGTTTGCAACATTATAAGCATTTGACATAACCTCTAAAATTTTTCAAATGATCTTTATCATTAGTTGAAGCTATGCTTTTACAAATTAAACATAGATTTCTATCTTAAACGTTGTATTCTTAGTTATTGCGAATAAATATAAATTATTAACGATGTTAAATCAATTCTCTCAACCTATCAAAAGTCTTTTCAAGGCAAAATATCTACTAGATTACTTCAGGAAAGATTTGCATTATCCAAGTTCAGAGTTTCAGAAAGAAAGTGTATAAATTCGGAAAAAATGTACGAAAATGCTTCCTCTCATATTGAAATTGGAAAACGAATAGGTAAAAAAGAACAATAATTTTAAAATAAAGATATATTCTTTGTGATATTTTTAAAGACCAAAAAAAAAAAAAGCAAGTGATGAAATCGCAATAATTTATTTCATTAATAACAAATTGCTTTAATTTGTAAAGTTTTCTAGAGTAAACAAATAAAAATAATAATTATTATTAAAAAGGAGAAAAATTGTTCAAAATATTATTAATCATTTGCAACAATAATAAAACTTGTTTTATGGGGCTTTTTTATGTTTCAAGAAAAGGGAAACATTTTAAAATTTCCGAATTCATTTGTTAACTCTGAGCACTCAATCAATCAATCAATACTTAAAAATTTTGCCAAGAAGATAAATAAATAATAGTAATCAAGAATAAGGTAAAAAGTTGGGAGTCTTCGTAATCATTTGTTCCAAAATTACAGGCGTTTGTGCAGCATTATTTTTTTTCTGTTAAAAAAAAAAGAACTTGTGCGTTTTATTTAATCAATCAATTAGTTGTCATTTTGACCATTCAATGTTAAGCCTACGGATTTTTTTTATTGTTGAGCAACCACGAACTGCTTATTGTTTTCACTTGACCGTTAAATGACGTCCGTTGTACTTTGATTTTGGTTTCTATATGCTTATAATGCAGGCGTCCGTGTGCCTCGGAATCGAAATATTCATAAACTATCTTCTCGACTTCAATCCTTTTACGCGAAAACAATATTCAGCACACAACATCCATCATCGAACAAATAACATCCAGCATCCAGCTCTTTTCATTCATTTGAATTTTGATGTTTTGAAATCAAATTATGGTTGAAATAAAAGCCGTTAGTAGAAACAACAAACCCAACGATTAGGGTCCTGTCGCAATTCGTGATTGCGAAAAACATACTTTGAACTCAAGATCTTAAAATTCAAACTATGTTTTTCATTTCTTTCTTTCTTTTTCTCAAACTTGTAACTTTTATTTATTTATTTATTTCATTTCATTTATTTTATTTATTTATTTATTTATTTATTTCATTTTTAAGGAACAAAAGAAAAAAAAATTAACCGAAAGTTTGTATTTTTCTTAGATATACTCAGATATTTGTTTATTCTCATTACTACATCATTTTTTAATTTTTAGTTTCTTATTAAATTTTTATTTCAAATTGGCATAAAAATTAAATTAATTTTCAAGAACCTTATGAGACAAAAAAGAATATTAAAGTAATTGATTCACTCCCTCGTTTTTGTTTTTTTTTTTTTTTCAAAAAAACTTTTTAATGAAAAATGTTGACTGTTCAATTCGAAATTAATGACGAGAATTAATTAGTTATCCTTAAATACGTCAATAACCGACAACACTAGCAATTATTAATAAATTAAATAACAGTTGGGGAACGCTTGCAGAGAAATATATTTTTCTTTGAATGCCTTTTTTCATTAAAAGCGTCTTGAGCTTGAAATACGAAGTTAAGTTTCTAAAAAGTAATTGATTAAAAAAAGTGAAAACAATCATTGTGTAAATTGCTTCACAACAATATCAAAGTAAATTATTTTACAAAATAGGTTCTTCTGCTAATTTGAAACTAGAGTTAAGGTAATTATGAAAGTTAAAAGTAATTACTTAGATGGAATTAAAATAATTTATTAGCAGAAATTTTAAAATTAATTACATCAAAGATTTAATAAATAACTTTGAAAAGAAAAAAATAGAAAATAACTTTTTGTCCGCCTATATCTTTTTCAAGCGAAAAGTTTAACGCTTTAGTTATTTAAAAAAACAGTAAAATTAAGAGGGCAAATGTACAGTCATTTAAAATAACTTTAAAAACAAAGCAAGGAATTTTTAGTAAATATCTCAATGCATATTTTTGCAAATATTTTTTAAATTAAAATATCGTCGCCTCAGAGCAACAGTAAGATATCTTAGTGCTATTTCTGGAATTAGATATCTTACTGTTGCTCTGAGGTGACGATATCTTCAATTACACGGCGCGGCAAAAAAAAAAAAAAAAAACTTTCAAAATGCTTCTGAGATTATTCTTACTGATTCTTATGTAAAATAACCTCAAGAATCAGAGTCTAACCACCGTTTTCCTCCATAACGTCCCCGCTTTTTGAAAATAGCGCCCCCCCCCCCTTTGTTTCAGTTTTTACTCAGGAGACTCAAGTAGGCATTCCCTCAAAAATATTTGAAAAATATTGTCAATGATTTTTCTGCGCTAAGTCTAAGAGTATCGGACGCACTTCTATGAACCTCAACTCCGGAAAAGATTTTCCGTTGGAAAAACAAACTTGAAAAACATGAAATATTCGAACTATGGCTTGATGCATACTATGAGCCGCATCGATGATCTCAAGTAAGGAATCTTTCTGTTTTATTCAACTTACATTCGCAAATTAAGATTAAAAATTAACTTAAGTATGCTTATAATACGGTATTAATGTACATATTTATGTTTCTATAGATGTACCGCTCCCGTTGTTTGATATCCAGAAATGATAAACATTGTGGGCGGTGCATCCCCAGAAATATCAAAACCCGATAACTCTAAGTCCCAAGGGACCGGCTAAACTGTTCAAGTTATTGGTAGTTCGAATTATAGGAAGTTTCCACAACAGTCTCAAGAGTTTGAGACCCGATGAAAACTTTGAGATAAAGGAATATTCGAGTTATCGATTCTCCAACTGTATATAAAATTAATAGCATATCTAAGTTCATTTTTAATCTTAGTTATAAAAGTGAATATAACTTGAATAAATATGAACAACATGTTAAGGTTCTACATTGAAAATCTGAGATTCGACTCTGACCATGCAATACATTCGATGCTTCCTTTTTTCTTTTTTTTTAATGTGAAAATTTTTTGGGACAAGAGGCTCAGCTGTGTGTTTGATACTTTGCTTTTAAGCTGAAAAATAAGTGAAAAATTTGTAAAACAAACCCGTAGAAAAAAGATCGGTTTTAAAAATAAATAAATAAAAAAAGTGGAATGCACCATTTCCAAAATGTGGTACGCGATGAGGGAGAACTGTGGTCATATTTGGATTTAGGTGATCATTTTACATAAGTGAGCATCAGCAAGAATGGTGTCAAAAGCATATTGAAGGCTTTTTTGCCACAGGTGTTATTTTAAAAAGAACTGTTTATTAACGAATAAAACGATAGAAAAAAATTCACACAATGGATTTTCTTTTCATGCTCTGCTCTGACCTGTCGTATGTTTGAATAATGAATTAATATGATAATTTCTAAACATTCACTTATATAAAGCAGATTATTAGATAATCACATCAGTTGTTTTTGATAAATAATTCATCTAAAAGTAATTTTTGACGAGTTAATTATCAATTTTTTAGTATGCACACTTAATGCATTCAGCATCATATAAAAATATGAAAAAAAAAATTTTAGTGAGATCAGTTAGAAAAAGAAAGCAATTATCAACAGATATCATAGCAGAAAACAACATTTCTACGAGTTTCTTTGTTTTCGCTAACATTTTTAATAATTAACATTATTTATTTTTGTTTCTTCTTCATTATAAACGTCTAATGCTCAAATTACAGTGCTCATATTAACAAAAGCAGTAAGTAGTGTTTGCTTTTTTAGCACAACTCAATTTTTAATGGTGTTTTCACAGCCAAGCAATTTCTTTTCTTTTAAACAAAATCTGTTACAGAAAAAGATTTTTCTTAATACGTTTTCTCGCACAGCTATTTTTGTTCAAATAATTTTTATAGGGAGGCTAAAGTTGTTACAACATTTTCTCTTTTAATACTTGTAAAGAATAAACAGATAATCTTCATTAGAAGCTGAAAAATGCAGAATGACTAAGCAATTAAAGATGATTATTTTTTTTCTTGATAAAATTAAAAAAGATCACGATACGCTGAGATTTTTCCAAAAACATTTCAATTAGTTAATCAGTAAAGTTAAGAAAATAAGAAAACAATTAGTTAAAAGGAGCCTTAATAAATATTAATAAAGAGACTTTTAGGGAACGTGTACATAATTTAATGCAGAAATATAATGCTTACTTTAGAAATTTAATTGAGTTCAATAATTAGACAATCATTTCAATATTATCAATCAATGAATCCCTCAATGGTGGTTAATAGTTATAAAATAAGTTCCGCTCAGAACTAAACGAGCCTACTCCCCCAGTCACCATCAGTGAACACGGAAGATCTTCAACCGACTGGCATCGAACCCGCAACTCTCCAGTTGCGAGCTCAACGCCTTACCGATCAGGAAACCACGGCCCTATATTTAAGTAGTGCAAAATTATGAATAATCTTCATGAAATACCTGACATAAAAAATAATTTACATCAACAATTCACGTTATTATAGAATTTACTAGCAGTTACTTTTCTTTTTTTTTTTTTTTGCAGTTTTAAAACAGCTTTTAAACTCTGAAAACATGAAAGCACTTCCTCTGTTCCGGATTATTCGAATTTTCTTAAAAGTATGCTTAAAAGCGAAATAATTAAAAAAAACTATTTCGATTCCTTCATAGGAATTTTTTAACAGTAAAGCACTGAAGAAAAAACTAAGTAAGATCAAATAACTGTAAATGTATATTTCTTAACTAAAATGTGGGCATAGTCTGAATTGCAGCATTCTAAAGCCCATAAAAACCATACAATTGATTTCTTATACAACCTGCCTAACTACTATTACAATGCGTCCAATACACAACATTGGTGTTTCTACCCTACCGGGTTATAAAGAACTTTTTCTGCTACAGTGTTCTATACTTCCCGAGGCAAAATTTCCAAGCAATATAAATACTCTACATTCTGTAAAAGAAGTATTTTCAATGAACCCTTTGAAGAGTGTACATTTTTTCCAAATATAAGACTAAGTAAAGTCAAAATCTCAAAGGAAAGAATGACAAAGCCGAGCGTTAAAAGAATATATAAAGAAAGAAAAAGACTGTAAGGAAATACCAAGCTTAACCTTAAGTGATATTTTCCATTCAATGGTAACATATAAAAAAGACGAAGATCTAAGGTGGTAAAATTCGTCCTAAAATACTTTTCAATTGATTTCGAAGATTTAAAATCAAACCATTTGTTCAAATTTTGTAGCGAGTCGAAAATTCAGATCTTAAAAATGTATTGTAGTGATTTCCGGAATTTCCTTTGACAAATATTTTCCCTCTTTTGAATGTTATGTTTGTTTCAGTTGTTAAAAAAAGAATGATTGTGTGATAAATCAAAACCCAATGACTGTTATCAATTAGTTGTACAGTTAGTTATGACATGAACTGCTAAGGCTCCCCCCCCCCCTAAGTATTAATTCCATTTAAGAGCATTTCAAAAAACTTCAAACAAAGTACTTTTATGCAGCAATCCAGTTCCAAATATCAAATTTTTCCAAAAAAAAAAAAAGGAAACTGTTTAGGTAAAATCGGTTACAGGGAAACATTAATAGTTCAACATTAGTATATTTTGATCAAGACGAAATAATAAACAAATGAACAATTGAATAAAACACCACACAGTGAAATTATATTTGCTTGAATTTGAATTAGGAACTTAGGATTCATTATTTTGTAGCATTTCTAGAAGAAAACGTATTTAATACAAAAGAAACATGAAAATTGGTGGATGTTCCTTAGGGTGTATCAAAATAAAAACTTTTTTTCGAGATTCAATTTGTCAAGTTGATAAAAAGTTACCCCTATCGACCCACATCTTACATAAAAATTTTTATTCAAATCAAAAAATATTTAGGAGTTCCGCATGAGGTATAAAGAGAGTTTATAATTTTCTTCTAAATTTTTTTTTCTGATTTTTTTTTTTTTTTTTTTGAACAACAGAAAAAATGTTAAAACGTTTTCAAAGTGAAACTTGTAGGTAATAAAGCCGGGAATTATCAACAAATTAATGGTTTTGCTCTCATACAGCATTTAGGTTCCCGCATAGTACGCAAAAAAAAGAAGACTTTTTATAAGTTCAAGTTAGAATTTTCAATATAAAAGTACTAGTTTTAAAAATTTGTTTTTGCAAATGCTGGTTTAAAAATTTCTTTGCTAATAAAGACTTTTTTACACATTTCTTTAGGTTTAAAAGATAAAAATTACTTGAATTTATTTTCTGATTATATTGTAAGATTAGTTTTGTGAAGTTTAAAAAAAATTAATAAATATAAAAATATCTTGCAAAAATCGTACTCATTTTCTTACATAGAAGTATGTTTTTACAAGAATAAAGTATAAAAAACTAAACACCAAAACATATGTTGAATATTATGTGCATTATCATATTATATTAAGCTTTTTCCATACTACTGTTTTTCAACAGCTCTAAAAGGATACGTGAGTTTCGCTGGAAGCTTTTCCAGTACACCATTTGTAGAGTACTGTAAAGTCACTTAATAATAAGCTACAATCGTCTGGTACATAAAAGTGTGACCTTCGCTTCGTATGTGATAGGAAGGGATTTTTGCTCAAAAAGTAATGCGCTTGATGAATGCGCGGCTATGACCACCACAGCAGTTAGTTTTTCAGAGTTTAAATAATTGTGAACATCTAGCTTTTCTTTTCTGATGGGAGTCATTCTTGACTTTTGTTCAAGAATTGCAAATTTCGGACAAATACGATGTCTTTGATTTGTGTACTGCTGTACCCAATTTAACTACATTAACGTTGGTCATTGTATCAGTGTATTTGATTCATAACAGCAGGGAGAGAAAGCTGCGTGGTTTCACCAAGTCACAGTCTCAGTATAAGTTTCTTTATAATTTCGCTAATTTTGCCTCTCACTTGAAAGAGACATTCAAAAACTTGAGCCGCTTAACGTTCTGCGAGTTATCCTTTTTTTCATCCAAGTTTCAGTCTTCTCTTTGCCAAATATATTGCAGATTAATCAGCTAATTCATCCAAAATAGTTTTTTTTTTTTCAAGGTACCGCCCACGTTTATAATATCAGCTTTGCGGTGACGAAGACATTGGCAAGCACTTTTTACAGGTTAGAGAGCATAAATAATGATAGGTTTTTCATTGCTTTCTGATTCGGAGAAAAATACTGTGCACTTTTAGGAAATTAAAGCTTTTGAGTGTTTTCCTTAAGCTTACTGAAGCGTTCTAACATTGTATACTGGTTACTCCAGCGGGTTTTGCAATCTGTACATCACTTTCTCAATTTTTTCCTAAAACGCAAATTTCTGAGTTTTAAATTTTAGTAACGGTTTTCGAAAATGTTTATAATTTTTACGCATTTTCCCCATTGCTGAACGTAAGAAACTGAAACCTCGACTGAGAATACAATCATTTTCATCGTTCATCATATGAGACTTAAAGTTTTTCTTGCTCTTACAGAAAACGAGGAAGGTGATTCGAACTTCAAATGATGCTTGTGAAAATATAATTTTATGAGCGGCAAAAGTTGGAAAACGTTTGCATAGAAAATCTTTGCGGGATTGGAAATCTTGCGGGATTTTGCTCTCAATCTCACGGGATTAATCCCGCAAAATATCATGCGGGATCCTGCAGGATTCGGGATCGGGATTTCGGGATTGGAAACCCTGTTTTTAACCAAGCCACATGGCCTTGTAAAACGCTTTTTTTGGGGGAAAATCACGGAAGTTTAGAATCTATGCAGGAGACTTATATATTGTTTATCATAGTTTTTTGCTCCTTACTTTTTTCTCTGACTTTATTGTGTACATTTTTCAACTTGAAAAATTTTTAACTTTTTTTTTTGTAATTAAAAAAAAAAGGAAACAATTGATTTTTTGAAGAAAATTATAAACTTTAGGTCTCGTGCGGGGCACCTAAATATTTTTTGATTCGGATAAAAATGGTTATGTAATATGTGTGTCGGTAGAGGCAACTTTTTCTCAACTTGACAAATTGAATTTCGAAAAAATGTTTTTTTCGATACACCCTTATATTCCTATCTAAAGACGAACGAAACATCCTTGATTGATATTCATGCATTACTTATCTTGTTTCTACCGATTTTCATGAGATACTAAAACTTGTTTCCTACTTTTATTATTATTGTTTTTAATTAAACTTTTTACTAAGGTGACCATACTGAAGTTTCCTGGAAAAGCCCTGAATTTTCAGAATCTGTCCCGATTTCTTACAGGTTATTTTTGGTCATGAATATCTAGCATTTGTTCCGAATTGTCCAGAAAAAAAGGGTGTCTTAATTGCCGACACAAATTTAGGGGAAAATTGCACGGAGTTTTATAAGAATATTTAAAATTGAAAAAAAAAGTATTTTTCAAAAAACATTTATGCTTCATAGAAATATTTGGCTACTTTTCAAAACAGTTCATAAAGGCTGCAAATTTAATAATTTGTGTAAAAAATAATACTAAGTTTTGCTTTGTTCTTAATTACGTAAAAAGATATGCATCACTATTAAAAATAACACAATAATAATTTATTCTGATTTATATATATGTGTATTTTTTGACCCTTATACCTCATTTATCGCAACAACATTAATAATAAATATTTATTTTCAAAAAGAAAAAAGAAATTATCTATCTACATATTGTCCCGCATTTCAAAATGTAGTCACCTTACTTTTAAGCAAAAGTATGCGTGGCGGAAAAAAGAGAGGTGAAAAGAAAGTAGTTAACTCCTGTGTAAAAGGTCACTAAAACTGCGGCTGAATCAGCAATTTTTCACCTACGCTCATTTTTAACCGATGTTAAAGGATGAAAAACTAAGTAGAAGAATTAAATTAGCGGTAAATGTTAAATGAAGACACGGAAACATCAATAGAAACCTTAGAGAAAAGTTTAAAAAAAAATTTCTTCTACTTACGTCGAATGTGGGGGATAAAAGATGTGGGTGTCGTGATAAGAATAAGAATGGTTAGAGTGGCGTAATTCATCCTAATATAGTTCCTAGTAACTGACAGCTTTGTAAAATAAGATATTAAAAAAAACTGTACAAAGTAAATTTTAATAGAAAGAGAAGTGTTTGAATTTAAACACACAGTGGCGGACAAAAACTCTTAGATCTCTTGTCGAAAACATGGAGAGAAGTGTAAAAATACTGTTCTTTCTGTACATGTTTTATGTCATAAAAATAAAGTTGCTTTAATGTACAGTTTCAAGATTTTTTTTTATTGGATTTTTCTGGGATACTCTTAACTAGTGATTAACTTTTAACTTTGTCGCAAAGTGAAAAAAAAGTAAAAACAAAATGAAATAAAGTAAAAAGTAATTACATTATATTTCCGGTTATATGTGGCACATAAGTTACCACTGCACCAATTAAGAAATGTTTGAAGATTTCGAAGGATCAACCAATAACTTATTTTCCAATCTTATGATTTAAGCAGCTTCCTGCAAAATCACAGCTCAAGTGTAATTCTTCCACTTGGTAATACTTAACCTCGCCAAAAATAATTATTTCTGAATGAAATATGACGTGACGTTGCGTAATTTACCACGTTGCGAAAAGAAATTCAAACTGGTAACTACATTCATCGTAATTTCCAACAGCAAGAAATTTCACATCACAAGCATGAATCGCATCCAATCACTTGGAAGTTGAAGCAAATCTTTATAGGTGCATCGTTAGCATCGTCCAACCCCATAAATCACCTCCCCCCATCGCTGATATGGTCTTAACTCGTAAAATCAACAGTTTCTCCAACCAACACACCCGCCAATCCCATTTCTCTAATGGAAACGCGTTTAGTAAACAGTATAAGGGAATCTAATGGGTTCGGCATTAGGGAGGGGCTCTGGGCTATAAAGCGGAATATTGCTGGCGAATGTTTTGAATAAAAGTGCAGAAAAGAAAAGAATTAGAACGTGGTTTTCATGCCTTGTCTGATTACAATGGGAATAATGAAAAACCTTATTGCCTTGGGTCACACCTTTCTAAGAAAGGAAATATTTCTCATTCTTACTAAAGAGCACGGGTATCCGATATTATCAATGTTGTTCATATTCGTCATTTATGTAGTCCAAAGGTTCCCAACGTTTTGCATTACACGTGCATGGGTGCCCTGATGGGAAGTCACTGTGACCTCCCAAAATTTCCTGATTCGGCAAATTATCATCATTCGGCAAAATTTGGATTTCTATTTGGCAAAACTATCATCATTCGGCGAAATTTGCAGCTCCATTTGGCAAATTCATCATCATTAGGCGACATTTAGAGCTCCATTTGGCAAAATTATCATCATTAGGAGACATTTGGAGCCCCGTTCAACAAAATTTGGTGTTAAATTCAGCAAATTGAAAATTTTCGCCCTCCCGAAAATTTGAGTTCAGGGTGCCCCTTGCACATACCCCTTTTGTGTATCATTGGCTATGTGTACCCCCAAGAAAACACTTTAATATAACCCATTTCAATAAAACTAACTTTTAACAGTTCAACCAGTTATGTATGATTACTAATAGGTAATTTATATTGAAAGCAAAACATTTTATTTTTTATAAATAATTTAATGATTACAGTTTAATTAATCAAACACAAAATTCAAAAAGTCTTCGGAAATAGCTAGTGAAAGCACTGGGATAGTTTTATACTCGTTCATAATTGACAGCAGCTTGGGAAAATATAACTCTACATGATCCTCAGCATTAAGTTTGTTTTCATTGTTACTCTAAAAAAAATCTAAGTCAGTTGAATAACTAGAATCCGTTTCATTTTAGCCATAAGTGTAAATTAAGGCGTTTTCATTAAAACCAGCTGCATCCATGAATTTTCAAAAATGTTTTTGTTTCATGATTTGATACTTCACTGTCTATGCTATCACGCCAGAGTGATTTGGAGCGAATTTCTCTATGTTGCAACTGAGTACTAATATCTCTAGATAGTATAAAATGAAGTCCCCAAAACGCGTCTGTGTGTTTGAACTCGCAAAACTCGAGAACTTCCCGGCCGATTGCTCTGAAATTTTCACAGTCTGTTCCTTTAAGTCCTGAAAAGGTTTGCAGACCGGTTCGAATAATATTCGATGGATATTTCTTTTTTTTTATTCCAATTTACATCCAATTTTCACATAAATTCTCAAATATGGGGGTGAAAAAATACTTGCACATATTAATATTACATATCGTTACAAAGGGTAGAATTTTTCGCGTTCTGCGCAATTCGTTTCAATGCTCTAACTTTATTACAACGGGAGTTATTTACGTTTTTAGCTCGAATTTTTTTAGGCTTAGCTGAAATTTAGGCACTACTTTCTTCATTAAATAAATCAATAAAAAGTGAAGGAATTGTCCCACAGCTTTCTTTTTGACGCCATTGGAAAAAGCGACCTTTTTTACTCCAGATCTAACTCGACCTATGGTCGGAAAAATAAGCTTTTATCTCGAAAGGAAAAAAAGTTACAATCCTTTTTAAATCAAGTTTAAGAAATCTCGATTCCATTCAAATTGCGAACCATTTTCTTTCGCATTTTAATTCCTTAAACTTATTTTCTTTTTTGTTTCCGTGGTTACGCATTTTAAATCCATCTTTCAGGATTTAATTTCTTAAAAAGTATTTTAATTTCTGTCGTCATTGTTTGGAAGGGAAATCATGATGTTTTTTATTTATTTTTTACTCCTGATTGTTGAATATACCGTCACTTGACACAATTTTTATTTTCAAGGTGGACCGGGCAAAGCCGGCCAACGCAGCTAGTCGTTAGTAAATTAAATTTAGCTATTTCGGACATGAACTTTTCATTTACAAAACTTTATTCCTCTTTTTTTGAACTAAAGAGAACAGAGGGAGATCGGAAAATTTTTTTTAGAACTGAGACTGTGTAGTTGGAGAAAGTGGTTTGGATAGCCGAAATGTGTTTAAATTTTGAAATATAAATATTTGTTTATAATAGTTTAAATTAATAGTTTGTTTCGAATAATGAATGGTGTTTTTTATTGAAGGTATTAAGTGATTGTGTATTTTGAAGCAGAACAAATTTTAGATGAAGACGACCATAAAAGAAGGGGAATAATTCGATGTTTTTGACACTTTCAACCGAGCGCCATGAATGCCGAGCCACAACACTATACTTCAAAACCAGAAAAAAATTTTACGATCAAAATACATCTCTGTCGGCAGCAACGGCGCAATCTACTATGCTTTTACTATATCGCCATGGTAAAAACGTACGGTTAAAATCAAAAACATTATTATGTTAAATCATGATCAATTCATATTTTTGAGTGTACAGGCTAGTACACGACATAAGAGGGAGAACCACCGGAATTTAACTGCAATTTGATTGGAAAATTAAACAATTAAAATCAAATGAGGCGAATATGCTCCAAAACCAGATCAATTGAAAATGTTTTTATCTGTACATAATTAGATAGCACCGTAAGTTTGTAAAAGAAATCAAAAATGACATCACATGGCAAGCGTTTCTTAATTGAAAAAAAAAAATATTTTGGAAAAATTAAGTGGACTGAGTGTGAAATGTTTTTGGTCTTTCCTGCAAAGTTTTTAAATGGATTTAACAGGTTTTAATCAGATCTGAAACACCAGCAGTTACTGGCAAAATTCAAAAAATGAAGGAATTGACCCACAGTTTTCCTTTTGACACCATAGGAAAGAGCGACATTTTTTACTCCAGATCTATCTCGATCTATGGTTGAAATAACTATTCTTCTATCTCGAAAGGAAAAAAAAGTTACAAGCTTTTTCAAATCAAGTTCAAAAAATATCATGTCCATTCAAATTGTTAACCATTTTCTTTCGTATTTTAATTCCTTAAACTTTTTTATTTTGTGTTCCCATGGTTATGCTTTTTAAACCCGTCTTTCTCAATTTAATGTCTTAAAAGTATTTTAATATCTGTCATTATTGTTTAGGAGGGAAATCTTGCATGATGTTTTTTTTATTTATTTATTTATTTAGGCCTGATTGTTGAATATGCGGCACTTGACACTATTTTTCTTTTCAAGGTGGACCGGGCAAAGGCAGCTAGTATTTAAATAAAGTAAGGATTTAAATGTAGAATTTAGGGTTGAGGTCTTTGGAATGAAATCCAGGTAAAGTTTTAGTAAGATTAATACTAAATGTTTCAATTAGAGTCTTCAGAATTTGGTGATTTGAAAAGATGAAAGATACTTAAAAGTATTCACGATCTGAATCAACTCCTTTAGTTTTGTTCAAATCTTTAATGTTGCTGAAAGCTTTGACGAAATCTTGCAGTTTATTTGTACTAGCAAATGAGAGCTTTGTGTACGCAGTAGCAAATAAATTCATTTCATATGACGTAAAGAGTAGTTTTTTGCGTCACATGAGTTCTTAGATAATATTGTTTTTGTGGTATATGGAAATGTGTTTACTGAACTGGTAAGAATAAATGGAGAAATATGTGTCCCAAAGCAATTGTTACAGAATGCGTTCACATCCTTGAAAGTACAATTACACTTGCATGAGTTTGAAATATTTAAAGTTCAATGAAAATAAACTTAAAGCTAACTCCTAAAGTTAAAAAATAAATTAAAAGAAAAAACAACAGAAGAAAGAAATGTTTACAAGCACTCAGAATGTTATTGAGTCCAAAAAAAAAAAAAAAATGGAGACTCAAAAAGAGATCAAGGAAGAAATGAAATGGATCTATAGATGAAAAAATACTGCTTATTCAAATCAAATTACAGACTCCTCATATTATATATGCAAAGAATAAAATGTCGGAAGCTGCCGTCAAAAATGCAAAAAAAAAAAGAAAAGAATGCGAAAACTTTAAAAATAGACGTAAAAGATTTCAATAAACTTGAAAAAGATTCACGCATCATAAACAAAATCCAAATTTACTGGCAAACGATGAATATATTTTAACGAATTAAACTGACTTCACGTGATTTAAAGTGTGCAGGTATTTCAAGTTCATCAGAAAAATGTCCAAAAGACAGTATATAGACACTTAACAGTGAATGCAGAACATTTAAATAAAGTCTCGAAGGATTTAAACGTAAAATTAAGGATTGAAACTTTTTGAAATAAAATTCAGGTTAAGTTTGAAAGTTTGAAAAAAAGGAAAAAAACGTTTTTCTGTGGTAGGAGATTTATATAAAGCTTAGAAGTGTCAAGAAAAGCATAAAAGGTTTTAAATCCATGACAGAACTTTGAAATAGATAAATAAATAAACATAAAAAATTAAAGACCTAAAACTGTTTTTTAAGAGTGGAATACAATCATTGAGCCTTGAAAACAAAAAAGAAAATGTATTTGAAATCACTGCAAGGAGTTTTACAGTTAAAAAAAATAATAAAGTCTCAGTCGAAGATTCAGACAGTTGTAGAAAATTCAAGTGAAATATAAAAGATTTAATGCCGCACACTCAGAAAATATTTTAAAATATTTAAAGTAGATGCAAAAGGATGAATCTCTGGGGCAAAAGATACAAATGAAGTCATTAACATTTCAAAGGTAGAAAAAAAGATATCAAGTCGTTGAATCCAAGTATACAGAGAACAAAATACAAGAGTTAAATTCGTGCAAAAGAACGCAAAATTCTGTAAGATTCAAACACAAGATATATAAAGCTTAATTTCCCTGATAAAAAAATCCGAAGAATATAACAAGAATTATGTTGAATAAAAAATAATGTTGGTAGCAGACTGCTCTAGTAAACTTTTAAAAAGCAAAATCCGACAATTATTTTAAGAGCTTGCAAAAGATTTAAGATAAATATAAACGTACAAAATCGATGATAAAAGTTCAGTTCAAGTTACTAAAACATCAAGGCAAATATAGAAGATTTAAAATAGTCAGCAGAAGATTCAAATAAGATTGATTGAAGAATTAAAGAAACATAATAAAGCATTCGAAAGAGGACAGATGCTGTTCGAAAAATAAAAATTAAAAAGATTTTATACAGGAAAAAAACGATAGCCTGGTTCTAGCATCTAGAAGAATTGAATTTAAGTATGGTCATACAGTCGACTCCCGCTACAACGCGATCCGACTAACGCGAAATAGCTATAACGCGAATTTTTCACGAGTAACGAATTTTAGAGCTAACTCGAATTCCTCGTCTACAACACAGTTTTTTTGGAAGGAAGTATCGGTTTTATTATTGGGTACTAAATATTAATTTCGTGAATGTTATTACATCCCATTAGCACCAAAGCTCCCACACCAAACTAGTCCAGTAAGGATACATCGCGTTGTTAGTGCATCAAATAACCACTCAGCTATCGTTCTTTCTTTTATTTTTTTTTTTTTTCATTCCAAATTTTAAAGTCGATGAAATATAATGGCACCTTAGTGCGCTATTTCATCTAAAGTTTGAGAAGAAAAAGAAAGTTTGCGGCAAAAAAAAAAAAAAAGGTTGGGATTCTCGATATGCTTGAACAACTACAAAACGTTGACGGTAGCACTTCAATAAGTATGAGTGAATCTTCCATACGTACAATTAAAAGTCAAAACAAAAAGATATAAGTAAAAAATCCGAACTTAGTTTCAATATTGAAGCTAGCAGTGCAAAGTAAATCTTATGAAAAAAGAAACAGCCCTTGCATTGTGGATTAAGGAGATCAGGAAGAGGGGCTGTAACTATAATGGAAACATAAAAGAAAAAGCGGAGCAGCCATTTTAAAAATGTATTAGATAAGAATAACGATCTGATCATGGACCATAATTCATCATCAGCTTTATTTTTTAAGTTACAAATATTATTACTGTATTTACTGTACAGCACTATTATAGCGCACCGTGTTGTTTTATTTCATGTATTTCCCTCCCATTGATCATTAATTTTGTACATTTTAAAGTATTTTATGCAGAATAAAAGTTTTATTTTTATTTTTTAAATACGGTAAAAGTTCCGTTCTTCATGTAAGAAACTGTAATGAATAGTTGAAGAATGCTTTAAAGCTGTTAGAGGGGTGTTTATAAATGCCTAAAAGAATTTGGTATGTTCGTAAAAAAATTGTATACATATATTTTTCCACAACGGGAAATTTCGACTTACGCGATTAGTCGTGGAACGCATCCCTCGCGTAAGTCGGGACTCGACTAGACGATTACAAAAGATAAAGTCTGTTTCGGGAAATTGAATGCTTGAGTAATAAAATAAATGAGTACATGAAAAAAAATAATAAATTAAAATATATTTCGGCATGGATGCTGTAATATTTAAAGAGGCAGCCAGATATTGACAAAGAAGTTGTAACTGAAAAATAACCGTATCAACGTTTATTACAGTGTTGCCAGATGGTCAAATCCAGATTTCCCCAATTCCCTTCCAACTTTTCCCCCAAAAAGCGATGTTTTCTATCAAAATTCCCCAAATTCAAAAATTATTTTTCCACTAATATTTTCATAAAGAGTCGACTTCCTCTGATATTTTTGTCTCTTGAAAAAAATTTTTTCCACCAAATAGCCAAATTTTCTTATAAAATTTCCCAACTTTTTTTTCTTCCCATTTTCGCTTTTTTTTTCTTTGTCTTCTTTATCTTTATATATTTTTTATTTTTACTAATAATAAAGCTGAAAGTCTCTCTGTCCGGATCTCTCTCTCTCTCTGTCAGGATCTCTGTGACGCGCATATCACCTAGACCGTTCGACCGATTTTCATGAAATTTGGCAAAGAATTAGTTTATAGCACAGGGGTGTGCACCTTTAAGCGATTTTTCAAAAATTCGATTTTGTTCTTTTTCTATTCCAATTTTAAAAAAATTTCTCGGAGCAAATCAAAACGTGGAATAGTAAATTACGAAATCATCATAACATGGAACTGTAACATCAGCAAGCGAATTGGCGAGAAATTCACCATACATTATTTAAATATACAGGCGAACCAAAAGACCTTTTAATTTTCTACTACGGGCAAAGCCATGTGGGTACCACTAGTACTGAATAAACGTAAAAAGAATAAATTTTCCCGAGCAAAATTATCAAAAGATAGACGATTAAATTACCATGTTATCATAATGCGGAACCGTGACGTGGGCAAACCAATTGGCGAGAAATTCATCATGCATTATTTGTAAATATATAGGGGAACCAAAATAACATTTAATTTTGTACTACGGTCAAAGCCGTGCGGGTGCCACTAGTCATAAATACAAGCGCTTAATCGAAACATAAGAAATAACCAAATATTTTTTTCTACTCGCATTTACTTACTCTGCTTCTGTATGTACATTTAAACTATGATTTTTGTATATATTTATCTAAGAACATTCTTCATCACACTTATTTTTGTCTTTTTTCGCGTATCAACTAGTTACTCACGTAGAATTATTAATTCCGCAGCATAATATTCCACATAATGCGAAATGCGAATTCCATAAAGTTGAGCAAAGCTAAATCAACGCTGTTTGATACAAACAATGTAACTATCAGATGTCAAGACGCGAATTTAAATACGAAAAAAAAAAAAAAAAATTCCCCAGGTTTTCCCCAAGGAAAAAAAAATCCCCAAAGAATTCCCCTCAAAACCCATTTCCCCAGAGAGCACCAGATTTCCCCCAAAATGGGGAAATTTCCCCCAATCTGGCAACACTGGTTTATTAGTGCAAAAACTTAGCCCGTAAAGCACGAGTTTTTTCCCCCGAAAAACTGGTCTAAAATGATCGTGATTAGCTAATAATTAAAATACACCCAGTGGCGTCACTACGGGGACTGGGGGGATGGGCCCGGGTGCCATCCATCTGAAGGGTGACACCCTAAGAGGAATCGCAAGTTTTTGAAAAAATATAAAGCTAAAATGCATTTTTAAGACTACAAATTTGAACTGGACACTATCTTTTTCCGGCCCTACATCATGGAGTGAATACTTGATTCTGGATTAGATTCACATTGTCAATACTTTGACCTAGTAGTGACTTCCTCTCATAACCAATAAGCTGAAACCCATTATCTTTCCAAGTGTTTGAGATACATTTGAATAAATTTTCATAAAGTAATTTGATGTATGTTTTCCCGTGCCAGACAAGGGCAAATGCGTCACGTGGTTAAAGACAGATTTTTAAAAAATATCTGAAAGGAATGTTCGAGTGTAAATTTACAGTCCATTCAATTGTATTATAATAATTGAAATTGTATTCACCCGTGTCAGACACGGGTAAACGCGTTAAGTGATTAAAGACAGATTTGAAAAAAAAAAAAAACGGAAAGAAATGTTAGGAGTGTGTAAATTTATGACAAGAAATTGAAAGTCCTGATAGGATTCAAACAAGATTAATAGAAAATCCAAACAAAACCAAATATAACTGATATAATTAAAAAAAAATGCTAAAACAGGATAAAATACCTATACTATTAAAGAATTGTAGATCGAGCAGTGACAGATGGCATGGTATTCAAAGAAAAGGGGCATAACTTTAAAGTCAAAGAAGCTTCGTTAGTGACAGCAGCTTAGCGATGAAAGCTCAAAAATAGTTTCTACGTTGAAAAAAAAGTTCCCTGTAATCCTAAAACGCGTGCATGCAATAATTTTATAAATTTTCAGTAGTTCGAGGTATAGTTCAACTCATGATTGTGTGCACAGGGCACAAAAATAAAATCATTTCTTTTAAGCACATCGCTTGAAAAAATGTAAATAACCAGCGTAGTTACGCAAAGAAAGCTTGCTTCGAGAATGCATGAATTCAGTATCCTCGGTTTTTCTTGTTTCCAATCTGTTTGGAAGCAAACTCGACCGAAGAAGAATGCCAAAAATCGTGAGGTGAACTATAGTGTGACTTTGAAAGTCTATCTATGACGTTAAAAATTTTTACCTCTTTTTAAGGCAATAGGGAATGGTAATTGGCGCTGAGTTGAGCTGAGTAATTTTCGTAGTTTTACATGAGCATTCCACATCACCGAATCCGCGTCAATAACACGTCCCTTTTTCACATAACTTCCCAAAAACAGGTAAACATTGTTAAGGTCACATCTCAACTTATCAGAGTCGCAATGGCGTAGTCTAGGGGAGTTTTAGGGGTATTATACACCCCCCCCCCTCGTGAAACAACAAAATCATATCTATGAACACACATGCAAAAGTCTAAAATTGAGATTTTTGAACTTTAATTTCTAAAAATTTCATATGACCTCCCCCCCCCCTGCCTCTATTAAAATTTCTCGTTATGCTACTGAGAGTCACGCTATATATCATTGATGTATCGAAATACTTACTTTTTTCTACGTAACATTAACTTTTGAAATCAAAGATACGTTCTATGAAGATTATGAGCTTTGGAAAATCCAGACGCCTTGGAAGTAATGAAAAAAATCACCTGAAAAAAAATTTAAAGGCTAATTTTTTAATTAAATTCCGATTAAAACATCCCCATCCGTTTTTCCCTGAAATGAAGTTTCGGAATTCATTACTCCCCTAGCCCAGAGTTGTCGTGGCATACGCCATCAGAGCTAAAATCGTTCCCCCAACCCATGGTAGAAGGGGGAGCATAAGAAAAATCGAATATCTCTGACGGAAATGTGGGTCAATGCCTAAACGAGAAATGGGTCGATCCGCTGTGAGATCGTCGGAAAGAATTCAGTGTTTCTGTGACGAGAAATCTGCAGATATTAGAGTGGGAAGACAACTTCTTAAATATAAAAAAGCTGAATAAACATATAAATGAATGAATAAATAAAATGTTGCATGAGTAAAAGTCGGAAAATAAGTACAGTAAAACCTGTCTGCAACGATCTTGTGGAAACCTAAAAAAATATCGTGATAGACAAGTTATCGTTATAGATAGTATTGTTATACACAGGTTTCACTGTAATTGTGTGCAAGAAGTAGTCTCTTATTCTATTTTTATGGATCAGTTTTTGGAAGAAAATAAAAAGAATGAATGAAAGTAAAAAAAAAAAAAAGGCAGCGAAGTAAAATACAAATTAAACAATTCCCCAGACAAATAATAAAAAAAGGTGAATATATAAATAAATACACGATTACAAAAAATTTTGACTAGGGTCAGGTAGAGTAATATGAATAGGTGCGATAAAATGTACAGTTTACGAAAAATAGGTAATAATTCTGGAATTTGCTGCTATATTGGCACGGTGATTTTTTGTAATGTCCAAATTTCCAAAGCCTTGAACTGTAAAACTTTCACCAGTTGCATTTTTAGGGGAAGGCATAGGGCGATAGTTACCCCTCCCAGGAATGAAAGACCTTTTTTCATTTGTTTACTTTTATGTAAAAGTATTTTTTTAATAATGAAAGAATGTTTAATATATCTTCAAAATATCGCTAAGAAAAACTATAAGCAACAATAAATTGAAAATCGTAAAAAAAAAAATGAAAAATGAAAAACGGAGAATCTAAAGGTGAACTTATCCCTCCATGCCTTGTAACTTATAGTCTTGATAAAAATCTACTGTAAATGCGTATACATTTTTAAAAACTTAACAGTCGTGTGTGCTAATATATCTAATATTTCATCGCCCCCCTCCCCACACACACGAATTTACAGATGGAGAAAAGATAATTTTCACTTATGAAACTGACGGAACTTATTCCTTTCCCCTCCCGGACATCAGCTCGAAAACTGCTCTAGCGCATCACTCCCCTCCTCTTACACATACACACATGAGAACGCAAGCACACTCATACGCACAAAGGTGCCCCGGCAGGAGGTCACGAAAAGTCACTGTGACCTCCCAAAAATGCAAAATTCTCCAACTGTCCTTATCTGGCAAATTTCGTCGGACAATTCGGCAAAATCGCAATAATTCGCGGAATTTTTTGGCGCTCCATTCGGTAAAAATATCATAATTCGGTGATTGGAGCTCTATTTGACAAAATTGTCATCTTTCAACAAAATTTAGAAATTTCAGTTCGAAATTTGAGATTTTCTGCCTTCCCAAAAATGTAATTTCGGTGCGCCCCAGCATGCACACCCACATTATAGAGCGCTGGAAATTATGGGAAGGAAGTGAATAGCAGAAAGATAGTTCTTATTCAAAAATAAAACAGAGCGAGAGAAAAAAAAGGCATTTATAAAGCAATAACAATTCAACCGTTTTGCTTCTATTACAGATGTACTTATCTATAGAATACGTTCATAAAAAGTAAAAGGGAATTTAGAGGCAGTAAAATCGATCGTTTTTATAGCATTCAATCTTTGAAGAGGAGAAAAAACATCATGCATTTCAAATGAACGATTTCTGCGCTTTGTCGATGAATAATTCAACGGTGAAATTCAAAAAGCGCGTATAGCTTTTAACATTGTTTCATTTCCAAGTTAATCTTCAACTTTTTCTTTTGTTTTCGGGGGGGGGGGGATGCGATAAAAATTCATACTATCGAACGTTAAGAAGACAATTCAAATAATCATAAAACTCTTTTTTTTTATGCATACTGTTCTTTATTTTTAGCATTACAGAATGTAATTACAATGTGCTTCAATGAGTTGAAACAAAAATGCACCTGAGTTTTTAGCAAGGTGTATTATGCAAATTTATATGAAATCTAATTATGCGTCGAAAGAAGTTCACATAGAAAGAAAACCTGCTTGTAACTTTGGCAGTGAAAATAGTTATTTTGATTAAAGGATTTGTAATTACCTAATCAAATGTTCCAAGTTAGAAATTAAAATTCAACAGAAGAAATTATCTGAACTTGCATAGGAGATAATTAAGATTTCGGAAAAAACTTTGATTTGGATTAAATTACTGGGCATTGGTTGTGACTTGCGGATGAAGTTTTTTTCATCATATCTCCTGAAAACTTCTATCAGAATTAATTTACTGAGAATTTGCTTTAAAATAGTGGATAATTACTTAGTCAATTAATTTTATTTCATTCTCATTATATTTTCTTTCGCACCAGTGCTTTTGTTTTTCTTTTTGAACAACTGAAAGGGCTTGTTGTTCTTACTCCGCCCGGGGTCTGTTCTCATATCTATACATAATTGTATTTTATCCATAATTGTTATTTCTTTGTGGCAGATGATATATATTTCATTTTATTGATTCCTGTGTTTATTTTATATTGTTTTCTTCTCATTTATTATTCTTATTACTTTTGTTATAATTTATTGTTTAATGTTAAACGCTTGCATACGGTAAATATGAATGGTTATTCCTTTAACTACATCCAACTTAAGAATTTCTTATGCCAAACGTATTTTAATGACTTCATTTAGACTATGTTTTTCCTTTTCATCAGTTCCAGTAGCACCAGCCTAGACTAATGAGACGTTTTGTGTCCTCTAGATCAGTGTTTCTCAACCTTTTCACTACGGAAGACCACGTGGTAAACTTTCGAATCCTAAGCGGACCACAAACGATATAAAAAATATCTTCACAACAATTATATTATGTGAAATGAGATCAGAGGTGCCTCAATGGGAGGTCATGGGAGGTCACTGGGACATTCCAAAAATTCTTCATTCGGAAAATTTCGTCTGACGATTCGGCAAAATTATCATCATTCTGTAAAATTTGAAGTTCTATTTGGCAAATACAATGCATGTTGTGGCGCAGTATAGTCCTCAAGGGCTCTTGTGCCATTAAAATTTAATAAACCAACCAATGCATGTTGCTTTTGATTTATATTTCAGAAGATGTTTGAGATTTAAAAAAAAATATTGGGGTCCCTTCTAGATCAGCGTTTTTCAACCTTTATTGACCCGCGGACCAGTGATGTTTTTTTTTCCCCCTTCATCTTTTCTTATCTTTTTTTTTTTTACCTCGCATTGCGGATTTTTTAAAAAAAAGTGAATGATTTTACTGACCGGTGAAAGTAAGGAAAACTTTCCTTTTTTTAACTTCCTTTCTTTTTTCTTTTTTTCCCCTTGCAAAATAAAAAAGGAAGAAAAATACATTTCGACTCAAGGACCGTTAAATACTTGAGATTTTGTTTTTGCAAATGACTAAAACTTTTTTCTTTTTTTCATCATTCGGCGAAATTTGGAGCTCTATTTGGAAAAATGATCATCATTCGACGAAATTTGAAGTTTCATTCGGCAACATTTTCATCATTCGGCAAAATTAGGAGTTCCATTCTTAAAATTTAGAATTTCTTTCCTTCCGAAAAATTAAGTTCGGGGTGTCCCTGAATGAGATGAATCCAAAAGTTCCTTTAATAAATTTAATTACAACTAAAAATGATACAGATTAATTTTCACTACCAGTTGACAGAACACATCAAAATTGCCACACAAATTGAGCATCTCTGCTCTCAATGAATTGTGCTCTGACTTAGAAGTTAGTATCGTTATTGATTTAATTTCAGATAAAGTCTTTTGTCAGTTCAACAATAAACTAACTACTTAAGGTAAACGAATGTCTACAGTTTTTGAAATCTATTCATAATTTCTTTCAATTACTATGGTTATGATTTTTATGAGTTTAACTTAAAAATTAAGGGTCTTTCAAGCAAAATGTAAAAATTAATTAATTATTTTTTTTTTATAATTTTGAAAATGTTTATACTTTTCAGAACTTAAACTTTAATTGAAACATAGACTTTTTCAAGTTCTACATAGGGAGCTATAAAGCTAAAAATCAAAAATCCACATCCAAAAGAAAGCGGCGGGAAATAAAATTCTGAAATCGCTGTTGGGGATGACGAATTTCTACTCGCCTTAACTTTGGCTATCATTTATCTGGCTGGAAACATACCTTCCAATAAGATTTATGTTACGGATAAAGAAAGTACTTAAATAAAAGGGGTGTGCTACTAAGATGAGATATCCGAACAGGTGTCGCTACTCGCCCACAACACTTACTTTGAATCCGGAGCGAAATATTTTTGCGTTGGCAATACTTTTCAAGAGAAACAATATTTGTTGTAAATGTGCAGCAGTATCATAAACAATTAAGATCGTTCGCAAGCTCTCGTTCTTGAAATTGGTTACCAAATTTACATTATGCAAGACCAGTTGAGACTACAATTGATATACAATTTAAGAAGATGTTTGTTTGAGCATGTAAAAAATTATTGGAGCACCTTCTAGACCAGCGTTTCTCAACCTTTTTGACCCGCGGACTGGTTATGCCTTCATTTTTCTCTTAATCTTTTCTTATTTTTCTTTCTTCTCCCCCCCCCTTTTTTTTCTTTTGCAAAAAAAAAAAAAAAACACTGCATTGTAAATAGTTACAAACATGTGTTTTTTTAGGACCGGTGAAGTTTTTTTTCTTTATTTTCATAATTTCTTTTCTTTTCTTTTTTCTTTCTTTTTCTTTTTTTTTTCTTTTTTTTTTTGCAAAAAAAAATCGACTCGAGGACCGTTAAACTTGTGACCGGACTTTTGAAAAAAAATACGAATGACTAAGGTTTTACTTTTTTCCTTTTTTCACAAAATTTAATAATATGAAATAGTAATAAAGTAAATATATAAATAAAACTTTACTTGGTGTTGAGACAAAGATAAGTAATAATTGTAATAATTATAGTAGTAACAAACACTGCTGAAAAATCATAGAAAAGTACAAAAATATTCTATAACACTCAAATAAGAGAAGTCGCATATTTATTTTCAATCATCATGGTGTTTCCTTTTTTTAGAAAGGCAATGTTTTCAACGTGGACGAGCAAAAATCTCTGAGGACCGGTTAAATTTTTATACGAACCGGTGCCGGTTCACCGATACACCAGTTGAGAATCGTCAACCTGGGAGCAATTGTCAGTTTGTTTCGTAAAACTTGGAATTAGGAGAAATTAAAAACATTGACACTCACTATTTAAAAAACAATGAAAACTAAAAGATTCATTAACTTGACGACGAATAATGAAATACTTCATTATGTTTCAACTGAAGTCTGAACAAGAAAGAAAAAAAACGTAAAAAAGGTACTTTTATGTATTTATTTTTACTTTTTAGTGTAAGAGAGATTTTATAAAATTGCATAATGGTATACATTTTACTTAAAATTAAAATTAGGAGTTTAAATTTTTGATAATATCGATGTCTACTGGCGCCAACTTTTTGTTTTTTAAGAGAAGAAGGGGGTGGGGCCGCTGCTGTCAATCAACCCATAGAAGAAGCTCAAAAAGGTTGTGACCACTAAACATTTTAAAATTTTCAAAGCTTTGCTAGAGCATGACTAGGGCAGGCCGATCGGAGGTAACCTAGGGTGGTTCAAAAAAACTTTTCTTCAGCTAGAGTCCAGGACACCACCCTTTTTTCTTTTTTTTTCTGGATTAACTAATAGTATTATGCTGTAAAAGTTTTAACTTCTTACTCAAATTTTAAGAGGGTGCTCAATGACCCCTCAATTTAACATTAGCCGTAGCATAGAAAATGCCACAAGTTTAGAAACATGTAATTTCCCTCTTCTGTTTTTTTTTTTTTTTTTTTTTGTAAATAACTATTTTACTGAAATGTATATGCATATTACTCGTGTATATTATAATATGTAGCATTGTTTTTTCAGTTCAATGTATTTTTTAATCCCCCCCCCCATACTTATGAAGTCTGGGGGAAGGGGGTGAGCACCCTCTTTCAGTTGAAATATGAAGCTTAAATTCTTCCAACATATTACTATCCACAAGTCTAAAAATATTGAAGGGTGTCCTGTTATCTAGGTTATTTTTTTTTCTGCATGTATTTTTGAACCACCCTAAGGTAGCCATGGCTAGAGGCGCTGAAAAACCTCGAAAATCTCTTTCTTAATAAAACTATTTGAAATGCAGTTAAAACCAGACGAAAGTCTCAGCAAGCGGACCTCTCTATTCACTTTTAATCGAAGCTCACTTGAGGCGGGCGCCCGTTCTATTTGTCGACATTAAATTATCCCCAATCAAACCTCCAGGGAAGATCGTCTGAACTGACGTCGAAGAGAAGAATCGTTCTTGATGAATCGGGATCCGTGATCCTTATAAAGTCACGTATTCCATGGCACTCGCTGAATGACACTTCTGTGACAAATTTTTCTTTGTGAAGAGCTCAGTTCTAGGGAAAGAAATGGAGTTTTGCCAAAGAGATGTCGACATGCTTCGCTCGAATATTGATTCAGATTTGTGACATGAAATGTTGAACTTTCATCCATATAGTGGATATGGTATAGAAATTCACATCCAATTTGGGGGAATTTTTATGCTACTATTGCGAGCATACACAGGTAGTTATCAAAATAATGGAAATCCTGAGAATAAAAGTAACATTTTTGAATACGCTTTGTAAGTAATAAAGAATAAAATTAGATATATGTTTTTTTTTATACAAATAGCAATGTACATATTTTGGTACTGTTAGATGGTTTAACAGAAATTCTGGAAGCCTTGGTTTTTTTCAAGCACGTGAAATGTCGGATCTCTCAAATTTTTAAAGAGGCCAAATTGATGGAGCACGTCTAGCTGAAGCAAGTGTAAATGAAACATTTCAACTTTTTGGTGCATCTAAAAGTACAGTATCTAAAGTCATGACAGCATACACACAGCGCGGTAAGACAAGCTCGGCAAAGCAAAATAGTGAGCAGGAGAAGCTCAGTGAAATAAACCGACGGGTATTGAAGTAGATTGTAATGTCTAAAAAGCGAACAACGGCAACAAAAGAGACCACAGAACTCAATCACCATATAGAGTCACCAGTGTGAGCGATTAAAGTTAGAAGGGCACCTTTATAAACAGAATCTTTACGGCATAGTAGCGATTCCCAAAATTTTTTTTCCAAGTGTTTCCATTATTTTGATAACTACCTGTATCAGGGTTACTGTGAAGTTTTGTATTATATTGTTGAAGTAGTATTTTTAACCACATCACCCGGTGCTGTAAAATGGTGCCGTAAACGTAACGTTTTGCATTATTTTTAACTTTAAAAAGAGATACAGGCTGTATTGTAGAAAATTTCCGGGGAGGGAGGGGGGGAGTCCTTGGGTCCTGCCTCCTCCTCCTCCTAAAATGTAAACGATATTTATTTTCTGATCTTAGGTACGGTGATGATGAAAACATAACGACCTAATACTTAACACGTGCGTCTGACTCATAATTTCATACACCCTTCAGCACCACCACATTAATTTCAAGTTTCTGACGTTATTAATTTCTCGTTTAAGTCAGAAAAAACTATTCAATGAAGATCTAAATGATAGTGTTTCCCTAGTGAAATATCATGCAATGAGTTAACTAAAATTTTTGAATAATTACAACACTCAAATCCCATTATTAGATCTGCAATGCAATGCTTAAAGTATAAAGAAAAGTTTGAGAAAGCATGAGAACATGTTAAAAGTTAAAGACAAAACAAAATATTAAATGACATAAACAAAAAATTTTAAAAATCATATACCATAGCATTTAACAGGTGCAAAAATCCTGCAAACTGTGGATCTAAAGGGGGCCGAGTATGAAAACGTCGTGTTATCGGGAATGAGAAAGCAATAGGTTTTTTCGCTCTGCCAGAGTATGATCAAGTTTTCAAGGATCAGCAGCGGTTATCGAGTGCCAAATTTCCGCACTCTACTGTACATCCAAAACAATTTGAAACTTACAGAT